>NC_133620.1:295756553-296407803 GCF_048593235.1 Sminthopsis crassicaudata
AGTCAGGTTCAGAGAAGTAATAAGAGTGTTACCTCTCTTGAGTTACTCTGTGATCAGGGATGCTGTGGGATCCTCTGACAAAGGAACATTCCTTTGAGCTCAAGAGGCAATTTTCTTAACTGGAGTAAAATAAAATAAAATTTAAAATAAAGTTTCTCTCTTAATCTGATCCCCACCCTGATTATTGCATAGAGAAAGCCTTTCTGACCTTGATTGAGTCCAGGAACTCATACCTTTGATAAGCATGAAATAAAAAATTTGAGTAGAACACTATCTCCTTTGCACTGATAATTTTTTTAAAAGACTAATAAGGTTTTTTATTCATGAGACCAAGGATATCAGATAAAAATACTATGAAAATGGCTAAATAAGTTATGGTATACTGGAATGTTATTGTTCTATAAGAAATGATGAGCAGGCTGATTTCAGAAAAGCCTTGAAAGACTTACATGAATTGATGCAGAAAAAGTGAGCATAACAGTAACAGCAGGTTTATGTTTAAAATGATGACTAACTGTGATAAATACTTGGGATGGAGAAAGAGAACTATGGAGCTGAAGCATAGCATTTTTACCATTTTTGTTTACTTGCTTTTTTCTTTCTCATGTTTCCTTCTTTCATTCTGATTTATTATCCACAACATGACAAATATGGAAGCATGCTTAAAAGAACTGCTCATATTTAACCTATATCAGATTGCTTGCTATCTTGGGGAAGGAGGGAGAAAATTTTGGAACACAAAGTCTTAGAAAAATGAATATTGAAAACTATCTTTACATGTATTTAGAAAAATAGGATATTGTTGAGATTAAAAAAAAAACACAGCAAGATTATGTGATGATAAACTGATAGACTTAACTCTTTTTAGCAATACAATGGTCCAAAACAGTTCCAATAAATTTGGGATAGAAAATGTCATCTGCATCCAGAGAGAGGAGACAATGAGGATTAAAGCGTAGTATTTCCACCTTTTTTGTTTGTCTTTTCTTTCTCATGTTTTTTCCCTTTTGTTCTGAGTTTTTTTTACATGACAAATATAGAAATATGTTAAATGATACAACATGTGTAGCCTATATCAAATTGCTTATTGTCTTAGGGAGGGAGAGAGGAAAAAAAACTGAACTCAAGATCTTACAAAAATGAATGTTGGTATTCCTCCATTTCACTTAGGTTGTCAAATTTATTGGCATAAAGTTGGGCAAAGTAACTCCTAATTATTGCTCTAATTTCCTCTTCATTGGTGGATAGTTCTCCCTTTTCATTTTTGAAACTAACAATTTGATTTTCCTCTTTCCTTTTTCTAATCAAATTAACTATTTTATTGGTTTTTTCATAAAACCAACTCTTAGTTTTATTTATTAATTTGATAGTTTTTTTTTTTTTTACTTTCAGTTTTGTTGATCTTTCCTTTTATTTTTAGAATTTCAAGTTTGGTATTTGTTTGGAGTTTTTAAATTAATTCTTTTTCTAGCTTTTTTAGTTGCAAGCCCAATTCATTGATCTCTCTCTATATTATGCGAGTAAGCATCTAGAGATATAAAATTTCCCCTTATTACCTCTTTGGCTGCATCCCATAAATTTTGGTATGTTATCTTATTATTGTCATTCTCTTGGATGAAATTATTGATTGTGTCTATGATTTGCTGTTTCACCCATTCATTCTTTAGGATGTAATCCAATTACTTTTTGGTCTATTTTCTCTTGGCCTTTTATTGAATGTAATTTTTATTGCATCATGATCTGAAAAAAAATGCATTTATTATTTCTGCCTTTCTGCATTTGATTTTAAGGTCTTTATGTCATAATATATGATCAATTTTATATAGGTTCCATAAACTGCCGAGAAGAAAGTGTACCTCTTTCTGTCTTCACTCCAAAGATCTATCATAGCTAACTTTTCTAGTATTCTATTTACCTTTTTAACTTCTTTTTTATTTATTTTGTGGTTCGATTTATCTAGTTCCGAGAGAGCAAGGTTGAGATCTCCCACTATTATAGTTTTGCTGTCTATTTCTTCTTGCAACTCTCCTTTTTTTCTTGCAACTTTTTTTTTCTCCTTTTTTCTTCTTGCAACTTCTCCTTTAGGAATTTAGATGTTACACCACTTGGTGCATATATATTTAATATTGATATTGCTTCATTATCTATGGTACCCTTTAGCAAGATATAGTTTCCTTCCTTATCTCTTTTAATTAGATCAATTTTTGCTTTTTTTTAAAATTTTTTTATTCATTTTTCCAAATTATCCCCTCCCTCCCTCCACTCCCTCCCCCCCCGATGGCAGGCAATCCCATACATTTTACATGTGTTACAATATAATCTAGATACAATATGTGTGTGTAAATACCATTTTCTTGTTGCACATTAATTATTAGCTTCCGAAGGTATAAGTAACCTGGGTAGATAGACAGTAGTGCTAACAATTTACATTCACTTCCCAGTGTTCCTTCTCTGGGTGTAGTTATTTCTGTCCATCCTTGACCAACTGGAAGTGAGTTAGATCTTCTTTATATTGAAGATTTCCACTTCCATCAGAATACATCCTCATACAACATTGAAGTGTACAGCGATCTTCTAGTTCTGTTCATTTCACTCAGCAACAGTTGATTTAAGTCTCTCCAAGCCTCTCTGTATTCCTCCTGCTAGTCATTTCTTACAGAGCAATAATATTCCATAACCTTCATATACCACAATTTACCCAACCATTCTCCAATTGATGGACATCCATTCAACTTCCAGTTTCTAGCTACAACAAAAAGAGCTGCCACAAACATTTTGGCACATACATGTCCCTTTCTACTCTTTAGTATTTCTTTGGGATATAATCCCAATAACAGCAATGCTGGGTCAAAGGGTATGCACAGTTTGATACAATTTTTGCTTTTGATTGAACTTAGATCAGGATGGCTACCTCTGATTTTTACCTACAAAAATGTAGATTGCCCAGATTAAAAGAAGAGGAAATAAATTACTTAAATAGTACCATTTTAAAAAGAGAAATAGAACAAGCTATTTAATCAACTCCCTAAGAAAAAATCCCCAGGACCAGATGGATTTACATGTAAATTCTACCAAACATTTAAAGAATAATTAACTCCAATACTATATTAACTATTTGAAAAATAGGGAATGAAGGACCCCTACCAAATTCCTTTTATGACACAGACATATCACTGATACCTAAGCCAGGTAGAACAAAAACAGAGAAAGAAAATTATAGACTAATCTCCCTAATGAATATTGATGCAAAAATCTTAAATAAAACATTAGCAAAGAGATTACAGAAAATCATCCCCAGGATAATACACCATAATTATTATTGGTAGGATTTATACCAGGAATGCAGGGCTGGTTCAATATTAGGAAAATTATAGCATAAATGACTATATCAATAACCAAATTAACAAAAACCATATGATTATCTCAATAGATGCAGAAAAAGCATTTGATAAAATCCAGTACCCATTCCTCTTAAAAATACTAGAGAGGACAGACGTGGCTCTCTTCAACATTGAGATGATTCAAACCAGTTCCATTTGTGCAGTGATGAAGAGAGCCATCTACTTAGAGAGAGAATCATGGGAATAGACTGTGAACACAACATAGCATTCTCACTCTCTCTCTCTCTCTCTTGTTATTTGCTTGCATTTTGTTTTCTTTCTCAGTTTTTCTTTTTCGTCCTTCATCTGATTTTTCTTGTGCAACAAGATAACTGTATAAATATGTATACAAATATTGGATCTAACATGTATTTCAACATATTTAACATGTATTGGATTACCTGCCAGCTAGAGGAGGGGTTGGGGAGAGAAGGGGTAAATTTGGAACAAAAGGTTATGCAAGGGTCAATGTTGAAAAAATTACCTATACATATGCTTTGTAAATAAAAAGCTTTAATTAAAAAAAAACAACAACAACACTAGAGAGTATAGGAATAAATGGACTTTTCCTTAAAAGTCAGTAGTATCTATTTAAAACCATCAGCAAGCATCATATGTAAGGGGGATAAACTGGAACCATCCCCTATAAGATCAGCGTGAACAAGGTTGCTCACTATCACTATTACTATTCAATATTGTATTAGAAATGCTACCTTTGACAATAAGAGAAGAAAAAGAGACTAAAGGAATTAGAATAAGTAATGAGGAAATGAAATTATTACTCTTTGCAGATGATTTGATGGCATACTTAGAGAACCCTAGAGAATCAATAAAAAGCTTTAATAAAAAATTTTAAAAAAGGAATGTTGAAAATTATCTTTATATGTAATTGGGAAAAAATAAAATACTATTGAGAGGGAAAAAGAAAAACCTATCTAACAAGATTGCATATGAGGGGCAGGGAATGGATTTTTAATGCAATAGGATATTTCCAAGCATTCCTAAAGGAAAAGCTGGAAATAATGGAAATAATGTAATAAACATTTTGAAATGGAAATACATAGAAAGATACACACATATCTGTTCAACTAGATGAGATTGTGGAATGAATTGCTTACATGCTAACAAGGAAAATAAAAAACAAATGCCTTCTCAGTACCTTATTATCTTTGAGAGTCACAGATAAAAGTAAATAAGATAACAAGATAGCCTCAGAAACACTTTTTTCTCTGTTTTGATGACCTTTGGATAAAAAACTAGGGGGAAAGATAGGGGAATCTATTAGGAAGCAAAGGAGAAGGAAAGGGAAGGAAATCACTATCATATATATAGTAAAAGGCAAAGAGAGATTGAATACAATAACTTATACACATACATATATACATATAAAGATTGTGTTACAGAAATTAAATTCAAAAGAGAAAAAGAAAAGAACGAGGAGAAGAAAGGGAAAAAGAGGATGTTTAAGAGGAAAGGCAGGATAAGTAGTAAAAAAACAAAACAAACTCCAAAGTCAGAATGGGTAGCATAAAGGGAGAATTCAAAGTAAAACTAGATAGCACAATGGATAGAGCACCAGCCCTGGAAGCAGGAGAACCTGACTTTAAATCTGGTCTCAGATAATTTGATACTTACTAGCTGTATGATTGCCTTACCAAAAAAAAAAAAAAAAAAAAAAAGTAAAGAAATAAAAGTTAGAAACATGATATTGCAGCAAAGCAAAAGGAAGAGAAAGATAAGAAAATGGAAACAGTTGATGTCATTTATAGGTCACAAGTGTTAGGCAAAGAACCTTTCTTTTTAGGCAAAGAACCATCTTTTTCTTATTGGAAGTATGAGCAAAGGGATAAAAAAATACAAGTGGACAGAATGGAGACAATAGAGTTAACAATAATAACTATGAGTGTTAATGGAATAAATTCACTCATAAAATGTAAAGGGACTGAAGAATGTATTAGAAAGAATAATTCAAAAATATATTTTTTATAGGAAACACCTTTGAAATATAAATATCCACCTAGGATTGAAATGAGAGATAGGAGTAAAATCAATTACATTTTTAAATTGCTGAATTTTAAAAAGCATAAATAAATTTTTTAAAAGCATAAATAGGGATAGCCTAGGTGGTGCAGTGCCCTGAAGTCAGGAGGATCAGAGTTCACTATCTGGACTCACACACTTAACACTTCCTAGCTATGTGACTCTAAGCAAAGTCACTTAACCCCAATCACCTCAGCAAAAAACAAAACAAAACAAAAACAAACAAACAAACCAAAAAAAAAACCGCATGTGATAGCAATTACAATTTTAAGTAACACTACAATAAAAAGAGATAAATTGGGAAATATGTTTAAAGGCATATATACATTATATATGTATACATAAATAATGGTGACAGAGGGTGGTCATAATACCTGCATTCTTCTTGATTTTGGAACAAAACAAAGCACTTGTAAGTCATTGAACATTTGACACACGGAGGTTTATATGACCTTAACACAGCACCAATATGCAAAAATGATATAGTGGCAATTAGCTGTTCTGTTCATGTTTTGTCTCCATGTAAAAATGTATCTAGTCAGCAAGGCAGAACTGCTGCCATTTGGACTTCAGAAATCCAAGTTCAAGGGAGCTGGGATTCACATGACTAGAACTTTTTATTCCCTTGAAAGATTAGAAAGTTGCATCTGGAAAGAAAGGTCCAATCAGGTTTCAGAGGTGAGGTGGTTTTAAGAAAGGAAGTTTCATTAAGGAAGCTGGAGCCAATCACATAGGACAACAAGGTCTTGGGGACAGCTTTTTTTTTTTCTTTTAAGTAAAACCCTGTACTCTCTACCACAACCATTATACTGTATGTGGAAAGAAAGAAAATGAAGGAAATGCCGGCCCTTCACAAATGAAGATCTCAAGAGGAGGATTCTGGGTAAATGGCAGAATAAGTTGGTAAATTTCAAGTTCTCCTGATTTCTCCCACAAATAGAAGAAATTTGTGACTCAAGGTGAACAAAGACTGGTAAAAAATCAAGAAGACTTGGGTCAGAACAGGGATCCTCTTAATACAATCTGAGAAGATCAGAAGACCCCAAGTTGGGGATTAAACCGTCTGAAGTGCAAACACTTCTGGCCTAGCTCTATAGAACCACCTAGTGGGGTGCCCTAGGGCTAGCTGAGTATGGTAGGAAATACAGAAACTTTCACCTCCTGGACTGTTTGTGGAGTCAGGATCTGAATCCAAAAAGACTGAAGGAACTTTGGCTGATCAGGAATGCTATGCCCAGATGTGCTACAGAGACATGGCTCAGGGCAAAAAAGAGGCAGCACACTCCTGAATGCAAAGGCAATGGAGCACGGATGCTGCTGACTGTGAGCATTTGCTGGAGGGGGGAATTCTTGGTTTGTAGTTCCTGGTCAGAGGGAGAGTTGAGACGAAACCAGAGGCACCATCTCCCCCACCCCAGAATTAAAAGTGCTTATACTAATCTCTTTTTTTTTTTTTTTTTTTTTTTTTAATGAACCAGCAAAGAAGGAACTCCCACCATAGAAACATATTATGGGAAAAGGAAAGATCAGGGTTCATCTTTAACAGAAGACAGTGAAGTAAAAAAGGCTTCTTCCCCAAAGAGTAATGTAAAATGGCTCTCTGCCTAGAGGGAATTTATAGAACTAAAAAAAGAATTTAAAATTCAAATGAGAGACATTGAAGAAAAACAAAAAAAAATAAAAACCATCCAAGAAAAACAAGATTATGAAAAAAGTTAATCAATTAGAAAAGGAGATACAGAATCTTAAAGAAGAAAATAACTCTGAAAATTAGAATTAGTCAAGGGGAAGCCAGTGAAGCTACAAGAGACCAAGAAATTTTAAAAAAGTAGAACCAAATGTGAAACATCTTATAAGAAAAACAACATATCTTGAAAACAGATCAAGAAGAGAAAATATAAGAATAATTGGGCTGCCTGAAAGTTGTGACCAAAAAAAGGTCCTTGACACAAATAATGCAAAAAATTATCCAATAAAATTGTCCTGGAGTTAAAGAACATGAGGGGAAAGTAGAAGTAGGGAAAAATTCATTAATCATCACCTCAACAAGATCCTTTGTGAAAAATCACACAGGATTACCGAATTTCAAAACCCCCAGAGCTCAAAGAAAAAATTTTACAAGAAACAACAACAACAAAAATTTCAAATATGCTAGAATAGCAATTAGGATTGTACAAACCTTAGCAGTAGTCACAAAAAAAGATGATAGGTCCTGGAATCATATCTGCCAACAAGCAGGGATAAGAAAAAATATGTATGTAGATGTTTGGGGATGTGTGTGTATGTGTATGTATATATCTACATATGTTTATATAAATATATACTTTCTTAACTATAGTCTGCTTAGTGTGTGGGTGAGGTGAAAGGGGGAAAAAAATAAAACAAAAAAAGGTGAGCAGCCGAGAACAAAAGAACAATTTATAAAGTAATTAAGAAAAGATGGACACTCATGAATATAATTTCTTCTACTAACACACACACACACACACACACACACACACACACACACACAGAGTTTGGTCTGGTAATTTGTTATTATATATTTTGATTAACTTTCTAATATTCTGCTGGGCACATTGAATTACCTCAGTTTCCCTGCACTATAATACCTTACTTTCCCTGCATTAGTTTCCCCTAATTATAATATCTCAATTTTCCTGAGTTAGTATGCTATGTCCCACCCACTCACCTATCCCTTTCCTGACCATTAGGATTGGGATAATCAGGGCTGCAGAGTTCTGGCCATTCTGGCATTCCAAAGGAGTCATAAAATTTCAGATGACTTATTTCAAATATCTAGATGGCATCTTCTATCCCTCCTACTCCAGACTTCCTGTCTCTTGTTTGATTATTTTCTTCACTTATCAGACTTTATAGTCTTTTCTGAAATTATGACTTATTAGATGTTTCTCCCCCCTTGCTTTTGTTTCCCTGATAATTGGAGCCCTATAAAAGTCTCTAGAACTAATTACTAAATGCTTTGAGACAAGAGTTTGATTCAGCCAACTAGTCAAATTAATAAAATATTTAAAAAACTCTAATCTCTGTCTTGCCTCAGTTTCTATGGGCACTACAATATGACAATGTTCTCGTTTGTTTTGTTTCATTTTGGTTTTTATTCCTTTTTCTTTCTTTTTTTCTTATTTTGTTTTTTAAAATAAAATAAATTAAAACAAACAAACAAACAAATGGAGACCTTAATGTACCTCTTTCAGATCTAAACAAATCTAAGATAACAAAAAATAAGTTAAGGGTAAGACAAGAATTTTAGAAAAAATAGAAATAGTAGATCTCTTGGGATTACTGAAAGGAAACAAAACAATTTAATTGTCATGTTTGTCACGTTTACAAAACCGACTTTATATTGGGACATAAACCTTCACCAAACAAACATAAAAAAAAAAACACCCAAATCTCAGAAAAACAGAAATAATAAAAACATAACTCATTATATTCAATAAAAAACCTTTGAATAAAAAATTATTGTAGAGTAGATAAGTTAATTTTAATTTGTTAAATAATAAATAGTAGAAGCAATAGAAATTTTTATAAAAGAAAATTAAAATAAGATGAAAAATCAAGATATTACATATCTGTAAATAAAATTATAAATGAGATATGTAACTTAAGAAAAAAATCAGTCACTAGAAAAAATTCAGCCATTTCAAATAAACTAGAGATTCTTAAAATCAAAAAATAGGTTAACAACATTGAAAGAAAAATTATTAAATTGTTAAACAAAACTAGGACCCTTTTTTGGGAAAAATTTAATAATGTGGTTAATCTAACATTTTTTAAAATAAGAAAACCAAATTATTTATATCTAAAATAAAAAAACAGAAATTCACAACAATTTTAGAGAAAATAAAGACAATTATCATTTAAAGTTTTTTTTATTAATTTTTATAATTATAACATTTTCTTTGACAGTACATATGCATAGGTAATTTTTTTTTTTTTACAACATTATCCCTTGTACTCCCTTCTGTTCCAAATTTTTCCCCTCCTTCCCTCCACCCCCTCCCCTAGATGGCAGGCATTCCCATACATATTAAATATCTTATAGTATATCCTAGGTACAATATATATGTGCAGAACCGAATTTTGTTGTTGTTGCAAAGGAAGAATTGTATTTGGAAAGTAAAAATAATCTGGGAAGAAAAACAAAAAAAATGCTCACAGTTTACACTCATTTCCCAGTGTTCCTTTTCTGGACGTAGCTGATTCTGTCCATCATTGATCAATTGGAATTGCATTAGCTCTTCTCTGTGTTGAAGATATCCACTTCCATCAGAATACATCCTCATACAGTATCATTGTTGAAGTGTATAATGATCCCCTAGTTCTGCTCGTTTCACTCAGCATCAGTTGATGTAAGTCTCTCCAAGCCTCTCTGTATTCCTCCTGTTGGTCATTTCTTACAGAACAATAATATTCCATAACATTCATATACCATAATTTACCCAACCATTCTCCAATTGATGGACATCCATTCATTTTCCAGTTTCTAGCCACTAATTATCGTTTAAAGTTGATGAATTCTTACAAAAATATAAACTACCTTGATTAATGAAAGAAGAAATAGATATTTAAGTAACTTAATATCAAGAAAAATAAATAGAATAAACCATTAATAAACTCCCAAAGTGGGAAAAATTTGCCTAGGATCGAACAGATTTGCAAGTGAGAGAATTCACTTCCTAGAAAAAGTAATCCCAATATTATTTATTATATTGAATACAGTTTCCCTATCCCTCTGTTGTCCATGCTGATGGGTTGGTCAAATCTACTGGAGGAACCACTGTTGTCTACTCTCAGGCTGTCTTTTGAATTAAGGCCACCAACCTAGCTGTACCAGATCTAAAATAATACTATAAAGCAGCAGTTACCAAAACCATTTGATATTGGGTAAGAAATAGACTAGTTGATCAGTGGAATAGGTTAGGCTCAAAGGACAAAATTATTAATAACTTTAATAATCTAGTGTTTGGCGAACCCAAAGACCCCAGGTTTTAGGACAAGAATTCATTCTTTGACAAAAACTACTGGGAAAATTGGAAATTAGTATGGCAGAAACTAGGCATTAACCCACACTTAACACGATATACCAAGATAAGGTCAAAATGGGTTCATGAACTAGGCATAAAGAATGAGATTATAAATAAATCAGAAGAACATAGGATAGTTTACCTCTCAGACCTGCGGAAGAGGAAGGAATTTATGACCAAAGAAGAACTAGAGATCATTATTGATCACAAAATAGAAAATTTTGATTATATCAAATTGAAAAGTTTTTGTACAAACAAGACTAATGGAGACAAGATTAGAAGAAGCACAATTGAGGGAGTTACCATGACCTTGTCAGTCACTGAGAGAACTAAGCTAAAAATACATTCTTCTCCCTCCAAGGACACACCAATAAACAAAAATAATGCTTAAAATGTTGGCCTAGGCCTATGGAAGCTATCCTAAAATATTAATTCATGTCTTAGCTAATGACATCTACAAGGCAAGACCCTTTCATTAAATCAAACAGGCACTTGAGGTACAACATTATTCCTCTACTCTGAAACAACTGGGAAAACATTTTTACAGTCAAAGGTTCTGATAAAGGCCTCATTTCCAAAATATAGGGAATTGACTCTAATTTAAAGAAATTAAGCCATTCTCCAATTGATAAATGGTCAAAGGATAAGAACAGACAATTCTCATACGAAGAAATTGAGAATATCTTTAGCCATATGAAAAGATCATCCAAGTCATTATTTATCAGAGAAATGCAAATTAAGACAACTCTGAGATACCACTACTCACCTGTCAGATTGGCTAGAATAACAGGAAAAGATAATGTGGAATGTTGGACGGGATGTGGGAAAACTGGGAACCATTTGAAACTATGCTCAAAAAGTTATCAAACTGTGCATACCCTTTGACACAGCAGTGTTGCTACTGGGCTTATATCCCAAAGAGATCTTAAAGAAGGGAAAGGGACCTGTATGTGCAAGCATGTTTGTGGCAGCCCTCTTTGTGGTGGCCAGAAACTAGAAACTGAGTGGATGTCTGTCAACTGGAGAACGGCTGAATAAATTGTAGTATATGAATATTATGGAATATTATTGTTCTGTAGGAAATGACCAACAGGATGATTTCAGAGAGGCCTGGAGAGACTTACATGAACTGATGCTGAGTGAAATGAGCAGGACCAGGAGATTATTATATACTTCAACAACAATACTATATGATGATCAATTCTGATGGGCGTGGCCCTCTCCAACAATGAGATGAACCAAAAAAGTTCTAATGGAGCTACACCCAGCAAAAGAATTCTGGGAAATGTATGAACTATTACATAGAATTCCAATCCCTCTATTTTTGTCCACCTGCAGTTTTGATTTCTTTCACAGGTTAATTCTACACTATTTCAAAGTCTAATGAGTCAATCAAAATAACTGTATGGACATATATACATATAGTGTATTTACCATATACTTTAACATATTTAACATGTATTGGTCAATCTGCCATCTGGGGTGGGGGGGGAGGAGGGGAAAAATTGGAACAAAAGGTTTTGCAATTATCAATACTGAAAAATTACCCATGCATATATCTTGTAAATAAAAAGCTATAATAAAAAAAAAAGAATTAAAGCCACCAAAAAGCCACATCAATGGCCTAAATCTTATTCTTCTGAGTCAATTAATTCTAAAGAGCAGCTTTAATACCCCTTAAGCAAAAACTAACCTGGCCTACCTAACAGAAATTGCTTCTACCACAGCTTGCCAATAGTATAAAGATTGTCTGAATCAGTCATTTCAGATATTTCAAGTGAATGAAGGCTGTGTATTATAACTCAATGACCAATTCAGGTAAGGATAGAAGCCAAAAAAAAAAAAAAAAGTATTAACTTTTTTTGCCTAGAACTTCAGTTGCAGGGATCCTACTGTATAAACACAACCCATAGAACATACGTGATTATATTGTCAGCCAAATTGGACCTTTCATATATATAAATTTAAGGTTTCAGGTCAACAATTTTAGTGATTTAATCAAGACTCCAATCAGACCTTATTTTCAGCTAACTGAGGGGAAGATAGAAGTCAAGAGAGCAGATCTCTTCAATAAGAGACTGGGCTCTCAATGTTATAAAGTTGTAGAAATCCTTTCACCTGGAGGCTTAAGACAAGACTTATTTTTACTCATGTAATGTGTGTTTTAGATGTTATTGGATATTGATGGATATATTACATTGTCATCACAAGTTTTGAATATGTTTTATTATTTTTAAGCTCATATTTATTTGCTTTTTTTGCTGGTATCGTGCAAATATTGTAGCTACATTAGTCCATGTCTTGTGCATACATTTAATACTTTTTTATTTGCACATTTACAGCTTTTTAAAAAATATATTTTGTTATGCTGCAGGTTATTCATGCTTTTACTTTGTGTTACTGTTACACATATTTGATATTTTATTATTTCAATTGATTTTTAATTCTATCATTTGTAAAAAGCAATAATTTTGCTTTTTCTCTTTCCTATGCTTAGTCTTTCAATTTCTCTTTCTTTTTTTATTGCTAAAGCCATCATTTCTAGTACTATGTTAAGCTGTAATGTTGATAATGAGAATCCTTTCTTTATTCAGTATATTTAACTGTTAAATATAATATTTATTCTTCATTTCAGATAGATATTATCAACTACATTAAGTTCTAGGCAAAAAAAAGTTAATACTTTTTTTTTTTTTTTTTTGGCTTCTATCCTTACCTGAATTGGTCATTGAGTTATAATACACAGCCTTCATTCACTTGAAATATCTGAAATTCAATTTGTTTTTTTTTTTTAAACAGATTGGTATTAGGCTTTGTCAAAAGCCTTTTTTAATACCTATTGATATAACCATGTAGTTTTTATTATTTATATTAATGTTGTTTGTTTACACCTTTCTTTATATGGAACTAATTTTGTGCTTCTGGCAAAAATCCAATTAGATTATAGTTTATAATCTTTTTAATATGTTCTATTTTATTTGCTAGCATTTCTTTAAAAAAAATTTTTTTTGTATCAATGTTCCTTACACATGGTGATCTGTAGTTTTCTTTCTCTACTTTGTTTCTCTCTGGTTTGGGTAGCAAGATCATATTTGTATGAAAGGGGAAAAATGAAAAGTCTATTTTTCAGATTATTTTTGCAAAAGTAATATAAGAACCAATTGTGTCTGAATACAAGGTGAAGCATACTTTTATAAAACTTTATTTTCTATAAAGGTTTTTGGGGGGAATCTATGTTTTCTTTTGCAACATAACTTTTAATAGAAATGTTTTGCATAATTTCACATGTGCCTTCTCAATTGGGAGGGGAAAGTGGAGAAGAAGGGAAGGAGAGAATTTGGAACTCAAAGGTAAACAAGAAAGGAAAAAAAAACAAACAAAATATGTTTTCAATAAGATTAAACTGTTTACATCCCAACACAGGAAGATCATACTTGTAATTCTTGATAACTATCTCTTTTAGGGCAGTTAGAAGGAATACACATAAACAGAGAGTGTGGGTATAAAAGTTGACTTTAATGTGATTATAGTATTAAAAAAAATCACAGGGTTAAAAAAAAAAAAAGGATTGTGCTGGGGGAAGAGCTGCAAAAGACCTCTTACAACAGAGGGAAAGAAGGTAGAAGTGAGATTGTTTGAATCTTACTCTCATTGGATTTGGCTCAAAGAGGGAATAACAAAGGCACTTAATTAGGTATAGAAATTTATCTTACCCTGTAGGAGGGGAAAAGGGAAAGAACAGGGAAGGGGAGAGTCTTATAGAGAGGTAAGGGAAAAGAAAAGGGGGGGGGCTAATAGAAAAGAGGGTAGATTTAGGCAAGTGGGATCAAAGACAAAACAATGGTAAAGAAGAACAGGGTGAAGGGAGAGAGAAAAGTATAAATGGGGAAATACAGGATAGAGAAAATATTCAGTTAGTAATCATAACTGTGAATTTAAATGGGATGAACTCTCCCATAAAACAGGAGTGGATAGCAGAGTGGATTAAAAGCCAGAATTCTACAATTTGTTTAAAAGAAACACATTTAAAGCAGAAAGATACATACAGAATAAAGGTAAATGTCTGAAACAGAATATAGACAAGATTTGACAATTGATTGGATATGTTTGGTGTGTGTAAAGTGTTGTGGATATTGATATTGCAAGCCTGTGTAACTGGAAGGATGCTAGCAGCAACTAAAAAGAAAATCTGAAAGTGGAGGTGACAACAGGCTCATGTTGCATTTGAGTTACCTATGGCACATCTGCATCCCAAAGAAATCATAAAAAAGGAGAAAGGACCTACATGTGCAAAGATATTTATTGCAGTCCTTTTTGTGGTGGCAAAATATTCTCTTCCCTCCCCCTCCATCAAGTGGGGAAATGGCTGAATAGTCATTGAACAACTTGAACAAGTTGTGGCATATGAATGTAATGGAATATTCTTGTGCAATAAAAAATTATGAGCAGGCAGATTTCAGAAAAACCTGGGAAAACTTGCACAAAGTGAAATGAGCAGAACCAGGAAAACAATGTATATAGTATCAGCAACATTATATAATGATCAACTTAGCTCTTGGCAACACAATGATCCAAGACAAGTAGAAAGGACCCATGAGAGAAAATGTTTTCCACACTGAGATAAAGAACTGATTGATTCTAAATGCAGACTGTTTTCTTCTTTCGTTACTATGACCAATATGGAAATATGTTTTACATAGTTGCACATATATAATCCATAGCAAAATACCTACTATTTTAGGAAGAGAGAAGGGAAGGGGAGGAGGGAGAAAATTTTGGAATTCAAAATCTTGTAAAAATGAATGCTAAAAATTGTCTTGGATTTATAATGGTAAAAAAAAATACTATTAAAAATAAAATAAAAGGCAATTGGTGCTGTGGGATTGTAGTTCAGCAGGAAGACTGAGAGGCTGACAAATATAGATCCTAGAATCCCATAGAAAAAATAGTGAGGGGGCACAGTGGATTGAGTACAGGACAGGTCTGAATTCCAATCCAGACTCAAACCTTGAGCAAGTCATTTAACCATTGTCTGCATTAGTTTCGTCAACTGTAAAATGGGGACAATAATAGTACCTACTTATCAGGATTGTATTAGCTAAAGAGACAGTCCAAGACTGTAGAGGTTTTTGTAGGAAATCACATGCAAGCAACCTAAAGGAGAAAGCAGAAAGGGATGGGGTACAATAGGGAGGAGACTGAGTCTCTTCAGCCAATCCCTATATATTTCCATTATGGTTAGATAGCATAATGAATACAGCTCTGAATCTGAAATCAGGAAGACCTGAATTCTATCCAGCCTCAAAACACTAAGTATGTGGCACTGTATGTTAAGGTCACAAAGTCTATCTGTCTCAAATTCCTCATCGGTAAAATAGGGATAAAATTGAACCTGCCTCCCTTATAAAATGAAATAATATTTGTTATTTTTGCTTATGTAAACTATAATGTATTTCATAAATATTAGCTCTTATCATATGTTATATTATAACATATATATTATATGTTATATGTCATATATCATTCAAATGTCTAGAAGCATTTCCACTCCTAAACTTCATTAACTGGGTTGTTCTCAGTTAAATCATTACAATGATTGGTTGATTCATAAGTACAGTAGAAGAGTTATCACCCAGCTGATTCTGTGATTGGTGTTTGATCATTTGATTGATTTGACTGAGTTTTCCTTCCTCCACCCCGACCCCAAATACTCTTACAATAGGATCAAATAAGGATTTTTTTTTTAAGGACTGGGAATACATTAATATATTTATATCAGTAGGAAAGAAGTCAGGAAGAGAATAAAAAAGAGCAAGTGAGACAATCTGATGGAGAAGATCAGAGGGATTGAGATAAAAGATGAATAAAGAAGATTTGATTTTGACAAGGAGGGGAACACTAGAATAAAAGAGAAAATAATGGAGGAAGATTACTGAATAATTTCAGAAAAGTGGAAGAAGAGAAGGGGGAGCTTTCAAGCAAATAAGATTCAATGTTTTCAGTCAAATTATGTAGCTGAAAGGGTTACAGGTGGAGTTATCACAGGAGGTTGAGTAGATATGAGTTTGAAACAATTGTTATGGAAAAAAGGATAATAAATTGATTTAAGAGGAGTAGAATGATTGTCTTGCTGCAGTGGAGGCCTTAGTATGTGATTAGATACATAAATTTGTAGTAGATAGTCAGTTTTGGTTTTGTGATTTCCTGCAACTCACTTCAGTAGCAAGTGAATAGAGCAAAGGAGAAAGACAGTAGGAATGATACAGGGTTACATTCATCAATATAGGATTGATTAATTATAGGACAAGGACTAGAAGGGATTTGAGAGTAGACACTAGAGCAGAGTTGAACAGGCTCACTGGGGATTGAGTTAGATTGCAGGAATAAAGGCCTGGGAAAGAAATGAAGAATAGAAGTCTAGATGTGTATGAAGCACAATGAGAGATGAATGAAAAAAGATTTTGATCAGATAAAGGAATTTCAGAATTTATGTTAAATGGAACACTTGTGGGTGATAGAAACTTCAAGCACATATCTCTGGATATAGCTGAAGTGGAGTAGAGAGAATTCATGAGAATTGAGTAAACTGAAGAATTGAGTATTAAATATATACATATCAATATATAAAATATCAACATTTTTGCTGAAAGACAGCTGGTAGAATGCTGTGCCTACAATCAGAAAGACTCCTCTTCCTGAGTTCAAATCTGGACTTAGACATATACTAGCTGTGAAACTGTTTCAGTTTTCTCTTCTGTAAAATGAATTGGAGCATGACATGGCAAACCACTGTGGTACTTTTGCTGAGAAAACCCCAAGAAAATGGGTTACAGAGAGTTAGACAAAGACTGAAAAAAAAAAAAAAAAAAAAAAAGAACAACAAAGAAATTGAAATCTCCTAATATGAAGACATGAGATTGGAAAAACTATGAGCCAGGCTCATGAAGAAAGGAGGAAAATATTTTAGAGATCAGAAAATAACAATCAAAAGATTACAGATTGGGTGATAAATGTGGATAGATGAACCTCAAGAGGAGAAGTTGTTGTGTGCCAAGACATAGAGGAAGAATCTGGAAGTGATAATTTGGGGCAAGGAGTACTCTGACTTCCTCAGTTCAATAACTGAATTAGAGAGTATGAGAAAAAGTATAACTAGTATAAGAAATATGTGTTTACAATTTCTTAATGAGGCCATAACAAAGCAGCATGTATAATGGAAAAATGCATGTCTTTTACGTCAGATGACTTGGGTTTGAAATTCAATCACAAGCTTGCTATGCAATTTTAGAAAATTCTGAGCCTCAGTTTCCAAATCTGAAAGCTGAGGAGGCTGCTCTATAAGGGCCTAGAAACTCCAGCATTTTATGATCCTACATCTAAATTTGCTTTTAAAGAGCTTCAGGCCATTGTTTGAAAAACTAACAATTGACTTTTTTTTTTTTTGTCTCCCATATTTATCCTAGTCTTGTGATTCCCCACCTCCAACCCCCATTTTCCCAATCACACAACACAGAAAAGAAATTTGGAGAATTCATTTTAATTCCTATTTGACCTCTAACACATGAACTCTATATATAATCTTCCAAAGAGGCTCTAGTGAATTGGAAAGATTCCCAGGAAATCTGATACTGCAGTATTATTTAAAGCACACAAACACTTCTAAGGGTGATTTTTAGAAGATCTCAGTAATTCTGGATTATATCCCTCAGTTTCTGGGCTGCTCCAAGGAGATTCCAGAATAGAAATGGTGTATTTTCCTGCAGAACTCCTAGGTAGCCTTTCTGATTTCCATCTCACAGACCCAGCGATAGGGACGCTGGCAGACGTCATCATTCCAACCTCCATCAGAGTGCAAGTGGGCACAATCCTCACCTCCTCCTAGCCCATGCCCATACCAGTTGTCTGGCTGGGATGGCATCCAATTCCTAAATGAGATGAAAACAGCCCCAGGCCATCCAGGATTTCAAGGCCCATCAATCAGTTCCCAACTGAAGCAACCCAACTCTGAAGAAAATAAGGGTAGAAGTCCCCCTTGTTATATAAGATAGGAAGACTATTTGAGAAGAGAGTTGCGAAGGAAGAGTGAACAGAGGGAATTGGTCTCTGAGGGAGATAGAGATTAACTATGAGTTAGACATTCAAGTTTGATAAAATAATCTATAGGGTTGGGGTGGAACTGATTCTATAGAAGGACTTAGACACAACTAAAAGGGACATCAGAGGTGTCTAATACAACCCTTTCATTTCAGAGGAGGAAGGAGGAGATACTCACCTGATGTTAGACTCATAGTTTGTCCCATCTACCCATTTCCAGGTGCCTTCTGCATCAGTAAGGCCTATCCAGGCAAATGCAGGTGAAGTGTAATGACTAACAAAGTTCTGGATTGGAAATTATGGACATAGGGTTAAGTTAAGGCAATATATATCTGCCCAGGTTCATCTCTTCCCTGGTGCCTTCATATCTTTACCTAAATGACACTGGTATTTATTTCTCTGTGTTATATCCACAATGCCATTCTAGTGGAATATAAGCCCTTTGAGAGCAAGGGTTGTTTCATTCTTTGTATTCCTATTACCCAACACTAAACCTAGCACATAGTAGATACTCAACAAATGTCTAGAGAATGGAATAATTGAATTGCATTTGGGGATATGAGAGACCCCAGCCTTTACCTGTTCACTCCAAGAGTTTATGACAACTAAGTGTGAATTCTCCATCTGACAGTATTTCTCAGCCTCAGTCCAGGATTTCCCAGTACGAGAAAACCAGTAGCAGCTCTCCTCAAACTCCAACCAGTTAAGAGGGCAACAGATCTTGGAGCTGGTACCTGAGCAAAAAAAAAAAAAAAAAAGCAGAGGACAGAGGCAGGATGCCCAGCCAAGGCAAGGACCATGAGGAAGGGGAGAATTGTCTAGAATAGGTGCAGAGTCAAAGGATTTTACAATACTTCCTCTTCTTACCATTGCTTTGGAGTATTGTCATCTGACAACTTAGGGTTCGAAGATCTGCTGAAATGCGTTGCTCATGGAGGAGGAAATTAGAGAAATCTAGGGTGTGCAAGAGAAGCAGATAGAAAGTGAGTGAATATGTGCTTCTATTTTCTGTCTCTGGGACAACTAGAAATTAATGATTCCCAACCCCAATAAAGACCTCAATATTTGAGCTGAGAAGCTCTTCCTCCCCTTTTTCTGCTGTCCTACCCAGCCCATCACTTTTCTCTAACCTTCATCCCTGTCCTTTTGATGTTTCTGTAGCTTAGCCTCCAGAGATTTCAGCTTTGTGCTCATACTGCTTCCTGTTGGAGATATAAGTTCAGGGTACTCCTTGGACACGGGATGCAAACCCTGCCCTGGGTACTGTAAACAAACAACCCATCCTTACCTTGGCTATTTAATGCTTGGATCTCTGACACCATCTTCTCTGAAAAATTGGTGAAAGTTTCTTTTAGTGTCTGTAGATCTCCCTGAAGCTGAGTATCTATTAAAGAGGTGATGTTGAAAAATTAAGAGGCAAAGTGGATTCCAGGTACCCCTCTTCCTCTCTACTTCTTCCCAGACATTCCTGTACCACCTTCTCTTCTGTGCCATCCCATCTGTCCCAGCCATATCACCTACTTTAGCTGCTATAATCTTGTCCTAAGCTACTCCAACCTTCCCTCTGGATCCTGCATCTTGTCTCTCTACTTACTCCCAGATATTTCAACAATTTCCAAATCCTTTTCCTGTCACTCACTTTTAGATCCCAACACAGAGATGATCACTACTAATAGGAAGCTGATTCCCAAGGAGATCAGGAGAAGGCGGTTAGGAGGGCAGAGACGCTGGAGGATAGTCTGGGGTGAAGAAGACCCTATAATGGGAAAGAATAGGTTAGTCAGGAATTCAAGGAGCACTGGGTGGGGAAATGAGAGGTTCTATGGGAGAGAAAAGCAGTAGTGTGGAAGAACCTAGGAACCAAAATGAAAAGAAATAAAATGGAAGTCAAGAAAATGAACCAGAGATGTTAGGTAATCCTATGGATAAAGTCAGAATCATCTCTTTCTAATTCTTTCTCCTTCAACTTCATAAGGTTATGAACCTATAAATTGGACTCAATTAAAGTGGGAATTGGTATGATCCCATGACCTAAAAAAAGTCAGCCCAGAAGGAATAGGGCTTGTCTCTTAAAACACCCTTCTTTTCATTATCCCACTCTACTAGTATAACACTGACATCAGCTCTCTTCTGTGAGGTACACTCACTACACAGTTTAGCCCATGAAAAAGAAAGGGGGAAGCTAGGTGATACAGTGGATAGAGCACCAGCCCTCAAGTCAGGAGAACCTGAGTTCAAATTTGGTCTCAGACACTTAATACTTCCTAGCTGTGTGACTCTGGGCAAGTCATTCAACCTCAATTGCCTCAGCAAAAAAAAAAAAAAAAAGAAGTTAAGTCTATCCCTTTTCTCTTGCCTTGTTTTCTAGAAAAAAATACAGAGGATAGGAAAAGATCTTTTTAAAGGGTTTTAATTGTAAACACTACAGAAATAAAAATATCTAAAGATGAAATGCTGGCATTTATAAAGGTCTCTTCTCTCTATTGAACCCTTTATGATTTACATATTAATTACAATTAGGTCTTGTTGGCAATGTCAATAGACTTGTGATGGAAAAATAGATCCACATCCAGAGAGAGAACAAAGTGGACAGAATGTGGATCAAAGCATAGTATTCTCATTTTTTTTTCAGGTTTTTTTTTTTTTTTTTTTTTGCTCAGCATGATGAATATGGAATTATGTGTTTATAACACATGGAAGCATGTGTTTAACCTATATCACATTTCTTGCTATCTTGGACAAGGGGAAGAGGAGAGAAGGAGAAAATTTTATAATATAAAGCTTTGTGAAGGTGAATATTAAAAACTCTATTTGCATGTATTTGGAAAAATAAAAATACCATTAAAATCCAAAAATTAAAAAAAAAATTCACTTTCGCTCTTAGTTCCTTCTCTTACCAAGCTCACCTCATTTCTTTCAGATTATATACCCTACCTGTCTGAGAAGATTAGATCAGTTCTACATTTTTTGTAGAGGCCTATTTAATCTGGCTAGTAGGTATTTCAGATTGTTCTGTAATATAGATTCAACTCTTAGCTATGGGTTCATGCCAGACAATTCCTTTTGAGTGCTTGCTCACTCCTTCCGTCTGAGTCTTTCTCCTGGCTTCTGATATACAATGAAATTTTTCTCTTGTCATGAACTTTTTTCTCTCACTTTTTTTCCTTTTTTAAACAAACTTTGAGAATTGGCTCATTTGCTTTCAACAAATTATATATATATACATATATATATGTATATATATATATATAAACATATATATATGTATATATATATGTGTGTGTATATACATGTATATATATGAATATATATGTATAATTATACTGTTTCTGCCTGAATGATTTAGCCATTTTAAGTTCCACAACTTGAGCCCTACAAAATATATCAAAAACATAAAACAAAAGATATTTTATCTTCTTCATGGACTTTCATAAGTTTGTCCTGGCTCTATTTTTCAGAAAGATTTTTATTTCCAAAGATTTCCTTCCTTAATTTTCAGCCTTCCCAGCTTCCCAAACTCTAGCAGTCCACCCACAGAACCCTCTTGGATTTAGTTATCAGTAGTCTTGGTTCTTAGAAGCTCCTTCTCCTTCTCTTTCTCTTCCCTTCCTTTTCTTCTCATTCTGTTCTCTCTCTCCCTTTCTGCCTTTCAACCTTGACCCATCTTCTCTGAGTAAGTTGAAATGCCTGAAGCAAATCCTTTAGCCAGATGGCAATGACTGGCTCTGCCCTTGATGGTTAAACTGCATCTTTCCAATAATGTCTTAAATTATTTGCTGAAATAGAAAGGAAATTTTTGGAGAAAGTGTCTTCTCCTATTCAAAGTTTGCAATAGCAAAGAAAAATCAAGCCAAATACAGCCTGTGAGATTTAAGATGTGGAAAGAGCAAATTTTAAAGAGTTCACAGAAATAAAAGGTAGAAATTGATTGAATTGTGTAAAGATATGATTCCATAGCTTAAAATTCTATAGGGGAAGTTCTCAAGAACTCAAGCATGAAAGTCTGAAGATACACATAAAATATTTCTCTGATGAAGAAAAAGAACTCTTTAGACTAATGGGAATACACAGGGGAATCATCTAAAGCTCATACAGAAAATAGAAAAGGCAGTAATGTCCTATGTAAGTAGTCAGAACATCAAAGCTCAGAATGATCTGTGGTTGGCCAAAAAAAAAAAAAAAAAAAAGATAAAAAACAGTAAAGGGGAATGCTTTTTTAAAAGCTATTTTAGGAAAAATAGAATAAGAATAAAAATTAGAATATGGAATAGAAAAGGAATAAGGAAAGAACAGAACTGTGGCTTATGGTAGTTAGTACTGTTCTTTGTTCTCAAAGACTGACATCCGGGAGGGAATGCTGTGACATGCAAATGAATTGGATTTAAGTGAGGAAGGGCTGTGCAAGGTCACCCACTTCACTTTCCCCTACAGTGTCATTTGGTCCTGTGGCAAGATACAGCTCAAGACGATTGGATGAAAAGGGAGATCTTGGCCTTTTTAAGCTAAGGTCTTCAACAGATCTTAGTTTGACTGAGACTGCACCCATTCAATGATTAAGGCTAGGTAGCAATTGAGGCAAAGAATCTTTTTACAACTGGTGTCTGAAACGGGATTTGAATCACATTGAGTCCAATTGCACTATTCTACCTTTTTAAGAATCAAAAATAAACTCCTGTTCTAGGTGTGTGGAGCAAAGGGACAAAAGAGCAAAGGTGAAATTCTTATCTTTTACTTTGCTACTCTTTTCTCTTCTTGGAGGAATTATCTTTGGCCTGGAAAGGAAAGAATGAAAATGGCTACCTATCAAAGAGCTCCAAACCACCATAAATGGAAAATTAGTAAGAAAGCACCTGGTTGCTCTTGATTGGATTCAAGTTACTTGTCAGGGACAAAAACTACATCCTACAGTCTTATAAAAACTAGAAGTTGTGATTACTAAGCCACTGTTGGTGATCTTTACAAAAATACAAGAACAGAAGAGGCATGATGGGACTGGAGGATGAGTATTGTCCTGATTTTCAAAAGTAGGAAGAGAAAAACATGTAAACTCTTGGTTAATGAGCTTACATCAATTCCTGGCAAAAGTCTAGGATATATTAATGATGAATTTAGTGAAAAGAAAGCAATGATCATAGAGTTTGTTTTGACTTCATGTTGACAGTATCTCTAGACTGGCAGATCAAGGGACACTGTAGATATTATAGATTTCAGTGGAACATTTTACAAAATTTCTCATTCTATTCTTATGATCAAGATGGGAGATATGAGCTAACCTACAGTTTAGTAGATTCATAATTGATTGAATGGCTGGACCCAAAGAGGAATTAGAAATCATTCACTGAGAACTTGAAAGCCAGGCAAAAATAATATGGGCGTGCCCCAGGAATGTGTTTGTCTAGTGCTATTTGCCATTGATTACTAATGAGTTGGATAAATATATGATGGTGTGCTTTCATGTGATGAAAAGTTCTGCCATTTATTATTTGTGCTCTCTGGGACTCAATTTCCTCCTCTATAACATGGTGGGTTGAACTAAATATGCCCTTTCTAATGTAACTTTCAAATGCCAAATTCAACAGGTTAGAACTTAGTACAAAATGTAGTAAGATGAAATTTAATAGAAATAAATTTTACGTCTTCGACAAAGAGAAGATCTAATTCAGTTCCAATTGATCAATGACGGACAGAATCAGCTACCATAGAAGGAACACTGAGAAATGAGTGTGAACTGTTTGCATTCTTGTTTTTCTTCCCAGGTTATTTTTACCTTCTGAATCCAATTCTTCCTGTGCAACAAGAGAACTGTTCGGTTCTACACACATATATTGTATCTAAGATATACTATAATATATTTAATATGTATGACTGCCTGCCATCTAGGGGAGGGAATGGAGGGAGGGAAAGGAAAAGTCAGAACAAAAGTGAGTGCAAGGGATAATGTTGTAAAAAATTACCCATGCATACGTACTGTCAATAAAAAGTTATAAAAAAAAAATAAAACCATTTCCTTTAAAAAAAAAAAAAAGTTTTACAGAGATGATCAGGGTAGTCTGTACAGGGCCATCTCATAAAACATGCTTCCATAAGCCCATCCCCATGCTGTATAAGATGAGCCCCCATAGGTGGAATCATATAAAGTTTTATTTTTGGATTCAGAAAATAAACTTCACAAATACAAAGACAAGACATGGCTAGGCAACAACTCAATTTGGGAATGTGATCTTAGGTTGCTTGAAGATAGAATAGTGCCTGTCTTAGATCATATCCAGAGTACTGGGTGTCACATTTTAAGAATAATAATAATCTGAGGAACATCCAAAAAAGGGTAATGATATACTTCATAATGGTAAGGAACCTCAAATTCATGCCATATATGATAGCCTGTAGAAGAAATTTGGGGGAAACATTCAAGCTGTGTTCAAATAGTTTAAGCTCTGCAAAGTATTTCAGTCAGTTATCTCCTTTGATCCTCAGAATCATCCTGAGCAATAGGTGCTATTATCCCTACTTTATAAAGTGAGGCATAGAGAATGACTTGCCCACAGTGACAGCTAAGAAGTGTCTGAAGTTAGATTGAAACTTAGGTTGTTCTAACAGCAGATCCTATGCTTTCTATCCATTGTGATAACTAGCTGTTCTCCCTTGTTCTTAAACTTCTTGTTCTGAGGGGACAGAGTTAGGAGATAGGCAGAAGCTGCAGGGAGAACTTAAGACTTGAAGTCAAAAACTCCCTAACTAGTAAAAGCTATACAAAAGTGAGATGGGCTACCTCAGGAAAGAGATAACTATGTCTCACTAGAGGTTTTCAAGTAGTCTAGATGGTCATTTGTATGAAATTAAATATTTTTGTTGGGGTATTGGGCAAACTGAGCTTTGTCCCAGATGCTGTTGTCTGGAGGATACTAGTAATATACCTGGATCTTGAGAAATATAGATGTATCTGAATTGACAAAAACTATTAAAATAGGAAATCACCAAATCATATCTCTGGGCAAAGTGCTGATGGGTCCTTTCCTGGTTCTGCCTCACCTTACTCACATGTTGCCCACTATAGAGACCTCCCTAGAAGCTATTTTTCTGTGCTTCAAATATCTCCACTGTTACCCTCCTCCAATTGAAATGAGACTTCCATGCCACTTGCCCCAGGAACAACAATGGTTGCAATAACTCCAGGTTGCAATATGTGACCTTTGTGATCTCTGCAGTGCTGATCTCTGGAGGCCAACATGGTTTAGAGATGTTTGGCTTAAATTTCTTAAGCCTTTTTTTTTGGAGGTAATTCAAGTGACTTGCCCAAGGTCACATAGTAATTGTACAAGGCTAGATTTAAAGTTAGGTCCTCCTTACTTTAGGAATGGTTCTCTAACCACTTGTACCATCCAGCTGCCCCTAGGCTTAGGTTTTGTAATGCTTTCCCCTGGTTATGCTGTTACCAGCATACAGTCTGATTTCTTTTTCTCATTCTAAAACTGGACTAATGGATTTTTCTGGCCTCTAACTCAGATCAGAACTCAAATAAAAGCCAATAAACACTGAACACCTGGTCTTGGTCATGATCCAACTGTTCCAATCACTTCTCTACACTCATATTGCTGTGTCATGCCTGCTTTCCCTCCCCAAGAGTGTAGTTTACTAGTATTTGGGCTCACAATTAGAAAAATTCCTTAAATATATGGTTTCTTTTAATCAAAAAAAATTAAAGGCCCTAATATTATAAAATATATAAAAATATCTTGGGAAACTGGGAGACAGACTTTGACAAAGTTTCTACAAGTAGAAGAGACTGTAGATTAACGCTCTCATTTGACAAAGAAGGAAACTGAGGTCTAGAGAGATGAAATGACTTGCCAGATCATACTGGTTCTAAGTTCTGATAGATTTTGAATTGTTTTTCTTGTTTGCAAGTGTTGTAGGAATGTCAGGGCTGGAAGAGACCTCAGAGATTATCTTGGCCAAGCCCCTCATTTTATAGTTGAAGAAAAACCCCAGGAGATTGATTTGTCTAAGATCAAACATGAGGCAAAACTCAGATTGAAACTCAATTCTCTGAATCCAAATCTGGTTTTCTTTCCACACTATGCTGCCTCCTTGTCTTGTCTCATCAACCTGAATTACTGAGAATCAAAATTCTCCCATCACAGCTTCAAACCTTGAAGGGAATTCTAGAACCACCATTTAATTTAAAAGGGGAGGAAATTTGAGAGCCAGAGAGAGTAACTGAACTAGCCTCGTTGAAAACAGGGCTGAGACAAGAGTACAGTTTCTCTGATTCATAACTCTTGCCCCTCTAGCAAGTCCTTCACACAGGGGAGATGAAGGATCTAGTAAAAGGCATGAAAGAGACAGGATATCTGGTTCTTTCCTAAGAGGTAACAGCCACATCCTCTACTTGTGTTGGTAGAACTTTGCAAAAAAACAAGGGGTATGAAGCTTTGGCCTGGATGTGGATTTCTCTTAAGAGAGTCAAAAGACTTTCTTTAAACAGGAGTATATAAAATCTTAATAAAGATAAATAAAAGGAGCTTTTAAAAAGCTTATTGAAAGTGAGACCCCCAAGGACAGAGGCACAGAATGAGACAAAGATAGATGAATGGAAGTGAGCAAGAAATATTTTGGGGTGACCCTATTTTTAGGTCTCCTTGTTTCCCTCCTTCCTCACCCAACTCTGTTGTTACCTTTACTGAACTGATGGCCATTGTCTTCGCTCTCCAGATGCTGAAGGTCTTGATAATCCTTTGCCATGTTTGTGCCCCAATTTGGATTCCACTGGGGTGAGGAGCAGAGGAAGGATTCAGCCTTCTCTACTCCCCAAATCCATTATCAATGCCTGATTATGCTCCACCCACCTCTCCCCAAACCCCAGGATAATTTTCCCACACCTCCCCAGTATCACAACCTACCAGGATTTGGGGTCTTGGGCACCCTTGGGGGCAAGCCCCCAATAACAGGGAGTGAACTGAGAGATGAATAGAAGCAGAGAGCTATGTGAAGAGAGTAGAGGTGGGGGGAGGGTATCCCTTAGGGGCAGAGTCCTAAAGAATGTCTAGTGTTCCACTATCCCCTCCCTCAGTATCCCTGGACCCATGGACTTTGGATGATAAACAGAAACAGGAATTGAACTGTATCAGGGGTAAAAGGGGTGGAACATAATAGCTCAATCTATCTCCAAACAACTATTAAGGGGGGACTCCCTATGCCTTCCCCCTATTAGTAAGGACAAAATCCTTAAGTCCAGGATTACAATTCTTTTCAGATTAATAGTGTGATTGGACATGGGCCATATTGAGAAGTGGTTGGCCCAAGATGAAAGCATTCCATGAATCTTGGGAGGGGAAAGGCCATTTCTCCTTTTCACTACTGATTTTGAATTTCCCAGAACTGGTTTCTCTAAATGTAGTTCATAAGAGCTGCCTGCCTTAGAATTGTCTTCAAGTCAACTTGAGAACTTAAGAAGATAAAATTTCCCATGTCTCGCCTATTTTTTCACACTCCCAAAGGCTTAATGTCAACCATAGGTGAACCAGCAATCCCAATCAATGGAAGAGGTAATTAGAAAGCATCTCTCTCTTTACCAGAGATTTTTTTAGACTTGAGGGTAAGCCTGGATAAGGTACCAGATGAAATAGGGTCTAGAGTATACTGAAGAACAAACTAAAAGGGGTTAAAAGTTGCATTTTATGTTCTTCTCACTATGACACAAAGAAATATTATTGAAGGTAGAGATTAAAGTCGATCTCAAATTAAATGGAGGACTCCAATGGAAGTGAGCTTCCTGGAAGAGATTTGCATGTATGCCTCCATGTAAATATTAGAATGCTGACATCACAGTTTTCAAAACCAGGTGTTCACCATAAGAACCCTCAGCAAAAGAAGGGAGCATTCGAGGGAATGTTGAATTCCACCTTCTGCAGAATGAACTGCCTTTAGTATCCCAAGTGAGGAGAAAGGTCTTGGCTCCTGTAGGATTTGAGGACAGGAGGAACAAGAGACAGGAATGAGGTAATAGATCTTTTAGCTAGCCTTAAATGAGCTATTTTGCAAGGGATACCTCCTTCATATGGTATTTGACACTAATCAAATGATCTGCCCTGATTTTAGTAATTTTAGTGACACCAAGATGCACTGTTGGAGACACCTTACAGAGATATCATCAACCTCATGACATGCTTGGGGCTTGAGTGGTTTGGAGAAAAAGCCAGACAGACTGGCTCTTGCCCCTCCAGAAGCTCATACTTTTATGATTGGAGACACCAACCTCTTATTAATTAAGGTCCCATCTCCAAAAGTTTTTTGCTGACTTCTGGTCATTTTAACATCAACCCATCTTTCTTATATCCATCCCTCATTAGGTTCTTTTCCTATTTCTATCAATTTCCAAACACCATTCCAGTGGTAAAACAGTCAATTAAATCTGGGTATTTCCAGACCCACCCTATTTACCTCCCTTTTCCCCCCCTCTACTCCCAAATAATCAGGCCAC
Source organism: Sminthopsis crassicaudata (assembly GCF_048593235.1). Taxonomy (NCBI): domain Eukaryota; kingdom Metazoa; phylum Chordata; class Mammalia; order Dasyuromorphia; family Dasyuridae; genus Sminthopsis; species Sminthopsis crassicaudata. The sequence goes on from NC_133620.1 coordinate 295,785,596, forward strand.
AAGCATTTTCAAGTATCTGTCTCTTCCTTTCGCTCTCTCAAAAAAAAAATAAATTGCAGAAGGCGGCAGCATATCTAATCTCCCCCAACTCCCCAAGGCCCACCCCCCCTTTCCCCTCTCCCCACCCCCTCCCATATTCCCTCCTCCCCAGACCCTGTCCCTCCCCCTTCCCCAAAAAATCCCAGAAAAAAGCCACAGTTAGACCTTCCACTCATGCAAACCAGCAAGAAAAAGGGGGAAATTCATGGGGAAGGTGGGGGGGGTCTGTGTGACTGCCCCCAACACCCCTCCCAAAAAAATAAACCACCTTTGAGAAGAAAAAAATGGAGAACAGAAAAAAAAGAAACGAGAGAAATCAAGGGAATATGGGAAGTTGGGATGTAGGTGAGCTCAAGCCTCTCCCTCAGCTGAGAAGGTTGAGCCCAGTGGCCCCTCAGGCCCCAAGCCTGGGTTGCTCCAGAAAGTGCTAGTCCCCTTGCATTCTGGAATGTGAAGGGGGAGAAGAAGCAGGAAGAGATGGCTGAGGTGTCCCAGGTCTTGAAGGCTATGGGATGTGGTGAAGGGAGAGGGATTTTTAGGAGAGATGTTGCTGGATCAGGAATCCAAGTGTCCAGCTCCCCTAGCTTCTCTGTGCTCCTGGGACCCAGGCATCCAGCTCAGGGGGGCGGGGCACATGCAGAGAAGTCCCCCCCATCTGGGTTGGGTCATAAAGGAAATAAATAAGAGGAGAAGGGCTTGAACAGGTGAGTCCAGATTGAGGGGCCTGAGAGGGCAGGTGAGTCCAGGCTTCAGTGGTAGACAGAGGATCAGAGTCTCTCTCGGGCTGGGACCCAAATATACGGCCCTGATAGCTCCTCAATGATACGTTTTACTTTGTGGTAGATCTCCTCAAAGGTTTCACCCTCCACAATGGCTGTAAGTGTGAAAAGAAAGGAAAAGTAAAGATTGCTATTGGTTTCTCAGTGTTTCCACCTCTTCCCAAGAAATTCCCAATCTCCTCCTTCCCATTGTCCCACATACCTGAGAAACACTCTGTGAATTCCTGCTCCAGTTTAGTGGCTCTGTCAAAGGCTTTGCGGGCCTGATCCTCTGTTATCCGTTTGTTAATTTCTCTAGGGAAAGAAGATGGGTGAGACAAAGGAGACAATATGGTGCCCAATCCTGTCTTATTCCACACCCTCTTGATGCCGAGAGCATAAATCAGTGAGTAAGAAGCTAAGGTACTTTTGGAATTTGTTTGAGGGAAAGAGAGACACTCATGAACAAAAGCTATAATTTCAGCAGCTCCTGGAGCCAGGGTCTCTTATATGTCTATGGAATACCCTCCATAAAAAACCCCAAACAAATAAAAATCCTTCTAGAATCTCATCTCTCTGGTGTCAGTCCCCATTGTGAGAATTATAATCCCAGATGCACTTGAGTCCAGGTTCCCCTAACCTGAAGTTGTTGTCAGAAGTTATCATCTTGAGTTACTTAATTAAAAAAAAAATATGTTGGACCTGTGATTTCATCATTATGAGGAGCTCCCAGTATGGCAATTCTCTTGACTGGAGCATATCAGCAATTTAACTTGTAACCTTAAAGAACTGTCTGGGGTAAGAGAAGGTCAAGTGGCTTGTTCTGGATTGCACAGCATGTCCTCAGGTCTCCAAGGTCCACCCTTTTATCTAGTCTGCCAGCTGCTTCTTTTGACTCCCTCAACAGGCTAATAGAAGCTGAAGAGTACAGGGAATAATAACAAGGAACCCTTCAGGCTACTAGAACTGAGGTGAAGGAGGGCTAAAAAAAAAAAAAAAAAAAGGTGGGCGGATTTCATGAAAATAACTAAGATGAGGGAAGGATCCACAGCCCTATGCCCAAGTAACAACATAGATATTAAGGATCCTAAGGAAAAGCTCCTTGGAAACTTGAAATTGACTTGAATCATCTTGAGACCACCACTTGGTGTCCTTTGTATTTGTGGTGGTGGTGGTGGGGATATTGGTAGGAGCCAGACTGAGATACAAACAATACAAGGAGGTATTATGAGGCATGTGGGGAAGCCCTGATTCACACATCCCTCCCCTCTTGTCCCTTGGAGGCTTGGACAGTACTCACAGGATGTTCTCCAGGGATCGAGGTCTGATGAAGATGGCAATAGGGTGCAGGTGGGCCGCCTGCAGCCGCCGCACGGCATTGGCCGAGACGTCAAGGATACAGTGCTTTCCCTGGGGGGCAGCAGGGGGAGGGGGAGAGGACAGGAGGGTGCACAGGTGGAGACAGAGAATAGGGCAAGAGAAGACAGAAGTACCCAAGCACAAAGGGGAAGAAAATATGGAAAGAGGAGAAAAACAAGTGAATAAAGACAAAGGAAAGAAGAGAAAGAGTATATAGAAAAATAGAGGAAAGACAATGATATATGGAATTACAGAGAATGAAGAAAGAAGAGGAAAAGGAAGGAAGAACAAACAGGTGAAGCAAAGAAGAAGAAAAGGAAACAAAGATAGAGGGAACAGAGGGAGAAGAATGGAGACAGAATGGCAAAGAGAAAGAGGAGGGAAGGACAGACAGACAGTGCCAGGGAGAAAGGAGGGAGGAAAATGAGAGAGCAGAAATTGGAGGAAGGAGACATAACAGAGGAGGCAAAGTGAAGGGGAAGGAGACAAAGAAGAGGGAAAATAGACAGAGGACAGACAGATGGAGAAATAAGGAGAGACAGACGGCAAAATAGGGAGGCAGATGGGGAGAGGAGGAGCAGAGAAGGGGAGGAAGAGGAATGGGAACAGGAGGGCAGATGGGGGAGGGGGGAACCATCGACAGGTATCCATGCAATGCCAAAACAAGAGAAAAAGCAAAGACAGAGAAAGGGAGTGAAAGGATGGTATGGGTTATAACATACAGGGGGGAAAAAGACAGAGACCCCAATAGTGGAGAAGAGGAGACAAAAAACAGAAGAGAAAGATTGATAGGGAGAAAGTTCAGCCAGTCAGAAAGAATGAGGGCAGATGTAAGAGAGTTAGGTTGCAAAGCCCAGGAATGGGAGGAAACAAAGCAGAGACCAACCAGATAGAGAAAGGAAATGGGGCACAAAGAAAGGAGGAGGGGTAAGGGAAAGACATAGAAAGAAAAGCAGGCAAAAATATACCAAAGAAAATGGGGGACAGTAGGATATAAGGGAGCATAGCAGGTTGTGGGAAGGAAGATTGGCTCAGACAGAGGAGCAGGATACGGAGTCAAGACCCAGCAGGGGAAAGAGACAGAAAGAGAAAAGTTAGAGCGAGAGAGCTAGAGGAAGGCAATGGGCTAGGAGAAGGGTGGGGGAAAAAGGGACACTTCTGGAGCCCGGGCCCCAGGGCAGTACCTGTTCAGCCACCTCACGTACAGATTGTACGCTGGTCCCATAGAGGTGGCTGTTGTATTGACCGGCCTCAATGAACTTGTGAGCTTGGATGTCCTTCTCCATTTTCTCTCTCGATGACACAAAGTGGTAATCCCGACCATCCACCTCATACTCTCGCTTTGGCCGTGTTGTATCTGCCAGGAAGGCCCCCACCCCGACCTGAAATCTAGTCACCATCCCTCCCACTGAAGGACCTGCCTTCAATGAACTAAATAATCCAAATCTCCCATGTTCCCAGAGCACTCAGCTCTTCTGAAGGAGCTTCTGAAGGAGGATAGGGGCTTGGAAGATAATTATAAAAACTATAATTCCCAGCACTTCTTGGGGCAACTAACTTACTAGCTTGAGAATTTTGCCTATTAATCAAGGATCTGGGGGAATGTGGTCTCCTATACCTCATCTTTCTGATCCCTAGTAATTATGGACTATATAATTACTTGGTCCCAAGTAATTATGGACTGTCAACCTGTTCCTTGGACAAAAGATTATGGGATTATGTGGCATACTGCCTCATTTGGAGGGAAAATCTTTGGGACTATACCATACTGCCTCCCTTCTTCCAATAACCCAATCCAGTCACTCACGGGGAACACAGGATCCAAATTTGTCAGGGAACTCGGAGAGGAGGTCATCATTGGCCCTGTCCTTGGTTGGGCCAAGAATGATAATGGGACGAGCATAGTGCACTAAGAAAGGAGACAGTGGAGTTAAGAGTTAAAAGAGAATTTAGAGCAGGGGAAGGGGTCAGAATCAGGACAACAGATGAAAAGAAAAATTGTTGGGATGGGCAGCTGAAGAGAGGCCAGAGGAAAAACATCAAAGGAAATTGTATGGGACAGACTATGGATAGGGCTGGAGTTTCACCTTCCATTTGTGTCACCGTTTCATAACTTAGCACTGTGTCTTCTCGACCTAAAAAAGAGAGAAAAGTGTATAACCTTCTTCCTGACTCTTCACCATTCCCACTCCCATAAGACCCCTCATCTCATTTAAACGCATCCTTTTAAGATATACCCACCTTGAGATCCTGAGCTAGAACCCCAGTCCTAAGAAAAAATATGGGAGAAAGGTCATTTAGCTCTTCTACTCCCCAAAGCTTTTATTTCCTTAAACTTTCCACTTCTCACATTCTCAGCATCCTCCAACCTTTCTCCAAGCTCACCTTGGCCTTTAACCTTGACCATTCCCGCCGCTCGACCCTGTGGGGCATAATGGGAGTTAAAGGACCACATAAGTACTTTAATCCCTCCCTCTAAATAATTTTTCAGGCCTCTGACCTCCATAAGTAAGGAACTGTCTCCTTTTCTCTAAGCTCCTAATTTCCAAAAATCCTAGGGAAACTCTGAATAAATTGAAAGTGGGCTTTTCTGACCCCTATCTTTTTGACTCCTACTCAGGCTTCTAGGAACTGCAATATCCAGCAATCTATGAGGCCTATATTCTTGTAAATGCCTTTAAGACTCATGGATGACATGGCTCCACAATGGAACTTGGAGAAATTTAACTTTCAATAATTCAAAGGTGATAACCTACTTCCCTAATAAGCCACACATTCTATACTCTCTTCTGTAAAGAGCTATCATACAGGCTGATCATGTGCATTCTCACATTTGCTTAGGTCAACTGAGTACTTCTACTCACCTCCGTTTACTAGGAATGAACCCAATGTCATCAGTCTCCCCATCTGGCTGGACACGTCGTGCCTGCCACCATTCTTCATCACCAGCATCAATCACATGCAGAACATCCCCAAAATGGAAACTAAGGGCCTGGCTCAGGAAGCCACAATCCTTGGTTTTGTCATAATCAAACAGAGCCCTGTTTGGGTTTGAAGAAGGTTAGAAAAGAAGTCATGGTTACCTACTAACCCCACAAATAAGTCTGGCATGATACAGATAAATCAGTAGATTAGGCGAATGAGGCCAACAACAATAATGATAACTAATATCTATATTATTGTTTTAAGGTTTACAGAGCTCTTTACACATATCTCACTTGATTCCCAGAGTATCTCTATGAAGTCCTTTATTATTATTCCCATTTTACAGATGAGAAACTGAACCTGAGAAATGGATTTACCAATGAATAAACAGCTAAGGCAGGATATGAACTCAGCTCTTTCTGAATAGAAGTATGGCATCTTATCCACTATACCACCTATTTTCCACTCAATCTGCAAAATGTTTGGATATACACAGGGAAAGAGAGCTGGGAGTGGTTCCTGGAAGTAATGATAATATGATGGAATAGAAAGAATGTTGAGGTGGGAGAACAAGAGCAACATGGGAAAGTGCCAAGACAAGGAAGACTCAAGAGAGTTCCTGAGGAAGTGACAGAGATGTGGAGAGCATCTCTGTGTGGAGAATGGTCAGGGGGAATACAAGAGACTGAAGTTTCAAACTGAAGCTAAAGAATAAATTACAGAAGAAGAAAAGGAAGAATAAATAACTAAAAAGAGAAAATAGAACCTGGGCTATGAGCTGGTATCAGAACTCAGATTATTGGGACCAGAAGGTATATGGAGGAGCAATGTAAAAGAACAGGAGGCTTGAATGAAGGAGGGACCATAGCTGCATGATCTTGGGCAAGCCACATCATTTTGGAGGGACTTTTTATCCATAAAATGGGGATAACATCTCTTAATAATACCTCACTTACATACTTATGAGAACTCAATGAAATGATACATTTTAAAGTGCTTTGAAAACTACAAAACACTGAAAAAAAATTATGAGGAAAGCAGAAGCAGCCTTGTATTGTGAAAGGAGAAACCAGACCATCTTAGCTCTGGTGCTCCCTTGACTGGGATAAGCTAGCAAGTCATTCTGTGCCTATGTTCAGGTGGTTTCCTTTCCTTTAAGGGAAATAAAAGCCAATGAAGCATTTATTGTTGCATGGAGATGGAGGGATGAGAAACTGGGAAAATAGAAGGATGGGGAAAAATGATATTAAGTTATGGTGGATGAAAAGAGGTGGAGAGAGGGGAATGCAAATGAAGGAAAAGGACTGAACTCTAACCTGATATAAAAGCCTCTTTTGGGGTTACTCCTCAGAGAGGCAGTCCCAGAACCCAAGCTGCTGTTCATTAGCTGTTCTCGCAAATCATGGATTTTGGCCTCAAATCGACTGTACTCTGAGAAAAAAAGGAAAATCCTCTCTTTCATAGACTGATGACCCTATGGCCCCATCAAAAAACAGTTACTCACATATACACCTCCCAATCCATCCCAGGTCTTTGTTTCTGTTTCTTTCACTGGCAGTCATGACCTGAGTTACCTCCTTAGTATTGTCTCACACCTGCACTATTACCTTCTGGTTTGTACTGAGCGATAATAGTGACAGTCTGGCCAGCATTCTTCAATGCAATAGCAGCTTGTTCATGGGTAGCATTTCGAAGATCCACACCATTGACCTGAAGAGAGAGAGAGGGTGTAAGTCACCCAAGTCATATTACTGAAAAGCTTCCTATGGACTTCAGCCTGTAGTTTAAGAGATAGGGCTGGAGATCCAGGTTTTATTACCAGGGAGCCCTGACACCAAATTGAGATGAAATAGTGTCTTATGTATATCTGTTACAGACCTTGCAAGGATAATTATGTTACCCGATTCATGAATTCCCAAAGTGCTTCCTTCCTAACAACCAGGGCTGGGGGCTAGGAGCTTCATGAGATGGGGGAGTTGATACTCTCACCGAAAGAATTTGGTCCCCCTTGCGTAGCTCTCCACTGAGATCGGCTGGACCCCCCGCAAGAATGAAAGAGATAAAGATGCCTTCGCCATCTTCACCCCCTACAATGTTGAACCCTAAGCCTGTAGAGCCTCGATGGATCACAATCCGGCGTGGCTCCCTGTGGGAATGGAGGGTACAGGGATCACTATCACATAATCTGGTCATCTCCCAGGATGTGCCCCTCCCAATTCCCGGCTCCACTAGGGACTTAGGTTTTTGGTCCCTTCCTCTTTTCTCCCCACCTCCCAACTTCAGTTTCACTCAGGGTTCCAGGATCTGGTTTTCCCCACCTGGGAATGTCCTCCTCTCCCAGCAACTCTTTGGCCACTGGGGAGTATCGACGGGGGGAGGTGGGTGTCATGGCTGGTGGATAATCAGTGCCCAGGTAACTACTGTGGCTGATCTCATTGTCCAAGTGCTGGGAATAGGCTGGGGAGAGACACAAAAGTGAGGACTGGCAGGTGGTTCAGGGACCAACCTAATTCACCACCCTGGAGAGCTTCCTGGTATTTAGACTTTTTAAGGGAGAGTTTTATAAGTTATGTTATCAAAGGACTTGAAGAGAGAGAGCATCTCATACAGGGTGCTGTCAAAGGAATTGAAAAGAATATATTCACAGGCAATCATGTTGGGTGGCTTCCCAGGGAATGATGTCAGAGTCTGAAAGATTCTTATAGACAAAAGCAGACATATTAGGGATTGTCACAGGGAGAAAGAGCAGAAAGTTGGGGCAGCATTCACAGAGGGTGATGTAGGGATATAGAGGAGACTCTCATAAGGGGTGATGTCAGGGTTGGGGAGGGGCTCTCACAAGTGGTAATGTCAGGTGGGGCATAGCTATCACTCAAATAGGTGTTGCTGGGTTTTGCCACTTTCAAGTAGACAACATCATATGTGTTCTTCAGGGCAGCCACAGCATCCTCATGCATCACGTCCTCCAGCCCTACACTGTTCACCTAGAAAGAGGAGAACAAAGAAGAAACCAGATCAGAGGATACAAGGCACTGAGTTGGGAAGACAGGGAGGCCTATCTGATCAAAGTCAGTGTTTGGGTGCTAGAGGAAAGGGAAACTCACAGCAAGGATCTTGTCCCCAATCTGTAGTCGTCCATCTTTGTGAGCAGCCCCGCCCTCAATGATCTTTGTCACATAGATGCTATTATCTCCTGGGATGTGCTGGTTCCCCACACCTCCTGCAATGCTGAAGCCAAGCCCTAGAGAGGGAGGGGAAGCTCTCAGGAACTGGAGCTGAGAGAGCAGGGACAACAGGAAGAGCCAAGGCATTCGAGAGAACTTGAAGGCCTGTACCCATAAAGAGGGACATAGCTAGAAGTCAAGAGTTACCTTTAGGTCCCTTGATGAGTTTAATCTCCATGAGCTTCTCAGCGGGAGGTTTCCGTCGCATGACATAGAGACGAACAATTGAACCTGCTTCTTTCAGGGCTTCTACTGCAGCTGAGTGTGTTACCTCCCTTACATCCACCTCATTGACAAATAGGATGCTGTCATTGACCCTAAGGGGACAGCAAAGCAGGTATCTTAAAACTTTGATATCTCCCATCCCACCAGTCCCCCTATTTTTCTTAGGGACTCAAGCATTAGGATTTGTGATTCTCCCTCCCATTCCTCCCAGCTATATGATTCCTCTCAGGGCCTTAGCTCCCCAATCCCCGGTCCCCTCTCCCTCAGGGACCCAGGTATCCAGGCCCCCACACCTGAGTCGGCCATCCTGTGCTGCAGCCCCCCCAGGAATGATCTTGGTGATGAAAATGGATGGATCATCGCCAATGTGTGGGTTGTCGGTGCCACCTGCGATGCTGAAGCCCAGGCCTGAGTTACCCTGGGTGAAGGGGAGTGGGGGGAGAAAGAATCAGCAGCTCCTACCTCTGCCTTGTTTCCACTGGTAGAGTCCTCTCCATAAACTCAACAGGAATAAAGACATAAGGGCAAAAAAGGGGGGTGGTAGTGGCTGGAGCAAGGGAGTCGGGGAAGAGAGAAGGAACAAGAGCTAGGAGGTAAGGGGCTATTAGCAGGTAAGAGAAGTGGAAGTTAAAGAGTTAGAGGGCTAAAATTGTGAAATCGGAGAAAGAAACAAACAATAGGGCCTGAAAAATATAAAGAAGATGGGAGCTAAAGAGAATAGGGGCACTTACTCACCCGCTCCAGTGTGATCTCTTCATACTCCATCTCCCCTTCTGTTCCATTCACCTGCAGCTCCAACATAGGCCAGAAACAAAAACAATGAGACATATATTCCTACCTTAGTAACCTATAACCCCCCTCTTTTTTTTCCCCTCTTCACTTGTACCTAATCATTTGTTTTTTTCACTCCCTACTTTTCTTCTCTATCTATCCACCTGCTCTCCAGTCCTAACCCTCCCAAGGTCCCTTCAAATCTGACAAACTCACATATCCAGGGGCTTCAAGAGTATCTGTATTCACAATCACGGGGGGAGAGTTGGCCTGTGGTTGAAAGACAAGAAAATATCATGAGCCTTGATCCCAGAGAGTTTGTGCTGGGGTATAGGGGAGGGTCCCCATTATCCCAGCTCCTCATCCAATTTCCATGGCTTCAGATTTGCTCATTGATGCAGGCATTTTTCCCTCTATTGGCTTCTAAGCTCTCATTGTCCCCCTTCCCTCAGGGAACTCCCAAGGACAGTCCATCTGGATGAGAGGTTCTAGAAGTCCTTGAATGTCTAAAAACTCCGAAAAGGGATAGGTAGATTGGTGAGTCTCGAGAAAGTCTTGGTTCTCTCACCCTGCACTTAAGGTAGTTTGTGCACTTCTGTATGTATATCTGTATATGTATGTATTGTTTGTGTATGGCTGTTGGCTGGTGAAGGGAAACTGTGAATATATGAGAAGTAGCTTTTAAAAAAGAGGGAGGGGAAGAGTCAAACAAGGGGAACAAAAGATGAAAGTTAAGGTTGAATAAGCATAGGGTGAGAGAAGAGTTTCTCACTGCATATGATAAGACTTATATATGCTATGCATTATACATACAACCAGGGCTTCAAGGACAAAGCATTACTTACATTGTCCCCTTCTCTCAGTAATCTCCCAAGGATTTTCAGATGTCTTCCCCTGAATTCTCAATTCCTCCAAATCTCTTTCCCTATTTCTCCTATAGCTTAGCAATAGTAACCAGTATCCTATCACTAATTGTTATCAAAGCAATAAGCATGAGAAAGGCACAAACAATTGGTCTCAAAGGAGATTCTTTTGAGTACCTTCTTCCTTCCATAGCTCTACCTCTCTAATTACCATGATCTGAAATAATACTTCTCAAATCCTCTTCAGTCCCTCCCTAGACTTTTGCTCTCCTCTCCAGTTCCTATGGAAGAGGGAGGATGATGAAAGACATCCCATCCCAATCCCTGCTTGGAGGATTTCTCCTCACAACCATCAAGGAAAGAGTTAACATGTGAGAAAACCCACAGAATACCTTCTTTTATAAAAAATTATGTAAAAGAAGAAGAGTAGCATGTAGCATCTCATTTTCAACTAAATCCTTTCCATCTCTGTCTACCAATTCCCATTCCTAATCCTCAAATATTCTCAACAAAAGTAAATTTTGCAGTGACCTCACTTTCACTCTTCTCAAAGGATCCCAATTCTTTTTGCTCTGTGTCTTTCCCTTCTACTCTTTTTTCTGATCCTCACCATTTTAGGCAGCAATGTGGAATAGTGAGTTAGAATGCTGGTCAGGAAGATCTAAATTCAAATCCTGCCTAGGATTTGAATTGACTAGCTGTGTGATCCTGGACAAGTCACTTAACCTATTTTCTCATCCGTAAAGTATGGAAAGAGGCAGAGTTGATGGCCTCTAGAGTTTTTTCCAGTTCTAATTCCCTGGGATTAGTATCATCCAGTTATCCTTTCTCCAGATTTCTCTACTTCACCTTCATCTCCCTCCTTGAATGCTGTTTAGAAACCACCTTCCTATCTACTTGATATACAGTACAGATACCACGATTCTCTTTTCAGTCCCTAGTACCTCCTTTCCTTTAACAACCAACCCATTGGAATGCATTAACATGAACCTTCAATCACTCACTACTCCTAGTCTTTTATCATATGAAATTATAGAGGAAGAGAGAGGTAATGGAAAAACAGGGAAGGGAACAAAGAAGGAAGGAAGGAAGGGTGGAAGGGAAGCAGGGAGGGAGGAAGGAAGGAGGGAGGGAAGGAAACAAAAGAGAAAGGAGGGAGGGAAGGGAGGAGGGAAGGAGAAAAGGAGGGAAGGAAAGAGGGAAGGAGAGGAGGAAGGAAGGAAAGGAGGAAGGAAGGAAGGAAGGAAGGAAGGAAGGAAGGAAGGAAGGAAGGAAGGAAGGAAGGAAGGAAGGAAAGGAGGAAGGAAAGGAGGAAGGAAGGAAGGAAGGAAGGAAGGAAGGAAGGAAGGAAGGAAGGAAGGAAGGAAGGAAGGAAGGAAGGAAGGGAGGGAGGAAGGAAGGAAGGAAGGAAGGAAGGAAGGAAGGAAGGAAGGAAGGAAGGAAGGAAGGAAGGAAGGAAGGAAGGAAGGAAGGAAGGAGAAGGAAGGAAGGAGGGAAGGAAGGAGAAGGAAGGAAGGAAGGAAGGAGAAGGAAGGAAGGAAGGAAGGAGAAGGAGGGAGGGAAGGAGGGAAGGAAGGAAGGGAAGGACAGAATCTGCCAAAATAAAACCAAGCTCATGAAGTATTAATGGGAAGCATTAATAAAGGGTCTGTGTTGCCTCCATGTGTGTTGAGGGTGGTTGGGAGTGGTGGTAGTGTAGCAGAGGAGGAACTAATGTAAGAGAAAACTTTTCTACATTACTTGTGAAGGTTTTCCTCTTCTGGGGAACCAGGAGCCTAACTTCCATTTCCTTTCCTTCTCTAGGTTCCAGAGTCCAATGCTCTACCCATGACCCAGGAAGCCACTCCCCTATCCCCCAACCTCCACTCTGGCTCTCTTCCCCCGTACCGGCCCTTGGGGGGGTGGCAGCGGCTCCAAAGCTCCAAGGGACTGGGGAGGGGTCCACCTGGGTCTCCTACCTTGAGCGGGGAGAGGTGGGCGTGACCCACGACCCCACTGACGGCCTCGAGATGGGACAAGTTCCTCTCCGACACGTGCACCAGCTCGGGGGCGTTTACCTGGTTGGGAAGGTGGGCCGGGCTGTGTTCCAGAGGGGGCGTGTCTTCATCTTGATAGCGGTATTTCTGGGAATGAAGGCAATGTCAAGAGAAGGTATCGGGACAGCTCCGGGAACCAAGATTCTCCCAGTCTTTCCTCTTCCCACTCCCTTTTGCTTACCATCCTTCACCCACATCCAGTTCTTTCTAATCTACAATCATCCACACCCCAGCCCTTCCCTCAGCATGCTATCTCAAACTTTACCGGTACTTCTTTCCAACCTAATCTTCCACAACCTATACTCTTTGGCCGCTCTCCCATTTTGTCACCCTTTCCTTCATTTGACAGTTTCCAATCCTTTCGTGTCATTACCCCTTTATCAGCCCTCTGATCTCCTAAATCCTCAGTGCCTTATTTTCACTTTATCTTCTCAGTTCCCAATTGTCCTAACTTTAAAATCTCCATCTCTTGTCTTGTTTCCCATTCCCTCAGCTGCTTCCTTCAATAGCTCATTCCTAATTCCCAAAATCCGTCTATTCTTATTCCTCAGTCCTTAAAGTTCTTACAATTCTCTCATTTCCTTAGTTTTCAGGTTCCTCATCTCAATAACCAATTTACTATCCCCTCAATGTCCAGTTTCCCATTCTTTCCTATTCCATTACTACATGCTTAGTACAGAGTAGGCACTTAAATGTTTAATTTGAAAATTGACTTCTGTATCTCATTTCCTCAGTAACCCTTTAATTCTCAAATTATTCCTTAAGACTGGCCCCTATTCTCTCATTCCTTATGATCTTTATTTGTCTCCTCTTCTCAGATTTTCCTCATTCCAAATCTCCCACTCCCTAAATACTGTCTTCAGTCCCCATCCTTCAATCTTTCAGGCCCCCTTATTCTAAATTCATTTCACCAGCCTCTCGGTCCTCAGTTCCTATCTTCTCAGTTCTCACAATCTCCCATCCCAACTCAAACTTCAATTTTGCCTCAATGCAGAGTTCTCAGCCCCCATCCCCTAAATTATGCATTCAGTCAAACATACTAAAATCCTATGTTGCAGGCACTTGATGTTTATTATCTCTTAATCTTATCCTCTTAATACTGCAGCTTCTTCAGCCCTCATTCACTGATACAAATCTCATCTACTTCCATTTCCTATAACTCAAAAAGCCTCTCCATTCTCAGATCACACTAACATTTATCCACTTTTCATCCCTAAAGCTAGGAGAGGGAGTTAGTCATTCACAGCTTCAAAACATCCAGCATCCCAGGCAGGAAGTATGTAATAGCACTCCCCAACTAGTATCACTTCTCATCTTCAGCTGCAAAAGTCAGCCATTCAGACCCAGACATTATAACTCTGCCCCCAAGAACAACTCTCTATTCCTCTTCACCCGCACTCCCAACCTCAGTTGTGGGATAAACTAATCCTGATATTGCTCAGAGAGAAAGATGGCTATAGAAAATGGAAAACACAGATCCTCATCTATTGAATGGGATGGGGATGGGGATGGTCACTGATGAGGCTGGGAGTGAAAGTTGAGAAAAGGGTTGAACACAGCCTTTGAGAGGAATCAATCTTCTCCCACTAATCTCTAAATTTTTCCCCATTGTCTCTAATTTAAAGAACATCAAATTAACTGGAGGTAGAGACAGGAAGAGAGAATATCAGGGGGAGAATGAAAAATGGAGATATGTATATGTAGAGTGAGAGTTATCTGTTCTCTTTTTCCTCTTTCCTCTACTTCAGCTGCCTCTTCCACTCTTCTTCCTCCACTGTCCTTAACTGTAGTTCCCAGTGTTTGATGCTATTTCATAGTGCAAGATTCTATCTGATCCTGCCTCATTCTGAGACATCCTACCACTGGGTCATCAATAATATGTGAATTGTGTAGATCTTGTAATGAATGATAATGGCCTAGACTAACTTCCCTTCTTAAGCAATAGCCTCCTGAACTCTGGATACTCTTTGATCTCAAAGCTCAAACACTATCAACCATGGGGCTTAGGTTCCTGAGTAAATCAGAGGGTAAGTCCTTAATAAAGGTTTCAGGAAATGATACTGAAAAGCTGAATCTCAAAGTTTAGGTATATTAGAAGAGAAAAAAAGGGACAAAATGTCATTCATTTCCTGTTGAGAAGTTATGTCATGATATTTAGGCTATAACAGTCTGGACCACACACTAAGACTTAGGAGGGGTACTCAACTCCAAGGAAATAACCACATTCTAGTTCCATACAAAAAATTCTTGAGAAATCTTGAGGTAAGTGAATGGAAAAATGTGGGTAACAAATCTCTCAAACTACCTTAAAAAATAGTCCTTCCAAGACTTAATTATTAATCTTAACTATCTGTAAAAAGGCTAGGTTTGATAACACATTTCTCCTATGGAAATATTGGGGATACTATTAAATAAAATTAGATTAGAGAAAAATCTTCATAGGGCCATAAGTTTTAATTCATCTCTGTTCATCATCAGGTGCTCCAAAAACAAAAGAATCTTAAATCTTGCAAATTGAGTATGAGAACTATATACAAAGATTACTTCCAAAACTCTGGAAGCAGGTGATTGGGGGGAGGGGTTAAAAACTTTTATCTTTGCAGTCCTCCCCTCAATTTCAGGAATAGAATAGCCTGAGGGGAAAAAGGGTCTAGAGTAAGACAAAATATAAATATTGGCGATAAATGGAGAATGGAGGTTGGTGACAAAATTCAGTACTGATCATTTGTTACAAGAGGCCAAAAAATGAGAGCAGGAAGAAAAAAAAATCTGTTTATCTAAAGTGAAGAGGAAGTCCATTCCTGAAGCCTTCAGTGAAGTGCAAAGAATATGGGGCTAGGATGGAAGTTTTCATACCCCCAATACCAGGAAACAGTTTTTTTTTTAATTATTCCTCTGAAACTCACCAAGAAGCAAAGAGGGCTGGCTTGAATCCCCAAATTACTGGAGTATAGGGACAACAAAAGTGGGGGAAATGGTCCTGTTGCTCTTATCTCCTTGAGACCCCCTCATTCTTGAGGCCCTGCATATGAATCTGGGCTATGATTTGTCCCCAAAAATTAGATGCCAAGGAAGTAAAACAGGAGGGGGGGAGGGCAACTGCTCCAATCCCATTGTGGCTTAACATCTCTGAGGCCCAGGGCAGATAAAAAAATCTGGGACAGATGTTTAACCCTCCTCCCTCATATTAGGTTCTAGATAAAACTGAAGAGTAAGTGAGAACGGGGCTGTCTTGCTCACATCCCTTGGGACCTTCCTCCCCGCCCCCCAGACATGAAAAGGAAACAAATGAAGGCAGAATCCCCAAGGAATCTCCACCCTCCGGACCCTATGCCCAGTAGAGGGGAAGGGATGCTCTTGAAGCTTGAATCCGAGATTCGAAGGGGTCGTAAAAATGGGAGGGGGGCCGGGAGCCCATACCCCGCGGCACGTACCACGCAGAGACACATGGAGGCGAATCTGTTCCGAGCCGACATGGAGGAGGGGAGGGGGATAATGGGGAAAGGGAATGGGATATTAGGGGGTCCCAGGGTAAGGGGGGAGGGGCGGGGGCTGCGGCGCCGGTAACTGGAGGCTGCGGCCGGAGAGGAGGGGGGGGGGGGAGAGCAGCGCCTGCGCAGTGCGGGAGAGCGTCATGGTGGGGGGGGAAGCAAGAGGAGTGAGGAGAGACCCCCCCGGAGCCAAGCGTTCCCCTTCGGCCCTCTAGGCTGCGAGTTCCTGGAGCTGCTTCTTCCGTTGGGCGCCCCCATGCATCTCCATCCCCAAGTCTATACATCCTCAAAACTTGCCCCCTCAGTCCTCCTCTGGCCCGCTCCGTCTTCGCCCTATCCCCGAACAGTCTCCAGAAACCTCCCTCCCGCGCACAGCTGGTCCATGGGTCCTGAACCAACCTCTCCGCGGCTTCACATCACAACTGAATCTTTACTCCCACCATCCACTAGCTCCCCTCCTGCCCAAAATGAGTTTTTCTGCTCAGGGAAACACAAATTGATAGTGACCTTTTTGCTGAGAGATCGCCAGCCCTGGCATATGTGACCCTTGGTAAGTCCGACGTCCTAGTGCCCTGGACAACGGCCTCAAATTTACAATTGCAGAGTAAGTTCCTCCAGAAGTTCCCTATATCAATGACATGTGCCTTCAGAAGTTCCCTACATCAGTGAAATCACAGGTCCAGTACCAAGTCCTGACCCCTCCACATATATCCTTTCTTTAAAAAATTGAGTCTCTCAAGCCATCCATCCCCATCAAAAACCCATCAAATTTCCCTCAGCTAGCGGAAATCCTAAGAACTTGAGGGGACCCCAACAACATAAAATTAATTACTTTAATATCCATATAAATTACATTTTTATTTCATCAAGGACCTTTGTAAATTCCAAATTTGTGTCCTCCAGGTTTTTGGAGTTCCCTATCCAAATTTCCTTTAATGATCCACTTCCAACTTTCTAATGTACAATCAGCCACTCTAGGAACAAAGCAACCCATCACTAACTTCTTTAAAGAGTCTTAACTCTTCTTTAATACCTGAGAGTGGGGGGGATGAAGAGGAGGATTTCTTCCTTTACAACCGGAATGCAGTTACCCTTCCTTCTTAAATCTCTCAAATGAATTTTCAGAGACATTTCCAAATTCTTCCTTTTGTTCCTAAACTTCTGTAGACATATCTCCTTTTTAAACAATTCCCTTCCATATGAAGGATAGGATGAAGAAGGTGGTTTTGTATTTGCTGCTGATTAGTTTATAGCCCTCTACCTCCTAAAAAGTTTAATAAAAACTGCTGGACCATATTTTGGGTTTGCTCTCAAATCCCATAAAGGGATCACCACCTTCAATGAAGGCCTAAAATGGATTGTTCTAATTTCTTCAATCCTTTCAGAATTCCCAAAACTATCATCAGATTACAGGGGAGTTGTCCAAAACAATCTCCACTGGACCCCCAGATTTTCCAGGTCCCCAAAATTCAATGACCTTAAATTTTCTTTCTGGTTTAAAAAAATTGCTTTCTGGCACCTCTAGAATGCTTTAGAGTAAAGGCATCTGTCAAAATTTAGTTCTGTTATATCACTTTTTCACTCACTATGTCCTATCATCCATATAGTTATCCAGAGATTCCCAAAGAGCTCCTACTGTTGCTTAAACTTCAAATATTGATCTGGATGGTTTTTTTAATTTAATAGATATCCTTAAACTTCATTGATACCCCAAAATCCAAGTCAGGAAAAATGTGACACAGGAAAAGATACTCTAAAAGGACAAGGTTCCCTCCTGGTCTTCCCCTATTGTGGACCTCCCCAAAGCCTTTCCTTACCCACCTTAAAAATGAATCATTAAATTCCCAAGGAATATTCAGGTTTCCAGCTAATCTGCCCAAGACATACTATGTATATACCCAGCCATACTACCTATCTCTCACCTTCTCACCCGTGCCCCTGTTCAGTTTCCCTCGTGGACCAAAGTATCAATCCTGATCCCAATTTCCTTCCTTCGCTGACAGAGGAAGGCTTCCGAATAAGTGAGAACATGAATCTCTAAAGGAGATGGCTGTGGGGTCGGGGTAGTGGTGGTGAGGAATCAGGATTTGGGGGCACACGGTCTGGGGATAAAAGGGGAAGGGGGGAGAATCATACAAACTTCCCAGTTCTCCAGAAGGGGGAGACATTTTTTCAGCCTCCCACCCCACCCCCATTTCCTTTTTCCCTCCATTTTCCGTTTCCTGTTGCCTAGCAACATAGCAATCAAGGACTTTGCCATTGCCTTGACAACCGTCTCCCAGGGACACGAGATAGGTGGGAGGGGTGTCTGATTCGATCTGAATAGACCTCCATCTTAGGTAGCCCAGAAGTGAGGACTCCCATTGCCAGATTCCCTCTTCAAAAGAACCTACTGCCCTCAGGGGCCCTTCTGAAGCCCACCGCCTCCCTAGTTTCTCTAATTCGGGCCCAGCCACGCCTTCTTCTGGGACAACTCCGCCCCTTAAGCTGAAAACTCGGCCCCTCAGTGCCCCTCCCACCGCCCTCCATGAGGCCACGCCTCCTTCCTCATTCGCTCCCACGGCCTCGCCCCCCCATTGTCCCCCGCTCCAACCCCGCCCCGCCCATCTCGGCCAATAAGCATGGGTTGTTGGCAGGCTCAACTCCGCCCCCGGCGTCCCCAAATTGCCCAATTAGGACCGCCTGGAGGGTTTAACTGCTTCGTGTCCAGGTCTCTGGTCAAAGTCAACCGCCCCTTCCCCCACGGCCCCGCCCCCGTGCTCGCACCCCCAACCTTCGTGGGCCCCGCCCGTCAGCCTGCCAAGCGCTCTAGTCGTAGCCGGTTGCCATAGCAACGGCGCTAGCGCAGGGAAATAGGGAGGTGGAAAGAGGGAGGCAAGTGGGTTGGGGGCGGGGGCGAAAGAGACAGACAGACTAGGAGATAGAAACAAGAGATGGAAACCGATGTCAGGGTAAATATACTACGGGAGACGGCCAGAGAAAAAGGCCTCAACAGGACGAAGAACAAGTGCACACAATACTCGCCGAGGAATGCTGGGACACAGCGTCCCCTGCCGGCCACTCCCGTTCTACCCCGAAGCCTGCGGACTGGGCAGGACTACGACTCCCAACAGGTCTCAGGGCAACAGTTCTAGCGTACTTAGGGACCTTCTACCCCAGGGACTCATGGGAGTTGGAGTCCCACCTTCAAGTGCTGAAAAGTTTTCAAGGCAAAGAAATCTGTCTTCCCCCAAAGCCACCTATATGTTAAATCTTCCTACGTTTCCTTCTTTTCCCTGTAGAGACCCTAAAGCATTAGAATCTCTAGCTTTTGGTTCAGTTCTAGATCAGAATAAAGGGAAGCTGTTTCTCTGTATGTGGTAAACATCTTTCTAGCCCAGGTTTCTTTCTTCTTCTTTATTTTAACATGCTCTCAGAAAAATTTGCACCTAATAGCTCAATAGGGATCTTTCCCTGTGCATGTATCCATAGAAAGCAGCACCAGGGAAGGCATGGAGAGAGGAGGGGAGCGAAAAGGGAGAAGAGAAAAGGAAGCATGTCCTCAAGTGTCCCTGCATTTGCTCGGGCCTTTCCTTCCTGTCTCCCTAGTGTGCTGGCCTTGGGAAGGGCAGGGAGCGGAAAGGGGGAAGACAAGAGATAGGGAAAAGCTGAAAAAAGAAACACGAGAACAAGATGAGGGCAAGTAGGGGGAGTATAAAGGACTTAAGAGAAAAATAAAAAGACAAATAACCAAAAAAAGTAGCAGAAATAGGAAGACAATGAATGACAGCCCCAGGGAAAGGCCCAAAGAAATGTGTGTGGAACAAGGGAAAGGTATGAGTTGGGATAGCAGATGCTAAGACTAAACAGCAACCAGGTTTGGTTTCCATGAATCCTGCCTCTTAAATCCTTCCCATACCCTCTGTCTTCCTAAGGCCCAACTCTGTGCTCACGTGTGCACATGAACATTCATGTGCATGGTGGGATATGTGAGTAGCCTTCCCCCCAGATGCTATAGCTTCCACTAAATATAACCCCTTCCCCATCCTATGACTCACCCAGACCCTGCTTCCCCCAGCCGCCACTTCCTGTCCCTCCTATTTTTCCCCACCCTCCCAGCTTGCCACCTGCCTAACCCTCTACACAGGGATCTAGCCCTCAGATCTCAGATTCTCCCATAAGGGAGCCAGGTGTCCATCCCCACCACCACCACCCAGGCCCTTCTGCCTTTCACAGACTAGCCCCTCCACATTCAGCTTTCCATATAACTCCCCCAGTTTCCCCCACCGCCCCCAGTCCCTTTCCATTCTATCCTCCCCCTCATTCTGCCTACCTTCATTTTGCTTCCATCCCAAGCCCCATCCAACTCCTTAAGGCCTAGATCCTTTCCTGGGTCTGGGGCTCACCCTCCAAATCCAGGGTGTCCTTCACATCCCTCCCCCTTAAGAGCCTTGTTGAGCAGGGCTGGAGTTTTGTCTTTCCATCTGCTTTTCTCTCCTTCCCTCTCTCTCCTGGTGGGGACAGGAGTGAGAGCTAGATAGAGCAAAGTGAATGGGCAAAGGAGGAAGAATGAGAGCACCTGACTATTAGGGTCTTCCAAATTCACCACTCACAGAACAC
The DNA here is from genome assembly GCF_048593235.1 of Sminthopsis crassicaudata. Lineage (NCBI taxonomy): Eukaryota > Metazoa > Chordata > Mammalia > Dasyuromorphia > Dasyuridae > Sminthopsis > Sminthopsis crassicaudata. The sequence goes on from NC_133620.1 coordinate 295,805,886, forward strand.
CCCAAGTCAGCCAACTTCTATAAGCCCATCTTAGATTTTGCCTTGCTCTAGAGTTGGGGATCCCCAGTGATACAGCACCTCAAATCTTAATCTCATTTGAATTAGTTCTTTAAAATGGTTCCCTGTCTCAGGCCTTGACCCACTGAACCTTTACTACTACCAGTTATTCTCATAGTGAATGACCCCCAAAATAAATGTGTCCCTAAATTGCAGCTATATTCCAAGTGGATTTTAAGCAATTCTTCTACAACCTACGATTATCCCTCAAGGCCTCTAATTCTCCCCCCAGACTGACCTGTAGTCCCTAAAATCAAACCTGCTCTCTCCTACCAGTGAAGACCCCTCTACCCCTAAAATATATGAACTTCTTTCCCAGTATGAGCCAGGCTTCCCCCCCCCAAGACAAGCATTCCCCACATCCCCCACAAATTTCAAACCTTCAGGCTCTCCCCCCCAAGCCATAACCCCCCACACATTTGTGCTCCATATAGACACTTGGGGAATCACTCCAGGGTACCCCATGGCTGCCTCTAATCTTCCCTGCATTATCTATATCCCCATGCTTCCTCAGTCCGGGGAGACATCCTAAGCACCCCACTTCCGAAGCTTCCCCTTATGGTCTCTAGGCCTCTGAAAAGGCCTACCTGGTACCTCTATACAAACTCTGTTCCCTCTAGGTATCAGCCTTTTGACAACCCTTTCTCCAGTTCCCCCAAATATCCTGCTTACCTTGGTTGTCACGATACAGAGACAGTCCATGTTTGGGGGGCTGGACGCTGTGGCGTGTGGGGGACTCTGACTTCATTAGGGTCTCATTCCCCCCTCAGCCAGCTCTCCCCCCTCCCCCCTCCGTACCCCACTTTTTTGGGGGGGCCGGGTGGGGGGAGGGGTGAGGAGGGGAGGAAGGGGGGAGAAGAAGAAGGGAAAGGAAGCGTGGGAGGGGGGAAGAGGGGCCCCAAAAGGTGGTCCCCCAAATAGAAGGCAGAGAGCTTGGGGGATACCCACCCCAATCTCAGGAAGGATGGGAGCGCAAGGGGCTTGAAGCCCTAGGGGCCGGAGGCTGAGACATGAGCTGGGGTGGGAGAGGGAGGGGGAGAAGGATGGGAGAAACTAGGATGGGGGGTTTTGAGAGAGAGGCTGGGGAGGGTCTCTCCTGGCAGCTGGGAAAGGGGGAATGGGGAGGGGGGTTGGAGGCGGCAGCCACGGCCAAGGGAGCAAGGAGCTGAGAAGGGAAGGCGAGAGAGGAGAGAGGAAGAAGGGGGAGGAAGGGAGGGAGCTAGAGATGGGGGGGAGCAAGGGAGGTTAACTCCTTCAGTGCTTGGGGAAGCCCGGATACACGGGAGGAGAATAGAGATGGAGAAGATGAAGACACACATATACGGATGAGGACAAAGAAAGATACACAGTCACAGCTAGAAAAACAGGGAGGCATAAGAAGAAAGGCTTGAGGATGAAAGCACAGGGGGGAAATAATGTAACTGCTTGGATTTCTTGGCAGGGGCAATGGTACGGTGGGGAGCACCTGTGAGTGGGAGGGGGCCCTGAAAATATTCTTGAGGCAAGGAGGGTGGGGGAGAGGGAGATAAAGAGGGATTAGGAGGCAGGATTCTGAGTCTCTAGCTTGCCTGCATTAGGGGACACTGATAGTCTTGGTCTCCCTTTGGGGTGGTTTTTAGGAGACAGGCCCTATACTCCCAGGACTCTATAGGGCCTGAAATGTGAGAAACAGCAAGAACAAGGGAGGGATGTAGAGGAAAGTGGCTACTGTATGATGGAATGTCAATATTACGATTGACTTTTACTATCTTCTAGACCTAGGGCTCTGTTGTACTACCCTAGAAACTTAAGTTTCTTGTCCAAGTTTAATTCTAATATTTCTTTTCCTTCTGTACCATGGCCAACTTCCCTCAAAGACAGATTTCCCTTAAGGATTCTAACCCCAAAGCCCTTACCAGACTATCACAGACAGCAGCTTCATAATAATCCAGGATATCTGTCATAAAGAACAAGTGTAAGTTGCCAGTAGTTCTACATATTCTTGCTTTCCCAAGACACTATCCTGAATCCCACTACCACTATCACCCCTTTTCCTTAATCACCCCCACCCCCCAGGGATCCAGTATTTTTAGTCCCTCTGCTACTCACCCAGCAGAGCCTGGAAGAGGTCACTGTGCAGCACTGCAAGGAGGTAAGGTGCCCATTGTAAGAGTGGAGGAGCCAGAAGCCAAAGGGCCGATCTAGGGACTGGAGAGATGAAGGTAGGATTATCGGAGTCCAAACAGAGACAAGAGTGTGACCTAGAGAAATGCATGCTGATCCCTTCACAATCCTCCTCCATCCCTCTGTCCCTCTCACCCTAGTCATATATAGAGGAATCCCAGGTTACAATTTTCTTTCACCCCTAGAACTCCAAAGCCTCCCCTCCAGAACCCCGGTACCTAACCTCCTGGTTTCTTTGGCATGTCTCTGTCATTTTAATCTTCCTAATCCATGAGGATTTGAGCTAAGCTGCCTTCTCTACCCAACCAGATTGTTAAATTATGTAATTACTCCTTCCCAAATCCTTAGGCCTCCCAATTCCCTTGTTATAGGTGTTCCTTCAGTCTTCCTAACCCCCAACCAGATATATTTGTGACATTATGGATGTCCCGCTTAATGGGGAAAAGTAAGGTAGAGGACAAGGGTCCTCTCCGGAAGAGACAGTCAAAGAACAAGGAATGACTACAGAATATAGTCACTACAGAATATAGTAACTACAGAAAAAAGGATTCCAATTAGACTCAGGAAAGACATTAATTTAGGACTGGGAAAAAATCGGGGTTGCTCAGTGAGGATGGATATTGCTAGTTATTGACAGGCTTCTCAGTTTCATCTCTAATTCCCAACCATGGGAAGAGAGGGGTCCTAAGACCTTACTAGTCCCAAAAATGGTGCGTCCAGAGCTTTTATAGTAGCAGTGCTAAAATGACACCGTAAGTTTTTAATTTCAGTTTTAAATTTCAAATCAAAGTCATAGGACCTTATGTCTAAAGGGGTATGTGTATGAAAAGGAGATACATGGAGCAGGCACAGAGAGACACTTAAAATTCAACTGATTCCCATCATATTTGTATTTTTGTGTGTACGTCAGTCTTGGATGTGAATTGTGTCTTGGATTCTGTCAAGAGAAGAGACTGAATACAAAAGGACATCTGGCCAAGCCTCTAGGACAAGCTAAGCCTAGATTTACTTTAGGACATCTAGAATGTCCTCTCTCCAATCTCAACTACATCTCTCTAATTTTAGCTTTTTACCTACTTTGCAGTGTCCATCTCTCCCTATTACATCTCATTTTCTCCTGTTCTTATAAGACATAGATCTGGGCCTTAATGGAAAACTGAGAGAAGACCAAGGGTTACACTTGAATCCATTGTTAAGGCAAGGAAACCCCAGGGGAATGAGGAAAAGGACCTAAGAACCACATCTCCCAGCATGCCATGAGTGCAATAAGCTCCACCTACTTCTCCTAGTTGTATTATGGGTGATGAGTCAGGGGTAGGGCAGGGCAGGGGCTGGGCAAATCCATCTAGCAGGAGGGGGGGAGGAGAAGTGGAAGGTCAGAGTCAAGAGAGGAGGTGCGTTTGGGAGGAACAGGCCGGGCAGGAGGCACCGAGCCGGAGTACAAGATGCAGACTGCAAGAATGGTCCAGAAAGTGGGGTTCCAGCTGCTGAGACAAGGGAGGGCCAGGTGTGTGATGGAGGATAAGGGGAGTCTGAACAACCAAAAGGCAGGAAGTCTTCTCCGTCTAACATTCTCGGGGCTACTCGTTCTGGGGAGTACAGGGAAGGGGAAGGAGGAAGAGTTAGCATGGGACAAGAGTGGCAGCTGGGAATTTGGGGGGAGATAGGGTAAAGGGATCTCAAAACTAATCCCCTTGCCCCCTTGCCTAGGCCCCAGAGCTGGTGTTCATTTGGGGGCTTGAAGACTGCTCATAACTACGCCAACAAGGCCACAGAGGTAAGCTTGGAGGGTGTGTTGGACGAGGCTGGGTGAGAAGCTGGGGGCTCCCCCTGGCTGCCTGCTGGGTTCAAACTGTTCTGAGTCACCTGCTCCTGTCTATGGCCCTGAAATTGGGGGAAAGGTCATGGGAGAAATTAGGGGAAAGGTTACAGAATCTACCTTGCCCCACCCATCCCTTCTTAGAAACTCTTCTTTTTGCTTTTGGAACCCTTTAATCTTTTAACTCTTCTAAGGACACAGCTCTAGAATTAGAAGGTTTCCTTATATCCCCTTTTTCCTCCCCCATTCCTATCCTGAAGCTACCAGTATTTTATTCATCCTTCCCTTCTCCATAGGTGGTACTGGACAAAACAGCCTCAGCAAAGGACAAAGATACCCAAAATGAGATGGTAGGTACCACACCTGAGTTGAGTGATGTGGGGGGAGTGGGGTTAGTATTAGGGGAATCTTTCCCTTTCTTTCATTTAACTTCCCTACATTCCCCCTTTTTCTTGTCCTAGGAGTCCAAGTCATTTGCTGTAGGGATGTTTAAAGGAGAACTTACTACAGAGCAGGTGTTTCCATATCCTTCAGGTAGACTGTATTCCTCTAATAGGAGGTGGGAAGAGGAAGAGGTCAGCTTTCTTAGGATGCTGTCCAATATAACTGACTCCCCCCTCCCCTGATCTTTATAGTGCTGAATGAGGAGCAGATGCAGTTCCTGAAAGAGTTGGTGGGGCCTGTGTCTCGATTCTTTGAGGTGAGAGTTGTGGATGGGGGTGGCTAGATTGGTGGTTGGGTCAGTTGAGGGGAGGGTAAATGCTATCATGTTTACACAGAGATAGAGATTGAGTGCTTCCCAAATTTGTGGATAAGCTGAATCAGAGAGATACAGTTAACATTGGATAACAAAATGAGCATCCAAAAAGTTCTCAACAGACTAGAGAGAGACTAAATGTAAAATGTCATTTAATAAAGAAAATTGTTACATCCAACAGATTCAGAGTTAGCTTCATGAGGATAGGATGAAGGAACTATGGTTAGCAACAGTTTGTGTAAAAAAAGCTCTGAGGGATTTAGTCAGCTACAAGTTCAGTAGCTAAGTATGGAAATATTAATGACCAAAACCAAATATGATTATAGAATAGGAAATATAACATCCAGACTCGTGGAAGCCCTGCTCTGCTCCATGTCAGTCCATATATGAAATTTAGTGTTTGGTTCTAGGCACTGTGTTTTGGCAAGGACAAGCTAAAGTATAACCAGAAGATTAGGGGATGGGGAGGGGAGGAGGGGTTTTAAAGGCACAGGAAATCATGTCATGTAAATATAATTGAAGGAAATAAGGATGGTTAACTTCTAGAAGAGATCTCTTTGAATTGCAAGGAAACACATAATGGCTGTCTTTAATTTGTCATTATGGTAAACTTGATAAGCATCAACATAAACATTTCTATAAATAGCAGAGGGGGTAGGGAAAATATTTATACAGCTTGCTGTATAAGTCAACATATTATGTATGCCAGGAATATTGTTGAGGATTCTAGTATACAAGTCTGTCCTAGATGGCTTCTGAGCCTTCTCCAGTGTTTGAGATTTTGTGATCTTGTGTTTTTCTCTCTTGTATCTAGGAGGTAAATGATCCTGCCAAGAATGACAGCCTAGAAAAGGTGGAGGATTCTACCATGCAGGGACTAAAAGAATTAGGAGCCTTTGGACTCCAAGTGCCCTCTGAGCTGGGAGGTGTGGGCCTTTGTAATACCCAGGTAAGACTTTCTACTTCATCCTTGATCCACCTTTAAGTCAGAGCCTCCCATTCCTTTACTCCTCCATATCTCTATATTACCTTCTATAACTATTCATACCCTTTAGATTCTTCTCTCTTATGCTTCTAGAGACTACCATACAGAATTACAAACAGCTTTTCTGTCCAAAGGGAAGAGACTCTCTTTGAGAAGGGGTTTTGTGAGGCCTAAGCTAATTTTACCCCAAGACAAGACACTGGAAAAAGGTGGTTAATAAAGACCATGATCCCAGGAAATGGTCCAGTATTGCAAAAACTGAAGCAGAGGGAAGAGGTGTTTACCCTAGCCGCCCTTCCCTCTGCTCTTCTCAGTACTTTAAACCTGTCTTCTTTTCCATAAACTAAGTCTTAGTCTGGAAACTCAGTCCTTTTTCTGTTTCATCTAAGATTATAGGATTATAGGTTTTGAGCTGGGAAGGACTTGAGGTCTCTTTCCCCAATCCACTCCAGGTGTCCCCAAGTCTCTAGATCTAGAATGAGACATTTTTCAGAAACCTCATCTTTCTCCTTCTCATCCCTCAAACTTATTTTAAATACATATGAGCCAAATCACATTCATCTTCAACCTACCATTTGTGGCTCTCTGCATTGTGTTCCCTTCCTGGCTACCCTGGGTTGAGGGGACAGGACATAAAATCTTTGGTTATTGCCCCAGCCAGTTAAGGTAAGGCCCAGTCTCTTTCCTACCCAGTATGCCCGCCTTGTGGAGATTGTGGGGATGCATGACCTTGCTGTGGGCATTGTTCTGGGGGCCCATCAGTCCATCGGTTTCAAAGGTATTCTGCTCTTTGGCACTGATGTCCAGAAGAAGAAATATCTCCCTAAACTGGCATCTGGTAGGTGAGACCAACAGAAGGGTTCAAAATTTGTTCAGCTGGAATATTTTAATAGCCTTCCTCAGAGCTAGCTAGTTCTCACAAATAGTCAGGGACTCATCATGGAGGAGGGGGGGGGTCAGTGCGATTTTAAAAAGTCAAAGGTTAGATATTACTGGAGGAAGAGCTCTAGGTAGATAGGAGGTATATGGGACTATTGGCAGTTTTGGGGTAATGCTAAAAACTGTCAATGACTGCTAGGATGAACTGAAGTGTTTGTGAGAAGATGAGGGGCCTAATGAGGGAATTATTGAGGGGTTGGGACTGAGGACTAAAAGCATATTGGGATTTAGAATAGGGTTGCATAGTTCTCTTTTCCATAATGACCTCTCTTCTCCCTGACAGGCGAGAACTTGGCAGCTTTTTGTCTAACAGAACCCTCAAGTGGATCTGATGCAGCTTCCATTCGAACTACAGCTGTGCCCAGCTCCTGTGGGAAGTACTTTACCCTAAATGGCAGCAAGCTTTGGATCAGGTGATTAACCTCATCCTGTTCTGCTGGGCCCCATATTGCTGTTCCCCTTGTTATGTTCTATCTGACTCCTTGCCCCTTGGAGCCTCTCCCTCTCCCTCGCCTCCCTTTAGCCTGATTCTGTGCTTCCTCACCCTTCCACAGTAATGGGGGTCTGGCAGAGATCTTCACAGTATTTGCCAAGACACCAGTAAAGGATGCATCCAGTGGAGCAGTGAAAGAAAAGATCACAGCTTTTGTGGTAGAAAGGAGCTTTGGAGGAGTCACTAAGTGAGTGTGTGTAGAATGGGGGCAGGAGTTGGGGGAAGCAAAGGAGAGGGGTAAAAGGACAAGGTTGGGAAAATATAATACCTGGGAACCCAAGGTCAATTTCTCTTTTCAAGCATGCTAGAAATTATAGTTTTAGCACAATATTAAGTCAAAAGGGTAGGCAGGCTGGAGCTATCAATATGTTGAGAACAAATCCTATCTTAGTTGCTTACCCAGTCCCATTACTAGTCTGATTCTGGGAATTAGAGTTTTTATACAAGGGATTTTTATACAAATAGCTTATATATATATATATATATATATATATATATATATATATATATATATATATATATATATATATATATATATATATATATATCTTTATCCCTACAAGTTGCCTTTTCTAATCGGTCACTTCCCATTTTCCCATTCTGTACTAGTGGGCCTGGTGAAAAGAAGATGGGAATCAAGGCTTCTAACACAGCAGAGGTGTACTTTGATGGGGTGCAGGTGCCTGCAGAGAATGTGCTGGGGGAAGTTGGAGGTGGCTTCAAGGTTGCAATGCATATCCTCAATAATGGAAGGTTTGGTATGGCTGCTGCTCTTGCTGGCACCATGAAGAGCATCATTGCCAAAGCAGTAAGTCTCCTGATATCTGTGATCTGCCAGTCAAAATGTTCCTTTCAGGCGTAACTTGAATAGATCTTCCTGACAATCCTGTACTCCCAATTCTTCCTTGCCTTAAGGGCCCAAGTCCTTGGAATCAGCTCTAGCTTTCTTGTATGATTCTCCAACTGCAACTTTTAACATGAAGGGGAAAGGAAAATACTACCCATTTATATAGTATTAATCATAGCTCAGTCAGTGTGCTAAGACTTTTACAAATATCTCATTTGATCCTCACAAGAACCCAGAGAGATAGATTCTATTATCTGCATTTTACATTTAAGGAAACTGAAGCAGACAGAGGTTACTGACTTACCTGAAATCACAAAGCTAATGAATATCTGAGATTAGATTTGAATTCAGGTCTTCCTGACTTCAGGTCCAGTATTCTATCCACTGTGCCACCAAATGTCTCCGTGTAGCTTGACCTCCTTAATGAGAGACTTTTTGCCTGTTCATAAGATCTCATCCTTTAATCCTTTCATTTAGAGGAATAAAAGTAGACAGGTCCAAAGAAAAGTTAGGGTGAGATTTGGGTCAAAGAATAATGTTCTTGGGTATGTATATGTAATTGATCTCTGGGATTCTAGTGTATCATATCTTTACTTCAGGTAGATCATGCTGCCAATCGCATCCAATTCGGGGACAAAATCCATAACTTTGGATTGATCCAGGAGAAGCTAGCTCGGATGGCAGTACTGCAGTATGTGACTGAGGTGAGGCTTTCCCTCAAAGATTTAAGGGTATCTACTACTCTCCTATGTTCCTGGGACACTGAGCTAATGGTGTCAGCTACCCCATAGACCAGTGGTTCTCAAAGTGTGGTCCAGAGAATCTTGAGGGTCTCTGAAACCTTTTCAGAAGTTCTACAAATTCAAAATTAGTTTTTATTTTAAATATGGTAAGCCTCCATATAGATAACTCACATAAACAACTCTTTGAAGAGATCCTCAATCATTTTTAATGGAAAAATGAGAACAAAAATTTGAGAACCATAACTTGGGACCAGCATCCTTCAGTATGCCAAGAATTAGAATTTAATTAGCTGAGGATAGAAAAGTTAAAGGTAAATGTGAGATTGTCCTTAATGGATCCCCTCCCTCTTTGGAAATCTATGGAAAAGAATTTGAGGGGGTTTTGAAATGGTGAGACCCTGATTCTATAAACTTGTATTCTGGTTATTCTGATGTGCAGACCAACGAGATGGTGGTCCTGTGACCCTCTTCAGGGTTAGAAAAGCAGGGGTGTGCTTTTCATTAGACACTTGGTTTTCGTTGGAAGCCAAGTACAACTCTCAATGAGCCCTGGTATGCTAATTTACATGGGTTCAAAATTGCCTCCTACCCCTTGGAATTATAATTTGGTTTGTCCCAAGACATGGGAAAAACTTTAATGTTTGTGGGGTTTTTTGTGTTTGTGGTTTTTTTTTTTTTGAGGGGAGTATGTTTTGTTTGGGAAATTTCAGAGATGAATCTAGTCTTTTCTCTCCTACCTCCAACCCTATTGTCTCAGTCTATGGCTTACATGATAAGCTCCAACATGGACCAGGGATTTAAGGACTTCCAGATAGAAGCAGCCATCAGTAAAATCTTTGGCTCGGTAAGGCCCTGAGATGTGCAGGTTGAACAATGTAAGCAAGGGGGAAAGGATCTACTAAATGTATGGGCTAAGATGGATATGTAGGGTGGGTGAGCAAGCCTGGGTAGGGCATCATAACTGACTGACCTTACCTCTGTCCTCTCTCTATCCCTAGGAAGCAGCATGGACAGTGACAGATGAGTGTATCCAGATCATGGGTGGCATGGGCTTTATGAAGGTGGATATCCCCAACTCTTCCCATAAGGGTCTATGGGTGGAGATGGAATGAAGCCATGACCAGGCCCTGATTTTGGACAAATTCCGAGTTGATTCTAGAGGTGGGAGGAAATAGTCTGGCCTTCTGATACTGTCCCTTGTCTTGTCTCTAGGAACCAGGTGTGGAAAAGGTACTTCGAGATCTTCGTATCTTCCGGATCTTTGAAGGAACAAATGACATTCTGAGGCTGTTTGTAGCCCTTCAGGGCTGTATGGTGAGATAGGGAACAACTGGGGAGAGATAGTGGAATAGTATGATTGTAGGGTCTTGTTACTCTATTTCCACCTCCACCTCAAACAGGACAAAGGAAAGGAACTCAGTGGTCTTGGTAAGGCTCTGAAAAATCCTTTTGGAAATGCTGGCCTTCTACTAGGAGAGGCAGGAAAGCAATTCAGGCGGTAAGGAGGTTGGGCTCAGATGAAGGGAATAGGGGAGGCTAGAGATTTGAGACGTAAGTTGGCTTAACAGTATCCCTCCTCCAGTCGGGCAGGTCTAGGCAGTGGCCTGAGTTTGAGCGGGATTGTCCACCCAGATCTGAGTCGGAGTGGTGAGTTGGTGAGTAAAGGACTTAAGATAGAGAAATGATTGTGGTAGGGAATTTGGGAGTATGTATGGACTCTTCTCACCCCATTATGTCTTTCTTTCTCCTCTAGGCAGTGGGAGCTCTAGAACAATTTGCCACAGTAGTAGAGGCCAAGTTGATAAAATTCAAGAAAGAGATTGTCAGTAAGTAAGAAGAGATTGTCAATAAGACACCACAAATATTCCCCTCAAATCACCTTTATCTTTTCATAAAGAGACTTCCTCTATTTATCTCCTCTCCAGACGAGCAATTCCTCCTGCATCGATTGGCAGACAGTGCCATTGACCTCTATGCTATGGTGGTGGTACTTTCAAGGTAAGAAGAGGCTAGCCAGGTTGGGAGCATGGTGTAAAATAGGCCTAATTCTTCTTTTCTTACCAACTCTCTCACACACCAGGGCCTCCCGATCTCTGAGTGAAGGCCATCCCACAGCCCAACATGAGAAGATGCTCTGTGACACCTGGTGTATAGAGGTGAGGGCTGAATGTTTCAAGACAACTGAAGTTAGGGAAGGAGTAAGTAATCCTCCTTTCTTCATCCCTATGTTTTCTTCTAGGCAGCAGCCCGGATTCGGGAAACTATGGCCAGCCTGCAGTCAGACCCCCAACAGCACCAGCTCTTTCGAAACTTTAAGGGCATCTCTCAGGCAATGGTGGAAAAGGGAGGTGTAGTTACCAATAACCCCCTTGGCTTCTGAGCATTCTTAAACTCTTTCTAATACTACCCCATATGTGCCTTTTCTTTGGTCAAAGCCAAGGTTCTCAGGTCCTTAAAAGAGAGAAGGGATGGCTTTGAGGAACCTGAAAGAGTCAGGCCTGTTTATCTTCTCTTACTGGGGAGGGACTTCAAAATCTTATTTCTACCTTGAAATGGATTTTTCCTCCACAAAAAAAGTAAATATTTTGAACCTGGAAAATCTTGTGGGAGATGTCTCTCCAAATCTCCTTTCTTGGAGCTAGAGATCTGTTCTTGCCAAGAATATAACCAGTCAACAGGAAGTTCCCTCTATTGCTTTATTTAGGGTTTTATACACAAAAGTCTAAAATAAATAGCAATATAGGCAGCTATAGAACCCTTGTTTGGGACTCTTGAATTCTAAAGGCAGGTGGGAATAGAGTCCCCACAACATCCCAATCCTTTTTTACTCCCCCAACTATTTGGGTAAAGACAAGGAAGGATTGTTACAGGGCTACTTCATGAGAAAAATATCCTTTTAAAGTATCAAAAAGTATAAGAAAAATGTATCTCCCCCCCGCCCAAAGTTTATTATATAAAATTTCCTGTTACCCTATAAAAGAGGGTCAGATCAGGCACTACTGATGGTGGTAACTCCTTGGCTGGGTTGTCACCAAAAAAAATCACATAGGATCCAATGGTGTCCAGTGGCAAAAGTAAGTCTTGGCTACAGAATGTGAGAAAGGCTTACTCACAAGGTAGAAATTAAAATCAAGACAGAGATAGTATAAAAAACTCCAAGTGATAGAAAAAGTTCTACATAACATCCACAAAAAACTCACTAGGGTTGCCCATGGCTAAATGGAAGCTCTGGCGGCTGGCAGTTAGCTCAGGCGGTACAGAGCCCAGGTCACGCACAGGAGGTGCCCCAGGAGGCTGAACTGCTGGAGGTGGTGGGGGAGGCATCATAACCACCATCATGGGATTGTATGGTAGGGTCACACCAGAGGGTGGCCCATAGGGATGGAGATTAGGGTGGGAACGAAGGCTGCTGCTACCCCCACCTAGTCCCCTGGGTGGAGGAAGAGTGGTATCACTGGAATCCCCACCCCAGTGGAGGCTGCCACCACGACTTGATGGTTCTGATTCACTGCCACTGCCTGACTTGGACTCTGGACCCCGATCTTCAGGTCTCCCCGTCCGTCCTATTCCCCCATCACTTCTAGTAGACCCACTGCTCCGGCTTCCTGAGAAGAGGGGATGGAAAGATTTAGAACATCCACAGAAGCACTGTAATGTTCCCTTCTAGTCCCATTTACACTTGTTGTAAGTAACCAACTCTCTCCAGTCACTCCAAGCCCACTCAATGTGTAACTCACCTTCACTATGCTGGCTTCCGGCACTGCCCCCTCCATAGCTGTAGGATGAGAGCTCATGGTAAGGGGGAGGCTGGGGGCTGTAGGGATGTGGGGCTGGGTACTGGTAGGAGAAAGTAGGCAGCAGGGGCCAGGGTGTGGCCCCAGGCAGGGGAGCCAATGTGTCCTGGTCAGAAGCTCCACTTGATCCATCATTATCGTTCAGAGACAGATTCACAAGGTCTGAAGGGAAGGAGAGAACATTCTGGGTTTCAAGAATCTTAAGATCTTCAGCCTCTGAGCTACTAAAGCTGTTTTTTCAAGGGCATCTTAGAACTGGGGTGGTTTGGGACCAAGGGAGGAAGATTGTTGTGCCAATCCAACTTTCTTAAGGACTTTCCCTCCAACAGGAAAAGAATCGATTTTCATAAGATTGAGAACTAGAAAGGATCTTACTTCTAAAAAACAAGGAAACTGGCTTAGTAATTTACCCATGGTCAGACAAGTTTGGAATTGCAGAGCGAGGATTCGAACTTAAGCCTCTGTGTCCAACATTCTATTTGTCCTTTACATTGTTTATCTGCCCCCAACCCCAAGTGAGGCTTATGGTTTTTGAGAGACAAATGTTGAGGCAGGAATGCTCAATCAGGGAGGATTGAACATTCCCAGGTCAGGAAGTAATAGAAAAGGAGGAAATGTCTTACAGCTTTCACATCCCCCACTGAGGTCCCCGAAGACATAGTAACACTGTTCAGAAAAGGTGATCTTGTTGACAGTATGCCGGATGAGGCCTGCTTTGAGCAATCCACTGGCATATTTCCTTGCCTCACGCCGCTCAGGGAACCCTTCTACATGATGGTAAAGCCAGTCCACTACATCTGAACCTGTTATAGACAAGGATGCAGAAAGAATATCATAAAGGGCAACATGGATACCAGCTTCAGTCCTCCCTTCTTGTTAGTCCTCCTTACCCAGAAAAGCATTAGGGATAGTTATCTTGAGCCACATTCGGTCTCGGACCTCCAACCCAGAGTCAGGGGCTGCCATGGCCTTGGTCACAGATGCCATGTCTGTGTGTATAGAAAGGCTTCGTCCTTCACAGCCTGGGGGGGGGGGGGAAATATGCATGCTGAGGACAGGGACTGTACTTATGTGTCCCAAGAAGAAGAGAATAAACTGAGGAAATGAGTCAGAAAGACATGGCGTGGCCTTGGCTAAGCCAATGGCCATTCCATCCTTCTGAGAGTTCTGGAGTCAGGACTTTGGCTTCCCCTGTGGGGAAAGACAATATCACTAAATAAGGCCTTACCGTCAGGCAGGGAGGAGCCTGAAGTTATGGTGCTCATGGAAGAAGAGCCTGGGTAGGTAGGGAAGGCACCAGTGAGTGCTGCTGAATGAGAGACCCAGGCAGCAGGGTCAATAGGCTGGATTGGCTCATCTGAGAGAAAGAAAAGAAAGAAAATAACAAAAGAGCAGAATTAGATCACTTCACTTTCCAGAGGCATTTGATCCACCTCTATGGGTATATATACTCCCTACAATTCCTCAGCCTCCTTTCTCTTTAAAGACCCAAGATTCTCCCTGTTTCCCTAAGCCACTAGATTTTATGCTCTCTCCTTCCAAAAAAGAGATCACTCACTTCTAGGGAGTGTGAAGTAAGCCTGAGGTGAGGGATCCCAACACTTGGCCACTGTTAACACAATGGGGCTGTAAGAGAAGAGGACTTGGTCAGTCTCATGGAAAGACAATATAAGATGGGACAGTTGAGAGACATGCTAGGATAGGAAATTAGAACAAAAGATACAGAAAGAAAAGGAAGGTTTCAAGGGAATAAGATATGGAAGGAGGGAGCAGAAATAAAGTGGGCAAGTGAAAGAAAGGTCAGGTGGGTAGAAGGGAGCCAGAGTAAGAGAGAAACCATAAGAAAAGAGCTGAGAAGACTACAAACAATGAGAGATTGGTTCTTAGCCTCACCCAGGCTTGTGCACAATCTCTCTCAGCACCCGTACAGCATCATCATTACTCATGTTTTCAAAGTTCATGTCATTCACCTGGGGGGGGGGAGTGTGAGAGAATAAAGGTGAGAAGGCAGCTAAGGGCCCCAAGGAAGGGGGGAAAACCTGTGCTACTATGCACACCTGCAGTAGCATGTCCCCTGGTTCAATTCGCCCATCTGCAGCCACAGCACCACCCTTCATGATAGAGCCAATGTAGATGCCGCCATCGCCACGTTCATTGCTTTGGCCCACAATGGAGATGCCCAGGAAATTGTACTTCTCTGTGGAGGCATTTTGTTTGGCAGTTTGATTCCCCATCCTCTAGAGACTCAGATGAACAAATCCCACTAAATAGCTACTAAAATCCCAGCAATCCCAACCTCCTCCCATTCTAGAATCCCAGACTTCCAATTGCCCCCATACCCATGTTGAGAGTAACTGTGATGATGTTGAGAGACATGGTGGAATCCGTTACACTGCTGAAGGATGAGGTCTGTAGTGGAGAGAAAGTAAGGACAATGAAGTTTTTTATTCCCTTTTCTAACTAACCACCTCTATAAACCTTATTCCCATCATCTCTATTTCAATCAAAACTTATGCAGACCCAGTTTTTCCATTTCCCAATTCTACCCATTAGTTTCCCTCAGAGACTCCCTCAGAGGTGCCTGGCCACATCACCCTCTCCAGTCGAGGTGGTCGTTGTTTTCTCCTCCGACGGTGTCTCTTTAGGAGTCGGGAAGCACTGCTCTGCTCTGTGGAGCTACTAAACCTAATAAGGATAATGTGGGCAAAAAAGATCAGGAGTCTAATGGAAACAGTAAGCTGAGTAGGAAAGCAAGAAGTGTGAAGTCAGATTAGGAAAAGATATAAGCCATACCTGCTCATAGTATCATCTTCATCTGAATCTCCCAGGCTGGTATTCTCTAGCTCACTAGTTAGGAGAGTAGAGGAGCTCTCATAACCAGCCAGGTGCCGCTCCAGGCGGGAAGAACCACTAGGTCGATGGCTCCCACCTAGTCAGATAAAGGGTTTTAGCGGCTGGATTTGTGCTCCAGGAGATCCAAATCTAGTTTCCTATGTCCCTGGTTTGTTCTCTGCCTTTCATTGCTCCTATCCCTTTGGGGATTCACATGTTCAGACTACATAAACCCCGCCACGTTTTTTCAGAATTTAGGAGTGCTATTGCCCTCACCATGATCGATGCTCTCTCTCCGTCTGGACCGCTCCCGTCTCAGTGATATCACTGACTCTGTTTCTGTCTCAGGCTCCAGGTTCTCTCGGCTGCTAGATACATTAGGGCTAGAAAAGGAATGGGGTCGGGGAAAGATGTAATGGTGATAGGATTGTTCTTAAAAGTAATGCTTATCAACTAGCCCCAGAATCTGACGTTCTCCCTTTTCTTCCCACTCCCATCACCAACAAGACTCCCCAGGACTCACTGGAATGATGGAGGCCTTGAATCTCCTATGCCACTAGTCCTCTCAGGAGGCAGAGGAGGTAGTGGCGGGGGTGGAGATGAGGGTTCTGGCCGAGGTTCAGAGGCTGGGGGGTTATTCTCTGGCTGTGAGCTATCTGAGGACACAAGCTACAGATATGGGGAACAAGGATCAAAAAATTAAAGAAAGGTAAGAACAGAGTAAAAATTCTGGTGGGGAAATAAATGGGAGGAAGAGGGGGATTGAAGCCAAGGAAAATCTGGAAAGGAACCCAAGATGGAAAAATAAAATCTGGAAACCATAACAAGAGAATCCCAAGAGACCCACAGAATGATTAAATTAGGATTTATGGGACTAAATTATTTTGGGGAAGGGGACTAGGAAAAGGGAAAGCCCCTAGGCAGGGGTACAGGCAGCTAATCAGTTATTCCTTTTAAGGAAACTAGAGGGGTTAGTAATGTTGAAGGGTCCCCCCACAACCTAAGCTATCATACCCAAGAGACAACTCTCCCATTGAAACAGGGCAATCTGGCATTGTCATCTGAAATCTCTTCCTTCACCACCCTGTAAGGAAATGGGAATAGAGTTAATAGGGCTAGATAAAACATTACCATTTCAAAGGTTCTGTTTTTGAATGTGTCAGCCTTCTTTCTGAAACTCTCCTAACTGGATGGGGAGATGGGGCCTTTTAAAGAGGTTATTTCTCTTCTCCAATCCCTCAATTTGACAACAGACCAGCTGACTATTACTAGGTAGGAGAATCCTCTTCCTCCCCCCAGGAATTCTTCCTATGTCCTTTTACTTTTCTTCTCAACCAAAATTAGGAACTTGGTAATTCTAAATGTTTTTTTGTGTCTACTTGAAACTCTTTAGCTTAATCTTCAAGAGTCATCCACCCAAGCTCACTCAACCTCATTAAACTGTATTTGCCCTACCACAAGACTTGATCTATCCATCCCAGTTAGATAAATATTAATCCTTTCTTTTGCCCCTTCTGGCAGACACCAAACCTTTGCTGATATATGTCCCTCTATTTTCCAAATCCCCAACTCTCCCTAATTTCCTAATCTCTTCCAATGGGAGTCCTAACGGATCTCAGTAATCCCCATCTTTCATTCCACCATTATCTTACAGGCACTTGTGTCTTTAAGCTGTGTTCAGGCAGTGAATGTTTTCCTTCCCCCCCCCCCTCCCCCCAATATCTAGAAATCCTTTCAAATCAATGCCATCTACACTTGGGTTTTCTGCCTGTGTGTAGGTGAGTACCCCATCATAACAGCCAAGAGTGGGACTGTGTCTCTCCCAACAGTATGGGAGACCACACCTCATTGGATCCCAAACTCCAAAGGAATGACAACTCTCCCTCTTTGTGGTTTCGCCAGCACAAGGTACTAAACAACGAAAAGAGAGGAAGACCCATTAATCCTACAACGTTCAAATTTCTTAATCCTTCGACTTTGATCCAGGCCTTTATGACCATGTAACTCTTCGGTGATCAAACTGACATTGGCCCCTAACTGTATATTCTCCATAACTTGCCTTTCAGTTTAATACTAAACTGAGGCCCAAATTAATTCACTTTGACTATTTTCTCTCCGGGATTTGCTTTATCAAGACTCTTATTAGAATAAAGAGACATTCCCTAGCCTTCACCCTAGTACAGTCCAGGAAATCCTCATCAAAGTAATAGTTTACCTCGATGGATCTTGACAATAGGTGTAAGAAAAGTACTGCAAACATCACATTGGAAGTCAGTGTGGAGAGAAAACTAGCTCAAGTCTAGCGATCTGGGTTCTATTTCTGGCTCTGATATTTAATTGTGTAACTGGACAAAATCAATCTCTCAGTGCCTCAGTTTACTCATCAGTAAAATCAGGTTTAATTTTAAGATCGTTCAAAAAGACACTAAGACTTTTGGGACACGCTGTATTATTTCTCGACCTACCCTCCCAAAGTTCTTGGAGCCCAAGTGCCATCTATCTCCAGTTATAACAAAGCGGAAAACTGAGATGAGTTCAAAGGCTTGGATCGTCCCGCCAGGGTAAGGCAGTGGCCCCTCGGACCCCGCGCCACCACCGCCGCCACGCCTCCCGGCCGCTCGGGCGGGCCCTGGGCCCCGCGCTCACCCGAAATCCTGGTCCATTGACTTGAAGTAGTATTTGGCCCCGGCGGGGCGCTGCAGGACGCTCTTAAAGTCTCCCAAGGTGATGCGCTCGGCCGGGACCGGGATCTTGACTAGGTACGGAGTTTCCTCTTCGTCCAGATGGTAAATCACCTTAGTCTCCCCGGCCCCGCTAAGTCCAGCGGCGCTGCTGCCCGCCATGGTCCGTCCGCGTCGCCCTCCCCGCCTTGATGCTCCCCTCTCCCACCAGACCGAGCCCAGCAGCCTATGCCGCCGCGCTTGCGCATACAAGCGCCTGGCCTAGCCAACCGAACCCAAGCATACTAGGTGAAGGGAGGAGGGGGCGGAGCCCAGACTCGCTCTCCTCCACACCCCACACCAGCAGTACTTACACCTTCAAAGTGAACGCCCTCCCGGCTCTTCGCCCTCCAACCCAGCCTCACGCCACACACTTCCCACTGCCGCCGCCTCACGTGACACGGTGCGCCTCACTTCCGGCTTCTCGGTTCCCTAATCACGTGAGGACTCCCCAGAATCTGCCTACCCACGGTGCTGTTTCTTTCCTCACCTTCAATCTCCCAATCCCCAGTCAAAAGTCCCGCCCCTAAAATTAACCCCCACTCCCACTAAAATCCAAGGATTAAGACAACGCACATTTTTGCGACCACCAACCCTCTTGTACTTCTGTCTTCATATATCCTTATCGTCCTGTTCCCCCTCCTCTCTGCCGAGTAGAGACCCTCGCTGAAAGCCAGCTGCTAGAGACTTTCCTACTTATGGTCCAAAGAACTATATGCGAACGTGTAAACCTGGAAACCGGAGCAGCTGGGTCCTTTCATTGTATAGAGCAGCAAACAGTTTAGCTCTCAGTATTGGGAATAGGGGGTAAGGGGAATATGATAATCTAGCACTGCTTTCCCTTGGCTTCTACATCAGACCTTCGAAGAAGGAAAGTGAAGGGTCACAGGGCTATAAACACAAAAGAGCCCACTTTGTTTTATTTACAAACACGCTGTATGTACAAGCAGCTGGCCAATATTATTAAAACAAAGAAGTAGGTAGATGATAGAAATATCACCTGTCCCACACAAAAGACAGAGACCCATGTGTTACCTTCCTTTGGCCACCTGAGCCAAAAGGTTTTCAAAAGGAAAGAAATGGGAGAAAGGGTTCAAGAAAATAAAAGGTAAGAATCCAAACAAATGATGGAAGAAAGGGGTAGGCAATGCTATGTTACACTAGAGGTATAGTCAACTGCCTCACCCCACCCTGATTCCAACCCTAGTTTGGGCTGGTGGATATGGGAGTAAGCAGGATCAACTGGCAGAACAGTGAAGGGATGAAGTAGGGAATCTTAGGAAGAGGGACACCTTCCTGTTCAATGGATCAAAATTCAAGTCCTAAAGGCTTGAGGGGAAAGACCCATTCATTCCCAAGCAAGCCTTTCTTGAGAATCCCCACCTCATAATAGGACAGTGTTCAAATCCCAATGGATCAGTGGCAACATAGGGACCCCCATCGTGGTGGTGATGTCTCTGGGAAGAGTTCCAACTTGGAAATAGGAGAGGTTTGGGGTGGGTCGGATCTTAGGGCTCTCCAGGCTTAGAGAGACCACTGGACCGACGGGCCTCTGGTCGCAACTCCTTGCACTTCTGGCAGTAAAATATATCAGGGACGTTGGTCTTCTTAATCTTAGCACATGAAAGATGGATCCATGTTCCACATAAACTGCACTCAATCATGGGCCTCCCTGCAAAAGGCTTCTGGCAATAACAGGTGATCAAGTCCCATGAGTCATCGCCTGGGAGAAGGGATGTTTGTGATCAGTTTCTGATGAGGACTCAAGTCTACAGAAATTCAAGCACTCCCCCATCCCAAAGAACCCACTACTCCCTTCAGGGACAAAAGTATATGTCCTTCTCTATTTCCACCCCTTCTCCCCAGTATATTTCCCTCAAACACCCTTCTTACCTGATTCTACCATGATGTCTTCATCCATTACCCGCATTTCACCCTCACTGGAGCTCCCATCCCCATCCTGGCTCGTCTCTGTGCTCCCCACTTCCTTGGCTTCACTCTCTGTAGGGATACCTCCTGGTGGGGTTGAGGTGAGGGGCCGAGGGGCCTCAGGGGGTGGAGGGAGTAAAGAAGCTGGGGCCTCACCCCCACAACTGCCTGCTACTGCTGTTGTCACTGCTACTATTTCATCTTCTTCCTCCTCCTCTTCCTCTTCCTCTTCTTCAGAGTCTGTGTCACTGGGAAGAGCTCGAAGGGGCCCAGAAGGGGGGGGTCGATCCCCCCTCTCTGGCTTTTTCAACTTTCGCTTCTTACTCTTTTTTATTCTTGATCTCTTCTCACCATCTGCAGGAGCTGACCGGGGCCTCCGAAGCACTCCAAAGTTTCCTCCCCCACCTGGCCCCAATTTTCGGTTCTTTCGGTCCTTTTTTCGGGAAGGTTGAGGGAGATCCTCCTGGGAAGCAATGACAGGGGTAAGGGTAGTAGGGGCCCGAGGAGCATGTGTTGGGGGTGCAGGGACCAGAGGGGGTGCCACTTTGGGTCCATCCAGATCAAAGAGAGAGTCCTTAAGCTTCATCTTCTCAAGCAGTGTAGCATTGTCAGAGGCCTGCAGTCGAGGAAAGGTGGGCCCTGGTGGAGGGGGGCCTGCTTGGGCAGCCCTCCTTTTGGAAGATTTAGCCTTTTTGACAAAAGTCTGGATGGTTCGAAGGTCTGAAGGGGCTGAATCCCAGCCATCACTATCTGCAGCACTCTCTCCCCGAAATGGTGAACTAGAGCCAGAGGCTGGCCAGTCACTTTCCTAGGGGTGGGTGGGAAGGGAGGTTAAGTATTGGTGCTCTCTTTCAACAAAGTTCCAACTCCATTCCATTCCCCACACCTTTAGACACATCAGACTAAACCACAATCAGGTACTAGAGTCTGAGACTCTTGCACAGTTAAATTCTCCAAGTTTAACTAATTCTCTGCAAAGGCCAACAATCCCCAAACACCTCCATGAAATCTCTTTTGCTTCCAGAACCCCTATTTCCCCCATGATCCATTATCTTAATCTTAATCATATTAATAGAAATAATAACCATCCACAGTACACAGAACTCTTAAGGTTTGCAAATGGAATTCCTTAAATGGACAGTTTAAGGATCACCCCAATTTTATAAATACCTATGATCATTGCTAATGGTTATCTTGGACAAGATTTGAGCCAAGGATTCATGACACTAAATGAAACACTGGATACCTTTAATCTTCTTACCTACTTACTCCCCCCCCCCACAAGATCCCAAGAATGCCTCCAAGAACCTCAAAATTTTCCAGCATACTCAAAATCCCAAACAAAACTATAATAACCAATTGTCCTATTTCCCTAATTCTGCCCTACCCCAACTAGCTGCATTAACCTTACCTCTACTAATTCTAATCCTAAATTTCTCCATTTTCAATATCCTTCAATTCTCCATCCTAACCATCTCCTAACCCCATATTCACCTATCCATTTCATTCTTCATGACCTTCTAGACTTCTGAAACTACCCCTGAATTCTGCTTTATTCCCTCCAGTCTTCCTAAATCTTACTTTAGCCTTCCCTCCCCCCCTTCCCCTTTATCCAAATCCTTCATGCTCTACCTCTTTGCTGGAGGGAATGTAGCCAGCATATGCCAAGACAAAACTGCAAAATTTGTTGAAGTCTTCAATTGTTCGCCTTCGTTTTTCAGGGGGCTATAGAAAAAGAAAATAAGGATTGGGGTGGATCAAGGAAGCAGACATTTGGATCCCCAAAGGGAACAGTGGTCCAGAAGCAAAGTCCCTTGAAGGGGGAAATCTCACCTGGGCCTCTGGCTTCAAGTTCGGAGGAAGATCTGGAAAAATAAAATAAATAAAAGAGTTATGTCAAGGGACTGCAAAATCATATATATATGTTTCTTTTCTTCAACATTATTCTTTAAGGATCCCACTTCACTTCTTTCCTTTCCTTCCTACAGGAGGCAGGCCTGAGTGATTCTGCTATTTTCTTCCCAAGTAATCTTCCCGAGCTCACTGCCCAGTCTTCTAAGACTGGCTTGCATGTGTCCTCCCATGTTGATGTTTCTACGGGTTCTACTCTTACTTTTTTCCATTGTTACTCTTCCAGGCCCCAAGAACTCCTGGCTTTTCTGTTGCCTTTTATATGAAGCTCCCACTCCCCACATCATCATTTTGGTTGGGACACTCCCACACATCATCATGTCCTGGGTCCAACTATTCTAATCTCTGGGTTCTCTTTTCAGACCAGTTCGAAGCTGAGGTTTAATCTAGCTTCATAATACCCCCTCCTCCTCGTCAGATCTTATTCTCAAGCCTGAACATGCAGCTCACCTCCCCCAACTCAATTAGAAGATTCCCTAGGTCCTATTCTTTAATTTGCAGACATTCTGCTTAGTATTCTGTCCATACTCTATCACTATTCTCTGACTCAATACTTCATACTTCAAAACTCTCTACTCCAACCTTCTCCTATTTCCCGGCTTCTCAGCTTGGGGGTGTGTTTAGAAGGTGAAGGAGGCCCACCCTTAGGCTCCTCTTGTTTTCAGTGTCTCCCTCCAGCCCATTTTCTCCCAGCTACAATCCCCTCTATTAAGTCCTGGACAAGTCTCCAGTTTCTGGTCCTCATGGCTTTTCCAGCCCCTACCAATCAACTCCCCGGCTCCAGTTCCTTAGCCACCCTTCCCCTCCCCCAGCAGCTCCCAGACTCCAGTCACCTCCCCCTCCCAGCAGTTACCCAGTTCCACAGCACCCCTCCCCCGCAGCAGTTCCCCATCCTTTCTCCTCCGGGCTGTTCCTCAACTAACCTGGACCTTCAAGCCCCCCAAAATTACCTGGCTCCGCACCTCCGATTTTATCCAATTTCACATTCACTAGCCATTCTTGAACCCTCAACTGCACCCAGATCCACAGCAGATCCCCTCCCTGCCCGAAAAGCAGCACCAAAAGGCCGTTCCCCACAAGCTGCCCAGCTCCCCCCTTCCGGCGCAGTCCAAGGGCCCTCCCTCACCCCTTCCGAACGTCCGACCTCTCCCTCCAGTTCCTTCAGCCTCCGCTTCCCGGTCCTGGTATCCCAACTCATCACCCCTTCCCCCGGGGCTCTACGGAGCTCCCCGCCCCCCAAGTTTCCCAGTGACCAACTCCGGGTCCCCAGGCTCACCTTCGGGGCTGGGCTCCGCCATGGCTTCCAGCATCGCCACCGCACCGCCCCTCCCCCCACCCCCCACCCCCAGACTCCCGGTGCTGTCTCCGGTGCCTCTACAGTCTTCCACCCTCCTGAGACTGTCTCAACCCTAACCCCAGCTCAAGTTTGGGTTCCGTCCTGCTATCCTGTCTTCTCCCGAGCTCCTCTGTCCCTTGTGGTTGAACCGCCTGGCTCCTGCCGCCTCCCGCACTCCCGGACCGGACCCCCCCCCCACCCCCCCGCGTCGCCTGCCGCCTGCTCCCTACTCCTCCCCTCCCCCTTCCTCTCCGCCCTCCGCCTCCAACGCGCAATGCACCACGGGGTACGTAGTCCTGGTTTATGTAGATATACGTGGACAGCGAAGACCAGCGTTACTACAATTCCCAGCAGTCCTAGTCTATGCGCAGGCGCACAGCTTTCTCGCCCCCCCCTCCAGTGGCGGGGAAAGGAGCTAAGGGGTGGCGGTGGGTGGTGGGGAATGACCGCAAGGGCTGCCGGGAACTGTAGGCTGGGCGGGATCGTAAAAAGAAAGGAAGGGAGAATCGTAGCTTCCGGCCACCTTACCGCCTCTCTGCTACTTCTCCACTTCTCAAGGGCGCTTCCAATCAGGCGGAAGCCGGGACTGCAGGGAGACATGATCACTGTCTTAGCTTGGGTTAAAGTGAGTTTCCCCTTTAGTCAGGCAAGGATCCCTTCTCGTACACTGGGATATTCTAACACTATTTGTGTTAAATGTAGATGTGACAATGTTGTCTCCGAACTAATTCCATGGGAGAGGAATCGATCCTTCCCACTGTGACGAGCCTAAGGAAAGGGAGCAGGTAAAGACAGTCCCATTTCAACCTTCATGGGCCCCACGACGAAGAGCAGAAAAAGGGCAGGAAACAAGGCAGTTAAGTTGGTGGTTTCTTTATTGATCTTCTCCACCCCCTGCCCATTCCCACCCCTCCACCCCGATCCCGTGGGAGGGAAGATGATGGAAGTGGAGGAGAGAGGAGGAATTGTAGGAACCGACGTCCCTTGGGAAGTCTGGGAAGGAACAGAAACCAAAACAATCATGAGACAAAGAGAAAAGGGGAATGGACAACCAAGAAAAGACTGGAGGAGAGGGGGAGGGGGGATAGGAAGGGGCAGAAAAAGGTTTAGGTCCAAGGGAGAAAAAAAGAAAATAGAGACATTGAGGGGTCTCCCCTACCCTTGCCCTCCCCAAACCCGGCCAGAATGGGCTGAAGGAAAGAGAGTATTAAACATTGCAAATTGCAGGTCCTGACAAGAGGTGGTGGTGTTTGTCTTCCAGCAGGGGGAAGAAACTGAGGAGAATGGGGTAGGTAGGGGAGAAGGAGAGGAAGAGAGAGGGGAACCCTCACTCTTCTTAGAGAAGGGCCCCCCCACCCAGGGGCAGCAGGCAGCTTCACAGACCATAGACACTTTCGTCGCTGTAGGCAATGTACAGAAAGAAGTCTTCTTCATGATGTTCCTAAGAGTAGGGATACAGTATTGGCATGTAGATAAACATGATCCATTCTATGTCAAGTTCCTTAGAGACCCATACATCCCAGCTTTGGAAAGTTGATAAGAATTATCCATACTAATAGTTACTGAGCCATAGGACTTGGGAAAGGAACTGGCTGCCCCTAACCTGGATTGAATTAACCTCTCCTTGCCCACCCTTTTAGCTTTCAAACTAAATTTTTCTATTAATGTATAAAAGATTAAGGTATGAGTTGAGTAGGAAGTCCAACCACTGCCAGTACTTTGTTTGCAATTTTATCATCTGGAAAAGGAGCTGTTTACTTAAAACCCTTTAAGAGTTTTTAACCCATTAACCCCCATCTCCTCCACCATGTTATACCTGGTAAAGCTGACCCATGGTGGCGCTGGTGGGTGGAATGACATTGTTGACAAAGAAAAATAGGGCATCCTCAGCTCGGAGGTGAATTCGCTTCCGGATCAAGAAGTAGAACTGACCAACTATAAGGAATGTTGGGAGGGGTGGTAAAAAACTAAAGTCACATTAGAGACCTCAGGGGCTCATAGAACGTAAAAGCCTACCTTGTGCCTCCCATTGGAATTTATTCCAGCCTATAACCATCTCCCCACCCACCAGTGCCACCAAGGATCAACTGATTCAGTAGTTCCAACCTGTGAGATCAGAAGGCACCAGGTATTTCTTCTTGTCCAGGTCACCTATCCGGGCCTTAGGAGCCTTCTCCACAATCACCTGGAGGTAGAGGGCACATTATAAGGCTATTAGAGTAATATCACTGTTGTCTCCCTTCTTTCCTTCCCTCACTACACAGAACCCTGACCCCATTTTTTTCAGTAGGCGTACCAGTAATTGGCATCCCTTAAAAGTGGATTGTAGTTAATGACTGTTCCTTTGAAGGAACAAGAGTTACATGATCAATTGCCAGAAATAATGTTAAATTCCAAATAGTATTTCTGTTAGTATAAGTTGGACTGAGAAGTCCCTTTTAACGCTGAAATTCTGTATTCCAGGTGTCCAATAGCCAATAATCCTCGACAGGAACTCTTGTGGTGATCCTATTAGAACCTAGACCTTCTCTAGAATAATTTGTCTTTAGAATGGAGAAAGTATAGCTTTCTGAACAGATGTCCTGGCATTCCTATTCTCACTTCATCAGCCCATCCTAGAACCCTGAAGTTTGTGTGAAATAGGTTAAGCATCTCAATACATATACTAGCACCAACTGAAACTCGGGAATGTCGTCTTCCACAGATTCCCTAATATCTAGCTCCTCTTCTTAAAAATTCGGTTCTCGTCCCTCCGATCTTTTTCCCCTCCTAAACCACACCCCCAAGCTAACACCACCACCTCCCCTCCCCCCGCACTCCAAGGCTGTCTCCACAGATGGGGGAATTCCCTTCCCAACCCGGGAAGGCCCCCGCAGCCTTAGGCCTCCCACAACCCAACCCTGTGCAATTCTAGGCACCCTCGCAGTTGCGTGGCGCCTCGGCTTTGGCCACACGCAGACATGCACAGCCTGGCTACGCCGCGGAGAGTATAACGTCAGCCCTGCCCAGCCGCGCCCCGCCTCACCGGGACCCGGTCGGGATACTTCTTGCGGATCTTCTCGCCTTCAGAGCGGCGCTTCTCGAACGGGTGCTCCTCCTTGTAAACGAACTTCATCCTCCTAGGGACCGGGCCGGGATGGGCTGAGGGGAGCGGGGGAGGGGAGGGGCGGACGGGGCCGGGGCGGGGGACGGCGGCGACGGAGACGGACGGCCGGGCGGGTGAACTCACTCGGCGGAGCGATCTCTGCGACCTGCGCCACTTCCCTATTCACCAACTCCGCCCCGCTTCCCCCAGCCCCACTGGGAGCCTCCCAGTCACCCTGCATACGCCAACGGCGCAGGGGGGGCGGGGCCTCCTACGCGGCGGGCGCAAGAACCGCCCACCTCGCCTCCCTCTTACGCCACTGGAGTAACCGCTTCGGAACGGATTTACGAAATTACGGCAACGGATTCGCTGTCCCGATGCGCACGGTGAAGGCGACTCACACTATATTTCAGATTTCAGACGCCATGGGGGGATGTGAGCAGATGCAGACTTTTTAACCACTAGGGATCCCGAAAGGAAATGGAGACAGTTACGACGAGCGGATTCACGAAGCGTGCTACTACGCAGGGGATTTTGCTGACATCAAAATAGTGCCAAGGTGGGAAAGGGAGCTGGAGGTCGGAAACCTAAAGGCACCTAGGAGTGCAAACAACGCACAACCTTGGAAAAGGTGGAGTACTAAGGTCCCAAAAGGTAGAATAAGGGAGGGATGCGAACTACGTCAACACAGGATTTAGTGATACGTGAAGCGTCATAAAAATAGCGTGGGGGAGGGGGGAGAGGGAAAGACGTCATGTGACAAGGAAGTGGAAGTAGATCCGGTGTAGAGCTGATGCAGAAGAGAGCCAATAAGGGCCAAAGAACTGAGGAGCCTGTCACGGTAGCCCCGCCCGGAACCTGTGTGCTGATCCCTTCTCTTAGGCCCAAACGGGGCATTTGTAAACAACTGCCCTATTCTCTGCCACTTTATGACCAGCCTCTCTTCTCATGCAGTTGCAGCGTAGGACTCCCTCAGGCAATCCTCTATCACTAGGCAAAACGTCTCTTTCATGGCTCCTGTCCGCTAGCTTTCACCAAAACACTTATTTCCTCTCCCTAAAGCAGGGGAGGATGAGGCAATAATACCCCTTCCCAGTGGCCCACCCATCCTCTTTCCCCAATTCTCAAGATCTGGGCACGTTCAATTTCAGTTATAATACACGGTTCAATAGTGATAGGAAATCTTGGTTGGGAAGAGGTAGAAGAAGTGGGAAATGGAAAGGGAAAGAAGAGTTGGATGCTAAGATGTTGAGGAGGGCTGGACGAAGCCCTGTTCCCCTACCAAACCCACCCCTCAGAGTAGCAGTGAAGAATTAGATCTGTTTTTTACAAGTTTTTAAAAAAATCAAATCACAACAGAGCTGGTTTAGCATCTGTCTGACCCTCCCAGGTCAGTCTCTCCCTACCTCTGACCAGTCTTTCACCCCTGACATGGGGGCTGTTTTGGCCCTCCCAGGCCACAGTCTGTATCCCAACCTGGAGTTTCCAGGGAGTGTGTGAACATGGTGAGGCTGTTTCGGTATCTGGGCTTGTATGTCCATCTGGCCTCCAAGTGGAGTGTAGATGGCCCAGGCCAGGCAGTCCTCAGAAATGGGCTAGGGATGGAGCAAGCAGCCCAAGGGCTCTCCCTCCCTTCCCCCGCTCCATTTGTGTGCGTGGGGGGATGGGGGTGGGGGAGTAGCTGTCACCAGAGCCGATGTTGGTGAAGGTTTCGGCTCAGCACAGAGCGGACGTCGGCAGTAAACCTGGGGTAGGGGAAGAAGGGAATAGTAGGGGATAAACATTCAACCACTTAACAAAGGATCCAGGATCCCTAGGTCTCCTTTTCCTCCAGCCCCTAATTTCCTCAAGAATATAACAACAACATTAACAAAAGACATTTTATACAATGTTAAGATCTACAAAGCACTTTACATAAATTATCTCATTTGGTCATGACAGAACAATCCTGTGATGGAAGTAATACTACAGATATTAATCCCATTTTATAGATGGAAGGTTAAGGGATAGTCACACAGCTAGAAGTGTCAGAAGTGGGCCTGAAAACCAGGTCTTCTTTACTCTAGGTCTAGCATTCATTCTACTACACCTCTCCAGTACCCAGACCCAAGTATCCAACCCTAACCTTCTCACCTGAGAGCATCCAGCATAGGGAGCAGGTTGAGGAGTGCTGTGTCACTGGGGTCACTAAACCAGGACTTGATTGGGATGGCATTGTCTGGAAGGTAAGGATTAAGAAAATAGAAATGAGCAAGTTTGAAAAAAGATAACTATCAAGTTTTACCTGCCTTACAACAATCCTGTATTATGAAATGCAATGCATTATATCACCTTTATTTTACAAATGATAAAAAGGGCTCAGAAAGTTTAAGTAATTTACTCAAGGTTAGACAACTACATATTTCAGTTTTGGGTTTTTTTTTTTAATAGTATTGTAATTTTCCAAATACATGTAAAGATAGTTTTCAACATATATTTTTGTAAAACTTTTTTGTTCTAAATTTTTCTCCTTCACTTCCCTCCCTCCCTGAGACAGCAAATAATCTGACATAGGTTAAGTGTGTGCAATCCTTTTAATGTCCATATTTGTTATGGGCAACTAAATATTTGAACAAAGAGATAATATTCCAACTCAAGTGGTCCTTCAAAATACCTCTTTCTTGAACATCCTTTATTCCCCCTATACAAAAATTAGGTATATTTTATAGCTGTTTGATGTGAGCATAGAAAGCTACAGGACAATTATGATCTATTAAAATTTAATTGCAACATTTGAAAATCAAACTTTGGGGGCAGCTAGTGGATAGAGCACCAGTCCTGAATTCAGAAGGACCCGAGTTCAAATTTGATCTCAGATGTTTAACACTTCCTAGCTGTGTGACCCTGGGCAAGTCACTTAACACCAATTGCCTTAGTAAAAAAAAGAATAATAAAAAATCAAGTTTTGTAAAAGAAATTTGGGAAAGAGAATTTACCAAAAAACCTGTCACAATATTCTTTTAAAAGTGCCCCCCTTGATTGCATTTAGAACAATATGACTTAAAAATTTTAAGACTATATACTGTATTAAGCAAAAGCTATCAATAAATTAGGACTTCTGGTTGATCAAAGTTTAAAAACAAAAGCCTCTCTCCCAAAGTGCTTTTACATGATTTATTATTCAGACAGTGATCTGAAGTCTTAAAGAGTATGAAGAGATGAGTCTCCCCATTTTATAGAGGTCACACAGCCAAGTCAATCAGTGACTGAATAAAGCACCCCACACCCCACCTCCCCTGGCCATTTTCTAGGCTTCCCTCAACCCTCCTACCTGGATGGCTCCTATATGCTCCTGGGGAGTTATCCAGGATCACAATGCTGGAAAGGTCACTGTGGACTACAGAGAGGTCCTTGATGTAGCTGCCCAACTCCAAAGTGCAGTGCTGGGAGGTGGTGTAGACAAGGGCATTAGCTAAGAAGAGATAGACCCCCTTTGGGGCTGGTTCCTCAAATCCCAACCTGTCCAGATTTCTTATTGTTCTCACATTGAGAACCTGGCAAGGAATGGGGAGAGGGGAAGGGAAAGTGTAAGGGGGAAAAGGGAATGGAAGCCACCTCCCTAGCCCGTATACCTAGAGAAACGGGTTCTGTTATGTTATCTCCTAGCCTGATGATTTGCCCCATCTACCTGCTTATTCAAGACATTAACATCTGGGTTCCCAAGCCCAATTTTTCTTCAAAAACTAGAGAACTCAGGTCCCTCACCTGTCTGTAGTATCGTCTCTTAAGTATGCTCCGGCTATTGTCCAATTTGTCAGCCACAGCTGAACCATAAAACTCCATGCTTGCTGTAAATACAACCAGCTCATACCATTGGCTCACCTGAAGGAGAAGGAAATGGAAAGCTATCACAGACTGAGAGACTCACATCTCTATGAACCAGATACCAAATTTATAATCCTGATTATATCTTTGGGTCAATATATACAAATCCCAGATTCAAAAAGGGTAAGGACAGAAAGCTCAAAAATAAACAGAAGCCCATGGCAACAGCTAGAGTTGAATAAGACCACAATACCACCCTGCTAATTCCCATCACTACTATATTGCTCTTCTTCCAAGTCTCCTAATACAACTAACATCTATATTCCCTCTCCCCCTCCCCCAATCTCAACACTGAATAATCCCAATCCTTTATAGCCTCTATATTTAGATCCTGAAAATTCTTCTCTTAAACACCCATCCCCCCAATCCCCTACCCAAAACTTACCACTTCTAAGAAGAAGTCCACATGGGGCCTCTTATGTACAAAAAAACGGACAGGATGTTTGTCTATTACGACCTGTGGGGGGGATAAGGAGGGGCTGGGGGGAAGCCCTACTATCATCCCCTCCCTGGAGAGACTTTTGCCCCACCAGGCTTATCCCAGTCCCAAGGTGCAGGGAATAGAAAACCCCAAAGGAGATGAAGAGTAATGGGGACACAGAAGAGGGCAAAGTAGTGGCATATACATCCATCCCATTCACCCTCAGACCTTGAGAATGAAGTCAGGAGGTGTTCCTGGTCGAACTGTAGGCCTCAGAACCCCATCGTGGTGGGAGTGAATAAGAGTTTCATCCAAATCCAGCACTAATATCTTTCGCTTTACCTGGCCTAGAAGGGGAGGGGGGTGGAGGGTGGGGGAGGGAAAGATAAGACCTTTGTTCCAGGGCCTTTTAGCTTCTCCAAGATATTTACTAGTAGCTGATCTTTAGGCTCCATCCATCCTACTCTCACTTTTAGCCTTAGATTGTTTCCCAAGGTCCAGGTACTCACCAAGCCGGTTTCGGGACACAGGGGATAGAGGAAGGATGTCATATCGAACAGTCTGATACTGAATTATCTAGAAGCAAGAAGGAAGTATTAGGACTTTTTACTAGAGGAAACTTTTTTCCAATAAAAGTCAGGCACCCACACACAAAGTTCTATCCTAGCCCTCACTATCCCAAAGATATTTTATAGCAACTCTTAATATTGACATCAAAAAATGAAATGAACTCTAGATATTTGGGTCTCTGATTCCTGAATAGTGTCAATTGGAATGACTATTCTTCTGAGGAAAAGAACTGTAGACCGGGAGGCACTCCTGGGTCTCTGAAGGGGAATGGGGGTCTGGGGACTGAAGGGTCAATCTCACCTGGGCCTAGGCATATTCAGAGATTGTCAGGTCAGTTAAGTTCTCCAGGCTAAGGGCCATGGAGCCTATTTTAACTAGCCACCTGTCCACTTCCATCATCACTAGCAGTCCGGGATTACACAGGACCTTGGCCCCCAAGGCAAGTTTCTCTAGGTGCTTAGTCTAATTAGTCAAAGGCCCAACTTTTTAGGCAGATTTGACTGGTTATCAGAAAGCCCAAAGCATTAATTTCTTTCTCCCTCCCCCTGGCTCAGAATAATTTTAATTCCTAGTCTTCATGTACCTAAAAAGATCAGTCCCCTCACTTTATACATAAACTAAGACTGGAGGGATTAAATTATTTACCTCATGTAACTAACATAAAACTTGAATCTTGAGGTGGAATTTGAATTCACCTCTAGGAGCTTCTACTGGAGAAGCTTGGATATTCCACTCTACTTAAACCCAAAGTTCCTTTGGATTGACGTCCTCATTTACCGAACCCAAGATCTTACTACTTATAGGAACCTAGACTTCTTGGCACAAAGCTGTTTTCTAGAAATCCAAATGTCTTATCTCCC
Organism: Sminthopsis crassicaudata; assembly: GCF_048593235.1. Classification (NCBI taxonomy): domain Eukaryota; kingdom Metazoa; phylum Chordata; class Mammalia; order Dasyuromorphia; family Dasyuridae; genus Sminthopsis; species Sminthopsis crassicaudata. The sequence continues at coordinate 295,838,011 of NC_133620.1, forward strand.
CACTTCCATAGAATCTCCCCATTCTGTTTTCTCCACCTTAGGACAGGGCCTGATCTGGAAAACAGAAAACTGTGTATGCTATGTAAGGTAATGTATTTATGCATATGTAGGGAAAAGTTCCAAGCTGCAGCCAAGAGAAAGAGAATGGGGGCTACCTGGAAATAGGACTTGAACGTCTAGCTTAGTTCTGGGATTTAGACCAAAAGAGATGATCATTTTGGAGGTCCCTAAACCCAGTACCAAAACCAGATTTTCTCCTCCTCTACCTAGGATAAAATGAAGCATTTGGAAAGAAGAGTCTGTAAGGCAAAGTCAAGCAGAAAGACAAATCTAGTGTGGTGTCAGTAGTGAAAGGAGTAATAGTTCACATTTATATAGCATCTGTCTGAAAATAACTTTCTTCACTATAGTATACTCCCTATTTTCAGAATGGAGAAACTGATTTGTTTGGGAGTAAAAAGCTATTAAATGTCAGAACTACGAATTCTCCCAGCCTCAAATTCTTCCTTATCTCTTTTCTTTCCCATAAACTAGCTCTCCCTAGGTTCAAGGGCTCAGGTTCTTACTTTCCTTTAGTGGTAGAAACCCTCTCAGTACTCTATGACAGAAAAAATAAGTTAAAAATGAAGCCCGTGGCCTCTTAACTGAAGGGGTCAATACTCCCTAAAATCCAGGAGATCTTTCTCTCATAGATGGGGCAGCAAACCTCTATTTGTTTTATTTGGAATTTCACTAAAAAGTTGTGGAGACAATTTATAAATTCTTTTACACCAGAAGCTTGTGTACTCCTAAATTCTCCCTTACAAAAAGATATCTGTCCTATGGAGAAAAAAAATTGGAGTAAAAAGCTAACAAACTCTATCAACACACACACACTCTCACTCTCTCCCCTTCCTTTCCTCCCTCCCTCTTCCCCTCTTGTGTTTCTCCCTCTGTCTCACAGTGGACATCCAATTCAAAGTATCATTCAAATCAACAAAAATTTATAGATGAGGAAAATTACCACCCAGAAGACTCACCAAAATGTCATACTACACATGCCTCCATACCTCAAACTTTTCCTAAAGGCTGAAGTCTCTGACAAGGACTCCTACTGTACGTTCTCTTTACCCTCCTATTTTTGCCTAGACACCAGGCTCTATCCCACAGGGTCTCCTTTAATTCTAACTCAACGGCTCCTCCCCTTTGCAAATGTGGCTCAATTCTTGTTACAAAAGGTTCATCAAAACAGTCCCTTCCACCAACCCAGATCACTGGATAAAACTAGGTAAAAATTCTCCAAAAACAGTCCACCCCTTAAATTTCAGGGCCTTGTCAACAAGGTTCCCTATTAATACTCTTCCTTCAAAATCTCTGCCCTACTAAAGAAAAGTCTCAACCAGCTCAAGGGTGGAGGTTTCCCCCAGCAGGCCATCTTACAATATACATGCTTACCCAACTCCTGTCCTAGACCCAACGAAAATAGCCCACCAATTACTCCGGATAGCTTTTCTCGTTCCTCCCAAAATCCAGCAGGGGGGAGGGGGGGAAAGCGCTCCAGCCGGCTTCCTGACACCCCAGTCTCACCGTTCGGACCTGTCTCCGCAGAAGGTACAAGCAGAAGCTCCAGAGCTTGGCAGCAAAGGCCACGAAGGTGCGCAGACCCAGGAGACATTGAGTCCTCATCATCCCGACGCCCCTGGCCCTCACGGCCCGGGGGGCCCCGGGGCCCGGCTCAGCCAGGCCCCCAGGGGGCAGTGCCTCCCTTCCCCCTCCCGCAGTTGGGAGGGGAAAGGTATAGGGTTTGAGCACTAACAAGCTACAACTAGACCACGGTGGGTATGCAGCTCAAAGAAGTCTTCCCCAAAGGGGAGAAATGTCTCCAAGGAAGTAAGAGGAAAGATGTGGCAAGTCCTTAAGGACTCGCGGGAGGCGCACTCTGAAAGAAGGAGGGAAGATACGTGCTAAAAAGGGAGCAGATATTTTAGAGTAGGGTCCTTGGACCGAGGGAAGGGGGCAGATTGGGGGGGAGGGGGGAGGGAAGAGAGAAGCCCGCGGCGCAGGCGCACTAGGTGGTTGAGTGCAGGAAAGCCGGCGGGAGGAAGGGAAGGGCTGGGAGAGCGGGGCGCGCGAAGCTGGGAATGAGGAAAGAGAGAGTGCGGAAAGAGGGGAGGGGGAGCCACGAAATATGAGGCGCAAGCCTAAAGCTGGTCTCCCCCCCCCCACACTCGGGGGATGCCTTAACCGCTCGGAAGCAGGGCCGCTGCCTCTGCCGCCACATCCCCCAGCCTGACAGGCGCCATTTTACCGCCTAGAGTCCTCCCTCTCCCCCTTTCCTCCTCCTCTTCTGACATCACTTCCGGCGACCCACCCACATTCAGCAATGGTGGTAGAGGCTACATTCGGACTCATCGCCTCCCATCCGGTTATACTGCGCAAGCTCCAGAATGAAGCTACTAAATCACTCCCCGGAAAGGAACTGTCAGGTTGGATCTTGATGGAAGGGGATTGGTTTCTCTTCTACCTCCACCCCCGACTTCTGAGCCGGAAATCAGAGAAGCGCGCGGGACTAGAAGAGTGACGTATTCTCAGGCTGTGGCCTAGATCTTTGCTTTTTAGCATATAGTACTGCGATGCGCACGCGCCGCCCCTCCTCCCACCCTCTAACCTCAACTGCCCCCAACGGTTTTTCACGCCCTTCCGCGTGACCTACAGAGATGCACCCCTCCCCCTCTCAAAGAAAAGCAGCGTGGTCAAAAGTCAGGCAACTTCTCTGTCTACGTTTGCTTGTACTCCCAGTAATAAATTTCTTTCGTGGGCACCTAGGGGTAGGCTCGAAGATACTTCCAAGCATTTCCCCCCACCCTTGAATTTTAATTCTTGAGTCCCTCCCCACGCCAAATCCCATTTCAGATTTCTAGAAAAGAATCATAAAGATCAGGTCCCCAGTCTTGCCTGGGCACCGCCTGCGTTGCCGAAGCAGACCGGTAACGTCACAATGATGTTCAGAGGGGCCTTTGGAACCGAGGAAGGGAGAATTAGTCGGCCCATACACAAGATCCGAGTTCCCTGACGCCATCAACATGCGACTAGTCGCTGGAAGGAAGCCAAGTAATGGACAAAGATACTACAGTTGCTCCGGGGCAACGACGCCCTGGGCTTTCTCAGAGGTCATGGTGCAGATGAAAGAGCAATAAGGAAGCGAGGTAGGAGGCGTGGCAAAGTGGGCCCCAAATACGGGACTTCGGGGGCTCTGCATGGGTTTCCAACGTTGATCTCGGTTTGAGGGGCACGGTTTAGAAACAGGCTTTGGTATTGGAGCGTTAGGAGAGCTCTCCTTTGGGTGTGTGGAGTTTGACTGGAGCAAAATACCTCCTGTCCCCGAATCTTCACCGTCTAGTTAGTAGATTTGCATGGGGGGGCCATCGCCTGCTTTGGAAGTAATCCTTAGGACTCTGAACACTCAAGCGCCTTGGGTCTCTTACCCCTCTACTTTAAGGAACTCTCTTGAAATCCCACCTTTTTGAAGAGGGAAGTAGATTCAATTTCTGGGCTGAGTAATGAATGGTAGGAAGAGGCACTCAAAGACTGTTTGGATTCGAATACCAACAGCCTGGGAGAGAAAAAGCAATACATAAGTTGTAGTGCCCCTCCCATTCATTGTGCCCCTCTAACGTTCATTCATTGAAAGAGAATTTGGAAAATCAAATTCACATAAGTAGGAAGGCAGTAATAACAGGTAGAATCTATCTAACTGATAGAAACGAAATAGAAATAAATGGGGGAGAAAAAAAGCTGTTCACCAAAGCCAAATTCTACCAAACTGTAGATCTGCACTTATTGAAACAAGTTCAAGCTTCCTATGGCCATCTCTTGACTCCTGCATAATTGGCTTCATTTTTTATGCACAGCTTCCTGGCGTGTACCCTCCATTTCATTCATTTTTAGTATTCTTTTCATTGCACAGTGTTCCCATTCCTATATGCTTTGGTTTCCCCAAATGTAAAATCGGGACAATAATAGCATTTCATAGGATTGTTGTGAAAATCACATGAGATTTGTAAAGTATTTAGCCAGGACCTGATATGTAGTAGAAGTTTACTAACTGCACTTTCCTTTCTCTTACCCTTTCTTCTTATTTCTCTTCTTTTGATCATGCTGGAATTCCTGTTCAAATCCCATCTTTGTATACGGCTGGTTTCATGAAGTTGCCTGCAGCGCAACTGATCTCTTTTTTCTTCTTATTGAATTAATACCACATAGAATTTTCATTACTGTATTTATTCAAATTATGTTTAAGAAGCTTGTTTTTCTCAGTTTCTTTTTTGTATCTCCCATACCTCTCATGATTAATATCAATAGATACTCATTAAATTTGATTTGGTTGATTGATTAACAAAAAATATGAAAGACTAAAGCACATAGGGGAGCTCTCTAATGGTTTTAGACATTAGATGTTTCAGACCCAGCTTAGACTTGGGGAAAACTTTAGAATTGATTAAAATGTAGGCTGTAGGGGATGAGGTGGGGGATAGTCAAGGGCAAAAGTACCTTTTTGATCCTTAAAGGGGAAATAAAAGAATAAAAGGGATAAACATAAGAATTAGACTACAAGGGAATATTTTAGATTATGACTTAGGATTGATTAATCAAACTGTGATGTATAAAATGAAAGAAAATGTTAGTTCATTATAAGAAATTATGAAAGATGCTGTCATTTAATCTTGGGTATTATCAACTAATAATGAGTGAGCATTACAAAGACAGCAGGATTATAAAGAAAACTTTGAAATCCTTAAGAATTCTGATTAAAGCAGTGAACCACCATACCTAGAGAACGCACATTTTGCCCAGTTCCTGACAGAGGTGACAGACACAGGGTATAGATCTGTGTTTTTTGACATGGCCATTGTGTTGATAGTCATTTTGCTTATTTGTTGGCTTTTTAAGTTGGAGGGCAGTGGAAGTTAGCAATAGTTGCAAAAGAGGGCAACTTTTAAAATACCCAGAAAAGTTCAGGGGGGAAAAAAGCACAGAATTTTGAAAGTAAAGTACAGAATTTAAATAATGTATAGAATTTGGGGTTTCTGTTGTGTTCTTTTATATTGATGCTCTTGAGTGTTTAAGTTCAGAATTTCAGAGTTTTTGTTCTTTTCTATTTTTCCTTTGTAAGCTTCTTTGCAATGTTTTCAGAGACCCATTTGTGGTGGGCAGGAAGTGAGACTTTGAAATTTTGAGAAAATATTTTTGAGTCGTGGAGTCTGACCTCTGTATCCTTGCTTTGGACTTGATTAGCCAGATGTTTCTTGCTCCCTAAAGTTTCTTTTCTCTTCCAGATTCTGTAGTGGGCCATTGGAACTTCATACTCATTTTGGCAAGAAATCTGTTCATACTTCATCTCAGAACAGCCTGTCAGGAACAAGTTCCCTTTTTATGTTTTGTATCACTTCACCCATATAATTGCTATCATATTGCTTGCCTTCTCAGAGTATGGATAAGGAATAGGAAGGAGGAAGAAAATTTAAAACTCAATATTTTTAAAACATTAAATAAAAATTCAAATTTAATTGTTTAATGAAATAAATAGAAATATGTTTGAAAAGGATCCCTCTTCCTGGCCTGCAACAGACCTTTCACATTCCTTTGTTGCTTCTTTTTTTCTTCTTAGCTTCTGGTCCATCCTGTTTTTCTGTGCTACCCTAACCTACTCTTAATAATGTCCTCAGTTCACTCATGTCCTGTTTGCCTTTTCCCCTGTCTTTCTCCAGAATATGCTAAGTTGTACATGCATGAGTCAGGTCTCTTGGGTGCCTTGAATATTCTGGCCTAGTTTGACATGGCAAGATAAAGGTGGGTTTTTGGATAACTTAACAAAAAGAGAATTGGAGGACAAGTCTGCAGAAGGAAGAGATAAAGCAGCTGGTATTTGGGAAATGGGAATAAAGCACAATCCATTGTTAGGATTAGGAATAAAGAATGAGGAAGAAGTGGTTAAAAATCATATAGTGAATTTGAGAAAGCATGGGGGCAGAGGTAGAACCGTTCAGGTAGCCATATTTTTGTTCTAAGTGCTTCCCTTCTAATCTTTTGCTTTCTGATATTTTTCATTTAGACTCATTAATTCTCCATCCTGCCCAATTTCAGTATAGTCCTACTGAAGAAGCTTCTCACCCCCAGGAATATAGGATGTATCCAGTTTCTGCAAGTTCATATAATTGATGGAGAGCTTTAAAAAGCATTGAGAGTGATTTAAGAGGTAAGAGGTGACATCCTAGGAGAGTTAAAAGAATTTGAGAGTGGGAAGATTAAAGGATGAGGCAAATTTTCATCATACTCTATTCCCATAGGTGTGGAATCCATGAGATTTGACTTTTAATCTCTGCCTATCCCAGAAGAAAAGGAAAGACTGGGATATCCTGGCTCTGCCCTTCCAATTCAGTTTGGAAAAGTAATGTTCCTTAAGAATTGGAAGTGGGAAATGATACTGAAGATATTAGGAATAGATATCTGTGTCTCAAGTGGTAGAGTAATAACTGCTAGCATTTAAAGTATAAGTTTTGCAGAATTTTTTACATATATTAGCTAATTTGATCTTTACAACAACTCTCTGAGGTAGGTGGTAATATGATCTCCATTTTACAGAAAAGCAAACAGGATGAGAGACTTATTCAGGATCTCACCGCATGAAGTATCTGAGGCTGGCTTTGAACTCAGATCTTCCTGATTCCAAGTCCAGCACTCTTCATTGAAATCATCTAGTTCCCTAAAGTAAAAGTTACTGATTAACCTCTCAGCCTCTATAGAGACTAAAGTCCTTCCCTAGCTAAAGACATGTTTGGGGAGTGGCTCCTCAGGTGCCCAGGGATGGGTAAGCAAGAACTGAGGAAAAGGAAGTTGTAAGCCCCCACTCCCACCACCATAGAAGTTTTGGAACACTACTTGGGGGAAAAAGAAAAACACAATAACAACAAACACTTAATACCATCTTTTTAGAAAGCTCCAAGTAGAGTGGTAATTGATGACTGACAGGTATTTATTAAATACTTGTTTCATTATGTGGCCACTAGGAGAAAAAAGTTTTACCAAAACCACCATTCCTCCATTCGTGTTGCAGAAATAAGACCATACCCATAACAATATTGCAAGTACCACCAGATGAAGGGACTCAAAGAATAGCCTGGAGCAGTAAAGCCTTGAATATCTCTTCATTCTAACACTATTATCTTTTTTCTCCGTAGGCAACTATCTTTGTCTCTTCCGCTGATCTTATATACATATATTTTATGGGTCTTAATTCTGATGACTACCAGGAAGAATCAGTCAATGACCTGGATATCTGATGGTGCTGATGAATGACTGAATCCTGACTAACCTTGACTACGAACTGCAGCTATATAATATAGTCATACTTCCATCTTGTAAATTAGGTTCTAAAATCAGTGTATAAATCAAAGTGATTTAGTTAAAATTGCCCTTGAAATGACTTATAACATACATTATATAGTATCTTTAAGCAGTTATGGTTGGAAAGGGACTGGGGTCTCTGAAATTACTATAAAATAATTTAAAATAAATTTTATTTTTCATTACATTCAACTTCACTATTAATCAAGAGTAACTGTTCTCAATTAGAAAAAAAGAAGAGATGTATTCTTAAGTAGCAGTAATAATGACGAGCAGAAAGCTTTATGCATAAGTGTTAACTCTATTTAAGGTAGGACTTTTCTTCATTCCTACCACAAATAAGTCCAAGGGAATTCTGACCTAGGAAACATAACTAAAATACTAGGTTTAAGAGAAGGGATTGTGGTATAATGACTAGAGTCTCCCTCATTCCATCACTTGTACTCAGAGTGGAATGACAGATTTTCTTCATACCAATTAGATTGTTTTTCCTCTCCTTTTTGGTCCAGTATGAACAAATGAATGAAGGTAAATTGTATATAATGAGACTTATGTTAGCATCTGCCTGATATTGCATAGGATTTGTTAGGACTGGAAGATTTCCTTTCTGATACTTTTTTACTTTTATCTTTTCACTATCTACATCTTTTTTTTTTTTTTTTTTTTTTTTTTCTTCCTCAGCTATCACTGACCTTTTTCAGTAGGGCAACTCCTCCCTAGGAAGAAAAGTAGGATGGCTGCAAGTAGTGAGAAATTTCATATCCCTTCCCCCCCCCAAAAAAAAAAAAAGAAGAAAAAAAGCTTTTTTTTTTTTTTTTTTTTTTTTACAGAAAGCTAGAAAATGAGACTATACTAGAGAGAGCTAAACCTTTTAACCCTTGCAAAGAATGAGATACAAGAGCGCCATGGGTTGGGGAATGGTTTTGAAAATGAGTCCAAATTAATTCAGGAAAACTTAGGAAGAATCAATATAAGAATTAAGCAAACAGGTGTAGAACTTGATTGGAATGGAAGCTGAATACCTTGGAGAAAGAACAGCAAAAGCTGAATGAACAGAGGTAAATGAGCAAGGGCAGGTATTAGCTGTCTAGCCCCAGTGGAATATAGGCAAGGTCCAAAACAAACTTCTTTATTATTATACAAAAAGAACAGTTCTTACCCTTTACTTCCCATATCCCCTTCCCCATTCCCCTGGCCTTTGGTAGATTAAATCGGTTGTAGATAGAAGGGTTTGGAGAACTCTGCCCTCCTTCTCCACTGGCTCAGATTTCTCCTCTTGTTTCCTCCTCATCCCTTCCTGTCTTGAATTATATTTCAGAGCTCTGACCTCGGTGGGCTGGAGTGAGGGGAGATATATAGGAAACCCAGCTCTTTCAGACATACTCCTTAGCTGAACTGGGCTTGGGATAGGACCGTGGGGGTCGGTACCCTGCTTTGCCTTCACTACCTGGGCATGAGCAAGAGAGGAGGGCCCCCCCCAACAAAACCAGGGCAGAGCCAGCCCAGCCAATAAAAATGGCAGAGCCAAATTCAAACCTGTGGAGAGATGCAGAAAGAAATATGATCAAAAGTACCCAGTTATCTGGCCTATAATCCCTGACTACTCCCATCATTTTCCCATGAATCCCTATTCCCATTTGTGACCCCAGGTACCCAGAAGGAGTCTAATACTTACTTAGTATTCATAGGGACCAATGGATTATAAAAATCTGTTACAATCTGGTGTCCATACCAGGAACAAGCAATGAGGGCAGCAAGACCTAATCAGGAAAGGAATAATGGATTCAGAGGTCCTATGAATCCCTTGACCTACTACCTCACTTTAAGATCTTTAGAGGTTATAAGTTCCAAGTCTAGAGCAAAACTACTAGACTGTTAGAAGGCTTAGGAAAGGGGAGATGGGGCTTTAGGAAGGGGAAACAAGAGTATGGGGAAGGAGATGAGAACTGCTCACCAGCCACAATGAAGACAATACCGCCTGTTATAGCAATTCGAGCTTTCTTCACCTTGTCATCACCTCCACATCGTGTACACTTCATGCCCATGGCAGCTACCATCATGGCCAGAAAGCCCAAAACCAGGGAGACAACCATTAAGGCCCGGGTGGCCTGCATGGAAGCTAACAAAAGGAAGGCTTATTATCATTGACTTAGGTGAAGGGACCAGACCTCTGATTTTATTGATGAAGGAAATCCCTGGAGGTGAGGAAATTACATCTCCCAAGACTATACCACGCCTTTTTGGCAGCTTATTATTGGCGTACATTCTCCATTGTATAACTTATACTGTATTCATGCCTTCTCAATATTGGGCCATAATTAATAGTTCACATTTTTTTAGTTTACATAGTGCTTACAATTTTCCTCAAAGTAGCTACCTAAGGTTCCTAGTATAAATTATTCAAAGCAAGATCCGTTATACTAGTAATTCTATTTCTTGGATTCGCTATTGGACCTTATTACACCCAAGTAAGGGGTTTTACTGAGTAGGACAAATTAGCTTAGGAGGCCAAAGCACCTATTTCCTCACAGAATCAAGGTATTCCAGTTTTCTCCATAGGGAACAGCCTTCTAAATTCCCCTCCCATTGATTTATGTACCTTTAGAATTATCTTTCAGCTACTCCACAGACCTCATCTCCCTAACGTCAATATCTGGATCCTCCCCATCCAATTTTGTTCACGTATTCAATCCTGGAACCTCTTCCCTACAACTCTTTTCTTGGTCCCCAGCCAGTAGTAACCTGTTCCTTCCTCTCTGCCATTCCTGCCCCCTCCTCCCGCACCTGAGCCTTCCTGTTTAGTCCCAGCCCCGCCCGAGGAGCCCCGCCTCAGCTCCTGGACTACGCCCGGGGCGCCCAAGTTTCGGTGAAACTGCTCTGGGGAGCAGAGCAAGCCCCTCCAAAGACCCCGAAGCCCAGCCTGGCCCGGACTCCGAGTATTGAGCCCCACCCTTTTGACCTCCCTCGGGCCCCACTATCTGTAACCTCGGGTGCTAGTTACTATAACTAATCGGTGAGATAAGATTAGAGGCCACAGGCAGCAGGCTCTGACTCTAAGACTCTGGCATTCGGGCCCTCAATATTCCCGTTGCTTTCTAGTTCGTCAATGTCCTTACTAGGCTGAGACATCAGGTTCCTGGGTTGTTCAGCTCCCACCCAGGCTCAGGTGCAAAGAAACAGAATCCCTTCAGGACCCAAACTTCCACACTTTAAGCCACCCTCATTCTTTTACTTTCTAGTCCCTCTCTTTTCAGTGGCCTCTAAGGCCGTCACTTAGTGCAAGAGAAAAAGTAAAAATTAAAGGGACTAGAAGTAGGTGGATAAGGAACTAGAAGGACGTTGAACTTGAGTTTTATAGCAAATGGGACAGGATGAAGACAGAGAAGGAGAGAAATCAGAAGTGAGAGCTCTGTAGAGAGTATTATACTTCTGCTTTGGTAAACTCGCATAACGTCCCTCCTTCAATATGAGATCTTTCAACCCTTTCCTCCCAGGCCCATTCACCTCAGATGTCCCCAGTCCCCACCAGCCTCACCTTTCTTCCCTCCTCACCTCGGCCATTTGCCTGCACATTCATCCCAGTTTCCTTCCCACTCCTCCCTCAACCAGACACTTCAGTTGAGTCTTTAGTCTCTAAACTTGTAAACTTCTCCCACAGTGGCTTTCTACCCGGGAGTTTAGATTAGATCACCTCCACCGTCACCCCCAGCTCCTTCATTTCCCACCCTTTCCTCCCACCATCAGGACCCAAGTGACCAGTGCTCCCCAGCCTCACCAGGTAGAGCGAGGACTGAGTCGTACATCTTGCAGCTGATGAGGCCCGTACTCTGGCTGATGCATTCCATCCATAGCCCCTTGTACACCGCCTGGGCAGTAATGATGTTGTCCCCTGCATAAGAGCTGATCTGCCACTGAGGGATCGCGGTGCAGGCTATCAATCCCACCCACCCCAGAGCTGCCATGGTGAACCCCAGCAGCTGAAGACCTGAGTTTGCCATCCTCCCAAAAACAAAAATAAAAACAACCGATCCTACAAATAAACAACAACAAAAAAAATCTTTGCAGCAACTCTACAAAAAGTACAATTCACCCCCCTAGTTGGCGGTGTTTTCTAAGAAAACCCTGAAAAACTACTTCTGTGGTCAACCTTTACAATTTTCTAATTATTTTCTTCTTTCGAACACCCTACAGTAAACAGAAGGGGCTTCTCTCTGAGGGCTCTGCTCTAGGTGAGCAGGAAAGTTAGAAGGGACCTGCAGACAAAGAAAGGTCGCCGCTCCTCTACACCCCCCCCCCTGCCCAGAGACAGACAAAAGAGAAGGTACTCTAAAATAGAAGACAAAACTCCACAAAGCCCATGCCTGGTTTTTAGGGACCTCCGGGACTCTCTAGAGCTGCAGCTAACCTACCCAAACAAAAGGTGTGCAAACCTATAGGGATTGCTCTCTGGGTCTCTAAAAGACTGGAGTAGCTAGTTCAGGTCACCCTGCCAGTAAGAAAACCCCCAAAAGCCTGTTCTCACAGCTGCCTCAGCCTTCGGTCACTTCCAAGTGCTGCCAGACTACAATCCAGTCCAGAATGGCAGCTAAACTCTCCCGGGGATGGGGACAGGTGTAGCTTGAGCACCTGTTTATACGACCCTGGGGGGTGGGGTGGAGTGGAAGGGGCGAGGGACAGGGGCGTGGCCAGGAGGGAATGGAGAAGGTGACTTGACGTCACAGAAAGGGACAGTCATCTAGACCGGAAGTCCCCCATACACACACCTGCACAGGTGAAACAGTGGAGTACAGAGTCTGGAACCCTGGGACGTGCTACCTCTGACCTGGAAGTTCTGAAGGGAACTTACTTCTGAAAGGGGGGGCGACCTGAAGATCTCTGAGGTTCCTCAGGAAAGGGAGGTCTAAGACTTTTTTGTCATCCAAGGTTTTCCTTTCCACTTTCCCTCTGAGTCACCTGAGGTCCCTCTACACACCGTTTAGACTTCTTCCTTTTCCCCTTCCTCCTCTCCTCCCTCCTCCCAGTCATTTGGCTCTTAATTCAGCCGCACCCAAGTAAATTGTCACTGGACACAGATAGGTGTCCCTAGTGCCACCCTGTGGGGACACAGATGGGTTTAGAGGAATTAGCTCCTAGGGCAAGTAAATGTTCTAAAGCCCTGCATTTTTGTCTGTCTCTCAGACTTTTTATAATAGCAGATATATGATAACTGATTATATAAAAACTCTTATGTGTAATATACTTATACGATATATGCTCACATCTTATCCCCTACCTAGTGTAAGCTCTGTATTATATGAAGGGACCATGTTTTACCTCTAATTTGCTTGGAAGGGGAAGGCTTGGTGCCTTGGTGGCAAAAACAGGCATGGCCTCTGGCTGGGGTTCAAATCTTATCTCTGCTCATTACTACTTGTATGACTTTGGGTAAGTCACACAATCCACGACTACAGTGTCTCTTGAGTTTCTTTCTACCTTCTAGAGCTCTTAATACCTTGTAACAGCTCACAATAGGAGCTTAACAAATTATGGTCGTGCTCCCATGCATCCTCTTCTTTCAAGTTTTACCCCATGACAATTTCTTCTGCCAAATATTTGTTCCTATTTCTGGACTTCATCATACTTTGACCTCTGCGATGTATATTGTTTCCATCTCCCAGTGTTGCTGGATCCATAATAATTTATCACATTTATAGTTCTTTAAGCTCTAACTCTCCCTCCTTTATTTTTTTTGATCTCTCATCAGCTTCCCCCATCTTCCTATCAATCTTTCTGTGTCCCCTATCTTTTCCTGACTTCTTTCCCTATCTGCATATTTCTACCCCTCTCTCCATCTTTTCCTTCTCATGTTTCCTAGAATTTTGTTCGTTTCTTTCTGTCCTGTAGCTCTCTTCAATTCTTCTCTATATCTTCATGTTTTGCTCTACTTATTTCCTCTTCATTTCTAATCTCATTCCATCACTCCTTTTATATTCTTTATTTAGTTTTTTCCCAAACTCTTATCTCTTTCCCCATTATGATGCCAGTCCTTATTCTTTCTCCATCTCAATTTCCTTTATATTGTTTATTTTTCTTCTTTCCATTGTTTTCTTAATCTACATATCTTATATCTCTCCAGATTTCTTCCTAGACTCACTTTCTAAAAATCTCTTTTCTTTTGTCTTCCCTTCTCTCTCATCTGTCTCCTTTCCTTTTATACCTGTCTTTCTCATTACTCTCCTCATTTCATTTTTAATTCATTTCAATTCTATTAAGTGCCTAAGCACATTGATGGAAATAAAAAAGATAAATATGAAACAGACATGCTCTCAAGGAAATTATAATCTAATGAAATAGAGGGGCACCAACATAATTATAATAAGGAGGAAAATACAATAAATGAATTGGAAAGATCTAGATAAAATCTGAGAAATTTGAGCAATTTCTAACTAAAAAGACTTTACTAGAGATATGAATCCTGAGACATCTCTTCAAATCAAACAACTCCTTTATGATGAAAGTCCATTTAGGCAATGGGCAAAACATACTATAAAGGACATCAAATGTAAAGTATGAGAAGAGTGTATAAAGATTTGTTGTTGAACTTCAAAGTCAAGATAAGGAGTTTGTTTTATTCCTTGTTCATCTCTCTTTTGGGGTATGAAAGAATGATCTGCAAACTGTGCATACTCTTTGATCCAGCAATATCTCTATTGAGTCTGTATCCCAAAGAGATCATTAAAAAGAGAAAAGGTCCCACATGTGCAAAAATGTGTATAGCAACCCTTTTTGTAGTAGGAACTGGAAACAGGAAATGTCCATCAATTGGGAAATGGCTGAATAAGTTATGGTATATAGATATTATGGAATAGTATTGTTCTATAAGAAACGATCAGCAGGATGATTTCAGAGAGGCCTGGAGAGACCTGTTGAATGAAGTGCATAGAACCAAAAGAACATTGTACATGGCAACAAGATTATGTAATGATCAACTCTGATGAATATGGCTTTTTTCAACAGTGATGTGGTTCAGGACAATTGCAATAGATTTGTGATAAAGAGAGCCAAATCACTATTGCTCAGAGAAATGCAAATTAAGGCAACTCTGAGATACCACTACACACCTGTCAGATAGGCTAAGATGATAGGAAAAGATAATAATGAATATTGGAAGGGATGTGGGAAAACAGGGACACTGATACATTGTTGGTGGAACTGTGAATGGATCCAACCATTCTGGAGAGCAGTTTAGAACTATGCTCAAAAAATTATCAAACTATGCATACCCTTTAATCCATCAGTGTTTCTACTGGGATTATATCCCCAAGAGATCTTAAAGGAGGGAAACACATGTGCAAAAATGTTTGTGGCAGCGCTCTTTGTATTGGCAAGAAACTGGAAATTATTCAATTGCCTATCAATCAGAGAATGGCTGAATAAATTATGATATATGAATGCTATGGAATACTATTGTTCTGTAATAAATGACCAGCAGGATGATTTCAAAGAGGCCTGGAGAGACTTATCTGAACTGATGGGAAGTAAAATGAGCAGAACCAGGAGATCATTATACACAGCAACTATCAATTCTGAGGGATGTGGCTGTCTTCAACAATGAGATGATTCAACCAGTTCCACTTATTCAGTGATGAAGAGAGCTAGCTACACTCAGAGAGAGAATCATGGGAATAGAGTATGGAACCAACAAAGCATTCTTACTCTGTTATTTGCTTGTATTTTGTTTTCTTCCTCAGTTTTTCTTTTTCTCCCTTCTTGATCTGATTGTTCTTGTGCAGTAAGGTAATTACATAAAGATGTATACATATATTGGATTTGACATGTATTTTAACATATTCTACATGTATTGCACCACCTGCTAGCTAGAGGAGGGGGTTGGGAGAAGGAGGGGAAAATTTGGACCAAAAGGTTTTGCAAGGATCAATGTTGGAAAAATTACCCACACATATGTTCTGTAAATAAAAAGCTTTAACAAAAATAATAACAACAACACTAGGAAAAAAATAAGGAGACTGGGGACTGAATGTGGATCACAACATAGTATTTTCACCTTTTTTATTATTTGATTTCTCATTTTTTTTCCTTTTTGATCTGATTTTTCTTGTGCAGCATGATAAATGTGGAAATATGTATAGAAAAATTGCACATGTTTAACATATATTGGATTACTTGTTGTCTAGGGGAAGGGGTTGGGGGGGAATGGAGGAGAAAAAATTTGGAACACAAGGTTTTGCAAGAGTGAATGTTGAAAACTATCTTTGCATGTATTTTGGAAACAAAAAGCTATTTTAAAAATGAATGATCTAATTGTAGTGGTACATCAAGTGGAGAAAGAAATACCAGTTATTATAAGGCTATAATATTATAATAGTCTAAGCAAAAAGAGATAGAGTCAGAGGAAAGGACAGATAGATAAGTAAAGAGATTTTAAAGATAGGATCAAGAGAACCTGTCAACTGATTGGATATATGACATATGGAAAACATTAAAAGTTACTCCAATATTACTAGTTCCTAGATGATTTTCCATTTCCATCTCACTATTTTAAATTCTCTTCTCTCTCCTCCGTCTTCTATCCTATTTCTTTTTCCATCTTTTTTGATATCTCTTAGCCTAATGCTTTTCCTTTTCCGTTTCTGTCCTTTTCCTGGCTCTAAATCATCTCTTCTGCCTCCCTTCTCTATCTTTCCTTCTCTTACTCTATTTAACTTCTCATTTTGTCTTCCATCTTTATCATTCATTTCCCTCTTCATTTATCCTTATCACTTCCTATTCTGATCTTTATCCTTCACTCTCCCCCATTCCTTTGAATCTTAACTTTTTATGACTTTCCTCTTCTGATCTTTTTCTTTATGTCTCACTATGCCACATACAAAATCCCCATCCTATAATTATGAATGCCTACTTCTTAAAACTCTTTTGCATACAAAAGTTTCCCACCTCAATCCCAGTCACAGAATAATCAAAGTATCTTTGACCTCTGTTACCACTCTGGTGATTATTATTAGGAGCTGATTGACCCAACTTCTAGTCTTGATTCCCCCTCCCCCCCCTTTTTTTCCCCTCTCAGGGGATCTGTAGAATATTTTACTCTTTATTTTTCTGTTTTATTGCCAGTCACTATTCAGTTACCACACATGTATATTTTTCTCATGAATACACATTAAAAATTCAAATAAATTTGTGGTCTTATCATAGCCAAAAATGTAAATTACAATCCAAGTCTGCCCATCTAGTGTGACTCTTCTAATAAATCTACCTTCCCATAAATTTGCCACAAGAGCCTCTTCTTTCCCTGAAGCCCTGAGCTTTTTACTTTCTGTTCTTCAATTACCATTAAAGGAGGCAGCTAGGTGGCGAAGTGGAAAGAGCACCAGCCTTAAAGTCAGAAGGACCCGAATTCAAATGTGACTTCAGACACTTAACACTTCCTAGTTGTGGGCCTGGGCAAGTCACTTAACCCCAATTGCCTCAGCAAAACAAACAAAAAATACTAAAAACCAGATTGGTAGTGGTCTCACAGGTGACCATATGCTGGCCAGGACTATTTCAGAAAACATCTCAGCCCTCTATAACTCCTGAGTGCCACTGGCACCAGGGCCTATGACTCAGCACCTTTTCCTTTTGACATCATGGGGATCTCCAACACAACTCCTCTGAGAAACTGAATTTGGAGGCCTTTTGGCCATTAAACCAGTTGCCACAGTTCAGAGAAGCATCACACAATCATTGCCATTCCATCAAATATGTTGAGAAAAATAGCATCTCAGATGAATAGAATTAAGTGCTGCAATACTAGGCTTCTCACTATTAAGATTTCATCCAGGCCTTTATCAGAGGCCTCATCTCCAAAATATACAGAGAATTGACTTTAATTTATAAGAAATCAAGCCATTCTCCAATTGATAAATGGTCAAAGGATAGGAACAGACAATTTTCAGATGATGAAATTAAAACTATTTCCACTCATGTGAAAGAGTGTTCCAAAGCACTATTGATCAGAGAAATGCAAATTAAGACAACTCTGAGATACCACTACACACCTGTCAGATTGGCTAAGATGACAGGAACAAATAACGATGAATGTTGGAAGGGCTGTGGGAAAACTGGGACACTGATACATTGTTGGTGGAGTTGTGAAAGAATCCAACCATTCTGGAGAGCAATCTAGAATTATGCCCAAAAAGTTATCAAAATGTGCATACCCTTTGACCCAGCCATACTACTACTGGGCTTATATCCCAAGGAAATACTAAAGAAGGGAAAGGGACCTGTATGTGCCAAAATGTTTGTGGCAGCCCTTTTTGTAGTGGCTAGAAACTGGAAAATGAATGGATGCCCATCAATGGATGCCCTACCAATCTGGTTTTTAGTATTTTTTGTTTGTTTTGCTGAGGCAATTGGGGTTAAGTGACTTGCCCAGGCCCACAGCTAGGAAGTGTTAAGTGTCTGAAGTCACATTTGAATTCGGGTCCTTCTGACTTTAAGGCTGGTGCTCTTTCCACTTCGCCACCTAGCTGCCTCCTTTAATGGTAATTGAAGAACAGAAATGGAGAATGGTTGGATAAATTATGGTATATGAAGGTTATGGAATATTATTGCTCTGTAAGAAATGACCAACAAGAGGAATACAGAGAGGCCTGGAGAGACTTACATCAACTGATGCTGAATGAAACGAGCAGAATTAGGAGATCACTAGACTATATTGTAACACATGTAAAATGTATGGGATTGCCTGTCATCGGGGGGAGGGAATAGAGGGAGGGGGGGATAATTTGGAAAAATGAATACAAGTGATAATATTATAAAAATATATATATAATAAAAAATTATTAATAAAATTTAAAAAAAAAAGAAAAAAAAAGAATTAGGAGATCACTATACACTTCAACAATGATACTGTATGAGGATGTATTCTGATGGAAATGGATATCTTCAACATAGAGAAGAGCTAATCCAATTCCAATTGATCAATGATGTTCAGAATCAGCTACATCCAGAAAAGGAACACTGGGAAATGAGTGTAAACTGTGAGCATTTTTTGTTTGTTTGTTTTTCTTCCCAGATTATTTTTACCTTCCGAATACAATTCTTCCTTTGCAACAACAACAAAAAAATTCGGTTCTGCACATATATATTGTACCTAGGATATACTATAAGATATTTAATATGTATGGGAATTCCTGCCATCTGGGGGCGGGGGATGGAGGGAAGGAGGGGAAAAATTCGGAACAGAAGGGAGTACAAGGGATAATGTTGTAAAAAGTTACCTATGCATATGTACTGTCAAAAAAATGTTATAATTATAAAATTAATTTAAAAAAAAAGATTTCATCCTGGATATAGTTTCAAACAACAGGTATTTTGTATATTCAGGCTCTTGGGGCAACTGATTACCAAGTATTTATGAACTCACTCCAATTCTTGCCATTTCCACCCTGATCCCTGGTTTGACAATGAGAGAACACAATAATGCTGCACTTTATCATCACAGAACTCTGGAGGTTAGGAGCCAATTATCACTCTTCCCCTATGTGTCTATGGTTCAGAGATATAAGATAAAACTTTTTCATTTATCATCAGCATATCAGCTATCAGCACCCCACTCCTTTAAAAAAATTTTAATTAATTAATTTTAATACACATTGTTTTATGTTGAGAGAGAAAAATCAGAACAAAGAGAAAAAACCATGGGAGAGGGGGAAAAAAAAAACAACAACAAAAAAAAAGAAGTAAACATAGCAATGTGTTGATTTGCATTCAATCTCCACGGTTCTTTTTTTGGATGCAGATGGCCTTTTCTATGGAAAGTCTATTGGAATTGCCTTAGATCGCTGAACCACTGAGAAGAACCAAGTCTTTCATAGTTGATTATCCCATATTTTTGTATTATTGTGTACAATATATTCCTGATTCTGCTTGTTTCACTCAACATAAGTTGATCATTTTTTATAGAACAATAATATTCCATCACCTTCATATACAACAATTTGTTAAACCATTCCTCACTTGGGCATCTACTCTTTTTCCAATTCTTTGCTACCCCAAAAAGAGCTGCTACAAATATTTTTGCACATGCCCCTACTCCAGTCTTTATTCTCCTTTGCTCCCCTATTCCACTGCAGTCTTTGTATTGCCTGTCCTATCATTAATATGCTTCTATTTTTGTCCTCAATATCTTCTTATATCCTTTGCATTTCCTGTCACTAGTTTAATTTGGCTTCCTGAATTCCTGGCCACCCTGTACAACTTTACAACCCACCTTTGCAACTGTCATGTCTCAACTCTTCCCTCAGTCTCCATCATTAACTCTCTTTTCTTTTTCCTTTTTATTTTTTGAGGTTCACTATGTCACTCTCTCCAGATTCAAGCTGCAGTCAACTATCTGCTTCCAAGTTACCTTTTCCTTTTTCAAAAAATTCAGTACCTGGTTTACAGCCTCATTCTTCATATAGCATCTTGCAACACCCTGAACAGCCAAATCATTCAACCTAACTTCCATCTTCCTTCTCAGCCAGAGAAAGATTGGTCACAGCTGTTCTACCTGCATAATCCTGAGCTCTAAAATCACCCTCTTTGGTGATTGTCTTGGCTTTCTGGTTCTGTCTTATTCCTCCTAAACATCCTCTTTCATTCTCACTATCACGTCTAGCTCCTCTAGTCCATCACCTGTTTTTACACTCTTGACCCACTAATTGTCCAGTTCAAATATCTTTCCTTCAATCCTTTTTCCATTGTCCTGTGAACTTTTTAGTTCAAGCCAATCCTGTGTTTACCCAACCACCATTCCTATTCCAGTATTGCTGAACATTTCAGAAAGAAGTAACATAACTATGTTGTTGGGTTCTCCTCAAATTTATATTATCTAGCTTCAAATGGGTACTGTTGATAACCCTTTTATCCTTCCTGAATTGATTTCCCATCACACAGTGATGATAGTGATTATACCTTCCATACTCTTCTTTAGGCCAACACATTCCTTTTCCTCTCTCTCTTTCCAAAGGTCCTCACCTACTTTAGTGAATACATTTCAATAAAAGCCATCCCCTTTTATCTATCTCTTCTCCCTTCCAGGAAAAAACAGTCACCCAAGCAGAGGTATTCCATCCCTCTGGGGACGTCGGGCCCTGTTAGGAGAGTGTCTCTGGAGAGGCCATTTTACAGACAAAATCAGATGGTAGAAGCTCCACTCAATAATCCAAGAAAGTCCACAAGATCCAAAACAAGTGGATAGGGTTTATAGGCTACTATTGCTGCTCCAATTGTAGAACAACCAGAATTATGGATCTAGACCCAAAGGATATCAAAAGTAGAAAAAAATCTTTGAGACAGTCTAGTTTCACTTTTACATTTTACAGATGAGAAAACTGAAAACACTGAAAATTCAAGGGGCCAATCTATCTGGAATAAAATCCCTAATCTTTCTGACCTTATTCCTTATCCAGTTCCTCCTCTTCCCTCCAGGTGTCACTAGTGCTGCGTCTGTCCCCATTATTTCCTCTTTCCCCTGCCCCCCATCTTTGGAGAGAAATTCTCCACCTCATACTCCCCTTCTCCTAACTCTGGTCTCTCTCCCCATCAGTGTAGGGAGGCAGCTAGAGGTACTCCAGTGACATGATTCGGATGACCCAACGTGGGGTATATGTCTTTTCCTTCATCCACATTGGGGAGCCACTACCAAAATAAATGCTTAGTGACTTAAAGGCAGGAACCAATCCGTTGAGTCAGTTTGAATATCTTTTCTCTCTGTCACTGTGCCCCTTTTTATGCCTATTTCTGTCAGCGTGAGTGTCTACTTTTCCAGGCCTTAGTTCTGCATGACACGTGTAGGGCAGCTCTGATATCTCCCTAGGGACGGTGAGCTGATGGCTGACCACAGCCACCTGTCTCTCCTGATGCTCACACTCTTCAGCCTGGCCCCCGCCTCCGAGCAGCTGCCCCTGGGGGAAGGGCCCGAGAGAGTGACCGACACGAGGAGAGGGAGCTACCGAACTGACAAACACGGAAAGAAAGGGACCGAGGGGGAGATGTCTAAGTAACATCCAAAGAGGAACATAAGTGGAAAGAATCGGAGAATTATAGTTCTTAGAGCTACTAGAGGGATATCCGAGGCTACTGCTAACATCCTATCCCCACCCACACCCCGCACCGCCATTTTACAGATGAGGAAACTAAGGTCCAATGGGGCAGTTTTTCGCCCAGGTCCCCCAGGCAGTAAGCCGAACTGCTCCTCAGGGCCACCGACTCCAGCACCAGAACCCTATACAAGTAGGGAGATACAAAAGAAATATTGGCTGGCTGACTAACTCTTATATTAACAGCGAAAGAGCCAATAGCCCTTCAGCCCGTCCTTCCTTGAGAAGCATGCAGCAATGACGGCCCTTTACATTCCCGCTACCCTGGCCACCTCCAAGACTTGGGACGAGGGGTTACACTCGGGACCTGACATTTGACAGCTCCAAAGACAGGAGCTAAAAATATATCCAGAGCGGGTTACTTCAGGCCATTGCCACTCCACCCCCGGACCCAGGATCCCGCCCCGGCACGCGTCATTTTCTGCCCCGCCCCGTTCTGGCCACCCAAGCCAGGACTCAGTTGTAGGGGAGAAGGACTTAATCCACTCATGCCCTTTCCCTTCGAAAACCCGTTCGAGAGCGCCACTCCCCACGCTTGTACGTTTCCGCAGCCCGCACACCGGCAGGGGGTGGCGGGGACTGGGGGAGTGCGGGTACAGGACGAGTGCCCGGATAGCTCCTTCTCTGGGACTGTCTTCTCCCAATTACTTTGGGTCTCTCTGTGTAAAGGGGAAGAGCGGAGTGAGGGGGTGTGTCTCCCTGAACAGACCGCAAGGCCCGCACCTAATAGGCACAGCACCGAGCGCCCTTCACTTCAGTGGCTCCTGACTTTCCCCAAGCTCCTCCCCTTGGGCATTCTTGAGGAAGGCGGAGTTTCTCTGGGCCTCCTGGGAAGAGCGTGACTTTGGGGGGAGTATGGGATCTCAGCCAATGGGTGTTGCGAGAAGGTGTGGCTCATGTGTGTAGGGGTGTGGTTTGTTGGAGGGGATGGGGACTCTAGGATTAGGTGTGGGGTGTGTGTGGGGGTGGGTGGGGGATTCGCCGGGTCTCTCCCGCGTCTGGGTAGGATAAGCGTTCGTTCTGCTCCTCTCCAGCTCCTCTACTTTGGGTCCCCCTCCCACTGTCCCATTCACCTCTCTTTTTCTCATTTCTCCAATTCCCTTCTTTCAATTTTCGCCAATTCCTTTCTCCTATTTCCCACCAGTCGGGCTACCTCCAGTCATCCTTTGGCTCCCGATTCTCAAGTTCAACCAGCTTCTTCCCCGGACTCTGTTCTGTTTCCAATTCTTTCTTGGTATTCGTAGACCCTCACCCCACCTCCAAGTTTTCCCCCTCTTCGTCACAGAGATGCCGTCGGGGTTTCAGCAGATCTGGTCCGAGGTAGGGAAAACTGGTTTTCTGGGAATTGGGCTGTAAGGGATTCTCTCTAGGTTCCCCCTTTTCCTAACGGGGTTGGAGTGCGGTGAGACTCCTGCGCAGGCTCTACAGGTTCTGAGACTGTGGTGAGTAGGGGGGTGATACTGGATTGGGAGGGGGGAAGGGAGGAGAGTGCGATCAGGGGCTTCTGGCTATTTATACTATGGCTGAGACTTTAGTCTTTACCGCTGTGAAAGGAGATTCGAAGGGAGAGTTTGGGTGGCATTTGTCAAAAACCAAACGTAGAAGCAGGACAGGTGAAGGTGCCTTATAGGAAGTCCTCAACTCTCAGATGTTGGGATATGGGACTCCTCTTGGGGTACAGAACATCTAAGGCATAGTAACAAGAATAACTCGTTAGAAAAAGAAATAACTGGGTCGCCAGGGCGTTTCTTTGTGTCTCTAAGTCAAGGTCCCTGGTGTGATTGATACCACTTTCTGAACGCATGGCCCCACCAGGTGTTGGGGGAGGGGGAATTGGAGAGGAATATGCAGGGTCACTGCCTGGCATGTCATATTCTGAGTCGTTTGAGTATAGGAGACCTAGACATCTGGGGGCTTAGTCAGGGTATCTGAGTTTTGATTGCCCTGTCCTATTCCTCTTGGCTAGTTGCCTCCATGAGTCCCTATCCCTCTTCCCCCCCCACCCCCAACACACATACATACACCACAACCTGGCTTCTCTCCAGGTCTCTGAACTTTCCCTTTGGCTCCACAGTTAGGGAGGGGGAGGGAGAAGGAGTGTCATAAGGCGCCCCCCTCCCCCCAGCCTCCAGCTCAGGTTTCTACTGGAGAGACAATCTGTGCTGCCAGCATCTATCCTGCCAACCTCCACCCTCGCCCTCACCACCACCTTTCCTCCTGACTCCTCTGGGTACCCTCTCTCCCCACCCCCAGCAAATCTCTGGCATTGTATGGGGGGGGGAGGAGTCCAAGAGGACGTAGCTGAAAATCTTTTAAGTCTTACTTTAATGATCTAGATGACCATATTAGAACTGTTCTCTTCAGTAGAAAATATCTGTAAGTTATATTTTGATAAATTACTTAGAGGGTAGGAAAAAGCAGGATTTGGAAAAGGTTCGGGATCTGACATGAGCTAGTCACAAAGGAAAATGGTTTTCTAATTCTCTCACCCCGTGCCGGATTCATCCTGGCCAAGAATTCATTTTCCTTGGGTGTGGGGAGGGGAGTGGGAAGGGGCTTTCAAGAAGGCTGGAGTGAATTTCTGTGTTCCCATATGTGTGAGAGTGGATAGATTCCATTTGTTCCTCCTGCTTACACTGGGATCTGAATTAGATTCCTAATATGGTCCTAATATTAGATTCCTAATTTTTGACTTCATTCGCTGCCCCAGTGATGGATCTGGGGATGGAAGTTTAAAAGCTTAAAAATGGTTAGCTCAAAACATCAAGGATGTTTCCTTTTCTGTTCACTATGTAGGAGGGGGATCCTCCGAGACAGCGGGTCACAGGAACCCTGATTCTTGCAGTATTCTCTGCTGTGCTTGGCTCCCTCCAGTTTGGCTACAATATTGGGGTTATCAATGCTCCACAGAAGGTGAGGGGACTGAATATTATGGCACTGACAGGGGGGTGGAGAGATCTACCTGGTTCCCACAGGGAAGAGTAGGGGATTTTGGATGGCTGGATACTATCCTGAAAGTATATAGTATAGTATAGTTTGGAAGGAAAAAAGATCTCTTTTGGAGACAAATCACAACAGAGGACCATTCAGAGAAGGGAATTTCCTGAAGCTAAAGGAAATTAGAGAGCCCCTCTTAAAGGACAGGGGTAAGAGTGGAGATTCTGAAGGGAATTTACCAGTGCTTACTGCCTTCCCTTCAGGTGATTGAACAGAGTTACAATGAAACATGGCTGTCTCGTCAAGGTCCGGAGGCCCCCAGATCCATCCCTCCAGGCACTCTCACCACCCTCTGGGCTCTCTCAGTTGCCATCTTCTCTGTGGGTGGCATGATCTCGTCCTTCCTTATTGGCATCATCTCCCAATGGTTGGGCAGGTACCAGAGGCTAAAGGGAGTGAGAATGGGGAGGAGGTAACAGCATGGGCAATTTCCACCACTCTTTTACTTTCCCCATCTCAAATCTCTTGGTGTTTCTATGTCTGGCACCTATAGGAAGCGTGCTATGATAGTCAATAATGGTGTGGCTCTTCTGGGAGGAGCATTCATGGGCTTGGCCAAGGCAGCTGCTTCTTATGAGATGCTCATCCTTGGACGATTTCTCATTGGCGCCTATTCAGGTATCCGCCAGAAACATCTCTTCATTTAGGGGAATTTGAATAACACATTCTGCCTGCCCTCCAAACCCAAGAATCTAGAGGTATGGGCATGGTGAATATGGAATTTTCGATATCTCTTATGACCTTTCTCCTGCCTCACTAGGGCTGACATCAGGACTGGTCCCTATGTATGTGGGGGAGATTGCTCCAACTCACCTTCGGGGTGCTTTAGGAACCCTCAATCAGCTAGCCATAGTCATTGGCATCCTGGTTGCCCAGGTATGCAGTTTTTTTTCTTTATCCTTACTGGGGGATTGAAATATAGAAAAAAAGGAAGGTCTCAGGGAGATGGAAGGACAGAACCAGGAAAAAGAGGTGGTTTTAAGGGTATAGGAAAGGGGAAGGAACAATAAAGTTTTATCTCACAATCTCTCTTTTTTTCTTTTCCCTTCCTCTGCCAGGTACTAGGTTTGGATTCCATGCTGGGAACAGAGAAGCTGTGGCCACTATTGATGAGCATGACTGTACTTCCTACCCTCCTTCAACTTATATTATTGCCCTTCTGCCCAGAGAGCCCCCGATATCTTTATATCATTCGTAACCTTGAAGGACCTGCCAGAAAAAGTAAGACACTTCCTCTTTTCAGTGACAAAGGAAACCAAATATCTAAACCTTACCCAGTCTACTACTTCCCAACTATTTTCCCTCAGGATTTCATTCAAGTTACTCTACACCAGTCTTCTCTTTTCTCTAAATTCCTGCTTTTGCTAAGGACCCATGCATTTCTCCTCTAATCCTAACTCCTCTTTCCCCTACCTAGGTCTGAAGCAACTGACTGGATGGGCAGATGTATCTGGAGCACTAGCAGAGCTGAAGGAGGAGAAACGCCAGCTAGAACGGGAGCAGCCCCTTTCCTTGCTCCAGCTTCTTCACAGCCGAACCCATCGACAGCCTTTGGTCATTGCCATTGTGCTGCAACTCAGCCAGCAGCTGTCAGGGATCAATGCTGTAAGGGTTGGGCTGGGGACAGAAAGGTGAAGAAATAAAGATATGAGGAGCAGGATTTGAGGTGGGGGACTAGCAGATCATGCTAGTAGACTAGGGTTAGAGTTAGAATTTAGGATTAGCATTGGAGTTTCATTTGGGATTAGAGTAGGAGGCATTTAGGATCAATAAGAGTTAGAGTTGAAAGCATTTGGGGTTAGGTTTAAAAAATACAGTAAGATTTGAAAGAGAAATAAGGATAGTTAGAGGAGCTAACATTTTTGGACAGAAAGACTTTGGAAGTGGGAGTAAGGAGGGTTATATATTTGTGTATCTGTATTGAAGGAAAAAAAATATTAAAGGGATTGCAGATACACATTACATAGAAGGATCAGAAAACTAGGACAATATAAGCTAGTCAGGAGAAGTCTTCTTATTTTTCATTTCCTTCTCACCCAGGTTTTCTACTATTCAACTAGCATTTTCGAATCAGCAGGAGTAGGACAGCCAGCATATGCTACCATTGGAGCAGGCGTGGTCAACACAGCTTTCACGTTGGTCTCGGTAATTGCACTGATGTGGGATCCAGGTGGAGATTATCTTTTGCCCTTAAGCCCACCTCTCTATACTAATAGAGAATTACTACTACTAATAATAATAAAGTATACTAATGTAGAATGAGAAGAGCTCCCTCTTTTTCCATTTTCTCACTTGGATCTTTCCTTTCTCTTTCAGCTCTTCCCCCATTTTGCTTCTACTCAAGGACCCAATCTTAAGGCCTCTTGCTTTTCCCTCCCCAGGTATTTCTAGTGGAACGGGCTGGGCGTCGGACATTACATCTCTTGGGCCTGGCTGGAATGTGTGGATGTGCTATTTTGATGACTGTGGCTCTTCTCTTGCTGGTGATGACCTTGGGTTAGGTTGGGGGAGGGGTGGAAAAAAGCCAATGTCCACTTCTGGGGAGAGTCACCATACTTAAGAAATGCCTGTGAAGCTCTGATCCTTTGGGAGGGGGAGAGGGTATATAGCAATGCTATTTCTACAATAATCTCCATGGTCCCAGAAACAGGATGTCATCATCCCCTCAATTCCGGTGCTTTCCTTAGCCTCTCCGAGACAGTTATATTTCTTGGTTGTTTGTATTTATCATTTTTATCTGGGCTTAGGAGTAATATAACAGGGCTTTGAGGAAAGTCTGAACTACAATTCTTAGAACTTCTGAAATTTTTATACGTCCTAGACACCAGAGTCTCTCAGGAACTGTTTGGGAGCAGTAGTCCTTGTGCACCCCCAGCAGCCAAATTATGATCCTCAGATGCCTTTAGGAGACTTGCTATGTATTGAAGAAACTGGCTGCCCCAGATGTTGCTATAACTTGTATTCCCCTCAGTCCTCATTGAGATAGCTTTTGGAACTATAATTTCCTTAGAGGATCCAAGGAACTTCTGATTTTTTTAGAAAAGCATGAAATGTAAACTGACTGTCTCTGTTATCCTTGCTATTCAGGAACGGGTTCCTGCCATGAGCTATGCCAGTATGATAGCCATCTTTGGCTTTGTGGCTTTCTTTGAGATTGGTCCAGGTCCTATCCCATGGTTCATTGTGGCTGAACTCTTTAGTCAGGGACCCCGACCAGCTGCCATGGCTTTGGCTGGCTTCTCCAACTGGACATGCAATTTCATTGTGGGTATGAGCTTCCAATACATTGCGGTAAGTCCTTTTTTCTTTCCCCAACTCATACACATACCATATCCCACAGGTGAATTTCAGGTAGAAATTTTCCTATCAGATCATTAACTGCAGTATAGGAAGAGATACTCTAACCTCTTATTTTCCATTTCTGTTCTGTTCACTTCCCTGCTACCACCTGATCTCCATATACATAAAAATTCAAGGCCTAACTGATGGGAAAGACACATATAGAGCAATATATATATCCACACATGTGCATATATCTACCTCTGTGTGTGGGTGAAGGTGTGTGGATGTGTGTTGTGTGTGTTTTCCTTTCTTGGCTTCCTATTTGTAGAATATCAGAATTGAGAAAGCCTTATAGATTATCTGTCCAACTAATACCTCAACAAGAATCCTCTCTATAATCTACATAATAACTAGTCAACCAGCCTTTACCTGAATGCTTCCAATGTTGTTCAAGGATTTTTTCAGCCTAGTGGCATAGCAGAGAGAAATTCCCAGACTAGGGCAGTGCTCAGAAAAAGCCAAGTCAAGGAGAAGAAATGCAATTTTTATGAGTAATTATTCTTTGAATTAAATGTATTGAAATAAACAATGTATCTTTGCTCTTAATTCAATTCTACTCTCCTCCCTACTATTTTACTGTTAAGTCCATATCAACCCTCCTTCCCAAACCTGTAACTGTTAGGACCACCACCCTATCTGATATCCTTGTAGTCCTATGGATTGTGACCACTATTCTCCTAAGCTAGCTACTTCTTACCTTTGCTCTAGGATGCCAGTGGCCCTTATGTCTTCCTCCTCTTTGCTGTCCTCCTGCTTGGCTTCTTTTTATTCACCTACTTGAAGGTGCCAGAAACACGGGGCCGAACATTTGACCAGATATCTGCAGCCTTTCGACGGACCCCATCATTGCTGGAACAGGAAGTGAAGCCCAGCACAGAACTTGAATACCTGGGACCAGATGAGAATGACTGAGAGGAAGGGTGGAAGTACACCTTTTCCCTTTCACCCTTAATTGAACTCTCCTCCTCTCTGCAGCACTTTAAGTTCCCCTTTCTAATCCCCACAAGGACAGGAAGGAATATCTTAGGTCTGGTGGTACTGGGGGCTAATATATATGGCTTGAATTCCTCTTACCCCCCCCCAAACCCATTCCCTTTAGTGTGAATCTCTTATATTTATATGGGTGGGACTTGGGGTATAAATATAGGCAGGGCTATGTCCCCAACCTCCTTACCCCCAAGGGTTCCCTGACCCCTCTCTCCTATTTCTAACCTGAGATTTCGATTCCCTTCTGCTACAAAGGAGTACCAAAAATCCCCTAGGATTTTCCCAAATGGGAACTATAAGTAGCCTGTGTTTTTTTTTTTTTTTTTAAAGAGGAAGAAGCCTAGGGCCTAGCTCCCTAAGTTATCATCCCCTCTTGATTTCCTATGAGGGTACCCCTCACATCCAACCTGACAAAGCCAAAGAAATGGGTGGTAGGCCCATTGGGTGGGGAAATACATGAGTATTCATGTTGAGAAAGCTCTAGGGAAGGTACTTCCTTTCACTTTTTCATTCTTTTGGAGAGATTGTGCACTACCTGTTAAGGGAAGCTCTAAGGATACCACCTCACCCTTCACATCATTCTCTCCCTTGGGAAGACTGCACGTGATTGGGAGGACTCTAGGAAAGAATTTCCCTTCCCTTACTCCTGACCTTTGGTTAAATTGCACATAGTAGGGGATTGCTCTAGTATACCTCCTTTTGTTATCTTTTGGGGAGACTGCACATGGTAGTCAACATTCTAGGGAAGATACCTCCATTCTGGCTTTTGGGTAGCATTACCACAAATATGCCAGTTAAGTCTTTCTTTTATGGATTCCCACTTACTAAAAGCCTTAAAGTAGGGCATTGTGTCCCACCAAATTCACTCTCACCCTGAAATGAATTTTGTATAGGTAGCCCTTTTGAGCGCCTGGCAAAAATACAAACAAAAAAACTCCCAAAACAAAAACAGCATGGAGGCTTCTGTTGGTGTAATAAAAAGGCTGATTGGAGCCTTTGAACATTTTTATATGTTTGTGTAGAAAGAAAAAAAAATATATACTTAATGTATATATACATATATATGTTTATATATATATATATGTATATATATACATATATATATATATATAAAGGTCACTATATAAAAGGCAAGTGTGCTTTTTTTAAGGGATGCAGAATTGGAGCTGGCTTCTCAGTTCTGGGACAAATGTCAGACATCTGTTAGCATCTGCCCCATCCTCTTTTCCTGTCTGTTCCTTTAATACCTAGTCCAGCCTATTTCCTACTCTCACAAGGCTTCCTTTGGTCCTGGGGTATGCTCTAGCATCCGAAGCAATAGCTTTCATACCCTCCAAGATCACCACCTGTACCAATATTCCTAAATTCTTTGGTCACTCATACTAACTCATAACACCTTAGCTTCTGGTCATGAGAACAGAGTAGAGGCAGAAACATGGACAGCTGTGCAAATTTTTTTTTTTTTACTGGAGGCTCAGGTGGCACATGACATTTCACCAAATGGCTTCAGAGTTTGGGGTGGGGGAGGGAGAAGACCCAAAAAATAAACTGGGGTGGGGGGGAAGGGAGATCTGGCTCCAGTGGACAAAGGATGTACTCCCTTCCTTCCACCCTTGGGGGTGGGGGTGGGGGGTTTGAACCAAATTAAAAAGTTGTTCTACCCTCCTGGGTCCTGGGAAGGAGGGGACAGGGTGAAGGCCGCTGTTTCAATGTCATGGATTTTTTTGGAGGGGGGGAGGGAGACAGGGAAGGAGCAGTTGGAAAAAGTCGGCAGATACCTAAAGAAAAAAAAAAATGAAGAGAAAAAGGAAGGTGTTAAAAGAATATTTGAAAATGCTATTTGCCACTCCCCTATCCCCAACCCTTGTCTTTCAATATGGCCTCAAGCTATAGGGATACTCAACCAGATAGCTGCTCTAGTTGTCCCCCTAGTTGGAATCACTCCAGTAAGGTGGTAGGGGAGTCCCCACTGGTTATAGGGGTTGAGGTCTGAAGATAAAAGGTTAGAAGTGAGAAGTCTATATATAGCTAAAATACCTAACCACAATCAATTCTTACCTGTTCTCTATTCCCCCTTGTCCAAGTTTACCTATCTCTCCCAATCCTCCCCCCTACCACCCCTTGGAATTCACATCCACAAGCTGGTGCTGTGGCTCCAAGCGGGGCTGGGAAGGTGTGTCCGCAGGAGGTGGGATGGGCTTGACTGCCTCCACTGGGGTCTCCTGATGGGTAGGGGCACCTGCTGGGGGTGGGCCCGGGGGTACTGGCTCTTTGTTATCAGCCTGCATGGAAAAGGACACAGATAGTGATTATGAAAATGAGAAAGCTGAAATCAGCCCTATCTGCACACATAGATTAATTTTCCGTAGCTCTTACCTCAGGGGCTGCAGTCTGCCGGGGACCCGGAGGCTGTTGCCTCCTACGTTGAAAGTAAGGCCGATTTCGTGGGCGCTGGGGCTCAGGCCTGGAGCCATCTGTGGGACCCTGGCTGGGTTTGGTCTCTCCATCGCCACCTTCTGTGGTGGGCTGCTGTGGAGGCCGAGGACGGAAAGGCCTGTGTGTTGAGGAGAAAAACAATTGGATCAAAAAAAAAGCAAGACATCCTTCCTACTTGCCCCACCCTACTTTAGCTCTCGGGTTGGAAGACCAAAGATTCTGCCTTGGCAAAAACTTACAACTGCTAATAAATCACAAGCCATAAGCCCAGGTCTACAATTTTGGCTCCTTCCTCTCCAATCTCTTCAGAGCAAGGTTTCCGGTTCCTAAAAATCCTATACTCTTAGAAGTTAGGCATGTTGTCATTTAATTTCCTCCCCCTAATCTCAATTTATTAATTTTTCTTAAGGCTCAATGTCTATTTTCAAGAAAACAACAGTAATTGTAGAAAAGAAAAAGCACCAATATATGCAAATCAATCTTTAGATAATATCTGGGACAGGGAAGATATGCTTACCTTCGATATCTGGGTCGGAATCTGGGTGGAGGTGCCCGTTCATCTCCCTGCTGCTGATCCCCTTCTAAGGGGGCTGGGTCTTTGGGCTCTACCCCATCTGTTCCCTGAAGATATGTAAAATTGGGGTTTGTGAATGTTCGAAATTTATAAAGATTCCACTTCCTAGAATATGTACTTAGCTTGGCCAGATTTGATGCAAATTTCCACAAGGACCCAAGCATCAACTTCTCTCTACCCTTCTGCTCACCACATTCTTCTTTCTAGGTGTCTAGGTAGGTTACTAGATAGAAAGTTGGACGTAGGTCAGAAGTCCTGAGCTCAAATTTTGCCTCAGATACTGTGTGATCCCAGGAAAGTCATTGGGAATAGAACTTGATCTCTTCTAGTTCAAAACTATGATTTGATACTTTACTTTTCTCTTAGGGCCATTAGAAACTTAAGTTACTACCTCCTAGGCTTTTGTGATTTAGGACACCTAGCAATCCAAACCTCTCACCTCCATAGGCTGCTGCTGGTTGGAGGGCCTAGGGCCCCTGACAAAACGTCGTCGGTAAAAGAAGGGGGGTGGGCGTCGTCGTCGAGGTCGCTGACTAGGATCCTCAGCACGTTCCCCTTCACTACCTGGCTCTGCTACCCCTGTAGGGGCCTCTGCCACCAGGGGTGGGGGTGCAGCAGGGCGTGGCCGGGGAATAAATCTACGAAAACGGCGTCGGTTGGGAGCATAGCGACTGCCCTTCACTGGTACCCCCCCTGGACCAGTCACATTAGCAGCTTCTGCACCCTGGGATGGAAAAAATCAGAACTCTTTCCCAACTCCAACTCCCCCCTGCCCACCCTACATGATCCACTCAGAACACATCACTGACTTATCTCAGGGCTAGTATCAGAGGTCACTAAAATTAATTTAGAATTTCTCTTTAACATCCCAACTGTTGATTGGGAATAATAAGATTGAGGCCCCCATACCTTCTAGACGGGAAGAAGGGCCAAAAAAGTAGGGTAGATGATAACCTCATGAGGTTTTGAAGCCCAGGATTACCCTTCCCTTAAATCCTTATTCTTCCTGGTTTCTAGGTCCTCCTGCCCCTCCATGAATCCCCCAAACCTTCTCTCCTTCCACGACATCAAACTCCACTGTTTCCCCATCCCCAACACTGCGCAGAAACTTCCGAGGGTTGTTTCTTTTAATGGCTGTCTGGTTGGGGAAAAAGCAGTGAAAAGAGCTGGGACAAGACAGGAAGACACATCTTTTACCCATTAATATCAAATATCCATTGCCTTAATGCTCAATAAGCTATATATCTAGAGGTAGAAGGAGGATTTGCAAAAAATAGGCCAAAGGTTTAGATTCTGACTAGGGATTCTGGTGTCCTGCTGTCCAAATATACTTCCCACCCAGACATACTTATCTCTATTTCCCATTAGGGAAATGTGATAAGTCAAAGAGGAAGAGACACAGCCAACAGGTAGATAGGCAAGATTCATTTAGACAAAGTTTTCTATTCACTAAATTTATCAACCCTCTTTAGATCATTTTCTTCCCAATTAAAATGTTATATTCTGGATAAATGGCAGCTAACCTGATAAACTAATTCATATTATATTAATGGACAAGAGAATTAGTGTGGAATAGTAGAAAGCTGAACTCAAAACATTAAGATGACCAGAACTCAAGTCCAGTCTCTCTAATCCTGGCCAAGTAAATTCCTTAATCTCTCAGTGCTCTAAGCAAATCTGATATGTAGAAGGTACTGACCCAAAAGGATAGAGGGAATTCCCTATTCTAATTCAATCACAGGCCCAATTCCTATCTCTATTAATAGGCACCACCTATTTCTAATAAGTTATTTAAGTTAGCACTTTTAATGCTTTAAAAATGACTACGGACTTTGTTTCAGTTATTTCAGGTACTTGTCACAGATGGGGCATAATGGGATTGGAGGCAATAGTAATAGCTTTTTTAAGGTTGCCATAGCAGATTCCCAGTTAAGATTAAGCAAGAGAGGTTCATTAAGTAACATTCAGAAAAAAAAAAAAAAAAAAAAACGATCCTTGAATCTTCTGATCCTACCTGAGAAGCCTGACTCTTACCTGGTGGACAAAGACATCCTCCTTGGTGTCATTCCTGTGAAATGGGAAGGGTCATCATTAGGGGGCTGAAGTGATGTTTGAGGCTTTGAGGGCATACTCCAAATTTGACTTTCCTGTTCCTGACCAATTAGCTGTTATTTTATTAACCAGTGCTTCTCGAAGGGATTGGTGGTGTATTTCTTTTTTTAAGTTTGGAAAGAACCACCTTGGAAGGTGTGATCTCTGCAGTCATTATAAGAGTATCAGCAGCTGGCAGGGGCTCCAGGTGGGGAAGGGTAAAGTCAAGTCAAGGTGTGGCCAGAGAGAGTAAGGACACCAATCTAAGACTCAGATGGGAAAACCAGTCTTGTGGCAAACAGGCAAAGGCACCTTGAACCTGCCAAGGTGCCCAAAAAATGGGACAGCTCTCTGCTTGCTTCTGCCCCACCTTCTACCCTCAGGGGCAACTCAAGAACTGGGTAGTTCTGGGTGAAGTAGTTCCTCCTCCCCCTTTCAAAGTGGTTGGAAAATTCCACTCTACCTCCTTCCTTCTTCCTTACCAAAGGAGGGAGAAAAGTGGGGGAGGTGGAACAGGAGATGCAGAACAGGTTTGGGGAGGGGAGACAAGGAGCCAGGAACCCTCACCAAGAGGCCACTGGTCCCTTCCCCCCAACCCTGACCCCAGACCTCTGGATGGATCCCAGTCCCCAGGGTCTGGACACTCCCAATTTGACTGGAAATCCTGGTGAGAACAAGTTGGAGGGAGATTTAAGTGAGGAAGTAGAAATAACTCATCCATTATCTACTCTAGTCATAATCTTAATATTCTCCATCTCCTAGGCCTCCCCAAAGATTAGCCGTTTCAGGCTCTAAGGCAGCTGAGTTTGCCAAAGGTCAGACTATGAAGCTGCCTGGGGTCTTCCCCGGAGACAAACTGGGCAGAGAGCCTACTGGGGGAAGACTTCACTTTTGACTTTGTATTTAACATTCAGTAGTCTTAATAGGCATTTCAAAGGGGGTATTTACGCCTGATAGGTAGGAAGGTGACCTTAGAATTGGAATCGAGTCAATCATTCCTACAGAAAGGGGAAAAAGGAACACTTCCAAAAGGAAATTCAGGGAAGGTGGAGATCTCCGCGGGCTGGGAGAGAAGAAAAGCTCTCAAACACTTATCCTGCCCCCAAGGCACGGCAAATAAAGGGGCAATTGGGCAATTCCAAGGGGGTGTGGCAGACTCCCTGCCAAGTCCGTGGATTCCTAGAGAATTAACCTTTGGCGGTAGGACATAATCGGAAAGACTGGGCTCCACTAAGGGAAAGCTTCATCTTCCATATAAGGGCGTGGTATTTGTGCAGTGGTTAAAGACGTTCAGACTAGCTTCAGCTGGACATTCGGGGCAACCATGTGCCTCAATAAAGGGTCTGGATGAAGTTATGGATCCTCCAACCACACAGCCCAGTTTGGAGGACATTCCCACCCCTTCCCTGCCTTAGGTACCTGTTGATGAATCCATAACCATTTCGGACGTTGAACCATTTGACAGTGCCCAGAACTTGGGTTGCTGCCAGGGGGAGGTCAAGTAGGGAGAATAGGGCAGGGGAAGAGAGATGGAGTTAGGCTCAATCAATTCTGAGCACACATCAAAAGTCCAGCCCCCACTCCTAATCTATTCAGGAGGACAGCCACACCAGTTTAGCTTCAGGGAACTTAATCTATCCCCAACCAACTCTAATTTTTGAACTTCCAAATAACTCGACCTCGAGCTCCAGAAGTCCTGAGCTCCACCACATTCAATTCCAAGGTACCTCCCATACAGTCCTCTAGCTGTATTTGCCCCCCCAAAGCCCCCCACCTAGAGGACAAGGTCCCCGAGCGCTTCCAGAGTCCATCTGCCTCGCCCTAGTCCTTCAGTGGGAGTCCGCCTTCCTCCCTGCCTGGGCTCACCTGGCTCCCTATTCTCCCAGATCTTGGCCTCTCATTCACCTGCACCCTCAGCTCTACCTATTCAACCAGACCTTCCTCCCAAGGCCCCCTCAGGTGTCAGGCCCCTAGACCTGGCCCCCTCACCCAGCACCGGTTTGTCCGCCTGGCTCCGGGCGGGGGGTGCGGGGGTCCCCGGGGCTGCAGTCGTCGGGGCGCCTGGGGCTGCGGGGCCCGGAGCTGCGGGGATCCCGGCGGGGGGCGGGGCGGGGGCGGCTCCCACTCCCCCTCCCATCCCACCACCGCCAACGCCGGATTTCTGCAGGTCACCCCCGGGCGACACCACCCCGACCCCCGCCGCATCCACCGCCGGGGCAGCTGCCGCCGTCTCCGCCTCGCTCATCCCGCCGGGTCCGGTACCGGCCCCCGCCGCCTCCGTTGCCGCCGCCGCCTCCTCCTCCGCCTCCTCCGCCGCCGCCCCGACCCCTCCCCCCCGCCCGCGCGCTCCCTCTCTCGCCCGGCCCGCTAGCGCCCCGCCTCCCCGCCAGGTCCTCGCGCCCCGAGCCTCTCCCTCGCACCACGCCCCCTCCCCGCTCCTCGCCGCTGCCGCCGGCCAAGCCCAATCTGAGGTGTGTGGGGAGGCTCCGGGAAGATACCCTCTTCCCCGCCCCCCAGCCTATACAGGACCAACAAGTCCAGCCCACGCGCTAGTCCAGAGCAGTCCCACCCCCAGGCTTCGCACGTGCCTGGTTCACTAGCACCTGGGACTATATCCCCGCCTTGGCCCCGCCCACCGAACTTGGCCACGTGACTTAGTGAGTCGGGTTCATTGGCTGGTAAGTTCTCTTCTCCCCTCCCCCTCCTTTCGCCCCCTCCTTTTCCTTCCCCGCTCCATCCCTTTCCACCCGCCGCGGGAAATCAAACCGACCTGTCATACCCCAACCGCCACCTGCCGGCCCAGGGAGGGGCGGGGCTCCGCGAGTTCCTCCGTTACCCCTAGCTACAGAGGAGAGAGGAGAAGCTGCCACTTATGTTCTGTGTGTTTGCGGAGTCCTGGTTCCTGAAGTCCCGCAGCGCCCTACACAGTCGCGCCTCCGACGTATCCACTAGGCCTGGGGTCCATCCCTCCCAGCCTCAGACCTCTGGTCGTAGTCCACATTCCCCACCCATCACTCTCGCCCGGGCACCTCCTCGCTGTCTCCTGGGAGTCGGGGCTGGGATGCGTGAGGGAGGGTGCACGTTCTAAGCCGGGCCGAGGACTAATCATTGATAGCTGTGCTGGGGAAACGGAGGGAAAGGAGATTGGGACAGAGAAACAGGTGCGGGAAACCTCTGGGCGGAGCTTAAGAGTGAATGCGGTGCATCCTGGAAGAGGAGAGCTCGAGGTATTTAAGGACAAGAAGAAAGAATGCCCCGCCACCGAAGATCTTGGCTATAGGATAACATTTCCCTTTCCCTTCTAACTCATCTCCCCAAGTCCTTCGAGCTAGAGTAGCGGTGCACAAGAACCGAGTTCTTGGCTAACGAAAGCTAACCAGGCACTACAGGTTATCTAAATTAATCATGCTGGTTGGAACCGGATTCATTCCAGAAATTGACATGCATTGCCTACAGCCTCTGAGTTTGGTGTAAGCAGGGGAGAAGCTGTCCCTTCTTCCTTTACGGAAGGCTCACTCACCTCCAGGACGCAGTAGGTTTGGGATAGGGTGCGGACGACAGACTCTTCTTTCTGCATCCTATCGACGGAAGATTCTGCCTTTCTGTTCCCAGTCCCTCTGATTCAGTCAATGAATCGCAGCGAAAATCCTTTCACTCAGACACTGACGCTACTCCCGATACTCCACTTCAGCCCAGCCACTTCGGGGTTAATCATTTCCTTTACCTTCAGGAACTGCTTAACAAACTCCCCCTTTAGCCCAGAATTAGTCAGCTGTTCACTTACCTGGAACTAAAAGAAATTTGACTTCTTCGACGAGACCTCTGTACGGTATCCAGTGCTCTTTCATGCTCTTGAGACGTGAGACACAGTGACCACACTTTCTCATGTTCCCAGATTCTCCCTTTACACTTCGAGCCATCTTGACTTTGATTTTTGTTGCAGTCATTTATTAGAAATCACTCATAACTGCTATCTTCACGATCCAGGATTTTTCATTCTCTTTTTTATGATAAACATTTATCCTTCCATCGCTCTCTACTTCGTTATTAAACTTACTCATGCTCACCTTTAAATCCAGTTACTCCCACCTCCCCTGTTTTTCTAGTCCAATATAATTGCTCTAGACTCAAGACTGCTCTTTTAGTTTTTACAGTGAGTTAACTAATTCAGTTACCATTAAATACTTTGTTATTTTGTCATTCCTATATTGCCAGACTCCCAAGCTTAGGTTTGCCCAATCAACAACATTCTTTCTCCACTGTTACTACTGTGCTGCTGAAATGTCTCTGGAGAAAGTTACACAAATGTGTTTAATTTAACTGCAACTGTCAAATCTCAATCGAACTTTACATTACTGATTTTTTTCTTTTCAGAATCAATAACACAAACTGGTTATTCTGTACCTCAAAAAATCTTGTGATATCCCATGTTCTTTGCTCCTTTACTCCATTTTTTGACAAAGAGGTGGCTTTTCTTGCCAAGGCTACCCATTCTACTTGGGCGCTGGAATGAGTTCCTCTCTTCTGGAATGGTCTCTCTCAACACCTCCCCTTGATTATTCTCTTTCTCATATCCAACTCCCTGTTTACAAATGTTTGTCTCTATCTTTAAATCTTTGCTTGATCCTGACTTCTCCTTAAACTATCTTTTTATTTTCTTTTCACAGCCAAATATCTAGAATCAGCCATTTATGTTCCATTGTCTCCATTTACTCATCTCCACTCACTCTTCAATTCTTTACAACTCAACTTCTAATCATAATACTTTGCTGAAATTAGTAATAAATCCAATGGCCTTTAATTCAGCTTTATTATACTTAAATGTTGTGAAACTTTTGACATTACTAACACTGGCTTCTGTCATACTGGTCTCTTTTTGTTCTCTTAGTTTACTTTCTCAGTCTCCTCTCTTGGACCATTGTCCACTTCTACCCTTAAGTTTAGGTGTTCTAGACTGCATTCCCTTTCTATTCTATCGTCTTATTTCTTGGTGAATTTCCATAAATTCTCTACACAATTATCTCTACACAGATAAATCACAAAACTACATATCCAACCCCAATCTCTCTTGAACTCCAACCCAATTTTTACTGTCTCCTGGACATCTCTACATGGATGTCTCAAAAGCATCTCAAATTCAATACAACTGGTGCTCCAGATCACTCTTGATCAGAGAAATGCAAATTAAGACAATTCTGAAATATCACTGGCACCTGTCAGAGGCTAAGATGACAGGAAAATTTAATATTGGAGGAAATGTAAGAAAACTGGGACACTGATACATGTGGAACTGTGAACGGATCCAACCATTCTGGAGAGCAATTTGGAACTATGCTCAAAATGTTATCAAACTTGCATACTCTTTGATCCAGCAGTGTTTCTATTGGGATTATATCACAAAGAAATCTTAAGACAGGGAAAGGGAACCACATGTGCAAAAATGTTTGTGGCAACCCTTTTTGTAATGGCAAGAAATTGGAAAGTGAGTGAATGCCCATCAATTGGAGAATAGCTGAATAAATTATAGTATATGAATGCTATGGAATACTATTGTTCTGTAAGAAATAGCAGCAGGTTGATTTCAGAGAGGCTTGGAGAGACCTACATGAACTGATGCAAAGGGAAATGAGCAGAATGATCATTATACAGGATAACAAGATTAGATGATGATCAATTCTGACGGATGTGGCTCTCTTCAACATTGAGATGATTCAAACAAGTTCCACTTGTGCAGTGATGAAGAGAATTATCTACATCCAGAGAGAGAACCATAGGAACAGAGGGTGGAACACAACATAGCATTCTTACTCTCTCTGTTATTTGCTTGCATTTTTTTCCTCAATTTTTCTTTTTCTTCCTCCTTGATCTGATTTTTTTTTTTTGCTCAACCAGATAACTATATAAATATGTATACACATATTGAATCTAACATGTATTTCAATATTTAACATGTATTGGACTACCTGCCAGATGGGGAGGAGGTGGGGGGAAGAAGGAGAAAATTTGCAACAAAATGTTATGCAAGGGTCAATGTTGGAAAACTTACCCATGCATATGCTTTGTAAATAAAAAGCTTTAATAAAAATATTAAAAATTCAATATGACTGAAATGAAACTCATAATCTTTTTTTTTTTTTTTTGGCAAGGCAATAGAGGTTAAGTGCCCAGGGTCACCCAGGTAGAAAGTGTTAAGTGTGTGAGTCTGGACTTGAACTGAAGTCCTCCTGACTATAGGGCTGTTGCTCTATCCATTTCACCATATAACTGCCCAGAGAATCCTAATCTACCTATGATCTAATCCTAACATTAATATTAATTGTGCTGATAATTTATGTTCTTAAACACTTCCCTATTTCTATTGAGAACACCATCATCCTTCTAGTCATTCAAGTTTGAAACCTTGAGTTTCAATTGACCTTAGAATCAATTCAATTCAATTCAATGGGCATTTATTTTCATTGCAGTTTTTGTGCTTTAAATTTTTTTTCTATTGACATCTTTTATTTTTGTCTTTCATTTTCAAATACATCCTTTTTCAGAGAGCCTTTCCTTGTAACAAAAAGGATAAAAAAGAGGAAGTACTATATGTTGTTTAGCAAAACTAAGCAATTTGTCAAATAAGACTGTCAGTATATGCAATATTTCATACTCATAGCCCTCCAACTTGCAAAAGAAGTGAGAAGGAATGCATATTTTTTTTGTCTTTGGGGCTAAATTTAATCATTCTAGTTACAATAATGTTCAAAAGCATTTGCATCTATCCAAAACTATGTATAGCTATATGTCAGGTGCCATATTAGGCCCAGGATATACACAGACTAATAGAAAATAGTTCCTTTTTTCTAGGAGCTTGCATTGAAGTGGAGAAAACAGTAGGTACACAGTTAAGTACAGTAGATATAAAAATTGAAGATAAATTAGAAAGGGTAGACACTAACCTTTAGAAAACAGGAAAATCCTGTAAGAGATTGCACTTGGGATAACCTTCAAAGGGAACTAGGGATCCTAGGAGGCAGAGGTAGAGCATTCCAGGCATGAGGCATATACAAAGACACAAAGGCAGAATATGGAATGTTGTATATTGGGAATAGCAAATAGGTCATTTTCCTTTAAAGTGTAGGAGAATAATGTGAAATATATTTGACTTGAACCAGACTGTGAAGAACTTTCAATGCCAGAGATGACCTTGCATTTTCATAGAAGTAATGTTGTTATGAACAGGTACATGGTACAGTGGATGAAGTATAGTATCTGGAATCAGGAAGACCTGAGTTCAAATGTGACTTTGGACTAGGTGACCCTGGACAAGTCATTTAATATTTCCTCATTTATAAAATGAGCTGGAGAAGGAAATAGCAAATTACTCCAGTAGCTTTGCCAAGAAAACTCCAAACCAAAGAGGTCAAGAAGAATCAGATATTTAACAATATTTTTGTTCAATTGTGTCTGATTCTTAGTGACTCAGTGGTTTATACTGTCCATGGTGCTTTCTTGGCAAAGTGGTTTGTCATTTCTCCTGTGGATCAAAACAAATAGGTAGTGACTTGCCCAAGATCACACAGCTAGTACGTGTTTAAGGCTGGATTTAAATTCAGGTTTTCCTGACTCCAGGCCCAACATTCTTATTTGTGGACTCATCTAGCTGGCTCCTATAGAAGTAACAGGGAGTCACAAATTGATGTAGTTATTTCCCCTATTTTCTACATTTTATCACCGACTTCTGTCCCTAATGCTATTCTTCCACATTTCTGCCTCTCCAGATCACCAGTTTCAAGCATGACCTCAAGTATGCTTCTAGATCTTTCCTTATCCACGCCCTGCCCCCCACAGTTGTTAGAGTTTTACCATGAAATTATTTTGTATTTATAATGTATATACTTTGTATTTGTTTTATTTATGTTTATGTATCTTCATCCACCTCGAACTTCTTGAAGGCAGGAAGTGTTTTTGTCTTTGTATGTCTAGGTAAGTATTTAAATAGATAGCTATAGAAACACACACGTACACACACACACATATATATAAAATGTTAAATTGCACTGGATAAATGATAGGATCTAAGAGGGGATAGTCAATGTGAAGAAGCAGAGGGGAGGAGTATCTGCTGGTCAATATAGTAGGCACTATTTAAAACTAGCTATTAAGTTCAGGTGGCTTTATGAATGAGACCTGGAGTTAGAAGACCCACTTGTGAGCTTTGTGATGTTAAGTTACCCTGCCTCATTTTCCTTAACTGCAAAACGGAGTTATTACATCTACCTCAGGGGATGTTTTATTTATTTTTATTTTTGCTGAGGCAATTGGGGTTAGTGACTTGCCCAGGGTCATACTGGTAAGAGGTGTTAAGTGTCTGAGGTCAGACTTGAACTCTTATCCTCCTGACCTTTGGGATGATGATCTAACCACCATACCAACTCAATACCCCAGGGGATGGTTTAAAGATCAAACAAGACAGTTTCTAAAAGCATTATGCACTTGACACAGAGTAGATAATACATAAAAGCTAATTCTCTTTGCCTTCCCCAGCATAAGTACTTAGAGAAACATTGTTTCATGGAAGGGATTGTTTTTTATGGAGGGGCATATAGAAGTATAGAGAAAACAAGGCATGGAAGCCCTCCTAATCTTCCTTGGGAAGGTGAAATCCCACTAACAAAGTTAACTCCATTATTACAAAGATGACAGGCCAGAGACTTTTGTCCATGATACCCAACTATAAATTTACTATATTTTGTTCTTTAGGTTGGCTTTTCTATAAGATCAATTTGGTGAACTTTCTAATCAAGTTTAGAAATTACAAAGCATTGAGTCTTTGGGGCTGTGATAGTCTTTCCTCATAGAGAAAGTGGGTGTGCCCACTAGTATCTTCTTGAGAAAATAAAAGAACTGCTCTTATTTATATTTTTGTCCTTTATTTTCTTAGGGAGTTGATCAATAGCTTGTTCTATCTCTTTTTCTAAAATGGGACAATTTAAGTAATTTATTTCCTCTTCTATTAATCTGGGCAATCTATTTTTGTAGGTATTCCTCCATTTCACTTAGGTTATCAAATTTATTAGCATAAAATTGTAGCTCCTAATTATTGCTCTAATTTCTTCTTCATTGGTGGAAAGTTCTCCCTTTTCATTTTTGAGACTAACATTTTGATTCTCTTTACTTTTTCTAATCAAATTAAAGATTTATTGTGTTGTTTTTTTCATAAAACCAACTCTTAGTTTTATTTATTAATTCAATAGGTTTCTTTTTTTACTTTTAATTTTATTAATCTCTCCTTTTATTTTTAGAATTTCAAATTTGGTAGTTGATTAGGGGTTTTAAATTTGCTCTTTTTCTAGCAACTAAAAAGTTGCAAGCCCAATTCATTGATCTGCTCTTTCTCTATTTTATGCAAGTAAGCAACTAGAGATATAAAAATTCCCCTTATTACTGCTTTGTATCCCACCAGTTTTGGTATGTTGTTTCATTATTGTCATTCTCTTGGACTAAATTATTTATTGTGTCTATGATTTGCTGTTTCATCCATTCATTCTTTAGGATGTGATTATTTAGTTTCCAATTACTTTTTAGTCTATTTTCCCCTGGCCTTTTATTGCATCATGGTCTGAAAAAGATGCGTTTACTATTTCTGCCATTCTGCATTTGATTTTGAGATCTTTTATGTGCTAATATATGGTCAATTTTTGTATAAGTTCCAGGAATTGCTGAGAAGAAAGTGTGCTCCTTTCTGTCTCCATTCAATTTTCTCAAAAGAGTTATCATACCTAACTTTTCTAGCATTCTATTTACCTCTAACTTATTTATTTTATGATTTAATTTATCTAGTTCTGAGAGAGCAAGGTTGAGATCTCCATTATTAGAGTTTTGCTATCTATTTCTTCTTGCAGCTCTCTTAACTTG
Organism: Sminthopsis crassicaudata; assembly: GCF_048593235.1. Taxonomy (NCBI): domain Eukaryota; kingdom Metazoa; phylum Chordata; class Mammalia; order Dasyuromorphia; family Dasyuridae; genus Sminthopsis; species Sminthopsis crassicaudata. The sequence continues at coordinate 295,881,847 of NC_133620.1, forward strand.
TCCTTTGGGAATTTCCATGCTATACCACTTGGTGTATATATGTTTAGTATTGATATTACTTTATTTTCTATGGTACCTTTTAGCAAGATATAGTTTCCTTCCTATTCTCTTTTAATTAAATCAATTTTTGCTTTTGCTTGATCTGAGATCAGGATGGCTACTCCTGCTTTTTTTTTTTTTTATCACCTGAAACATAATAGATTCTGCTCTAGCCTTTTACCTTTACTCTGTTTGTATTGCACTGCTTTAAATGATTCATGTAAAGAACATATTGTAGGATTCTGGCTTTTAATCCAGTCTGCTATCTACTTCTGCTTTATGGGAGAGTTCACTCCATTCACATTTATGGTTAAAACTACTAATTCTGTATTTTCTGCCATCTTATTAACCCCAAATTATACTTTTAGAATCCCTCCCCCTTTCTTATACCTTTCCCCTACTATTTCTGTTTTCCCTTCTATTTATTCTACCGCTTCCCTTTTCTCCTTTCCCCTACAGTTTTTTTCTATAAGGTGAGAGAAGCTTCTCTGTGAAACCAAATATGTCTAATATTTTCTCTTTGAGCCAAATCTGATGAGAGTAAGATTCACACAATGTTCAGCCACTTCTTTTCTTTCCCTCAATTATAATGAATTTTCTTTACCTCTTCTTGAGATGTAATTTTCCTCATTTTACCCCCACTTTCCCCCTTTTCCGGTGCAATCCCCTTTCCACCTCTAGTTTCTTTTTTATATTATAACAGTGAAATCAAATTATACATGCACTTTCTATGTGTACCCATAACAGAAATACAATTCTCAAAAGTTCTTTCCTTTTTACCTTTTTATGCTTCTCATGAGTTCTATATTTGGAGGTCAATTTTTTTTTTTTTTTTTTTTTTTTTTTTTTTAGCTCTGGTCCTTTCATCAGAAATGAATGGAATTCACCTGTTTTATTGAATGTCCATCTTCTTCCCTAAAAGAAAATGCTTAGTTTAGCAGACAAGTTTTTTTTGTCTGCATTCCAAGTTTCTTTGCCTTTTGGAATATCAAATTCCAGGCCCTTCAATCTTTTAAGGTGGAAGCTGCTAGTTCCTGGGTAATCTTTATTGTGGCTCCTCAGTATTTGAATTGTTTTTTTCAGGCTGCTTGTAATATTTTTCCATGGTCTGATAGTTATGAAATTTAGCCATGATATTCCTTGGAGTTTTAATTTTGGGATCTCTTTCAGTAGGTGTTCTATGAATTTTTTTTTTTTTTTTGAGGCTGGGGTTAAGTGACTTGCCCAGGGTCACACAGCTAGGAAGTATTAAGTATCTGAGACCAGATTTGAACTCGGGTCCTCATAAATTCAAGGCTGGTGCTCTATCCACTGTCCCACCTAGTTTCCCCTCTATGAATTCTTTCAATGGCTATTTTACCTTCTGATTCTATGACATCTGGGCAGTTCTCTTTGATGATTTCATGGAAAATAGTGTCTAGGCTCTTTTTTTTCACATGGTTTTCCAAAAGTCCAATAATCCTTGGATTGTCTCTCTTAGATCTATTTTCCAGGTCAATTATTTTCCCAAGTAGGTATTTTATATTTTTTTCTATTTTTTGGTTTTGCTTGACTGATTCTTGATGTCTCGTTGAGTCATTCATTTCCATTTCTTCAGTTCTGATTTTTAGTGAATTGGTTTTTTTATTTACTTTTTTCCACTTCTTGTTGTATTTGTCCAATTAAATTTTTTAATGAGTTGTTTTGTTCTATGGAATTTTTTTTCCATTTCACAAATTCTGTTTTTTAAGGAGTTATTTTCCTTTTAAATTTAACAAATTCTGTTTTTCAGGGAATTGTTTTTGTCCTTCATTTTCAAAGAATACCAGAAACATCATGGGTGATGTCCTGATTTGCTCCTGAATTGAATTTAAGTGAGGTAGTTGCACAAGTAGCCAGCCTCACTCTCTCTTCCTGAATTATCAGAAGTCAAGTAGCAGGACAAAAATTGAGATTGCTGGTGATAGCCTAGCAGTGGTCCTCAATTTTTTAAAATAGGGGGCCAGTTCACTGTCCCTCAGATTGTTGGAGGGCTGGACTATAGTAAAAACAAAAACTCACACTCTGGCCCACAGACCATAGTTTGAGAACCCCTGGCCTAGGGTGTAGAAAATGATCTTGGTGTCTTTGAATATGTAACCAAGCTTTAAGTGCTTCATAGTACCTCTTTCACTCACCTTCATGGCTATCTATCCATTCCGCCAGGGAAAAGTTTTCATATCCTTGGGATAGACATCCCCTAACTTACCTAACTTATGAGGTTTGAGGTCTGGTTTGGCCCTTCAGTCAAGATAGATGCTATACACCTTTATGGAACCATAGGTGAGAGCTGGGTGAATCAGGTGAACAATAAAGATGGATGAGCAACCCTGAAAAGAATTTACTAAGCTCTCATACTAGAGGTTATGTTAAAGATGATTGAACAAGGCACAATCTTGGCCAAGAAGCTATTCTTTCCCCCTGTCTACAAAAGTGAGCAGACCAACTTGTGCAACCTTTTACTTTTTAGAATGTATGAGTGACAAAACATTAAGCACTATAGCTAAGCTTTTGGCAAAGGACTGGGATTAAAAACATCAGCAAGAAAGTTCCTAGCCATTTGTATGTGCAAGAATGTTTGTGGCAGCCCTCTTTGTAGTGGCCAGAAACTAGAAACTGAGTGGATGCCCATCAATTGGAGAATGGCTGAATAAATTGTGGTATATGAATATTATGGAATATTATTGTTCTGTAAGAAATGACCAGCAGAATGATTTCAGAAAGGCCTGGAGAGACTTACATGAACTGATGCTGAGTGAAATGAGCAGGACCAGGAGATCATTATATACTTCAACAACAATACTGTATGATGATCAATTCTTATGGATATGGCTCTCTTCAACAATGAAATGAACCAAATCAGTTCCAATAGATCAGTAATGAATTGAGCCAGCTACACCCAGTGAAAGAATTCTGGGACATGACTATGAACCACTACATAGAATTCCCAATCCTTCTATTTTTGTCCCTGCATTTCTGATTTCCTTCACAGGTTAATTGTACACTATTTCAAAGTCCGATTCTTTTTGTACAAAATAACTGTATGGACATGTATACATATATTGTATTTAACTTATACTTTAACATATTTAACATGTATTGGTCAATCTGCCATCTGGGGGAAGGGGTGGAGGGAAGGAGGGGAAAAGTTGGAACAAAAGGTTTTGCAGTTGTCAATGCTGAAAAATTACCTATGCATATATCTTGTAAATAAAAAGCTATAATAATAATAAGGAAAATTAAATCCCTAGCCCTCAAGAAATTTATGTTCTAATAGGGGAGTACTACTTAGAATAGGGAGCTAGAATTGGAGGGAGGAGCAATGTAGTTTGGAAGTGGCCAGGAAGTGGTATGGTGGCCTGGTTCCAGACAAGATACAGTAAAAGCTCATCTCTCAAAGTCCAGAGTTCCAGAGGTTGAGTCCAGTTCCTGTTCAGAGAACAAAGTCAAATGCAGCAGAGACCTGTATTTCTGGAAATGGAGAGGAAATCACTCTCCTCCCAGGAACCTGTAAGAGCTGTTTGAGTTAGGGTTGAATATGACATACATAAAGTTACCCTTCCTTATGTTAGCCAAAAATATGCTATTTAGTGATATTGATACCTGTGGCTTCCAGCATGTATGTTTCAGCACTGAAGAATCCTTGTATTTTGAGATGATGAGCTAGGCAGTACATTTGATTTTGAGTTTGGGGATGCCTCTTTTGTGTTTATTCTTTGCTGTTTATAGGTGAATAAATAAATAATGACCTTATGGTTAATTATGTTGGCGTTTGGAAACCACTCTGAGTTCAAGAGCTTCTATTTTCCTCTCCTCCTTTGGGAGAAGCTGTGTAATCTTGTTACTGATTCGCTTATATAAGGGGGCAGGGAGTGCAAATCAGAGGAGAAATTTTCACTCCATAGAACATCAAGCCTCCCCTACAATAAACTGATGACCTGTAATTTCATCACTAAGCTGATTGACTCCATTTTTTTATAGATAACACCTTCTCCAGTCCCTTGGTTTCCTTTCCCCTCTGATTGGAGGACTAGAGGGTGGAGCAATAAACCTCCCAAAGTCTTCCTTTATAGAGGACTCAGAACTTTACTAGTAACTATCCATTTTCTATAAGCACCTCTAGTTTCAACTGTAATGGAACATTATGCCCCCTGGTGACGATACATACCCATCTTTTCAGCTTCCTTTTATTTGTTGTCTTTGCCCACAGATTGATAACCTTTTTTTCAAGAAAGCACTTGTGTCCTCAGTGCTTATCCTGAGACATAGTAAGAGATTCACAAATTTTATTGAATTGAAAATATCTTGTTTAGATAAGTCTTAAGTATCAGTCTCCCAACTGAATATAACAGAAATTATTATTTTTCTTGTCAAATATATACTTGTGAAGGTAACATTTAATATTTATTTTTTTCTAATTTTTAAATTAATTTTTTTCAATTAGCAAAAATCTGACCTTTCTCTTTTCCATTTCCTGATCTCAATTTTTAAAAAGACAACAAAACAAAACAAAACAAAACCATGTACAGTTAAGTAAAACAAATTTCCACATTGTTTATGTTTAAAAGGCATTATATCATATTATGTTATATTAATGTTTTACATAATCTGAGCCCTTGGTCTTTCTACAAGGAGGTAGATAGTGTGTTGTTGTTTTTTTGTTTTTTTTAATCATTAGTCCTTTGGAGTTATGCTGAGCAGAGTTCCAAAATCTTTCAGGGTTGTTGTCTTGCCAATATTATTGACGTTGGTATTGTTCTCTTGGCCCTGCTCACTTTACTCTGTATCAGTTCATAAAAATCTTCCCAGATTATTCAATAATCCCTTCATGATTTCTAACAGCACAATATTATTCCATCACATTTATATACTATAACTTATTCAGCTATTCCTCAATTAATGGGCACCCTCCTCCTTAGTTTCCAATTCTTTGTCACCACAAAAGGAGCTTAAAATGTTTTTGTACATCCTTATTTAGAATCCCTCCCTTTATTTATTCCTCCTATTTCTCAACTGAGTGAAATGTATACATACTTATATATGCATATTTTTCCCTCCTTTGACCAGTTCAGATGAGAGTGAGTTGCAAGTATCAACTCCTCCTCACACTCCTATTCTGTATTGTATGTACTTCTACTTGCCAAATCTGATTATAATGAAATAATTTCCCCTAACTTTCCTCTCTTTCATTGCATTACTTTCTTCTCCTTTTCCTTTGTTCTTTAAAGATCAAGTTTGTATGGGAAGTATTAATATTTCATTTTCTATGATACCTTTAAGTAAAATATAGTTTCAGTATTTAGCTTTTTTTTTTTTTTAACTCTAATTACTTGTATCCCTAGTGCTTATCCTGGCACATAAAAAGAGATTCATAAATTTTATTGAATTGAGAATATCTTATTTAGATAAGTCTTAAGTATCAACCTCCCAACTGAATGTAACAGAAATTATTAGTGATTATAATTGTTACCCCTGATTTTTAACATTTTTTTGAAGTTTAATAAATTCTGTCCTACCCTGTCATTTGAACTCTGTTGCCAATATGAAGACATAAAAGAATCACTTCTAGATCTTACCTAATAACATTTCCTCTAAGAGCCCTAATAATGATAAGATTCATCAGGAACATATGTATCATCTATTCTTATTAGAATGTACACAGTTTATTCATATTTAATTTCTTATATTTGTTAATGTTTACCTCTTTACTTTTATTTTTATACTTCAAAGATTCTATGAAACTTTTTTTTCATCAAAAATCTTCAACATCCTCTATTTCATTTAAAGATCCATTTATTTCCTTGTAGAATTACATACTCAGTTTTGCTGTGTAAATTATTCCTGATCATAAGTCTATATCATTCTTCCCTTGCTTGAATATTGTATTTCAAGCTCTCCTAATCCTTTCTGAAGGCTGCTGAATCAATCCTGATTGTTTCTCCTTGCTATTGGACTGACTATAGTACTTTTTCTCTTCCTGGAAGCACTATGATGTTTCTAGGAGTTTCTATTTGGAGGTTTCTTTCATAAGACAACTGGTGGATTCTGTTTCTACCTTGCCCTCTGCTTCTAAGATATGTGGGTGTTTTTCTTTTATAATTTCTTGAAATATATTTGGAATGTTTTTCTTTCTTTTTCTTCTTACATTTTTTTTCTTCTCAATCTGTTTTCCAGGGCAATTATTTTTGCTATGTAGTATCTTAATTTTATTTGCCTCCCCCCAATAGTTTGACTTTGTTTTAATATTTCTTGCTGTCCCATAGTCATTAGCTTCTATTTGGTATATGCTAATTCTTAAGTATTTTTTTTTCCCTTGGGCAAAATTTGATATCACTTGTGTCAAATTGTTCCTGATCTTTTCAATTCTTTCTTCCTTTCTCATTTCTTGTCATTTTGTTTTCTAATGCTCTCATTTCATTTATAAAAAGATTTTTAATTTCTTTAAATTAAAAAAAAAAAACTCCAGGAAATCTAGTTGACTTGTGACCAAGCTATGCTTTTCTTTGATAAAATATTTTGTAATCATTTTCTTCTGTGTTTTGTGTACCCTATTACTATAATAGATTTTTATGGTGGGATTCTTTTTTTGTTTGTCATCTTCTCAGTCTGAATTCAGACTTTATGTTAGGAGTATACTCTAAGCACTTCTGAAGAGAATATCTAGACTAGTCCTTCTGATTTTTTTTTTTGGGGGGAATATTTTTGTTATTCAGTCATTTTCAGTCGTGTCCAATTCTTTGTGACCCCATATGGGGTTTTCTTGGCAAAGTTGCTAGAGTTATTTTCCATTTCCTTCTCCAGCTCATTTTTACAAATGAGGAAACTGAAGCATTGATTTGATTATGGTCACCCAGTTAGTTGTGTCAGAGACCAGATTTGAACTCAGAAAGATGAGTCTTAGTATTGGATTATCCCAGGATCTCCCAGACAATACAGACTTGCAAACTTTTAGTACTCCCCAAATGCTCTGATCCAAAGCAAAGTCTGATCATTAGCCCCTTGATCTGAACTCTGTAAGTTCTTTTTTTTCCTAAGGCAGTTGGGGCTTAAGTGACTTCCCTAAGGTCATACAGCTAGAAAGAGTTAAGTGCCTGAGGTTGGATTTGAACTCAAGTCCTCCTGATTTAATGTAGTGTCCTTCTGGAGGTCCCTGTTCACACACCAAAATGTAGTGTGCTATCTAGAGCCCCCTAGTTGGGGTGCCAAAATATACCTTCCGGACTAGCTCTCTGGAGGATCTTAGGACCAGCCTTGGCCTTAGTGGAGGAATGAAGAAGTGAGGAGACTCACAAGGATGGTCAAAGATGGAGTCCCTGTTTCAAGTCCTCTCAGACCCTAAATACTTCAGTATCATTACATCATTAGAGCACACTAAGAATGTGCCAACTAGAGAACCATTATGTCATCATAGCACACTGTGCAAGTGATGACTATAAGCATCCTGCTATTGATATATAAATGCTTCTCTTTACCATAAGTATCTTTTGCTTCAAGTAGAACACAGGTGGTCACACCCTTCTTGACTTCTCAGGAAGGGTAACAGCCTTTAGGGGAGATGGGGAACCAAACCAGACACTGTTAGCAGGTTCCCTCTGGGATGAAGGGTCTTATACCTCACCCAGAGTTCCCTCACTGTCTGTGGCCCTCTACACTTCAGACTTGATGCTCTCCTGCCCCAGAACTCTATAAATTCTTGATGTAGGTATGGGAATAAGCAACATATCTGTGGGCTTATCTGGTTTCACTGGTTTGGAGTGTCAGTAGACTGCAGGTATTCTTATAGTTAGAGCTGACTTGGCATAGAAGTACTAGGATATTGTGTGTGCTGGCCCATGATTTACTTTCCTTCTTGACTGGAGAGAAAGATTCTAGTTACTTGACTTTTCCCAATCCAAAAGATGGCAGCATATGGAGCAATGATAATATTTTTGCAATGACAGAATCACATAGAAAACAAAATGTGATGAGGTTCTGAATAGCTGGGTACAGTTAGCAAAGAGAAATTGAAGCTTTGATGGATTTACTTCATGGGTTAGGCAGGGAAAAGGCTCTGATGGGGATCAGTTTAGCTTAGTGGTCTCACCTTTTGTAGATGGCTCCACTTTGCTGTGTCCAGCCAAGAAATCCAAGTTATATCAAGGCTCTGAGGCCCACCCTCTATGAGGGTCATACATGACTTTACCTTGCTATATATCCTGTCAGAAAACCCAATCATGTCTCTGAGGATAAATTTCCTCTATAAATCTGCTCATGGCCCATGCCATCTTTGCTGTACTCTTTTAGGTCAGTCCGCCAGGCAACTCTGTGGTATCTTTCCCCTTATCCTTTCACCATGGCACATGGTATCTCTCCTAACCCCACTATGTCTTATGGTGTCTCTCCTTTATGGAAAACTCTTTTAGGGTTCTAAATTCCTTTTAGGATTTAGCTTGCCAGCTAAAGGAGCACTTCAACCTCATGGGATATTCCTTTTTCTTGGCTAATTGCACGTTCTATTTCTTTTGCATTTTTAGTTTTTATAGTCTATAATTATGTAGCCAATTCTGATAAATCTTGTTATTCTGATTTATTTGTGATTTCATCATATTCATATGCCATTTTATAAATTTTATTTTCTTCTTTTTTAACTGAATAGCTAAAGGTGTATCAATTTTAGTGATTCTTTCAAAGAACCTGTTTTTAGTTATATTTACAATTTCTATAGTTTTTTTTTTGTTTCCAATTTACTTCTCCAATTATAGTTTTCAGGCTTATGTTAGGTTTGTTTATTAGTTGGCATTCTAATTTTTTAATTCATATTCAGTTCATTAATCATCCCCTTTTCCATTTTGCTAATGTATTTTTGTAGTGTCATAATTTTCCCTCTGAGGACTGACTTCAATTTTATCCCAAGAAGTTTGGTATGTTGCATAATATTCATATAATTTTTTATTATTTCTATGATTTGTTCCTTGACCCACTCACTTTTTTAGAATTTCATTATTCAGTTTTTATTTGTATCTGTGTCTTTTGTTTGGGTTTCCACAAACTGATTATTATTTTTATTTCATTGTGATCTATAATGTTTTCTCTTTATGCCTTCAAATATGTCTATATTTATTTGCAATAATTCTGTGTCCTAAGAGGTGCTCATTTTTTGTAAAAATTCTATGTGGCATTGAGAAATACATGTATTCTTTAGTAGTGCTATTTAGATAATGTGTCATAAGTCCTTTAGCTCTAATATTTTAGTAATTTGTTCAAGTCTATATTTTCCCTTATTTTTATCTTTCTGTTGGATTTTTCCAAAATTAAGAGAGGGACATTAAAATCTGCACTATTGTATTATTGTCTTTGTCTTCTTGTAAGTCAGTTAATTTTTCCTTTATGAATCTAGATGCAAAGGCATTTGGAGCACCTAAGTTTCATATTGAAATTGGTTTATGGTTCCTTTTAGCATGATGTACTTTTCCTATTTACTTTTTTTCATGTTGTGAATTTTTGTTTTTACTTTCTGATAGCATGATTATAACTCTTGCTTTAAAAAAAAAATCACCTGATGCATAGCAAATTTTGTTCAAGTAAAAAGCTGACTTTACCATGAGTGTTTTTCATCCTTTGGAGGAGCCTCAATCCTAGATCAATATTATAAGTCTTCAGGAATCATATGTATCAAACTCTAGAAAAGGTAGAAACTTACCTGAGAGAGGAAGAATAATTGTTTTGGCTATGCATGGATTATGACATAAAACCTGTTTTATTGTTTCTTAATAGCTCAAATAAAGTCTCCCTTAGATTTTATCTTTTGTTAACTTAGTTGTTTGCATGAGATTTGAGCCATTGAGTCAGAGATGCAAACATGAATCAATATCTTTACTGGGGCATGAGTCAAACAGATTTGTGTGAAAAGATCCTCAAACTTGAACTTGTTCCATAGAAACCCAGATCCTTCAGTTGTGGGTCATGGGCGACACATATAAATATAAGGCTGAGAAGGAAGGAGAGAAATGGAGAAATGTAGCTGGTTCTGCTATAACATGACATATGAATTCCTTCAAATCACTGCACTTTGCAAAATAATGCAATAAAACCCACAGGGCTTAAAGGGGGAAATAAAGTTAGGGGAACAACACTTCCAGCCACAGATGTTTCTTTTATTTTCATGGTGTGGTCTCTGACAGTCCTCAATGTAAATTCTTTTATGCCTATTGCTCAGAAAATAACATGAAACAAGAACACAGAAACAAGAGAAGCATTGTTTCTTTTAAAATGCTTTTATTACTTCATATTTTGCATTCATTTGTACCTGGGACATCCATAATATGATTTCTTTTATATGTGTATATATATATATATATACACACATATATATATATGTGTGTGTGTATGTATATATATGTGTGTGTGTGTGTGTGTATATATAATATAGAAAAGTACACAAATGCATAAGAATAGCAAAATACAACCTTGTAAAGTAACACACTCTATGAAGTAAGGAAATTGGAAAATGTCTGAAGGATGTGCATTTTATGTATTCATGTAGTTTCAATTTCAGCATAGTATTCACATACTGTTTCTCAGAGATGAAAAAGCACATAAACAAATATGACATTTATATTATTTCCTAGTATGTCAATTGCATTGGAACACATTTGCATTTTTAAAACAATAATTATAACAGAACTGATTATGTAAGGGCTGGTAGAGGAAATAAGGTAAATGGAGAAGTGTGAAGAATGACATAGAGAAGTGTCATGACAGTGGATAAACATTTGAACTGATAAGACCTAAGCTACATGTAATAATATACAGATTGAAAGAAGGAGAGAACATATTTAGAAATTATAGGACTTAAAAGTTGTAAGGGAGGGAGAAAACTCTAGAGGGAAGTAAGCAAATGGATATTTATATGACTTGAAAGCAGAGAAGTTTTATTAGAGAAACACAGGGACCACACTGCATCCAGGGCAGTCTCCAGTCATTCTGATCTATATCTGGTTATTGGATACAGATAGTATTGGAGGAGAAAGTGAGGCTGATAATTCTGTACAGCCTACCCTCACTTAAATCAAATTCATTTGCATATCATGGCATCATTTCCTGATGTCATGGTTCTCTTCAAGAACAAAAGACAAATAACTAGCTTTGTGAGCACAATGTTGCCCCACTGATGACTCAATTGGAACTAGTCAGTTGACCAACAAAATCCCCCCTTTCCTTCCTTCCTTCCTTCCTTCCTTCCTTCCTTCCTTCCTTCCTTCCTTCCTTCCTTCCTTCCTTCCTTCCTTCCTTCCTTCCTTCCTTCCTTTTTTATTTCCATCCTTCCACATAGGGTATCATACTTTTACCTGCAAATACTCTGTTTTGATCACTGAGACCTCTCAAAATATTTAGGAGTTTATCAGTTAGATTTCTTTCTTAAGGACTATGCCTTAAACTTCAACATATGCCAAATATGCTGAAATACATGCCAGATCCAATATGTTTATACACATTCACACAGCCATCCAGTTGCACAAGAAAAATCCAGATCAAGAAGGAAGAAAAAAGAAAAAACAAGATGCAAGCAAATAATAACAGAGAGAGTGAGAATGCTATGCTGTATTCCACCCTCTCTTCCTATGGTTCTCTCTCTGGGTGTAGATGGTTCTCTTCATCACTGCACAAGTGGAACTGGTCTGAATCATCACAATCAAATCAATCATCTGTCAGAATTGATCATCATGTAGTCTTGTTGTTGCCATGTATAATGAACTCCTGGTCCTGCTCATTTCACTTTGCATCAGTTCATAAAGGTGAAGAGGCGATTCTTTGCCTCAATTCTTACCTAGTCTTATTCACTGATCCAGTCTTATCTCAGTCAAACTGAGAGCTGTTGGAGACCTTAGCCTTCCTATTTAGCATCCTGGGATATCTCCAATCATTTTGAGCTATATCTGGCTACTGGACCCAGGTAGTGTGGGGGTGGGGTGGGGAGAGAGAAAGTGAGATTAGTGATTTTGCACAACCTACCCTCACTTAAATCCAATTCATTTGCATGTTATGACATCATCTTTTAGATGTCTTGGTCTTTTTAAAGAACAAAAGACAAACAATAACAACATGGAAAAGAAGGAAAATAGGAAAATACCTAAAATATGATACACATGAATCTGGATTATAGGTAGGAATTTTAATAAGGAAAGGAGGCATTATTATATTTTGGAGATGCTTTTAGAATTTATATCTTGACCAAGGAAATATTGTACACAGCAGGGGGCAGCTAGGTGGCACAGTGGATAGAGCACCAGCCTTGAATTCAGGAGGACCCGAGTTCAAATCTGATCTCAGACACTTAACACTGCCTAGCTGTGTGACCCTGGGCAAGTCACTTAATCCCAGCCTCAAAAAAAAAAAAAAAATAATAATAATAAAAGAATATTGTACACAGCAAAAACAAGATTATGTGATGATCAACTATAATGGACTTGGTTCTTTTCAACAATGAGGTGATTCAGGGAAGTTTCAATAGACTTGTGATGGAGAGAGTCATCTGAATCCAGAAAGAAGATTATGGGGACTGAATGTGGATCACAATATAGTGTTTCACCTTTTTTTGTTGTTGTTGTTGTAGTTTGTTTGCTTGTTTTTTTCTTATTTTTTATCCTTTTTGGTCTGATTTTTCTTGTGCAACATGATAAATGTAGAAAGATGTTTAGATGAATTGCACATGTTTAACTTATATGGGATTGCTTGCTGTGTAAAGGAGAGGGGAAGGGGAGATTGAGGGAGAAAAATTTGGAACATAAGATTTTGCAAGGGTGAATGTTGGAAATTATTTTTGCATGTATTTTGAAAAATAAAAACTATTATTAAAAAAAAATTTACATTCTGGATGGAGGTGAAGTACAAGTCAAATTTGTACCTTAAACCAAGTCTAAAGAAACCAGAGCCAAGGGAAGAATAGGATTAAAAGGAGAAGGTGTTTGTTCTAGTTTATACAGGACAAGTGAAGCAAACTCCCTACTTCCACTACGACTACCTATTTTTAGAGATGGGACTTAATCAGTTGTTGTCCTTCATTCTCAAAGAAGACCAAAATGACACCACTATGTTAGACTCGAGTTACAGTGTGTCCAACTGTGGCTGATCAGGTCAAGACAAGCTCAGAATGCTCAGCTACAGACCCCACAGAAATAGTTCCTATGAACATTTGGGGAGGATTCTCTAACTTTGTACATCTTGAATTTCTTCTGAGCTACTTCAATTTTGTTTTTCTCATAGAACACTATGGGCAGATCTGTGCTAGGGTCTCCCATGTCATATAATTAATTCTAAAATTCTTAATAGAGATCTTGAGAGTATTGCTTTCTCTGATCATCTTGTAAGAACTTGCTCTGTGTGAGTTCTCCATAAAATATTTTTTTTGACAATTGTATATTTGGCATTCAAACAATGTGGCCTGCCCAGCAGAGTTGCACTTTCTGCAGTAGAGTTGGAATACTTGGGAGTTTAGTTCAAGAAAGGACCTCAGTGTCTGGTATCTTATCTTGCTAGATGATCTTCATAATATTTCTAAGACAATTCAAATGGAAATGATTTAGTTTCCTGGCATGGTGCTGGTATACTGTCTATATTTCACAGGCATAGAACAACGAGGTTAGTACAATGGCTCTGTACACCTTCAGTTCAGTGGCTAGCAAGAGGAGTCATGTCCCAAAAGTTGAAGGATGCCACCATTGTCCATCTCTATAAAGGTAAAGGGAATAGATTATCCTGTGATAATCATGGGGGAGAGAGATGTGTGTCTCCCAAACATCCTTTGCAAGATTCCTGCCAGAGTCCTCCTTAATAGGCTGATCTTACACCTGGAAAAAAGTCATCTATTTGAGAGTCAATCAGGAGCCAAGGAACAATTGTTTACAAGTGTTTACTGCTGAATAACTCCAAGAGAAATGCCAGGAGCAGAACAGAGGTCTGTATACAACATTTGTAGATCTGATCAAAGCCTTTGATACTATCAGTCATGAAAGCTTATGGAAAATTATGTCAAAATTTGGTTGACCTGAGAAGTTCTTAAGTATAGTATGCCAATTTCATGATAGCATTTGTTACACTCCATTGGTGTGAAACAAGGTGCTGTGCTTGCTCCCATTCTCCCATGATATCTTCAGCCATGTTGTCAAATATCTTCAAGGAGGACAAACATGGAATCAAAGTCAACTACTGCACAGATAGCAAATTCTTCAAACTAAAGTGGAGGGAGTATTGGTGCATAATTTTTTGTTTGCATATGATTGTGCATTCAGTGCAGCTTCTGGAGGCAAGATGCAAAAAGCACTATTTTTGGCCTAACAATTCCAATTAATGCAAAAAACCCACCAACAACAACACAGTTACTCCATCAGCCAACACTACACCATCCATCAGTGGAACCATCAATTATAGCAAATGGTGAAGTTTTGAATGCTGTGGATAAATTCACTTAATCTGTCAGTATACTTTCTAGGGATGTCCATATTGATAATGAGACTGGCACACTCATTGCCAGAGCTAGGACTAAATCTCTCATTTTATGAGAGTCCAGCCTCAATCAAACATATGCAGGCATTATACCAAGCAATATGGATACAAAAATAAATGAAACAGTCTCTGTGTTCTAGGAGTTTACATTTGTTTAGGGGGAACATCATATGTAGATAATTAAAAGTAAAATATATAAGTAGTCATTTCTGGTTGAGAAAGTGTACAGTATTAAAAACAAAGGAATCAGGATAAGCCCCTGTAGGAAGTGATAAAAACAGAACTTTGAAGACTGCTTGGCTTGAGGTTCTACAAAGCAGAAATAAGGAGGAAGCACAGGAGAGACTATATAAAAGCACAGGGGTGAAAAATAAAATATCCTGTATGGAGAACAGCAAGTAGGCTAGTTTGGCTTGAATGTATAGAGGAGAGTAATATAACAATGAGCCTAGAAAGGTAACTTTAAATGTCCAACAAGAAATTTTTGTAAATGATTCTGGAGGTAAGAGGGAGCCACTAGAATTTCTTGAGCAGGTTGGTGACTGACCTTACCAAAGCTTTAGAAATATTAATTTGGAAGCCATTCATAAAATAGATTGGAGAAAGAAGGTGAGGAAATTACAGCAATTTGCACCAAATGTTGAGATTGGTAAAGGCACTAAATGGAGTTCAACCATATGATGAATTCACAAAGGTCTTTCTCTTTGCCAAAAGATATTTTTATTTTTTGAGAAGAGGTAAAATAGAAACCAGGAATGATAAATATGAAATAGATTTGGAAGAGCATATAGTTAGCAAAGTGGTTTTAATTAACAATGGAAAAAGACAAGTTCCCTAGTGGAACTCACAATTAATTGGGGAAAAGGGAAACACCATGAGGTGGGAATATGCCACTGACTGGCAGGCTAAATCCGTAGAAAAGTTTAGCACCCTAAAGTTAGGAGAAAAAACACCATAAACCATAGGGAAGGGGAGGGGAAGAAAGACACTTAAAAGGTAGAATGCCACTGTGGGCTAACCCGATTCAGTAAAGATGGTAAAGGCATCAGCTTTATAGGGAAATTTAACCTGGGGGGGAGAGAGGAGGGAGGGTTTGACATAAATTGGCTTTCTGATTGGATATAGTCAAGATACCCAAGCTCTCTTATAAGGAGTGAGACTTCAAGGTTGGGCTTAATCCCCATCAGTTGCCCTTCCTTCTTTGCCTCAGGAAGTAATCTAATCAGTACTTTAGGCTTTCTTTGCCCATCCCACCTAGTGACCCAGAACCACATCAAAGGAAACAAATGTAAAATAATACTGAAGTAGAGTTGGCAAGCTTTGGCAAACGATTGAATGTGAGTGAAAAGAGAAGAAATTTGAGAATGGCTTTAAGGTTGTAAATCTGTGTGACTGGAATGATGGTTTTAGGAGGGAACAATGAGTTTTGTTTAGGACTGAGTTTGAGATATGTATGAAATGTCTAGGTGAAGATGGACAACATAGATATGTGGTAAATTGGGACTAGAATCTAGGAAAAAACCGAGGCTGCTTATATAGATTTGGAAATTATCTGCATAGAACTGATAACATCACAAAGTATAAGAATATAGAAAAGAGAGTTCCTCACCTAGGATCTGTGAACTTTTTTTGGTTAACTATTTCAGTTTTAATTGATTTCTTTTATAATCCTGTTTTTTTATTTAAAAATTAAAAACAAACAAACAAAAAAACATTATTCCCAGAATATCTGGGAATTCCCAGTATCATGTCTATGGCAGTTGATTCCCAAATGTGTATATCCAGCTTTAACTTCTCTGCTGAGTTCATTGTCTCCCCACAAATCCTATCCTCTTCCCAACTTCCCTACTACTGCCAAAGATATTGCCATTATCCCAGTCACCTACTTCAACAATCTTGATGCCATCTTCAATTTCTATCTCATACTCAATCAACATATCCAAATTGTAACCAAATGTTGTTTCTATCTTCACAAATGTCTCCTGTGATCTTTTTTTTCTTCACTCACAGAACTACCACTTCCTGGGCTATTGCAATAATAGCTTTCTGATTGTCTTCCCTGCTTCAAGTCTCTTCCCACTCAAAATTTCCTCCACTCAACAGCCAAAGACAAGCACTGTGCTAAATTCAGGGGATATAAAGAAAAGCAAAACCTGTCCCTGCCTTCACAGAGGTCACACTCTAATGTGGGAGACAACATGCAAACCATTATATTAAAATAAAATACATATAGGATAAGTTGGAGATAACTAGCATTAAAGGAGATCTGGAAAGGATCCTTACAGAAGCTGGAATTTTAGCTAAGACTTAAAAAAAAAAAAAATCCAGGAAACCCAAAAAAGTAGAATTGAAGAAAGAATTCCAAGTTTGGAAGATAGCTTGTGCAAATGCAGAGTTGAGAAGTGAAGTGTCTTAAAGAATGGCAAGGAGGCTAGTGTCATTGGGTTATAAAGTATATAAAGTACAGTTTTATAGTTGATTCTTGGAGGTAACAGAGAACCACAAAGTTTTATCCAATTAAAGAGAGTTAGAACACTTTGATAGTAGGATAGAGGATAGATTGGAATGGGAAATTAAGGCAGGGAGACCAACCAAAATGTTACTGCAATAGTCATACTGTGTTGTGATGAGGGTCTATATCAGATTGGTGATGTCAGAGAGAAAGAAGGGAACAAAATGAGAAATATTTTTTTAAAATATTGCAAAGGTAGAAGAATCAAGATTTAGCAATAGATAGCAAGGGGAGGGGACATGTGAGAGAGAAAGTGAGAAGTTAAAAGACACCTAGGGTAATTAAAGCAGGGTAACTAAAAGGATGGTGATGCCCTTAACAGTAAGAATGAAGTTAGAAAGAAAAGGAAAAAAATAATGAATTCAGTTTTAAATAGTTAAGTTTAAAGTGCCTGTAGGTTATATAATTGAAAATATCCAATTGGAAACTGAAGATGTGAGATAGGAGAGAAATTAGGAGTTAAATAGATCTGATAATCACCTGCATAGGGATGATAATTTAATCCATGAGAGATAAAATTACTAAATGAAATTGTACTGAGAAGATGGAGAGAGCCTTAGGGGATCCCCATGGTTAATGGGAGGTAGGGTAAGAAATCATCTGAAATGAGAGAAGAAGGAGCTCTAGATGGATGACCTCAAATTTTTTTTTTCTTTTTTTGTGAAACCTAAGGCAAGATCCTCAATGGAGAAGCTGTGAGAAGCAGGAGGCCTAACTAAGAAAGGATAAAAAGGTTGGAAAAAGCCTCTTCAGTGATATACCAAATACATTAGGGAGATATAATTAGTATAAGTTATTAGTATAGTAAAGGCTAAATTGAGATTGCCTAGAATAAATTAGTAGTGGATCCAGCCAACAGAGTGATCTTTCTAAAGCTTAGTCACTGTTACCTCCTACTATTGAGTAACTTTTCCAGTATCTTCCTCTTACTAATAGGATTAAGCATAAAATAACTCTTGTGTGGCTTTTCAAGCTCTTTATAATCAGACTCATTCCTAGTCTTCTTATACCTTTTCTCCTTTCCATAGACTTTCTAACGGCACAGGCCTTTTTACTCTTCCTTGACAAGGACAGCCTTTTCAAGGGCTGCCTACAAAATTTTGCCTGTTCACCCCCATATGCTGGGTTCCCTAACTTCTTTCAATTTTCAGTTCAAATTCTGTCTTCTGCAAGAGGTCTTTCTTAGTCACTTCCACTGCTTGTGCCCATCCTCTGAGATTATCTTCCATTTATTCTGTATATTGTATATATACTATACATATGCATAGTTATTTGAAAATGTCTCCCCTATTAGATTGTGAACTCCTTAAAATCAGGGACTATATATATATATATATATATATATTTTTTTTTTTTTCTTTCTTTCTCAGTATTTCTAGTACTAAGCAGTGCCTGCCATAGTGTAAACACTTAAAAAATGCTTGTTGATAGAGAATGGGGCTGTAGTCTTCACCAGAATTCCAAATGAATCTATGAAATATAAAATGTTAAGAACCTCTAGTGAAAAGAAATAAAAGAAGAGATAGGAGAAGAAAGGTTACACCTAGGCATAATAAATGGACAAAATTGATGATCTTTTAAAGGAAATTGAAAAGCAGATAGAGAACCAAGAAAGAACAACTTAATGAAAATTAACTTCAGAGAGAAGGGAAGGGATGGTAAATAATCCAGTACTGAAGAAAACATAAAGAACTGAGAAAGGATTCAGGAAATCCTAAGGACTACTAGAGGAAGAAGCTCTTTAGAGGAGAAATACAGGGTATGGAGGTAAAGAATTACATGAATAACCGTGGGAACAAAGTTAAGAATACCTATCTGCAGTGAAGAGAAAGACCATGGAGAATAAACAAGAGTGGGAGAAATTAGAAATTCAGTGCACCACTCTCCAGTTTTGGAAGGTTATCTGTACCTCCACTCCTTCCTCCTTCCCCCCTCTCCCGCCCAACACACACATACCCCACCCCCAGCTCCTTTCAGAAAACATGTTACTTGTTAACTGACCAAAGAATTAGCTGAGGAGAAGCAGATCCATTCTTGGATATATTTTTAGCAAGGATAAATCATAGAATTTCCCAGAGGAAAGCACGTTCACATGTGAGCATATCTTAGAGAAATCTCCTGGGTTAGGAGAAAAAAATGAATCACATTCACACATCTCTGCCTTTCTCCCATATGCACAGTCTCTTTTTCTGTTTCTTTTTTCTGTCATACAAACCATGTCATCTTCTCTATAATTGGCCCCATGTCCTGGTTCTGATCTAAGGTTCTCTGCCCTAGATTATCCAGTTCCCAGTGGTGGGGATTATGGAATCCACACTTCCCTTCTCTCCCTTTATCTTTGTCTCCCAGATTCCTTCCTGCCCTCCTTATTGTCTCAGCATTTCCAATCTGCTGATTGTCCTCTGGTGGTTTCTTCCTAATATTTTTCCTTCTGTTGACTTTCCAAGGGGCCCTTTGCTAGTTTAAAGTTTCATTTAATTTAATTTCATTTGCAATTGGCCAAGCACTTTGAGAATTATATTCTGCAAAAGTTATCTTTGGCACTTTCCCTCTCAATTTAGTTTAATTCAATCCAAGAAACATGCTGAGCATTTTCCATGAGCAGGTTAGGTACTGTAGGAGATAAGAACACCTAAAGTATTTGGGGAGATAACATTTTAAAGACATAAAGCAATGTATGTCTAAATTCTTTATGTTGTGTGGTAGTATTAGCAAGTGAACAGTGAAAGTTCTATGTGTCTGGAAGGTTGAAAACTTGATAGATGATCTGGGACTTGAGATAGGGAAAGATGGCTTTGATCCTTTTCTCCTGTGTCAAACTCTCGCCCTAGATCTTTTCCCATACTCTCTCATCCTAGATCAAAGTTTCCTAACTCTGACAGAGTCACAAATTTTTCAAGTTCAAGAAATTATTTCAATTGCTATTCCACAGTACATCCCTTAGTAAAATATATAAATATGAGATCACAGATTTCGATTTGAAAGGACTCTTAAATATCATCTAGCTGAATCACTTCATTTTGTCATTTATGTCTTTCTTAACCCTAACTCTGATTAATTCCTCCTAAACACTGTCCTTTTGAAAGCTGTTGGAGGAGGTTATACAATGTTCACTGGGTCAAGTAAAAGTCTTATCTAATTTCACTTTCATTGTTGCATAGCCCTTTTTATTATTTTTCCTTAGTCAATATGCTATTAATCCACATTGTCTGCTCCAAAACTTTTTTTTCTCTCCTTAAACTGCCTTTACTACCTCTCATCAAAGTTCTACCTCTTCCTATGCTGAGAAAAAAAAAAAAAAAAAAAAAGCCATCAATTGGCAGTTCATTTTATACAAGTCACTTAATTTCCTGGACCTCAGTTTTTGTTAAGTGACCAAGTTTCTCTTCCTTGCCCAGGCTAGAAGTGCAGAAACACTGCACACATTAGATGTCATTCTAATCAACAGGGAGTTTTAATCTGCTTCTTTTCCAACCTGAACGGTTAGCAACCTGGCAACTTCCCCTCCCCATCATAAGCTCCCCATGGTATTAAAATTAAGTTTACTTAGTGTGGACACCCAGTAGGCACACCCACTATAATTCAAAACTCCCAAGTTTGAGAGACCCACCAACCTTAGTATCCAGGACAACTAAGATTGCTGGTATATGTCATCAAACCCAGTAGTAGTTTGTTTTTTTTTTTTAATTTTTTTTTTATTTTTAAAATGATCGTGTTGGACTTGAAAGTCTCTGAAGTCCCTTTTAATTAGATCTATAATCTTATAATCCCATGACTTCTTCCCTATTCTATCCTTCTAAAATTCTTTACATCATCCCTTATTTTCTTTTTCTTTGTCCCAGTCTCTAATGAAAGGTGATTCTTATTAAAGCCCCTTTTCCTCCTTTGCCATTGACTCTATCTCCTCTCATTGTCTCTGTGAGCTTGTGAGCTGTGAGCTTGTGATCATCATTCTCTTATATTCAATCTTCTTTATACTGGCTCCTTTCCTTATGTTTCTGAAAATTCTCTCATCTTCTCCATCCCTAAAAACAAAGTCTTCACTTAATTCTTCTATCCACAACCTATATTCCTCTTCTGTTTCATAGCCAAATTCTTAGAAAATATCTGTCTAAACGGTTTTATTTTGTTTTGTTTTTATTTCATATCCTATTTACATCTCACTTGTTATCTGACTTTCAACTAAGAGATAGGTGCTATTAGTAGTCTCACTTTATGACAAAGGAAACTGAAGCAGAGGTTAAGTAACTTGCTCAGGTAATAAGTGTCTTAAGACCACATTTGAACTCAGATTTCTGATCTAGCATTGTATCAGAAAGCAGAGGTGGAGGTAGAGTGGAATTCCTTTGCAGCTTTCTTCTCTGATAAGAAAGGACCATGATGGTCCTTTTTCTCTCCAAAATGAAACTTTTCCTCCCTAGAGACCATGTTCTCTTGGAACATAGATCATTAAGTTAGCTAAGTATTGCCTTAGCAATTTTAAATTTTTTAACTTTTAAATTCCTGCTCACAATAGAATATATCAAACTCTGATTGAGTAAGAAATACTTATAATCCTATATAATATCTGATTACCTATTCAATATCATTTTAGTGTCTGCTCTTTTAATGAATTACCAAAAGTTTTCTGAGCCTTAGGTCCCCCCATTTTTCTTAACCCCAATATTATTTTTGGTGTTACATATAAATGAATTTGAAAGGAAAGATAAAGAAACCAAAAACCTTATCTTTGTGGAGTTGTTTCAAGTTGTCCTTTTCTAGCTTGGCAACCTCAATCCTTTGTTCTAAATTCCTTCCTTTATTATATATATGTGGCTGAGGCAATTAGTCATAGATGAATTTAATGTTGAATTTAAACCAAGCCCTATTCCCTCCTCTTCTCCCTATGAAAATTTGTAATCCCTATGATATCCTGGATTAAATATAGATACATACATATATGTATAGGTATAAATACACATATGTATATTCTATATCTATCTATCTATATATATCTATTGCAGTGTACAGAACTGTTAATGTACTGCATAATTAACAATGTTAGCACAGTTATCTTTAATCATTGCACAGTGTGGTATCTGATATATGAGATTCACATTAGAATTGCAGAAAAAAAGAGGGAAATAGTCCACACGGAAGAAGTTGAAAAAGTCGAGAAAAGATAGGCATATTAACAAATTTTTGGTAGAGCAGTGAATCATTAAGTTCATTATGGAAAGCAATTTGGAATTATGCAAATAAAAAGGGTAAAAGATCTCATTGGTAAGCATGTATCTCAAAGAGGTCACCAATAACAAATATATACCAATATATTTAAAGCAACACTTTTTTTTTTTGTAGTAACGAAAAATTGAAAACCAAGTAAATACTCATCAGGTGGGGAATAGTTAATTTGTGATGATGGAATATCACAATGCTATAAGAAATGATAAATACAGAAAAACATGAAAAGATTTGCATGAATTGATGTCTTGCCTTGGCAATAGATTTCTTACCACTGGGACATAATGACCCCCAAATCCAGTCCTATCCCTGTCCTGGTCCTTATGAATCTCAGGAGTATCATGGAAGAGGTATGCAATTCATCTCCTGGCCCTTGCTTTCTTTTGTGAGGAGAGGAAGTCCTGTCCATGATGGTACAGCTGCCAAGGGTTCTAGTCACAAGGGTTCTCAGTACTTGGAAATCTAAAAAGAAAACAGGAATTCTCTATTACTAAAGCATGGGGTTGAGTCCTTGTTCAAGACTTGAATCAGAGCACCTTGCTCATTAAGATTGCAGGGTGGCAACAGAAGGTTTTAATTCTAGTCTTGGTCCATGATTTATAGATCTATTGGGATAGAGTACACCCTTCCATTGAACTACAAGATTCCTCACTTAAGCCCTTATACTGGAGTTCTAAATCACAGCACCATGCTCAAAATACCAGAGTGAAAAAGGAAAAAAAATTATCAGGTGATTGTCTAGATAGTCCTAGGTTTAGGCAATAGTTTGTAATCTAATGGGGAAGATATGGATCAAGTGTTCTCTATCATTGAAGCCTTAAGTTTGGTCAGTAGTTTATGAAATAAATGGAGGTGCCTATGGTCCAGACTTGGCTTGTTATCCATTAAGTTCATTCAGTGTGATTTTGTCAGAAGGAACAGAATTTGGGATTCAAGAAGCTTTATTAGTGGAGGAATGACACAAACACTGGTAGTTGGTAATTAGTTTGTGATTGCCTAGAGATAAGCAGTGTAGTAAATGGGGACAGAGGAGGGAGAGGGGCAAACCTAGAGAAGTTCTGTATGGTGTTATGGGCCAGAACTCTGAACTTGAAACAAGGATTCTTACAAGGTGTTAAGTCAGTAGGATTGATGAGACAATGGTTGTCTAGTTAGCATGGTGCTTAATAGTTCTCTAAATTCAGTATGATTGATTTAATCTTACAACAAATAATGGTTTCCCAGTGATATAATGGTTGGTTTATACTCAGTGTAGAACATATAAACTGGGATTGAGAGCTAGGGAAGATAAGCAGACTGGAGGCTGAAGCCCTCAAACCCAGATTCATTCATCCCATCTCATGCCACCTTGGTGGCAGGCTCTCCTGTTTAGTTTCTCCACTGAAACCAAGACTCCAGAAGGCCAGAAAGCTAACTGGGCCTCAGAAAAGGAGACAAGACTTTGAAAGAGATAATGAAGGATTTGGTTGCACTTGTGATGATTGTTCTGCTGAAAGGAAGGCTGCTCCCAGAGACCCCAAGAAAACCAAACCAAGAACATTCTAGTATGGGGAATTACTTGTGGATAGGAGAGTAGCTCCTTGGGCATCAGACAAGAGTGAAAAAAGATCAAATAGTTCTGGGATTATTAGTGATTCCCCCACTACTGGAGATTTGAGTTGGGTTTTATAGGGTTTTTCTAGAGCATTCCTTCAACTATCATAACATTCTTGCCTTCCCACTACTCTAGGAAGTGGCTCCACACACACACATACCTCAAAGTGGAAAAGGAGATGTTTCCTCTTGAGTATGAATAGTTTTACATCTTTTCTATAAATGCAGGGGGTAGTGAAAGGCCACCCAATGTTCTAACTCTACCCATCATGACAGTGATGGCCTTATGCCAAGGAATATGGTAAAAGACAGTAGTTTATCAGAATACAGGGGAGGCCAAGATGTGGGGAATTTAAGCAAGCCAACAAGTCACAACAAAATGAAATTGTGTCATAAGTCACAGTGATAACTGTGTTAAAGAATAACAAAATGGTGTTAGAGAAACATCAAAGGATCATAAAGTAAAGTGTTTCCATTTATATGGAGGGATAGAGAAAGTTGTACATTCAGTCTTTTCTCTATACCTAGCAATTGTTAATGGCTGCCTTGAAGAGAAGCATATAAGAATTAAATATGTTTACTCACAGACTACTTACTTAGCTCAAGAATTCTTATAAATTAATTTCCTAGATCCTCAAAAAACTTCCTACTGCTCCTCTACCCTACCCCAGTCAGAGATGCTTCATGTGGCCCAAGAGGATTGTCAATGAGTAGAGTTAATCAATAAACTAGAACACCTATTATATGCCAAGTATTGTGTTAGGTACTGGACATGCAAATATGAAAATGCTATCCACAGAAAGAACTGTCTGGAGAGCTGATAAGGTGAACAGAGTAAAGAAGAGAAGCCTTAGAAAGCTCAGGAAAAGGACTTAAAGAACTATTAAAGTTAAGGGTGTAATGTCTAGCTTTCTGGAGGCCCTCAAGATGGGCCTTGGTCTTAGCAGGATAGACATCACAAGAATGGTCAGGAATGGAGTCTAGAGACTTTATTGTCTTCTTCCCAGTCTGTCTCCTTTATAGTCTGTGTCTGTCACAGTCTAACTCAATCTTGATCTTAGTGCAGAAGGTAGGAGGCAGGAGAGCTAAAAGGAGGATGGTCAAAGATGTAATGTCTCATTTCTAGTCCTCTCAACCCTTAAATACTTTGGTATGATTACATCATTACAGCACACTATGTATATGTGACCTAGAGAACCATTACATCACCATACTAAGTACTAAGTATATGTATACTAAAGAACCATCATCTTATCAATTCTGCTGAATTAATGTCTTGTTGTAAGTATCCTTGTTCCAAGTATACTTTTCCAGAGTTCTGGCCTTCTACAAGAGGGCAAGTATTGTGAGCCAGCAAAGAAGACTGCTAAGACAGAAGAATTAGAAATACTAAAGATAGAAAAAAGTATCTGTAAGGAGAGGGCTATTTATTTTTAATTGTATTTTATTTTCCAATTACGTGAAAAGATAATTTTCAACATTTTTTGGGAAAGATTTCGATTTCCAAATTTTTCTCCTTCCCTCCCTTTCCCTCTTCTTAAGAAAGCAAACAATCTGATATAGGTTATACATGTGCAATAATGTAAAATATTTCCACATTAGTTATGTTGCAAAAGAAGAAACAAAAGAAAAAAAAATTACAAAACCTCTCCTTCCCCATCAAAGTGAAAATAGTGCACTTTATTCTTCATTTAGACTCTATCATCAATTCTTTCTGTGGATATGGATAGCATTTTCCATTATGAGTCTTTTGTAATTGATTTGGCTCATTGTATTGCTGAGAAAAGCTAAATCAATTATAGTTGATCATCACTCAAAGTTACTGTTACTGTGTACAATGTTCTCCTGATTCTGTTGACTCTGAGAGAGCTATTTCTGAAACTTTGTCTCCTAGTTATAGGAGGATCCTTTCCTAGGAAGTATGATCATACTATCTAAATCCCCAATGCCTAGCATAGTGTCTAGCACAAAGAAGATATTATATATTGATCTTCCTTTCTAGCACAGAAATATTTCTTGAGGCATACCAGTTTTTGGCCAAGTTTGAGCCCAGGACTTGTATCCTAAAGAGATCATAAAGAAGGGAAAGGGATCCACATATACAAAAATGTTTGTAGCAGCTCTTTTTGTAGTGGCAAAAAACTGGAAACTGAGTGGATGCCCGTCAGTTGGAAATGGCTGAATAAGTTATGGTATATGAATGTTATAAAATATTATTGTTCTTTTTTTAATAAAAGTTTTTTATTTTCAAAACATATGCATGGATAATTTGACAACATTGACTCTTACATAGCCTTGTGTTTCAGATTTTCTCTTTCTTTCTCCCACCCCTTTCCCTGGATAGCAAGCAATTCAATATATGTTAAATATGTTAAAATACATGTTAAATCCAATATGTATGTACAAAATATTATTGTTCTGTAAGAAATGATCAGCAGAATGATTTCAGAGAGACTCGAAGAGACTTACATGAACTGATGAGCAGAACCAGGAGATCATTGTACATGGCAATAGCAAGATTATATGACGATCAATTTTTATGGACATGACTCTTGTCAACAATGAGGTGATCAAATCAGTTCCAATGGTCTTGTGATGAAGGGAGCCATCTACACCCAGAAAGAGGACAGTGGGAACTGAATGTGGACCACAACTTAATATTTTCACTCTTGTTGTTACTGTTTGCTTGCATTTTGTTTTCTTTATCATTTTTTCCCTTTTTTGATCTGATTTTTCTTATGTAGCATGATATTTGTGGAAATATATATAAAGGAATTGCACATATTTAACATGTATTGGATCATTTGCTGATTTGGGGAGGGAGTGGTGGGAAGGAAGGGGAAAAAAATTAGAACCCAGGGTTTTGTAGGGGTGAATATTGAAAATTATCCATGTATATATTTTGAAAATAAAAAGCTTTAACTAAAAAAAAAATTAGTTTGAGTCCAGGACCTGGCTATAGAGACACCTTTTGAGGGAGCCCCCTAAGATTAGGTCCAGTCCCTGTGGACCTTTTTGAAGGCCCTGAGCTACATATATGTAGCTATATGTAGCACTTCTAGGATAATTACATACAGTAACCATAGATTGTTGTTCAGTCATTTTTCAGTCATGTCAGGCTTCATTACCCTATTTGGGGGTTTCTTGGCAAAGATACTAGAATGGTTTGCTTCAACTCAATTTACAGATAAGGAAACTGAGGCAAGCAGGACAAGTGAATTGCTCAGGATCGAATAGCTAGTAAATGTCTTAAGATCAGATTTGAACTCAGGAAAATGACTCTTTCTTATTTCAGGCCTAGTTCTTTATCTACTATGTCACCTTGTTGCCTATATAAACATATAACTACATGTCATAAATGTTTATTACCTTACTATAGATGATAGCAAATGAATCTTCCTAAAGCCTTGGGTCAATAGAAGAATGCTGAAGTTCAGTTGCTCCAAATAAATATAATTTCCATTTATAAACACAGATCAGGAGAACAGAATAAGTATTAAGCACCTACAATGTACCAAGCGCTATGCTAAGTACCATATAAATATTACCTCAATGGATTCTCACATCAACTATGTGAAATAAGTACCTATGAGTCTCATTTTGCAACTGAGGAAACTGAGGCAAAGATTAAAATAACTTGCTCAGTTTCACATAGCTAAGAAGCATCTGAGATTGGATTTAAACTCATCTTCTGGACTTCGGGTCCAATGCTCCATCCATTGTCCTACTTAACTCCCCTTAAATGTTTATTCTCCACATTAAATAAGGAATTCTGATCATTTTTAGGCTGAAAAACACCAAAAAAAGACATTCCTCATTAAGGGTAAAAAGTGATTTGGCTTCTTTGCCTGGGACATACTCGAGGTATTAATGAAGCATTCTACTCCTGATAAGGGACTTAAAGCAAAAGGACCTGCAGAAACTGGAAAGTTCTTAACTGACTGCTTATCTTTGTCCCTAGTTATTTATTTACATGGGTCCAACAGGATTTGGGAAAGGTACTAGATGAAACTATAAGTTCCCTTACTGAGGTTACTCAATTCTTTTTTTTTTTTTAAATTATTTTAAGTAAATTTTTTTCTGGTTATACATGTACATGAATATACATTATTTAAACACATTTCTTTATGAATCATGTTGGGAGAGTAAAATCAGGACAAAGGGGAAAAAAACATGAGAGGAAAAAAAAAACAGAAACAAAAGAAAAAAAAAGTGAACATAGCATATGTTGATTTAGTTCTCTCTCTGGATGCAGATGGTATTTTCCATACAAAGTTTACTGGGATTGATTTAGATCACTGAATCACTGAGAGGAACCTCACTGAGAAGTAGTACAACTTATTACTGAGGGCCAAAGGAAGCAGAATTGGAGCGGTTTTTGCCAGTCTTTTTTGGTGGGAAGTTACATTTTTGAGTTTTGAATTATTTCCCTTCTTCTCCATCCTACATTAGAAAAGGCCAACATGATATATTTGTGGACCCATAAAATACATAGTTCCATATATCATTTATTTCTTTCGAGGAAAAGAGCATTTTTCCTTTATAAATCTTTCTTAGTTGATCTGATTTATCATATTGCTCAGAAAAGCTGGTCATTCACAGTTACTCTTTGAACGATATTGTTGTTACTGTATAAAGTATTCTCTTGATTCTGCTCATTTCACTCTCCATTATTTCATGAGCTTCTGTCAATCTTAGGTTGAGTCTTTTTGCCCTTTCTTAAGAAAACACAAAAGTACTTATAGTGAAAGAGCCCAGCAATGCCCTACTGATCTAGAGGTGATGAAGGTAAAGGAAGACCATTGAAGACCAAATTCAGGAAGTCTAACACATTGACCTAAACTGCAGACACCATGCCTTGTGAGGAACTGGCCTAGCAAACTGTCTGGTTTTACCCAGAACCGGTTGACTTGTGTAGCAGTGACACCATGCCCTCTGGGGAACCATGCCAGACTATGAACAAAGTAATTTATCATCAATACCATTTCTTCAGTGAACTTTGAGAGGACCCTTCTGAGACAGAAAGGACAGCTAAATCTTAGAGTTCCAGAAATTTTAGTTGCCTTGACCGCATGTGTTCCCTAGAAGTGAGCCTTTTTTACTTATAAATTTGTACCCACTGTCTTTACTCCCGGGACTATATGTATTTATTGGGAGAGCTATTTGGGAAGAGGGATTGCCTGCTTTGTAACTTTTTCTATTATGCTGTCTGAGTAAATATATTTTCTAAATGCTAATATATACTGGCTGATTACTAATGGAAAATGTATCAATGAATGTTCATAATAGGAATAAAGAAGTCACTCACAGAATTATGGAGAACCTGAGATAGCACTTGCCCTTCTAGGATATGCATCCCATTGAAATTAGAACCATAAGGCAGGAGGATTAGCATAGGTATGAAGAAAAGACTTGGAAACGATTATTAGTTATAAGACAGCCTATTAGTATACCCTAATAAATGTCACATTCATCATAAAAGAATGGAATGCAAAAGAAGGGAATAATTTCTTGTACAACATGACAACATGAAAATATGTTTAAAAGGACAGCACATGTTTAACCTTTATCAGATTGCTTGCTGTCTTAAGGACTCTATCCCTAAGATAGAGGTTGTTAAAGATGTAATCTTACAAAAATATATGTGGAAATTATGTGTATTTGGAAAAATAAAATACTATCGAGGGAAAAAATTTAAACAGAAATGGCAAAAAGTATTAAATACAGTAGGAAATCAAAAGATAATTGGAATAACAAGTTTGATCTAGGAATACAAAAAGCAGGGCAGAAACTAATAGAGTTTTGTCAATTTAACATATTGAACATAATAAACACTTTTTTTTTCAACAACCCAAAAAGCAATTCTACTTATACAGAGACATCACCAAACCATCAGTACAAAAATCAGAGTGATTATATACTTTGCAGCCAAAAATGGAAAAGCTCTATACAGCCATTTAAACAAGATATGGGGCTGACTGTGTCTCATATGTTAGGCTTCTCATTACGAAATTCAAAATCAAATTAAAGAAAGTAGGGAAAACCATCAGACCATATAGGTCTTTATTGTAGTAAGTTAGTTAATTTTTAATACATATTGCTTTATGAATCATGTTGGGAGAGAAAAATCATAGCAAAAAAGAAAAACTATAGGAGAGATTAAAAAAAAAAACAAAAAAAGTAAACATAGTATGTGTTGATGTACATTCAGTCTCCTTACTTCTTTTTCTGGATGCAGATGGCATTTTCTATCCAAAGCCTTTTGGTATTACTTTGGATCACTGAACTACTAAGAAGAACCAAACCTTTCATAGTTGATCATCACACATTCTTGCTGTTACTGTATACAGTGTACTCCTGGTTCTGTTTGTTTCGCTCAGCATCAGTTCATATAAATATTTCCAGGCCTTTCTTATAATCAGCTTGTTCATCATTTTGTAATGAACAATAATGTTCCATTACTTTATTGTACAATTTGTTCAGCCATTGATGGGCATCCACTCCTTTTCCAATTCTTTGCTAAGACCATATAGATTTAATCTAAATAACATCCCTTATCAATATGAAATGGGAATGATGAATAGACTTCAAGGATTAGACCTGGTAGATAGATACCTGAAGAACTATGGACAGAGGTTTGAAATATTGTACAGGAGGCAATAACAAAAACATTCCTAAGAAAAAGAGCAAGAAAGCAAAGTGACTCTGATGAAGCTTTACAAATGAGTAGCTGAGGAAAGAGAGAAAAGGGACAGAAAAGGGAAAAAGATATAACCATCCAAGTGCAGAATTTCAGAGAATGACAAAGAGAAATAAGGTTTTCTTAAATGAACAATAGGATGGGAAAAACAAGAGAAAGTTTCATGTAAAAATTGGGCATAATAAGAGATTTAATAGAAGAGAAGAGATTAAGAAGTGGTGGTAAGAACACACAAAAGAAAAATCTTAACACAGAAACCTGCTAAGTCAGTTGGAACATTGGCCAAGCAAACTGGAGAATCTCTCAACAGCAGAATTCTGTAGGCTTGTCAATTTCTCTGAGTACTAATTTCTAAACAATTAGCTTAGTCAATTAGAGCTTCTATATAGGTATTCCCATGACTGCTACATAGTAGGTGCTTATTCAGTGCTTGTTGAATGAATTTTTTTAAAATGAGGTTTAGTGACTTAGAGTTACTTTAAAACTCCAGCTTAAAAATCTAACCACAAATCCTATTTTCTTTCCATTACATCAAGGACCTTAAGTTACTATTGTCATGCCACAGTTCTCTTTTATTGTCCTAACTCAGTTTCCCTAATTATCCTGACCCAATCTCCCTAAATTGTCCTGCCTAGGTTTCCTTAATTGTTCTGCCTCAGTTTATAATTGCTCAATCCTGCAAAACTACCCCTCCCTCTTAATTAGAATATTTGATAAGAGTAAAAGATCTTATATTTTAGAATATCAGAATGCCTCTCACCATCCCAAGCTATAAAATATCAGATACTGTCTTATCAGGATCCTCATCTCCGGGTGCCTCCTCCCATTATGTCACCCCCTCTCATCCTACCCTGTCAGAGTCCCGTTCCAGCTCTCAGCATCCTGTCTCCGCCCCTACCTCAGTCTACCACCCTGTTTCTGAGCCATGTGTGTATATGTCATTGAAAATTCACATTATTGGCTGGGATTCTTAGAGATGATAGTCTCATTCAGCCCTGGGACCAAACCATGGATCCATTTGGTCCCAGTAAATCTCTCCCTTTCAAATAAATTATTAAATACTCTCTAACATCTATCTTGACTCAGTTTCTCTGGCATTACACTGTCCCTTCAAATTATTGTTATATTTCTGTCTCCCCACCCCTACTACTGCCAAGATTCTCTATAGTCAATATTTAACTTCATAGCCTGGCTACTCATTCACTTCTTTCCAGGCAAGTTAGATGGTGCAGTGTATAGAGCACTGCCCTTGAAGTTAGGAGGACCTAAATTCAAATTTGACCTCAGACATTTAACACTTGCTAGCTGACTGATGCTAGACAAGTCATTTAATCCCCAATTCCTTCACCCTACCCTCAAAAAAGGGCACCTTTCTCATTCTCAAAATCCTATTGAAACTCTTTCATTGTTCTCTTTATTCTCAGTATACTAGGTCAAGAAGTGAATAGCATTGGACTTTCAGTCTATGACACTTGAATTCAAATCAGGCCTCAGACACTGACTGAGAGTAAGTGATTTAACTTTTGTTAGCCTCATTTTCTTCATCTATAAAATAAGAATAAATAACACCCACTTGCCAGCATTATTATAAGGATAAAACAATATTTTTATGCATATTTTTATTTTTCCTGATTGTAAAGGCAATTTTTAATATTCATTTTTTAAAATTTGAGTTCCAAATTTTCTCTTTTTTTCCTCACTTTTCCTTTCCCTAAGACAGGAAGCAATTTGATGTGTTATACATGTAAAACCATTTAAACATATTTCCATATCAGTCAGTCACGCTGTGAAAGAAGAAACAAACCAAAAAAAACCCAAAAAAACCCACTAAAAAATATAGTTGAAAAATAGCATAAGAATTGGATGGTGATTTAGTTTCTATGAATTATTAAAATGGAATTAATACAGAGAAATTAAACTAAAAATTAAAACCACAGAAATGGGGAAACTGAAACCCAGAACAAGTATATCAAGGGTGGGGATTTTAGGTTTGAAAAGAAACCCTGGAGACTTTACTCCCTTCCCTTTCAAGGGTTCTAACTGGTGTTATTTTCCCCTAGAAGATTGCAAATTCCTTGAGGGTTGGAAAAGCTTATGTGATCAAGGATGGAGAATTAGAATAAGAGAAACTTTAGTGAGAGGTAATGAAGGGTAGAGATCCATACTATAGTACTTCTATAACACCCAATTAAAGGGGAATCTAGAAAGGGACTTTCTATTGGATAGGAAATAAAAGATTGCCTTTGTGGTTTCAAAAATGTGACTACTAACTTAGACACCCATTCTTGCAAAAATGTAAAATAAAATCCTTCCAGGATTCTTCAGTGAGTCAGTGATGTTCTTGTAAAATATTTTGTTTCTTTTCTTTTCTTTTTTTTTTTTTTTTCTGCAGGAAGCAATTGGGGTCAAGTGACTTGCCCAGGGTTACACAGCTAGAAAATGTTAAGTGTCTGAGTTCAGATTTGAGCTCAGGTCCTCCTGAATTCAGGGCTGGTGCTCTATCTATTACACCAACTAGCTGCCCCAAATATTTTGTTTCTTATAATAGTATGTTTCAATCTGTATTCAGATTCCATTAGTTTCATCTCAGGAGGTAGGATAGCATTTTTCATCATGAGTCCTTTGGAATTGTCTTGGATCATTGTATTGCTGAAAATAACTAACTTGATCATCATACAATATTGCTATCACTGTGTACAATTTGAGGGAATATTTATAAAGTCCTTCACAGACCTTAAAGCAGCATGGCTTCCTTTCTTGAAATCTCTTTTTCTTGACTTTTAACTAAAGTCTCCCATAGTTTAATCGTTAACCTCATGTTCTCTTTTCTCTTTAGTCTAACATACTCTAAGAACTCATTTACAGTTAAAGCTTTATAGCAACCGTTTTCTGCTTATAGTTTGAGACAACAAGCTGGAGTAGAAAGGACCCTGAATCAGAAGCACAATTTCACTCTGAGCAATTATTACGGTGACAATGGACAATAGAATTGCTTACACCAGTGTTCACAGCAGCTACCTTTCTCCCTAATCCCCCATGGCCCAACACACACTTCTATGTGTAAGATGAGAAAGATGAACTAAAAGAGTTCTAAGACCTTTGTTCACCTTCTTGTGCAGACGTCTTTATCGAATTTCATTTACATAACTCAACTGCCTCCAGTTTGTTATTATTGTGTTTATTCAATCATGTGACTGATACAAATATAACTAAAACAACTTCTTATACAGTTGTTTTTCAGTTATATCTCATCTTTTGTGACCCATTTAGAGTTTTCTTGACAAAGATATTGAAATGGTTTACCATTTTATTTTTTAGTTCATTTTACAATGAGGAATTGGGGCAAAGTGGCAAGCTGCCTCCATTTTACTTGTCTCTACTGATGGTTTCCTAGGCTCAAAACCTTGTCTTTATCGATATGGTTAGTGGCAGTGCAGAGTTGAGGTGTGAGAATCCCCTTCTGATCTGGGCAGGTTCAACGTGAAAGAATTCAGGAAACCAAAAAGTTTGACAGGCAAAAGGAAGTTTTATTGGCACTGCAGAAGTCTGCTTTGCAGACAATGGCAAGGTCCTGGAAGAGAAGTAAACAGAGGTGTTAATACTGAGAAGAGAATGTTTTCACAGCAGGCAGGGGTCCTGAAAGGTAGCTATGCCAAGGAGAGAAAGGTTCCTTGACAAGCCATGGTCCTACTTTGGGCCTCTACAAAGAAATGAGTTTAAAATTCTCCTTTAATAGGAAATCTGAGACTGAAATTTCAATGGAATGAAATTACTACCCCCAGGCCTAGATTTCCAATAGAATGAGACCACTTAAATTCAAGCTAAATAGGAGTGGTTCTGGACTAATTTTCAATTCAATAGAGAGTGCAGTTGGTCCCGCCAAAATAACAGAATTAAGCCACTTTATCTTGATTCCCTGAGGCAGGCCTCTCCCAGAGGAGTGTTTCTCAAGATTCACCCATGGGTTCTCCCTCAAAGTCAGTTTCAGGGTTCTCTCCATCATATCCCTTTCCCTATATTCGGTCAGTCACTAACCCCTATTGATTCCTTTTTCTAGATATATTTTTTTTTTACCCCAGCATCTCATCTCCATTACAACCCCAGAAGTTCCATGACTTAACACCTGCATTACTTCAAAAGTCAATAAACATTTATTAAGTGCCTATCATGTGCCAGGCACTGACTTAAACAATGGGAATAAAAAGAAAAAAAAAGAAAAGAAAAGAAAGGCAAAAGATAGTCTCTGGCCCTTCAAGGAACTCATGATTTAATGGGGGGAATGAGAGGGGAACCCTGAAACTGTGCTCTAATACATAAAAAGAAGCTAGAAAGAGGAAGGAGAGTAGTCAGTACAGAGCCATTTGGTTGGTTGTTGGGTTTTTTTGGTTCTTCAAAAGGACCAAAATTATATTACAATGTTAGAATCAAGGTAATGCTGAGGCTGATGAGACCAATACAAGCTGGGTTTCCTCTACCACAGCTTAATTATTCCATGTGAATATTTGGCTTGGATTTTCTAATTTAGCACAATTTGCAATTTGCTTTTCTTTAGAGCCACTTCCCTTCTGTTTCTCAGTACTGATAAGATTATAATACTCTGTGAGGCAAGCTGGGAAGGGCATTGATGGAGATCACCTCAACCTTATAGTCTCACTGCTTTAGAGGTCTTGGAAAACCCCACCCTACTGCATCCTTACTGTATTCAATCAGAAAGCCAAATTATGATGTCAAATTTCTGAGGTTAAATTTCTCCTGTAAATCTTTCCATGATGTAAGCCATCTTTGCTGAATCCTTTTTGTATTAGCACACGATGGAGTTCTGCCTCATGGTGTCTTTCCTCTCACCCCCTCCCCCATGCCTCATGGAGTCTTTCTTCTTGTTAAAGCTAACTAGCTCTTTTAGGGTTCTAAACTCTGCAATTAAAAACACACTTCCTTCCTAATTAATTGTGAGTTCCACTGGGGAACTTGATAAAATCCCTTTCCTTGCTAACTATATGCTCTCTGGATACTGCTTCATATTTACTACTCCTGATGTCTATTTTATCTCTTCATTTTGTCAGTAAAGCTCTTCTCATAAAGATAACTTTTGGCAAAGAGAAGCCATTATGGATTCCTCATATGTGAATTGCTACCAAACCCCATCATTTGGTGTAGGATCTCATCCTCATCACTCTGACTATGTATCCCTGCACCTCCTCTATGAAGGAGTTTTTCAGTTTTACTTTTGATTAGCTGTCTCTTCCTTCTGACAATACAAGAAACTTCCTGGTATTGGCCTTCTCTTAAGGATCTAACAGTAGTAGGGGGCCAAGATCAGGAAGGTGCTTTTCTATCAATCCTCATTATCCCACTCAAACTTACTCTATCCTTTCTCTGTCTCCTTTAGGAAATTAACCTCTTTATACCCATTGACACAAGTTCTAGTTCCTCCACTGCATTCTGAGAGTCTTTCTGATTTACTTTTCCTTTAGAAGTCAGAGAAAGTGGATTCAAATCCTATTCTCTGACTTCCCCCCCACCCCCCACTGAGGCTGGGGTTAAGTGACTTGCCCAGGGTCACACAGCTAGGAAGTGTTAAGTGTCTGAGACCAGATTTGAACTCAGGTCCTCCTGAATTCAGGGCTGGTGCTCTATCCACTGCGCCACCTAGCTGCCCCAATTTACCTTTCCTAAAAGATCCTAAAGGATAAAGGAGAAAATTACTTTTCCTTATACTCCATACTAGTGACTAGTAAACCTATAGTTGTAGATCATTCAAGTTGGAAGGGAATGGAGAGGTAATATAGTCTAACTCCTCATTTTATGAATGAAATTCAGCCCAGTAACTGATATAGATTCTTTGGAGAATTAAATAGCAGACCCAAAAGGATAACCCAGGTGTTTTTCCTGACACCAAACCTGTAGTGCTTCCACTACAGATAATTCTCTTGCAATGAGGCCTGGTAAAACTTGAGGTGAAAACAAGAGTCCTAATTAAACTTTATTAGAGTAAGACTTTCAGAGAAAGAAATATGAATTTTATTCCCACTCTCACCAATTTTTTGGGGGGTCTAGATTTGTTATTTTCTTGGTGTGTGTGAATTATCAGTGTGTACTTTCCAACTTCAGATTCAGACAGTGCCTAATAAATGAGGGGCAGAGCTAGGACTGTAGAATGACAGAAAGCAGAAATAGTAGAGTTGCTTCCTTACCCCTCCAAAAACCCTCTTTCAACCAGATCTAGAAAAATGGATCAGGCCAAATACTGATGGAGAAATGCAGAAAAAGTCCAGTCCAAGTCTACAGAAGAAGGCAGACAGACAGCTATGTGAACACTAGGGGTAGAGATCAGTCCAGTAGCACAATGTAATTGAAGCACTGAAGGGAAAGATTGTGAACTAGGGTAATAGAAAGTTTTAGACCCATAAAAGGACATCACTGGTGCCAACTAGTAGCTTTGTCTCCCACTATGCAGTTCTGGATCATAGATTCAGGGCAGATTGAGAAGAGAACCTCCACTGCAGTATTATTTCCTTAGGGAAGGAGTCCTTGGAGGTTATATCAAGAAAGGGGGAAGTTCAGAAATCAATAGCACTGGTGCTGCCCCAGAAGCAAAGCAGGGTTTCAATTTCAACATCTAGTCTAATTTGCAAAGAAATAACCAGGGCAGGAACCCCAGACCAAAGAGGAGCCTACAATTCTATCACTCTAAACCAACAGAACTTTCTGGCTGGCTGAGCGTTTCTGAATCCAGCAGCAGTCAATAGACAGAATACTGTACAAAACTAAACCTAGATTAGGAACTTGTAGAGCTCTGACCAGAGGACTAGCAGTCAAATTTTTCCCTAGATTGGACCACTTTGGGAGCACTGAAAATTTTCAGGTCCCAGCCTAGACCTTTCTTCCAAAAGTGCACAGGGTCCAGTCCTAACATCTAGTCTGAGGTCAGGAAGTAGGTCGGAAGTATGAGCAAACAAACAAAAAAATCCCATAATAAAAATGTTATGTTATGGTAACAGGGAATTATAGAAAAGAATGACTCCAAAGCATCTATAGAGAAAAAGTTTAGTTTAGACATAAACTCAGTAAAATCGCAGAAGAGATGAAGCAAAGAGTTTAAGAATTTTTTAAAAATGTTTTTATAAGTGAAATTATCCTTTTCCCCAAGATGGTACCAAAGGTGAAAAAAGGAAGTAATCATCCCCTCCAAGACAGAAGCCAGGTCAAAGGCCTTGAAAGCCAAGGAAGCAGTGCTGAAAAGTGTTCATAGCCACAAAAAGAAGATCTGGACATCCCCTACTTTCCAGTTATCCAAAACCCCTCAGCTTCAAAGCTAGCCCAAAGACTATTAGAAAAATACCCCTACAAGAAGTGTACTTGACCATTTAATGCCATCATCAAGTTTTTCTTGACCACATTGAAGATGATTAAGGATAACAGCACCCTTGTATTCATTGTGGATATCAAGGGATATCAAGGCCAACAAACTTTTTTTAAAAAGCCATGTTGTAATATTCTTCTCTAAAGTATAATTTCTCTGGGATCAGGTTTCTTGGGGGGTTTCTGGAGGCAGCCTTTGTTTTAGTTCAGAGTAATAACCACCCCAAAAGTAGCCAGAAGTTAAAGTCCAAATCCTTTATTTTCTCTTTCCAAGTCTAGTCTCCTTCCTTGGGCCCAGTTAGCTTTCTTAGAGGCCTATCTCTCCTTGGTTCCAAGAGCTCTTGCTGCTAGTCCTTTGTCTCTGCCAACTTCAGCCTTTAGCTCCGTCCGACAATCCAGCACAAAGGTGGAAGATGGAATGAATCTGTCTCCTCCTCCAAGAGTTGGCTTGTCCTCTCTGACTTCTGAATGTCCCGAACTGAATCCTGGTTGAGGTTCCTGGCTTAAAGGTGTGAATATTGCAGAATTCTAATAAGTACTAAGTACATTAGTGAACTAGAGAACTATTAAGTTCCATGCTAAATTAGATAACTGACTTAGCCCCTTGTAGGAATCCTAACACCATGTGATGATGATGTGGCCCGATGGTGAGAAAACCTATGCCCAATTTGCCCCAGAGCATGATACTTTAAATGTTGCCTACAAAATTGGAACTATCTAAACTACATCTAACTAGCTTATTTTACCCAATACTTTTTAATAAAAAGGAAAAAAGAAAAAAAAATGAAATGAGAGTTCCTGATAATGTATAAGGAAACTGAGAGTTTAAGTTCATACATGTTCATTTTTGTTGTTTTCAATCCTGTCCAATTCTTTGTGATCCCTTTTTGGGGTTTTCCTAGCAAAGGTACTGGGAGTGATTTATCATTTCTTTCTCTAGCTCATCTTATAGATAAAGAAACTAAGACAAACAGCAAAATTGAGTGACTCGTCCAGGGTCACACATCATGTGTCTGAGGGCAGATTTGAACTCAGGTTTTTCTGACTCCAGGTCTGCTCTATCCACTGCACCCCCTAGCTAACCCTACATGTTCATAAAGTCAGTATATATTAAGAAGTAGTATCTGATTCCATGTCTTCCTATGTCCAAGTCTAGCTCTGGAAAAATGTTGCCTGTCATGCCTTATCTTGCTTTTTCCTTTTTATCTGTAAATCAATGTCCTCTTCTACAAGAACCTCTTTCATCTGGATAATGGACAGAAGTGGATTAGTATTCAATTCTCATCCCACCAAGTTTCCCTGGGAGTATCACACTCATCATTCATTTAGAAGAATTAAAAATCTTTTAGACTTCTTGAGATTTTCCTGGATATTTTGAGTATTTCTTTTCCTGAGGAGAAGTATGACTTCCTGGGCATTGTTGATAAATCTAAAGCAGAAGTCAATTCATACTCCCTTGTCCCCAAACTCTGTAAAATTTGTCCTTTCTTTGCCACTTTCACTAAATAATTTCCCTTTTTGTAGTGGACATCTTAGTTAATGAAAAGGGCAGAAAAAGAACACTTGTATAAGGAAAGCTAATAAAAATCAATTCCAGAAAAAACACAGCCTCTAAGATAAAATGTTGAGGAGTGAGATAAAATATTCTGAGGACCTGAGAGAAAACTACCCCTTCAATTAAATGTACTGAGAACATCTATTTCAAGGTAGAAGAGCAAGTTAAAGATGGCTACTGTGATCCTTCAGGTCATTTTCATGTGAACTTTCAGAGTTGTGAAGAGTATCTTAGAAATTAGATAACTGTTTTGGAATTATGGGAAGATTATTTAACACCTGTAGAGGGCCAGAACTTTGGAGATGTATACTTTTTTTTTTTTTTTTTTTAATATATATATATTTTATAATATTATCCCTTGTATTCATTTTTCCAAATTACCCCCCCTCCCTCTATTCCCTCCCCCCGACGACAGGCAATACCATACATTTTACATGTGTTACAATATAGTCTAGGTACAATACATGTGTGCGAATATCATTTTCTTGTTGCACAATAAACATTAGAATCCGAAGGTACATGCAACCTGGGCAGACAGATATTAGTGCTAACAATTTTCATTCCCCTCCCAGTGTTTCTTCTCTGGGTGCAGCTACCCCTGTCCATCATTGATCAACTGGAAGTGAGTTGGATCTTCTTTATGTTGAAGATTTCCACTTCCATCAGAATATGGAGATGTATACTTGAAACAAGGATATTTACAACAAGATAACTAAGTGGAATTGATGAGATGATGGTTCTTTAGTACACATATACTTAGTATGGTAATGTAATTGTTCTCTAGGTCACATATACATAGTGTGCTGTAATGATGTAATCATACCAAAGTATTTAAGGGCTGAGAAAGACTAGAAATGAGACATTACATCTTTGACCATCCTCTTTTTGGCTCTCCTGCCTCCTACCTTCTGCACTAAGATCAAGACTGGGTTAGACTGTGACAGACACAGATTATAAAGGAGACAGATTGGGAAGAAGACAATAAAGACTCTGGACTCCATTCCTGACCATTCTCGTAGTGTTTATCCTGCTGAGACCAAGGCCTGTCTAAGAGGTCCTCCAGAAAGCTAACCGAGCATTACAAATACCAATTAGAGTCAAACTTGTGTA
This sequence comes from Sminthopsis crassicaudata, assembly GCF_048593235.1. Classification (NCBI taxonomy): domain Eukaryota; kingdom Metazoa; phylum Chordata; class Mammalia; order Dasyuromorphia; family Dasyuridae; genus Sminthopsis; species Sminthopsis crassicaudata. The sequence continues at coordinate 295,922,440 of NC_133620.1, forward strand.
ACTGTGACTACCGTAATGGCCACTTCCTGAAAGCTAAATCTGTTATGTTTTACCCCTCCCCCAAGATTCTCCAGTACTGTCAAGTACAGGTATTTAGGGAGGACTATTACCTGGGATGTAAAGACTTGCTGAGCTCTTTTCAGGGATGTTTATCTACCTTTGATGTCCATATGATTCACCCAACTCTCACCTTATGATTCCAAGAAGCCTCAATATGTGCCTCAAACCTGTCAGTGAGTTAGGGAGATATCTACCCCAAGCATGTGAAGATTTTCTCCAGAGGATTGGTTGGATATGAACACTTTGTTCCAGTAACCATGAAGAAGGCTGAAGTTGGCCTTGTGGAACACTAAATGTTTGGTCTAACATCGAAGATGCTAAGATCATCCATTGCATCCTAGGCCTTAACTTTTGTCTTGCCACTGGATCTCAATGACTCTGGAATAAAGAGTGAAGTTGATGACTTTGTGCAATTATGCCTCACTTAAATCCAATTCAGGAGCAAGACAAGATCATTACCCTGTGATATTATTGATCTTCTTCAAAAAAAAAAAAAAAAAAGCACAAATAACAACAAAAAAAAGAGTTTGGGGAGCCCCTCATTGATTTCATTTGCTCCAGCTCATGCCAATTTGCATTCCCTCAGTTTTAGAGGTTTTCTACAACTTAAGTTCATTTAACCACTGAACAGCTTTTGCAGAAGAATATTCCATATTTCATCTCAGGCTCTAGGCAGGAGAGAGATAATAGATTCACAGTTTTAATTCACTTCGGATTTCTTCAACATAGAGAAGAACTAATCAATTCCAATTGATTATGATGGACAGAACCAGCTACATCCAGAAAAGGAACACTGGGAAATGAATGTAAACTGTTATTTTTACCTTCTGAATCCAATTCTTCCTGTGCAACAAAAAATTCGGTTCTACACACATATATTGTATCTAAATTATACTGTAATATATTTAACATATATAAGACTGCTTGCCATCTGGGGGAGGGGGTTGGGGGAGGAAGGGAAAAAATCTGAATAGAAGTAAGTGCAAGGGATAATGTTGTAAAAAATTACCCATGCATATGTACTGTCAAAAAATGTTATAATTATAAAATAAAATAAAAAATTAAAAAAAAAAAAAAAAATTCACTTCCTATATATCATGGTCCTTACCAAACTCCAAATACAAATATAGCCCCTCTGGACCTGTATCCAGATACCCTTTCTTGGTTTCCTCAATTGCTCTGATAACAACAGTCAAACCCAGTGGTCCTCAAACTTTTAAAATAGGGGGCCAGTTCACTGTCTCTCAGACTGTTGGAGGGCTGGACTGTAATAAAAACAAAAGCTCACATTTTGTCTCCGCCCCTCAGCCTATTTGCCATAGCCTGGTGGGCCACATAAACGTCCTCAGCGGGAAAGAAGGAGAAAAGGGGGAAAATATATCTAAGTGAAACGAGAAATTTTAAGCATGTAGGAATGAGAAAAACATAGACTAAAAGGGATTTGAGAGTTTGGAAAGTTTTGAGAAAACGGAAGATCAGTGTGCTATCACTTTTAAAATTCCTGTAAGCAAAGAGTTCATAACTTTGTTTTCAGAACTTGAGTTTGTGGAATCATGACAGGAAGCAAAATAAAAATTGACATTTAACTCTCCTGACTTACTAAAGAAAAAAAGTTTGAATGGAATATCTAGGGAGATTTTAGAAAATTTCACAAACTAAAGTACTGGTTAATTTTAAAATAACTTTAAATTGATATGTATGTTAAAATTGGAAACTTAACACAATGGTAGCATGTCTAATAAATTAAATAAATGACATCTCCAATTCATGGCCAGACATAAATAAGAAATTTCAGATATTGGAAAGATGGAATAAAAATAGAGTAAAAGGACAAATAGCTGAACACGGGGGCCCCTCTGACCTTTTGGACCTGTGGGAAAACTAGGCATGTTTCTAAAAAATTGTCCCAGGAGAAGAAAAAAAAATATTATTAGCAAGTTTGCTTTCATGGAATTAAAGAACAGAAAGTTTAAGAGGGCTAAATTGGTCGGGAGAATTGGTAATTGTTTGTCTGATTGAGAATTTTGGGAACTTAGTATATTTTAAAGAGGTACTATAATTTTGAAATTGAAGGAAATAATTTTACTGTTGCCTTGTATATGCTAGATTTATTCTGAGTATAAAATCTTAAGAATTGTTTGAATATTGAGGCCTTTACAACTAAGAGAAAAAAATTTTTTTTGCTTTATTTGGTTGGACTTCAAATTAAAATATAGGTTATTAAGCAAAATGCCAATAGCTTACCTTAGGGAAGGTCGTGTTTGTATCTCCCTACTTAGATGTAGGAGAATGTTTAAGCAAGTAGGCATTGGAAGGTATATATGAGGAGAGATTGGGAAAAAGAAAAGAGAGAGAGCCATGAGAAAAAAAGGAGTCACAGAGAGACAGAGACAGGATGTGTTTCTGGGGAGATAATGTTGGTAAGAGAAACAGAAGGAAAAGTATGTAGCAAGAGGGAAAGAGAAAGTTGAATAGAGGATTGGGAAGCCTGGTGAACTTGGGGAGAAACTTAATATTGGGAGAAAATAAATAAACTGATTGGCTAAACACTGAGAAGGATTCCTGTGTAGGAAAATAATTTTTTTTTTTCTTTCTTCCCCTTCATTCCTTAAGGCTGCTTCTTTGGAAGTGAGGTGGTGGGGAGGGCAGCAGCAAAATTTTTTTTTCGGTTTTGTTTTGTTTTTTGTCTTTGTCCTTTTGAAAATGTTTTTGTTATCGACAATATGTAGTTTGGGATTTTTCTGTGTATTGGATATTTTAAAAGCAAAATGTAATTGGTATAATATTCAACTTATGAAACATCTACTTGGGTATGTAAGAATTGTGTGAACTTTCTGAGATAAATTTCTTACTGTTATAAGGTCATGGGTAAATAATTGAGATTTACCTGAAACTTTGGTTAATGGGTTTTGTTATTGGAGATAAAATTTTCTTGGGCTTATAGTTAACACTGTTTGGGAGTTTTAAAGCTCTGCCCTCAGACAGTGGAACAATTAACTGGAATAAAACTGAGTTAAAGCTATTTTATCCTGTTTTGCTGAAAGTTAAGTTTTAACTGCTTATGTTATGTTATAGTCATGTCTGCTTTTTTTCTCCTATGACTGATTTCTATGATCAGAACAACTATCAATAAGAACTGTTAATGGAATTCAATCATGTCATACCTTGCTGTTTCCAACCTGGTTACATGTAATCATTATATTCTACATACTTGGGCAAATAAGTATTTCGTCTGATCATGTATCTGTTACTGGATATTGCGTTTATGATATTCAAGTGTTTTTCAAAGGTTTCCAACTAATGAGAGGACAAGTAGCACAGTGAGACCTAGCTGCTATTTATTTGGGACTATAGCTGACAGCAGTTTGCCTGTCCTGTGAAGCAAACTCAGATGCTGGCTCTTCACATTTGGCAGCAGTCTTGCGAATAAAAGTCTTTCTGTCTCAGACAGTTCTAACCTGTACTTGTTAGATTTGAGGGGTTTTTTTTGTTGTTGTTCTAGATTTTTATCAAATTACAGATTGTTGAACCTCTTCTGAGACATGGATTGGCCCATCTGAAGCTTTGGTAGCTGTCAGCATGCCACATCCACCCCCTGCATGGACTGAGAACCCCAGCCCATTCTCAGCCTGAAGCAGCTTAGATTGAGACCATCACCCTACTTCTGATGTAATTTCTTCTGATATGGGGGGAGTGGGAAAGTGGTTGATGAATTATTATTAAATTACAACTGTGTTACTGTGTGTTTAAGATTTGGGATGGAAATTGTTAAATTGTATGACTATTGCTGTTATGAATGTATAGGAACTATTTGAGGCTTTAGCTTTGAAATTCCTTATTCTGTTGGAACTGTTCTGGCAGACTATTCTCTGTTTGCCTGTTTTTAGGAAATCTCCAAGATATAGACACCTCTCTTGGGACTGGCAGTCTCTAGCCCTGTAACCCCACAGCTTCTTAATTGGTATCTCAACATTCTCAAAAGACATTGCAGTTTTGAGATCAGTCCCTCTAAAGTTCAGGGTTTGCCTGCCTTCATGGTCCAACTGTGCATATTCTGCTCAGAAATCTGGATCCTTTCTGGATCCCAGTAGCAATTCCTGCTCTTCTGAGCAGATTCAGGTGGAGCTACTCCAGGCCCCACTCTTTTCCTCCTTTGGAGTCCCTGATAGACTTGGGGTACCCCTCTTACCATGGGGAGTATGACTGTCTTGAGCACTGCTACTCCCTATATAAGTAGAGGCACAAATGACTACAGATCACATAATACAGTGAACTATCCATCTCAAACTAGATTCTCTGGCTGAGATGAGGACCTTTGAACTACTGATAACTCTGGGGTTGTCAGGGAGAGACTTGCCCTTGCCAGAAGTTTTATTTTTGATTTATTTGCCTCACATTGGATTGATCAAAATTATGGTGCTGAGACCTCCCATGTATCTAGAGGGAGATAATTCAATAATTCAAGTATTCAGAGGGAAAGTGTGTAATGTTGTGCCTCAGTTTCCCTAGATTGTCATCTTTGTTTATTTATCTTTGTATTTTTATGTCTGCCAAATGCCAATCTGTTCTGTGATAACTGTTTCCAAGACAGTTGGTGGAAGCAACTCTTATGGTATGGATTTATTGCAATCAGTGGTATATCCTGTTGCCACTATGTCTACCCTGTGTAATTACATTAGTAACCAAAATAGTTCAACAGTCCTCATCAAAGATACTGCATACAGAGAATGCTATTAAAATGATGATTCTCCAGAAAGGTAGCTGGAATATAATAGAAAGGGATGATCTTGATGGTGAACTTGATAAACAATGTGTAGATATGTTAAGTGATTTTGAATGGTGTGTAAGTTCTTCATAGAAATATGACAAAGTCATTTACATATTACAAGGGGGAAATTGTGTGGAATGGAGAGATGAAGAACTTACAGTAATGCATGAATTCTTTTTCTTTATTTTCATTATTCCTGTGTTTCCCTATGACCTGCATAAGTATAATATGTGCAGGCCTACATTTACTTAACCTAAGTTGGTGACATTTATCAATGTTTGACATCTATCAATATTTAGTCTATTGGCTTGACCACTGTTGGCTTGATAATCTAAAACCTGAACGCCTAAGCCAGAACCCTTCCATTCCAATCTCTCCAGATAGCAACAACCAATTAGATGCCCACCCCCACCCCCAATGCTCTCTCTCTTTTTTTTTTCCTGAGGCTGGGGTTAAGTGACTTGCCCAGGGTCACACAGCTAGGAAGTGTTAAGTGTCTGAGACCAGATTTGAACTCGGGTCCTCCTGAATTCAGGGCTGGTGCTCTGTCCATTGCGCCACCTAGCTGCCCCCTCCAATGCTCTCTTACTTGTGATGTAATCTCTGGTAACAAAATCTATAAAAGCTGTGTATATTCACTGATTCTTAGGCCCTCTTGCTGTGAGTACTTTCACTTTACTTTATCTCTCCAAGCTGGACTGCCCGCCTCTCATGAGATGCTATAATAAACAATCCATTCTGCTTTCTACTTTGAGTGGGCAGGCTTTGGGAGTCCTTACCTAGCTTCTAAGACCTGATCCCAGGCCTGTGGCTTATTTTTCTCTTTTTAAAATTTTTTTAAATTAGTTTTATAATTATACATTTTTGACAGTATATATGCATGAGTAATTTTTTTATAACATTATCCCTTGTATTCATTTTTCCACATTTTCCCCTCCCTCCCTCCACTCCTTCCCCCCGATGACAGGCAATCTCATACATTTTACATGTGTTACAGCATAACCTCGATACAATATATGTGTGTAAATCCAATTTTCTTGTTGCACGTTAAGTATTGGTTCCGAGGATATAAGTAACCTGAGTAGATAGACAGTAGTGCTAACAGTTTACATTCACTTCCCAGTGTTCCTTCTCTGGGTGTAGTTGTTTCTGTCCATCACCGATCAACTGGAAGTGAGTTGGATCTTTATGTAGAAGATATCCACTTCCATCAGAATACATCCTCATAGAGTATTGTTGTTGAAGTATATAATGCTCTCCTGGTTCTGCTCATTTCACTCAGCATCAGTTCATGCAAGTCTCTCCAATGTGGCTTATTTCTCAAAGAAGCTGGACTCAGTTTCCCTAGGATGGCCTTCCTGTTTCAGAGCAGTGGCTGCCACGGCCCTGTTAATTGAGGAAGCCTCCAAAGTGACCCTGGATTAGCCATTAGAGGTTGTAACCCCTCACAGAGTCCAAAGCATTCTAGAAGCCAAAGGGCATCAGTGACTCTCCAGCAGGATGCTTACTAGGTACCAGGCCCTCCTGCTAGATACCCCTGACCTGACTCTCCGGGTCTGTCACACTCTAAGTCCTGCCACTCTTCTCCCTGACATCTCTCAGCCGGGAGAGATTGTCCATAATTGTGAGGAAGTTATAGATTCTGTCTATTCCAGAAGATCTGACTTAAGGGAGATCCCCCTTGAGAACCCAGAAGGGGAGTGGTTCACAGATGGGTCTGGATTTCTTGAGAATGGGGAGAGAAAGGTGAATTATTCAGTGGTGTCTTTCTGGAGGCTAAGCCACTGCCTCCTGGGACTTCTGCTCAGAAGGCTGAGCCCTAACCAGAGCTTTAGAACTGGGGAAGGGGATGAGAGTCAATATCTACACTGACTCCAAATATATTTCTCATATCTTGCATGCTCATGGAGCTATTTGGAAAGAAAGGGGCTTGTTGACAGCAAAAAAACCCTCCCATAAACAATGCGGGAGAAATTCTGCATTTATTGCAAGCTGTCTGTGAGCCCAGAGAGGTCTGGGTCACATTCTCTAGAGGGCCCCAGAGGGGAGATTCACCTCAGGCTGAGGGAGACAGACTGGCAGATTCAGCTGCTAAAGCTGCTGCCCTTTCACCACGGACTCTGGCACCTTTAATTCCTGGCTGCCTGAGCCTTTTGTTCCTTCCTATCGCTCAAGGGAAAAGGCTCTGGCAGAGGAACAGGGGGCACAGCCTTTCTCCCTGTGGCTGGTTTCAGACTCCCTCAGACACCTCTTAGTCCCGAGGCAAGTCAGTGCAGACTGGTCTCTGGTCTGCACCAGACCCCGCACCTGGGAGAAATGCTCTCCATTCCCTGGGGAAGCGAGTTTTCACTGGCCACAAGCTGGGAGAACGATCAGACAGGTCTGCCAGGCCTGCCCAGTCTGTGCCCAGGGGAATCCTGAGGGAGCCGTTAAGCACCCCCTCCTGAAGCCAGTCCAGAAGAGAGGCCAGACCTGGTGAGGATGGGAACCACACTTCACACATACTGTGTGTGGAGGTTTCAAGCTGCTTCTGTCTTTGTTGACACATTCACTAACTGGGCAGAAGCTTCTCCTTCCAGGACTGAGAAGCCCAGAAGGTATCTAAGAGCCTGCTGAGAGAGACCATGCCAGGCTCTGGCTTGCCCAGGTTTTTGCAGAGCGATAACGGCCTCGGGGAAGGGGGAGAAAATGAACCACCGGCTTAAGAGAGTCCTCACTAAACTGTGCCAGGAGACTAGAGAGGCCTGGATAAAGAATCTCCCAATAGGACTTCTTAGCGTTAGAATTGCCCTGAGAGACCATCAAGCTGAGCCCTTTTGAACTCCTGTATGGAACGCCTTTCCTAACTACTAACATTCTTGTGGACCCAGAACAGCATCTGGTCACTCAGTTTGCCACACAGCTTGGTGCACTTTAGAAGGCCCTTTCTGAACATGCAAATGAGCATCTCCCTAAACCTACAAATGCTCATGCTCCAGGTTGACTCCCCTCTAATCCTGGAAGCCCTAGGGCTCTGACCCCCAGGTGTAAAGTGGAAAGGCCCATACAAGGTCATTCTGACCACTCCAACGGCTGTTAAACTGGAAGGGCCCCTAGCTGGACTCATTTCTAGAATTAAAAATGCTGCTTGTGTTACCTCTCCTTCAGATACCCCAGAGTACTCCTGTGAGCCCATAGGGGACCTGAAGGTTCTCTTCTGCAAGACTCCTGGAAAAACCCTGGAGAAAGAAGGCTCTCTCTCTAATCTCCTTCCCTCCTCATCATGAGGACTTTACTCCTAGTGCTCTCTCTCCAGCTTTCCTGGTTTTACTCTCTGAGCCCTCACCAGTGGGGTGACAACTTCCTGGTCAGACTAGGGGACTCTGTGGGGAATGAGGGTGTCCAGGACTGCTAGGTGTGCCATCACCACCCACAGATGCAGCCTAATGCATTCTTTGCAAAGGTCCCATTCCCAGAAGTCACCATGTCCTCCCTGGACCCCACCCCTTTTGTGCTGGCCACCCCCAGAGGAACTACTCTGACCCTGCTGTCCCCTGCTTCCTGGCTGGGAAGGATCTCATATCTACAAATCACCACACCATAGAGACAGTAGATGTCACTGTTTCCCATAATGGCCAGGTTTATATCCCTGATGTGGGTGTTGGGGGCGGTAGCCCCCTTTGATATTTCTTGTTTAATCTCCAACTTCCTTTGGGCTTGTTTCGGTTTTCAGCCCCCATTCTAATGATCTGAAATTCCTTTCTGGGGAGAAATTCCTTTCTGAAGGAGATAACAATAGAGAATTTTTGTCTTATTTACAATAATAAGAAAATTCCTGTCTTATTTACAACAGAGAATTCTTGTATTATTGACAAATATCTCTAGAACCTCTTGATAACATCTCTGTGCAAATTGCACATTGCAAAACAATGTGCAAAACGTTGTTTTGATGACTCTAGTCATCATGTATATATATATATAAGGAAGGCTGAAAAATGAAATCTTTGCCAACAACTGATGTCCCCCTTTCAGGCAGTTTGGGTCTTTCTGAAGGCCAAAAGCCTGTCTATCCCTTTACTATCAATAAAGACTTTGTTTCCATACAGCATTAAGTAGCAAATTCCTTTGTTGATGACCCCGCCCTTGGTTCCTTTGGGGAAGGAAGGAAAGAGAAAAGGAACTGACTCATCTCGGGTTAGAACCTCAGTTTACTCCTCATCTTTGGGACACTGACCTGTACCACCAACACTGTGGGTGCGAGTGTGATCTCTCTCAAGCCTGCCACAATTTCACCTCGGCAACTTGCACCAGCTGCACAGGAGGGTCACAGGCCAGGGGCACCCATGATCATGCACCGCCCCCGAGGGTAACTGTGGCTACGAATTCTGGGATTATCCTGGCAAAGTTATTCACAATGCTTCTATAGTACCTTCTTTGAAGCTTCTTCATAACCTCCTGAAAACTAACATCCCAATTGATAGGATGTTATGTGATTACAATCATCCATGGGGACAAGCAACTAGGAGATGGCTGCAAAATCTGACCTCAGGTACCATCTGTGCACCTAAGGGATATGCTTTTCTCTGTAAAGTAAGTCCTCCATTCCACCTCGATGTTACTTAGGAGAAATGCCCCTGATTGAGACTCTCCCCCAACTATGATTCTCTCCACTTGCTGCTTAACACTGCATCCCTTTCACTGTATATAATGCCAGCACCTTTTATCCCAATCCTTCAAGGAGACAAACTCAGGGATTTTGGGGAAATGTTATATGGTACTTACAGAAAGGCACTTCAATGCAAGTGCCTTGGGTGGGGTACTTAGAACATGAAAATGTTCTCTCCAACTAGCTGGCCAACGAAACCCAGTATTCTCTCTGGGAGATTCAAGAATCCCTAGATTCTCTGGCCAATATGGTTTTAGATGATAACCATGTGGCCTTAGATTATCTCCTTGCTTCTAGTGGAGGTGTCTGCGCTCTGGTCAATACCTCTTGCTGCATGTATATTAACATTTCTAGGGAGGTCAAGCTTCAACCAATTGAAATGAGCAATTTCCCTCATGGGTACCTCCATCTTAAGTGATTTGGGCATAATGGGTCACTGCTTATGAGGAGGCTCTAATCTGAAGCATTAGATTTCAGTTAGGAGGGGGAAGGAAATAGGCAGACACAAGCAGAGGAGAAAACTGTACACAGTGGGGAAAAAAGGACATAAGACGCAAGAGGCTGCAAGAGTTGTTGTTCAGTCATTTTTCAGTTGGGCCTGACCATTTGTGACTCCATTTGGGGGTTTTTTCGGCAAAGATATTGCAGAGGTTTGCTATTTTCTTCTCCTTCTCATTTTACAATTGAGGCAAACAGTATTAAGTGACTTGCCCAGGATTTGAAGTCAGGAAGATGAGCCCACCCAGCACTTTCTATACATTGCCCCAACTAGCTGCTAGTTATAAGAATAGCTGCTTAAAGAATCAGAAATACAGAAATTAAGGAGCTAATGAGAATCCACAAGGGATACTCCTGTTACTTGAGGAGGCTGAGGCTGGTAGATGAAGAATTCTAAGCAGCAGTAGGCCAAGACATTTGGGTGTTTAGCTCTGTCTTGTTTTAATCCCTAGTTTCTAGAGAACTCATTTCCCTGTGTAAACAAGGGGAATGATAAGATCAGTTTGCATAATCAGTCCGGGTGAGTGAAAGAGCTTTATAATCTTAAAATGCTTTGTAAACCATTTGAAACTCTTTCTTGTCTTACCTTACTAGCTAGCCTCTGAAGGAGTACCACTAGCACCTGGATTTTGATGTATATCATTTAATTCTGTGACATGTGAACTCTATGAGATGCTTTAATTGTACGTTGTGAGGAATCTGAGGTACAGCAGTGCCTCATGATGACTTGGATGTTGACTTCCCTAAGCCTCGAGAGAGGCTCCAGAGATGTGTGATTATGTCAATCATTCAGTAAGAGAATCCAACATCGACCAACAACCAAGCAGTCCAAACCAGATTTTTTCTCTGGTACATGCTGTTAAGTAAAATCGCTTCCACAGAGGCTGCAGGATCCTTTCTGGCCACCATAGATCACTCAGCCTGTCAATACCAAGGAGGCACCACCACAACTGCCCAATGATGCAAGATGGAGTAGTCCAGATTAAATCTTTGCCAATTGGATTAAGAATTTAACTAGGGTACCATTCTTTTGAAAACTGTACACAGTGGGGAAAAAAGGACATAAGACGCAAGAGGCTGCAAGAGTTGTTGTTCAGTCATTTTTCAGTTGGGCCTGACCATTTGTGACTCCATTTGGGGGTTTTTTCGGCAAAGATATTGCAGAGGTTTGCTATTTTCTTCTCCTTCTCATTTTACAATTGAGGCAAACAGTATTAAGTGACTTGCCCAGGATTTGAAGTCAGGAAGATGAGCCCACCCAGCACTTTCTATACATTGCCCCAACTAGCTGCTAGTTATAAGAATAGCTGCTTAAAGAATCAGAAATACAGAAATTAAGGAGCTAATGAGAATCCACAAGGGATACTCCTGTTACTTGAGGAGGCTGAGGCTGGTAGATGAAGAATTCTAAGCAGCAGTAGGCCAAGACATTTGGGTGTTTAGCTCTGTCTTGTTTTAATCCCTAGTTTCTAGAGAACTCATTTCCCTGTGTAAACAAAGGGAATGATAAGATCAGTTTGCATAATCAGTCCGGGTGAGTGAAAGAGCTTTATAATCTTAAAATGCTTTGTAAACCATTTGAAACTCTTTCTTGTCTTACCTTACTAGCTAGCCTCTGAAGGAGTACCACTAGCACCTGGATTTTGATGTATATCATTTAATTCTGTGACATGTGAACTCTATGAGATGCTTTAATTGTACGTTGTGAGGAATCTGAGGTACAGCAGTGCCTCATGATGACTTGGATGTTGACTTCCCTAAGCCTCGAGAGAGGCTCCAGAGATGTGTGATTATGTCAATCATTCAGTAAGAGAATCCAACATCGACCAACAACCAAGCAGTCCAAACCAGATTTTTTCTCTGGTACATGCTGTTAAGTAAAATCGCTTCCACAGAGGCTGCAGGATCCTTTCTGGCCACCATAGATCACTCAGCCTGTCAATACCAAGGAGGCACCACCACAACTGCCCAATGATGCAAGATGGAGTAGTCCAGATTAAATCTTTGCCAATTGGATTAAGAATTTAACTAGGGTACCATTCTTTTGAAATATGGAATGTTGATTTAGCCTCCATCCCACATGACCTTCTCTCTCAGCCTACATTCAAAAGACATAGCTGTGAATCATTGTATAGCCACATAGAACATAATGAAAATTAAAAAAAAATTTTTTTAAAGTTACTAATTCCTACATGGACCCCTCTGCCTCCCACTTGCCCTCTCAGTTCTTCAGGTGAAACAGGAAAATTCCCAAATTTTCCTCATTCACAAATAATATAAATAAGGAAATAAGAGGAAAAGATAGCTATTTAGAAGGAAAGGTAGAAAACTACTGGAATGGGGGATAGGTTAACCATCTAGAATCCAACAATTTACTGTGCTTTTTAACAACTGACAGTCTCAGGTTCTTTGGGATTTTATCTTCTCTCATTCTAATCTCTTAACTTTTCTCTACGATTACATTACAGATCACTTTAATAATACACAATACTACTCTTTCTCCCTGGGTATTAGTCACCAAAGAGAGGGCATTGGGTCATCGTGATGAGATTCCGTGCAGGGCAGAGGTGTGGGAACCCCTTCTGATTAGTGCAGGTCCTCTGTAAAAGAATTTACAAACCCGGAAAGTTAGACTAGCAAAATGAAGTTTATTGGCACTGAGAAGTCGACCTTTGCTGGGAGGCTGACTTCCTTAGTGGCAATGTCCCGACAGAGAAATAAAAGTCTAGCAGAGGAGTCCTGGCAGAAGGATAAAGAGGGATTAATGCTGAGAAGAGGGAGTCTCTTCACAGTGGGCAGAGGGTCCTCGAGAGCAGCTATGCCAAGGAGAGAGGGGGGGATTCCCTGGCATGGTAAGTCCTGCAAGGAGTGAGTTTAAAGAAACCTGTTATTATAGGTAGCTCTAGGTGGGGGCTGGGACAGCCTGAGCTGATCAGACCAGGATTTCTCAATTGAATGAGAATTTAGAATTTCAAAAGGATCAATGGGAATCGATTTGCCCTAGAATAGGGAGGATGGGCCTCTCTCTCAGCTCCTTGGAGCCTGATCTCTCAGATCAAAAAAGGGGACACAATTTAATTTTAAGGGGAACACAGTTTGAGTGATATTTTTTTTCAAAGTGATAATCTTAAAGAGAACAAAACTTCAGAAAGTTTCCCTCCCACTTCAATGGCAGCATTCAACTGAAGCTACCCACAAGTCCCAAAAAGTTAGCTGTCAATATTCCACATGATAAAGAAAATGCCACAATACAATTGTTCTTGTCCTTCTCAGACCGATTCTAATCTCTATCCTGATTTGCACCTTTTTTCATTAGACTTTAAGGCTCTTGAGAGTCAGAAGATGGGAAAAGAATCCAATCCCCCCTCAGCCCCATTATCTGAGAAGCCTCCCAATTTCAAAGACAAAGTCTCTCTCATCAACACCTGCTTTTTTTCTTTTTAGTACCTAGCAGAGTGTGCTTTGCATATAAGGAGTGCTCCATCTCAAAAAATAAATGTAGATTAAAGATAGATAAAAAGATAAAAAACATACAAATGATGAGGTAATAGGGAACCTCAAAATGATGAGGTAACTTGAACCAAATCATGAGATAAATACCTAATAATGAGGTCTATACCTCAATAGGATTAAGCGATGTCTAGTGGCAGGATTCGGGGTACAGGGAGTCACATGGGGCTCCCCTGCAACCCCCTTAGGATTCGGTGCAAGGATACAAAGTTAAATCAGGTCTAGTGGCAGCGAGAGTCCCCTGTAAATGAATTTACAGCCCGAAAACCTAGATGGGTAAAAGATGTTTATTGCAGGGTTTGGAAGCAAGGTTAAGGTCTGGTTAGTAAAAGGCATTAGATAGAGGAAGATAAACGCCGAAAGCGGCGGGGATTCTGATGCAAGCATCTTAGCTGGCATCTTTCAAATCTCTGAACCAAAGATGATTCTAGCTTTGCTCTTTTTATCTGCTTGAAGAAGTCATAGGCGGAGCTCAGGTTAATTCCTTGAAGGCCAGATTTTTGGCGGGCTTTATCCAAGCCAGCTCAGATCCAGTGGGGGGCTGGGTACAGCCCAAACTAGTTCTGACCAGATCTTGTATCAAAGGTCCAAGTCCCAAAGAAGTTGGAGATCAAACAAGGAATACCAAGGGGCTACCGCCCTCAACACATACATAGACAAAGTTCTATTATAATTTGGATTTAGGCACTGTTTTTAAATTGGGCAGTTTATTTTAGGTGAAATAGAATCTTAAGAGTGCCTGATTGAAGCTAGCCAGAAGGAAGGGAAGGTTGGGGCTTTATATTAGTGGCAAAAGCTGGGCATGGACTGGCTGTTTTGTTTTAAAGCAGTAGATTTTAAATTCACTTACAAGAAAACCTTGGCAGAGCACCAAAGCCTTCATTTTTGCCTGACCTCTATTTAGCCATACTCCTGTGTGGTGCAAGACCCCCTTCCCAATCCAATGAACTAATCAGAGACAAATTCAGGAACAAAGAGAAAACATTTATTTAATCCCTGCAGGGAGAGGCCCATACACACATCCAGGAGATCCCCTGTGCTCTCACCATGTGCTTCTGGAACCTGACCAGCTTCTGACTTGTTCAGGGTTTAAAAGCAAAAGCCTTGAGTCTTCTTATTGGATAGATTAACAGGATGTAGCCATCCTTGACCAATGATCACTAATACTGGCTACCTCCCATAGGTCATGTCACTTCCTGCAGCTTCCTGTATCTCAGGTTCAAAGTTCATTTCTCCAGAGAATAAATGACCTCCCCAAGGTCTCATTCTGGGAACATGTGACTCAATCCTGAGAAATGCTTCACCCAATTAGTCCCATTCACTTCCAACACATCAATAAAACTTGGTACTTCTCTTATTGGTTTGTTGAGTTGCTTTAAATGCCATCTTACAGTCATGGACCATCTCACCAGTACCATCCCAGGCATCAGAACTGTATAAGAAATGACCATATAGATCTTATTATTATGATTATAGACCATATAGATCTTATTATTATGATTATGATCATATAGATCTTGCCAATTGTTATCCATGGGGTTTTTTTGGCCAACATACTGAAACTGCTTTGCCATCTCCTTTTTCAATGGATTAAGGCAAACAGAGGCTCAGGGTCAGACAACTGGTAAGATCTGAAGTTTGACTCCCAACCCAAATCCTCTGGCCACTGTGACATCTGATTGCCCCATGAAACTAACTCCTTAAAGTACTTAAATGAATAGTCTGTTACTTGAAATTGCAATTAAAAAAAAAAAAAAAAAAAAAAAAAAAAAAAAAAAAAACTGAAGAAAAAAGAGATTTCACTCACATATCTTTTGAAGATAAATTGTTTTCCTCACAACACTGTCAAGTAGACCCAGTGCCAACTAGCTGCCTTTGATTAATTGAAGTATACGGTAAGAGCATAGGCGCAGGCTGTTTGTATATTTAGAGGAGTAAATCTAGTGTCATTTTATTAATTAATCAGTGAAGGGGTGCAATATAAAATTTGTCCACCAGATAGCACTATACTTCAGCTACCAGCCAGTGATTTGACAAAGTCTTATTGACCTGCGGACAAAAGGTCCCCTTCTAGTATTAGCTGTTCACTTTGCCAAACCACGTGGGTTCAAACAGCTGGGTAAGAAAGAAACTCTTGCCACATGGAATGTCTGTAAAAAGAGAGAGGAGAAGGAATTTATAACAAAAATTGTGCCTCCCTCTTTTTAAAATTGTTTTCTTGCTATACATGTACATTAATTTAAAAAAAAACATATTTCTTTACGAATCATGTTAGAGAGAAAAATCAGAATGAAAGGGAAAAACATGACAGAAAAAATAAAAGATTTGTGTACCAAATTTTTTCTTCTTTTCCCCCACTTCTGCCCTAAATTTGCCTTTTTTAAAAGTAAATTTTAAGTTGTTTTTTTTTAACATCTTTATATTCTACTGTACTTCTCCTTCTATCTCCTTACAGAGAGCTCTCTCTTTTTTGGATAAAGAATTGTAAAAAGCTGAATTTAATAGAGACTTTGCTCAACTGTTACTATTTCCTTACTTGTCCTCCTGGTTTGCTTAGCTTCTACACTGTGGGGTTGCTCATCAACAGAGAAACAAAGGACTTTCCCCCTCACTCACACACACACACACACCTACACACTTCACCCCAACTTTCTCATACTTCAATTCCATCCCCAACTCAAATCCTGAGAAACAATTTCAATTTTTGGTTTAGTATAAGGGGTCCTCTCCAACAAAGGATAAGAGGGGGAAAAGGGTACCTAGAGTAATAAATATGAGTCAGCTTTTGGAAAAAGGAATGTTCAGCAATGATTACCATTATTTGAAGAGCTTGAGAGTCATTGAGAAGTGACATTTGAAAACAGATGTTTTTAGGACTTTACCTGCACTGATTACACATCAACCCTAACTGGAATCTTCGTCTGCTAGTCTGTCTGTCTGTCTCCTTTTCTTTCCTTTAGGCTAGTCTTTGTCTACTGTTATTGCAGCTCCAACTGCTCCAGGACTGACTACCCAGTTGTTTGAGTACTTGGAAAGAGGAAGGCGCCTGTTGCCTTTAATCTCACACCTATGCCAAAAGTTAAAGGAAAGAACACATAAATGGGAGTCAGCCTTATCCCAGCCTAAATTCATCTAGGACAAAGCTTCTTAAACTGGAGTTATGGGGTCATGTAATTGAATGTGGAAGTTATGAAATTATGATTTATTACCAGTAAATATTTGATTTGTATGCATATGTTATATATCTCAATATACCTGGGGTGGAATAAAAATTTCTCAGGCAAAAAAGGGGTCATGAGTGAAAAAAGTGTAAGCACCTCTGGTCTACCAGGCCCGTGAACTCAGGAATTTCAAGGAAATGGTGGAAATATAATCTCCCAACCGGACTCACTGAAGAGCCAAGAAAATCATCCTGATAATTCAAGACTGCCAGAGAAAAGAAGTCTGAGATTTGTATGTACTGATATAGGATGAAATGAACTGAACCAGAACAATATCTCAAAGACCAACAGCTTAAAAATATTTAAGAACTCTTGATTTCTGTTTTATATACACAAGTTTTGAACCAACAGTCAATTCTAAAAACTTTTTGTCATTATACAGTATGAAGTTCATAACATTCCATAACTGACATTCGGAGATTATTTAAGTCTGCCTTGAAGTGTTGGAGTGCAAAGAGAGTACCCCTCTGATGTGTCTCTAGATTTATCCCAAGTTTCCATGACCTGAATGCCAAATGAGCATGCTCCAAAGGGTAGAGAATAGAGGGCTATGTTAAACAACATCTCACACCCAGAGTCTTGCACTTTTACAAAGGAAGGAGAGGTATTTTTTTAAATTAAATTTTTTTTAATTAAATTTTTTTCTCCATAAAAATCTCCCTTTTCATCTCATCTCTTCTGATCACAATTTGAAAAAAAGAGAAAAAAGATATTGATAACAAAAATACATAAAAAAGCTAATAAATTCCTTGGTTGGTTTTGTCCAGAAAAAGGTCTCAATCTATACCATAAGTCCATTTAAATGTCAGGAAGTGGATATCATTTTTAATCATTAGTCCTCTTGAATTATGGCTGGTCAGAATTCTTAAATCTTTTAAAGGTGTTTGTCTTTACAGTACTGTTATTGTATACATTGTTCTCCTGGTTCTGCTTACTCACTCCTTTTCAGTTCATACAAGTATCTCCAGGTTTTTTAGAAAACATTTAATAATTTATTAATTTTTAATAATCTTTTTTTAGAGTATAAATTAAATACAATATATGTACACGTGACAAAACAGTTGTTTTGCTGAACAAAAAGAATCGGACTTTGAAATAGTGTACATTGTGATAGTCCTTGTGTATGGTTTTCCTGGTGGTACTTATTACAGTTTGCATCAGTTCATGTATCTGTACCTGCTTATCATATTGTTTGTTGCAGCACAAAATATTATATCCATGTGCCAAACTTTTTTGGTCCAAGTGATGGGGCGACGTTTCTTTTGCTACTACAAGAATATTATCAAAAATACTTTGATGTATATGCCGGCCTTTCCTTTTAGTCACTAAGATAAGTGTTTTACAGAAGTTCTGGCTCAAAGAACCTGGGCACATTAGTCACTTTTGCATAATTCCAGATTGCTTTCCAAAGTACTTGTGCCAATTTACAATTCAGCTATTTATCTTACGAAAAGAAACTTTTTTCCAAAATCACCAGACCTACTTTCACAAAGAAGGATGCATGGTTTGCTCAAACTCGTGCGTCTTAATCTATTTACATATTTAAATTAGTGAAACTGCCATAGTTGCTGTTCTATGGCATACGTAGTTGCTATAGAAACTATTTAAGGGTCTTTGAAACTAGAGAGTAGCCTGAGGCAATTTCACTCGAGCTTCCAAAGTAACAGTTCGGCTGGTCGGGGGTGAACAAGTAGGATCCGGAAACCGGGAAGAGGGGATTCCGCCGTGCACAGGCGCACTGAAAACTCAAGATGAGACTGGAAAACGACTTCGCACCGTACGCAAGTCTACCCAGGGTGCTACTAGGTTTAGCCAGGGGTGCTGGGCGATAGGGGTGGAGAGATACACTGCGGGTTGATTTAGGCACATGCGCAATAACAGCAGTTCCAAAGCTTGGGTGGGGCGTTCTCTACCGGCTACTGGAGCTGGAGTGGGGAAGTCTTTTCAACATACAAGTTTACTGGTGACGTAGACAGAGGAAGGAGCGGGCGGCCTAACACGCATGCGTCATGAAGGCGCGGACTTCCCTTAGGAGGGTGTGGCGAGAATGAAGTTCACTGCGCAAGCGCAGAAGCTACCTGGTTGGAAGAGTTTGAGAGGAGAGAGCGGGGCGGGGGGCGGGAGGGAGAAAACGCGCCTGCGCATTGTTCGAGGATTGGAAGTACTGGACGACT
This sequence comes from Sminthopsis crassicaudata, assembly GCF_048593235.1. Lineage (NCBI taxonomy): Eukaryota > Metazoa > Chordata > Mammalia > Dasyuromorphia > Dasyuridae > Sminthopsis > Sminthopsis crassicaudata. Next base: position 295,941,316 of record NC_133620.1, read on the forward strand.
TCGGAGGAACAAAATGCGCAAGCGCATTATTCTATAGTCGGGTGGGTGGAAGGGGGGAGGAGCGGGGTGTGAACCGGTGCGCCTGCGTAGTGCGGGGGTGGAGTACAGAGCGGGTGGGGGAAGAAGAAGCAGAGAGCGCCTGCGCTGCTGTCAGACGGCTGCTTGGTTGGTCAGTGGGGAGCCAGCGCCTGCGCACTAGGACGCGTGTGCAGCAGCAGCAGCGGCGGCGGCGGCGGTAGCGGCGGCGGCGGCAGCGGCAGCAGCGGCGGCGGCGGCGGCGGCAGCGGCAGCAGTAGCAGTAGTAGTAAGCTTGGCGGTAGTGGTCGAGCTTACGGCGGACGGACGGGGGTCCAGTCGGTACGTTCGCACGAGGTGAGGGCGGGTATTGTGCGCGTGCGCAAATGCCCCAGTTGGGGAGGCTGTGGAGGGAATGGAATGGAGTGGAACGGAGGGGCCGGCGAACAGGCGGGGGAGGGGAAGGGCAAGCGGTCGCCTGGTGGGGCCTGAGCTTGGGAGGGTTGGGGTAAGAGCGCGAAGGGAAGGGCGGGAGCGCGCGCTCACCCTGCGGGTCTGGCGCGTGGTGCGGCGGTTACAGTCCGGGCGGGTGACGTTGGCGCGACGCAGGGTTAAGGGGGGTGTTGGGGGAAGGTTGAACGGCGAGCGCGGGGCCGCCACGCTGGAGAACCTGAAGCCGAAGACCACGAGGGGACCGGAGATTGGTTTCATCTCGCGGGATGGGGAGGGATTGAGACCACGTGGGTGAGTCGGGAGGGGGGGGAGAGGAGGACAGAATGAGCCACGCGGGACCGTTGGGCTTGGGATTGGGACTTGGGGAGGGATTTGGGGTCGCCCCACGCACACACGTGAGATGGGGAAAGATTGAGTCGGGGGTTGGGCACGTGAGGGCCGTGGTGGGGCACGCGGGAGAGAAGGCATAGGAGAGCTAAGAGACTTGGGGGAGGGGCTTCTAGGGGTACAGGAAGTTGGATTTGTGGGGGGGGCGTTGGGGGAAATCCCTCGGTTTCCCTCTGCTGGAGAAGGTGGCTTTGAGTGGGAGGGAGGGGGACTGTAAAGCCACATGGCCTAGGTTAAGGTCGTGAGGGAGGGGGCAGGAAATCCAAGACCGGAGAGGGACCCCATGGAGGTGGCTAGAACTCTGCCACATCGTGGGTTTGAGACCTCTGCCAGAGGGGTGAGGGGCCCTGGGTAGGGAGAGGCACCAAAGGAAGGGCAAGGGAGAAGGTGGGCCATTTTCCTATCTCCCAAAATCCTGAGGGTCCAGAGGATAAGCAAAGAAGAGGAGGGAACATTTAAAGGGGGAGGTATATGAAACAAAACTAAAGGGGCTAAATTGGTGATCCGGATAGATTTCAACATTAGTGTTTAACTAGATGGACAGGCCCCTGGTTCACATATGTTAACCACTTAGGCTTCATACCTATCATATAATCAATATCAGTTATTACCTACCTATCCCCTTTTTTGGAGTGAGGGATTTGTATTTAAGTAGAATTATCGGAGAAATTGTTGAAGGTAGGAGGCATAAGGAGAACTATTTCAGTGATAATCAGGAAAGGTGTGGTGTTGACTTTATTACTTAAGCCCTGGCAAATTTAATCTGTGTTCGCACTATATAAAGGGGAAATGGGGCAAAAAAAGTCTTTAAAAGATTTTGGGCTAATACTTTGAAACTTCTGTTGAATTCTCAAACCATGACATAGAATTTCCAGATGGCCATTGTTTTTCTTCTATAGCCACTCTTTTCTAAATCAGGGACTTTTGCCTCCATGCTAAATGTTTAAATTTATATTCAGTGAAACTTTTTTTTTTTTTTTTTTTTTTTACTTTTATTACCTTGACTAGATTAGCCCTTTGGTTGGATTTGTAAACCCAAACTTAGCCCATGTGCTGCCTGGGCCTTAGGCCTATGCAGGTGCATGCTGGGAAAAGTGGGAGGGTTCCCAGGGGGAGGTCTCATATTTGGGTTTTGTGAGGGAACTGTAGCTGGTTGCTTGTTGGAAAGTGAGTAAGTGGACCTTTTTCCTTTACCCAGAGAAAATCTGGTAGATTTAGTTTGGGTGGCTGGGAATCTCCCAGGCTAAGTTGCCTAGAGCATTTCTATATCACTGGTAGGTGTAGGGGTGTGTGTGTGACTACTGTGGGTGGAGCCCTAAATGAGTCTCCACCCAGTCCCCTAGCATTAGCCCAACTCCACCCAGTTGCTCAGAGCTCTTTAATTATAGCCCTGACTTTCTTTTGGGGGGAGGGTAGGGTGACACATGAAGGAAAGGGAAATGTTTTTATATAAGATTTTTCCTATCAGTAATAGGACAAATCTCCCAAATTCACAGAAAGGAGGTAGGGTGTCATTAGGAGTATAGGCATAGGGAACCTTAAAGAACTCTTAATAACACTATTTCTCCCTTTCAGTTGGAATAGAAGTCTCTCAAAATGGCAGATGACCTGGACTTCGAGACGGGGGATGCAGGGGCATCAGCTACCTTTCCCATGCAATGCTCTGCCTTGCGCAAAAATGGCTTTGTGGTGCTCAAAGGCCGGCCCTGTAAGATAGTTGAGATGTCCACCTCCAAGACTGGAAAGCATGGCCATGCCAAGGTCAGAAACTCTACCTCGTTTTGTCTTTTGCTTCCCAGCCTGCTTATATCTTTTAGTCTGCTTTGTTTTTCTTTACCAGAAAGCCTTCAACCTTGCCATTCTGACTTCTTGGCTAATCAGCACTTCTTTATCTCAGTATTTTGCCTTTCTATTCCTCCACCTTAACCTTCCCATTCTTTTTTATCTCTTTCAACTTCTGGATACCTTTTAGAGTCTCTTTCCACCATTTGGCTTCATTCATTCAGTAACTTCTTTCTTACCTTACTTTATTGGAAGTTTCTGACTTTCTTATGTCACCTCAAACCCTTTTTACATTCATTTCTTTCTACTTGAAAACTTGTTTTTTCTTGTTCCTAGATGTAACCTTCTCTTTATATGATGCATCCAGGATTAGAAAGAGCTTACAGGAGCACTATTTTTAATATATACTGAAATTCCAGATTTTGTCTATGTTTACTTGTTGCTGTCTTGAATCTTTTTGCTTCTTAAAAGCTTCTCTGATAATGAGCCTGTTCAACATAGACTTTCCTCAATATCATTCTTCTTACCTAAATCCTAATAATTTCTCTTAAAGCAGTTTTTCCATTTCTTCCCAGGTTTCTGCTTTTCTTCCTATTTTAATTACTTCAGACATAGCCTGTTTAATAAACACTTCAGCTTTTTACCTCTTGGTAATGTCATTTCTCCTGTCCTTGGAGGTTGGAAACTCTAAAATCTTGCAGTTTCCCATATTCCTAGAAACACATTCTTTCCCAAGTGTACTGGTCTCTTGACTTATCATCCTTAGTTTTGAGTTCTTGCTTCTTTACATTTAATAACCTATTTTTGTATATGCTTTTCTTGCCTATTTTCCTTCTTGAAGATCATTAATTCTCAATGACATGAATCACCTCACTCATTTGGGGAAGGAGGGAAAGAATCTGTAGCTTTAATATAACACTCTACTTGATACACACATATATGTATGTATGTATATGTACACATCCAGGTTCATCTGGTTGGTATCGATATCTTTACTGGGAAGAAATATGAAGATATCTGCCCTTCAACCCACAACATGGATGTGCCCAATATCAAGAGAAATGATTTCCAGGTATTTGAAAGGGGAAGTTTAAAAAGTCAAGGCTAAGTAAGGTGGGATTCATGATGGAAAGTGGAAGAATTATTTGGATTACCCATCCCTTGCTTTTTGTCCTTAGCTGATTGGGATTCAGGATGGCTACCTGTCACTGCTTCAGGACAGTGGGGAAGTGAGGGAGGACCTTCGTTTACCTGAGGGTGATCTTGGCAAGGAGATTGAGCAGAAGTATGATTGTGGAGAAGAGATCCTGGTAAGTCGTGATCTCCATGTCCTATCCTCATTTTCTGCTTTTAACATTCATAATCTTATGGTAAGAAATTTAGATCCCGATCCCCTTTTCTTACAGATAACAGTGCTGTCAGCCATGACAGAGGAAGCAGCTGTTGCAATCAAGGCCATGGCAAAGTAACTAGCCCCCAGGTGGGTATAACACTTTTCTTTGTCTGTGGGTTACTCCCACTCCCAAGTCCTTTGCTTCATTTGTATTGCAAGCTATGTATTAATTTTTTTCTTTCCATATTCAGGGTGGTGGTGGCTGCAGCAGCAGCAGCATCAATCTGCTCCTGAAGAGGCCTTCCCTCTCCTCCCCAGCCCGGTCAGGCTTTGGCCCCGCCCTGGCTGGACGCCTACTCTATTTCTTTGATGTTTTATTTTGGGTTTTTTTTTCTCTCAGTCCGGGGAGCTCCTCCCACCCCCTCCCCTTTAGGTCCAGCCCTATCTCCCCCAACCCCTTGGACAAGATGGGGGCAGGGCCTTGGTAAAACTGCCCCCTTCTTTCCCCACCTCACACTACAGCCCTGGTGGGGGAGAGGGGATGGGGGCTCCTTGAGATTTAGTGTTTTGTTGTTTTTTTTTTTTTTTTTTTTTTTTTTTTTTTAATTCAATCTGGAAGCAGAAAGCTGTGGATTCTGGATTCTGGCAAAAATCCTCTGCCCCATCTCCCTACCTTCCTGTCTGGCCCCCTGGTTCCCTATACCTCACCTAGCACCACTCCCTCCTCCAACAGGGGACCAGACTATCCCCCCTCCCCCACTCTGCCTGTGTCTTTCCCCAAATCTCTTTAGTGGGAGAAGAGACAGGAGTGGGGAGGGGCTCTGTTCCCCTCCTCAGGCATCCAGGAGGGCCTCTAGCACCCATGGGCCCCACCCCTCCTTGCGGTTTTCTCCCTGACACATTTGTTAAAAATCAAACCTGAATAAAACTACAAGTTTAATATGACTGCCCAAGTTTCATATACTTTTTTTGAATCCCAGGAGAGTCCAGCATTTAGATCTCCCTTGTGAAAACAGCCAAGACTTAACTAAGAAACACTGTAAGAAAACCAGTGGGGCTGAGAAACTGAAGGGAATTCAGACAGCAGAGAAAAAAAAAAACAAGGGCACTGATAACAGTAATATGTAACTTTATTGGAGATAGACCCTGAATCAAGTCACTTGTGATAAAAACGCTGGTTCTGGCTGTGCTGGATAAAAGGGAGCCGGGGGCCTGATTGGCTGGTAGCTGCAAAGCTTGACTGTGGGGAACAAAGTAGGAAAAGTATAAGTGTCAATGCCATTTTCAAAAACTTTTTGAGTACCACTTGGAGTTCTCTCACCTTTCCTGAAGGTTGCATCTGTACAGGAAGTTGGGGTGTGGCTAAGAGCCCAGGAGTTGGGTGCAGAGCCTGGGGATGCATGGGGCGCAGAGAAGACTGTAACATACAATGTCAAGCACTTCAGGATTATTGAATCCTATAAAACCTTGTCCAACCCCTTGGACAAGATGGGGGGCAGGGCTTTGGTAAAACTGCCCCCTTCTTCCCCCCGCCTCACACTACAGCCTTGGTGGGGGAGAAGGGGATGGGGGGCTCCTTGAGAGTGTCTTATTGTAAAAATAGGGTTCTCACCGAATCAGAAAAGCCTGACTGCTGGTTAGCATGTTCCAGCTGTTTTTGAAGAGACAGAGCATTGCCAGGTTGCAGGAACCCTAGGATAAGAGGGGATAATCTCAGTGACAATTAGTGAACACAGAAAACGAGGGAGCCAAGGTAAAAGGGATACACATACCTGTTTGTGTTGGCTGATAGTGGCCATGTACTGCGTAGGACTGTGGCTGAGGTTGCGACAGGTACTGAACAGCAGGAAAAGCTGAAGGAGCTGAGGGGGGAGGTGGTTAAACATTGATAAAAGCACCCAAATTTTAATCTTTTCATTCTCATTTCTATCCAGTTTTCCCTTACCTCTGAGCTGTTGGCTGGGACTATAACCTGGCTGGGTAGGTCCATAGTGAGGTGGGGGCTGGGCTGCCCCATAGGCCCCTCCAGGGCTACCCTGGAATTGCCCATGTTCTGAGGTTCCTGCAAAAGCTGTTGACCCCACAAAATGACGGGTCTGGAAAAGATTGAAAGATTAGGTGATCTTAACAGCTGACAAGCTTGCAAAGCAATTTCCAAATTTTAAAGAGGTAAGATAAGGGAACCTAAGCAAGTCCTGGTTCTGGTCGCCTCTAAAGCTTTAAACTTCTTCAAAGCTACAATTTATGATTAGAGTCTTACCTTCATCACAACACCATGTTGGCTGTGATGCTGGGTATTCCTGTCCACTTACCGTGAGCACTTGGGGTCCAAACATCTGCTTGGCCCTATCAGCAGACATGAGAGTTCCTGGTCTGCTGTGTCCTCCAGGGCTTCCTATGATGAAGTGTGGGGTTCTGAAGGCTGTAGGCTCTCAAGACTGGAAACTCAAGACATCTTGTACCCACCCTCCCAGTTCACCTCAATACCTTGCATGCTGAGAAGATGTGTCCCTGTGTGCACAGCCAGACCCTGTTGATATGCTGCAGATGTAAGTGTTGTCAAGTCACTGAAAGGGAAGATTACAAATTATTTATTAATTATATAAAATATAATTAAATTACAAAGATTACAAACTGGAAGGAACCTCATCAGTTTTACAGAAGATGAAACTGGAGTACAAAGAAATTGAATCAAAGTAAATTTCAAAAATTAAAATTAGATAAGATTAACATAAGTGGCATGGTTAAGAAAAGAACCTGAGTTCATACTTCATAGTTCATACTAGTGTATGCCTTGTCCCTCCATGTTCCCACCTTTGCTCCTTACGGCGCCTTTTCTCCTCCTCATGTAAAACTTTCTTGAGTTGTAGGAAGAGCTGGTGTTTCTCCTCTTGTAGGGCCAGGAGCTTCTCTTGCAGTTTAAGGATCTGGAAGGAACACAGAGACGGTGAAAGGAAGTCTGCCAGAATGGGGGGAGGAGGGCAGGATGAAGAACAAGAGGGTGTGTATGAGTGTGTAAATTTTTACCTGTTCTTTGGTTTCTTCCAGTGACATCCTTTCCTCCATTTCCTTTTTCTTCCTCCTCTCTTGTTCCTCCTTCATTTTCTGTTCCATCATCTTGTCCACCTCCTCTTCCTCTGGGGAAGGGGCATGGGATTAAAACCTTAAAGCTAAAAGGGATCTCAGACATCAACCCCCTTCATTTTAAAATAGACCTAGATAGGGAAGGTGACCCCACAATTCAAGGTTTAACTAGGAGCACTGAGACCTTGAAACAGTTCATAGTGGAAAGATTCAGGAAGGCTAGTTTTCAAATCTTGCTTCAGACACTTCTCAGCTGTGTTAATCTGTATTTAATATGTCTCAGTTTCCTTAACTATCAAATGGGGATTCCTTTTAAGAATGCTTAACTATTTAATCACCCACCGACTTAACTAGGGGACAGATCTCTTAACATGCAGGACTACAATGTGCTGCTGCTCCTTTGCAGTCCTGAGCTAGCCAGCACCCTCACTCACCCTGTCTCTTCCTCTCCCGTTCCATCATTATATGTCGATGCAATGCCCTAGCCATGGCATTAGAGAGCTTGGGGCGTTCCAGCAAGGCCGGCATGGTGACCGGCAGGGTGCTGTCACACAGACTGGGGTGTAGATCCTGAAACTTGGTCACTGACAATCCAGTCCCCGAAATGAATCTGCAGAAATCTGCTTCGTTGGGGAATAAGCATTATCACAGAGGTGTAAAGAGGCACCCACTCTTCGGAAGGGCGGATCTGAGGGCCCTCCCCACCAGCCGGAAGAAACGAGGTGGGAAAACCAGGCTTCATCGCCATCCGACAGCCACGCAAGAGGGAGGGAGCCCAGACCCCAGCCACCCCCACTGCAGCCCCAGGACCGGACTCCCAAGGTTGAGGGTGGGGCCCGAGAGAGCATCCAGGCTACACCGCTGGGCATGTGGGCAGGTCACGTGCCTCTCCCGTCAGGAGCCCCGCCACTCCCTCGAGTCCATCACCTGCTCTAGCCAACGGGGTTGGGGTCGAGTGCCACCCTAGGCTCCCCAGCCTCCCCTATTTATCCAGCGTTACCAGTAATGTCCCCGCTTTGCGCAGGCGCGACCAGGGTCCGAAAGTCTTTAGACTACCTACCTCTTCTTCCTTCTCACTTCAGCCCTCCTACAGGCCTCATGGACTTCATCATTTCCTGATTCATTCGCAAGTACTTCCGGGGGCACTGATGAGCGACCGCCAAGCTATGCTGCCCGGTTTGGGAGGAGGGAGGGGCGGAAGCGCGGTTTGGCGAACTACAGCGACTGCGCGTGATTCAGAACTTGGCGCAACCAAACTACGTCTCTTGGCCTACGTGTAGGACACGTGGGGGCGGTGGAGTGAAGAAAAGGCTCCAAAGCGAATGGGATGTTTTAAATGGGAGTGCCTCTCTTCTAACTGGTGACCTTTCTTCCTGTACTGATGGTCTGGGGTCGGGATGGGGACAATGTAAAGGGCGTCCTCCCCAAGAAAACCTAAATTTAGGTAGGTAAGGGCAGACTCCAAGGAGCTAATAAATAAATTGGAAGGGACTTTGAAAGACATCATTTAGTCCAGTTCCCGTATTTTACAGATGAAGGGCCCGGAGAAGTAAAAGGACTTGTCATAGCTAGCGGCCAAGCCAGGATAGAACACACTTCCTTTAACCACTCTCAGTAAACTACCCCGTGTTTCCAGGCCTTTTACCAGGAGGCTGCTAGGATTAAGGGAGGAGGGGGGAACAAGGACGATCGGAGAACTTCAGGGTCTCAAGTTCCCATCACTGTTCTACCTCCAAAGTAAGTTTTATACAAAGCACTTATCTATCTGTTGCCCCTCGGGTACCAGGTACCAAAGGTTTTGTACTATTCTTGGGATGGGGGTCATGAGAGGACAGCACAGACACTGGTGCAGAGAAAGGTTTAAGGTCAATTCTTCCTTTTCCTGATAATTTCTAGGTGAAAATAGCATTGAGAGAAAAGACGTTCTAACATTGTTAGAAACACTTAAGACTGGCTATAAATATAGAAGAAAACAAACTACACGATTTCTACACCTGGTAACAACTAGTATTTACTTATGTTATATTGCTCTTTTTAGGGTTTACAAAATGTTTTACATCAGTGACCTTAACAATAGTTCACTCAGCAGCTACAAGGCATAAGGCAGAATATGAACTCAGACCTTGATTCCAAATCCCATACTTTATCTTTTGGGACATCTAACTTGTCTACATTTCTTGGAACTCTGTTAGGATTTCTCTTAGATAAGTGCAAATGGAGACTGGGACTGACAAAGTTGTATCTGAGACAGGACGTTTATTTCAGTTCTTTAAGAAATCAAGAGTAACAGTTGTATAGGGGTGGCCCTTTCTCCCCCAGCTATTCCTTCCCACTGGAAAAAGTTTCAACGGAGAGAAAAGGGAGACAAACTCCCCTTGGGGATTCACATTAACCAGAAACAACGGAAATAAATTAAATGATGGGAGTTTCCCCAAATCAGTGCATGAGGACAGGGAGAGAACTAGTGGGTTCATTGAAAAAGGCCTTCCAAATTCAGCCCCCATGAACTTTCCCAAGTGTTCTGGACCATCACAATTTCCCCAAATATGTAGGCAACTCCCAACCCAGAAGAGCTACTTGCCAAATCGAGCACTCCTCCAAACAAAAATCCAAAGCTCCCTGGAAATCTGGAGGAGCTCCCATCATGTTCCCTCTCTTCCCTGGGAATGGCTGGGGGAATGTATAAAATGTTGGTGCTTTCCAAGTCCATAAACCTTCCCTACTATTGTGCTTGGCAATATGGGCATGTCCTTTCACTCCACTCGTACCAGCAAGGCATAGAGTAATGTGGCACCCTTTTCCTTGGTCACCCACTCCAGCTCAGCAGGACTAAAGTGAGGGTCAGGTGGACCCCCAAGGGCTGTAGAGGGTGGGCCAGGTGTATAGGATCCAGGACGTACACACACCTGGAATGCCACCTGGGCCTGGTAGGGCCTTTGAGATTTGGGGTCCCGGAATCTAAAGACAAAAAAGAAGAAAAGGTCTGTTGAGTCAGAAATGATATATCATGAAAAAATTGTGGGATAGAGGGAAGGGCATTAGGGAAAGCAGGAGGCAAGAAAAAAATGGGAGTAGGGAAATTAGAACCAAAATATATTTTAGAAAAAGAGAGAGAGAGAACGAACTGGACTTCAGGGACCTCCCTTCAAGGTTTCACTAATATCCCCATTACTTAGTTACTCCAACTTCAGTTCCCACCCTCTCTTGCTTTCACTTACTGCACTTTGGAAGCAAGGGCATCAGTTCCAGCAGCATGCCGAAGGGAGGGGGAAAGCAGTACAGGAGGGGGCTGTTCTTCACGAGGAAGGACACAGTTTTCACCAGATTCTCCATACCCACACCCTGGCTCTGCCTTTAAAGGCCTACAGCTTAAGATTGATGCACTCCCTGAAAGTAGAGGGGAATGGTTAAGTGTCTTTCCCTTTATTTCCCCCAACCCTCTATACTTTCTCCATACCCTTCATTTCTGGGAAAAGGAGTACTGGTCTCTCCCTCCCCCTTCAAGTATCCATTCTTCAACTTTTTCTTATCCTATTACCTGCCCCTAGCTCCCCTCTGTCCAACACTCTTCGAACAGCCCCAACACTACTCCCATGGTAGGCCATGTGCCATTTCTTGGATAGTGCTGCTGTCTCCAATCGTGGATTCACTCTGTAGGAAAGAAACATATGCATGTCTGTCTAACCTCAAAACCCTTTCTCTTAAAAAAAAAAAACCAAGATGGACTTACTGCATCCAATTGCCTTGCTGAAATAGCCTAGTTAAGAAAGAGGATGATACCAAGAGCATACATCTGGAAAGAATTAGAATTCAAATCCAGATCTTCTATCTCCCAGGCCAGGGTACTTCTAATTGTTATAGTTTTTTAAAAGTCTGAATTTAAAAAACATCAAATTTTATTGACCTATTTCATAAGTATTTGCACTTATATAACAGAAAAAAATTATACAAGAAGCTGCAGATTTCTATTATGTACAGCTTGTTTTTGTTTTTTTATTATTTTAGGTGTTCAAAATTTTGTCCTGCTTTCCTGTGCTTTCTCAACTTTTGTTCTTTAAAAGTTTCTGCAGTGCCTGTTTTTTCCTTGTGGCACAGGGTGAAATGGAGAAGAATGGTTAGTAAGGCAAAGGGGAATAGGGAAGGCCAGCAAAAGAAAAGAAAAGAAAAGAAAATCAAAAACAAACAAGCTACATGCCTGAGGTTGAATCGGCACCAGCCAAAAGGCAAGGCATATTCTTGAGGTGGCTCCCCCCGCCTACGATGTGCCTCATCTCCACGAAGTTTCCGACAGGACTCACAATAGCATAGGCTTCGCTTGGGGGGTGGGACAAAGTAATCCTCTGGCAAAGAAGAGAAAAGCTTAGTTTAGAGGAGAATCCTTATTTCTATATTTCATCTGTGCTCCACTTTAATCTGTCCCTCCTCAAGTATCAGAAATGACCTCTACCTCCCCTGCCAACTATTTAGGAGTTTGAGAAAAGTAACCCTTATGTCACAAGAAAAAAGGATGAGAAGGGATGGTAGAATTAAGGGATGGAATCTCACCTGGCAGTAGTAGCAACTCTTGGAATCGAGAACAGAGAGCATGGTATTCACAACTCTTTAAAGGACTGGCATCCGGAGGTGGGGCCCAACACACACTTTCTTTGATACCTGAAAGGTAGGGGTAAATCAGTAGAGAAAGGGTGGAAAGAGAAGAAAAGAGTCAAATGGTATGAGGAAGGAGGAGATGGGAAGAGGGCAAATTTGGGGGACAACTCTTGCCCTCAATGTGCCTCATTCAACTTCTTAAATGCCTGTTTGGGAAGTGAGAGAAAGGGAGGAATTAGGAAAAAATGATGTTCTGGGAAATAAGCAAATAATTTTACTATTAAGGATAGGTGTCCCAGAAAAAGGAGAATTAAAAGTAACAAGATTCTCTCCAGTGGGACTGTAGAGTACAGGCCCTCCCTAAGTCTCACCATCTACCACATCAGCCTTCTCCATGTCCCCTTGGATTCCAGCTCCCTCCCCACTGGTTGCTCCTGTCTCAAGGCTCATAATTGTCACCTGGAAAAGGAGGAGAAGGGTTGGTTCATCTTTTGTCTCTGCTCTCCTCTACCACAATGGATTTTCTCAATCCCACTGTGCACCCCCCTCCCTCCTCCAGCCCCCATAGCCCCTCAATCTCAATTCCTTTTCCCCTTTAAATTCCCCAGTTCTCTTCATCAAACCCATAAAATCTTCACTACACCCCCAATTCTAACGTTTTATGGCACCACCACCACCACCACCACCACACTCCTCTAACTTCCTAGATTCCTCCCCACTTCCAGCACTATCCCTGACCCACCACCCCCTGCTGACCTGCTCACACTGGCCATAGAGGTCCACTAGGGCATGGCAGGGCTGGGGCACCTCAGCCACAGCCACACCCTGGTCCACACCATTGACATAGAGGTGCAGCCCCCCAGACCCGTCCAACCTCAGCCCCAGCACCGTGCCTTCTGGGCACGTGTCCAGGTTTGGCCCATACTTCTCGCAGATCTGGGGGACAGAAGCATAAGAATGAACCACTTTTCAAAAAACCCCACCCCAAATATATCAATACCCATTTTCCAATATTATCATTTGGTCAATCCCCACGCCAAGTCATATACTTCTTTACATAACTTTACCCTCTATTCTCAGGCTTCCCTTCTTATGATCCTCTTAACACTTGTGCCTCTTCTTCATCCTTTGTATCTATTTACTACCTCCTTCTTCAGGTCCACATTACTTTTATATTCTAACCCAGTTTCTCCAGCGGCTCCCCAATTCCTATACCACTCCATTTTTCTCTGGGCCCTTTCCTTTCCTGATATCCCAATCATATCCATTTACTGCATCTGCTTTGCCTACAGGATTGTTCTCTTTCTTCATATGCCCTGCCCACCTTGAGGCCATTATGGAAGATACCCTGGCCCCGAAGTAACCAGGAGGCCCGTTTGAGGGCACATGCTGAAGCTGGAAAGTTGAGCCGTTCAGGGGGGTAAGCAATGACTCCTAGGGCCAGGGATGAAGTCCACTGCCGGTTCAGAAAATCCAGCCGCACCTGGGGGGAATGGAAGATGGGGGGATGGTTAGATGTCCTAACAGATGTTGATGCACAGAAAGTGTTATCACTGGGTATGATGGGGGAGAAGAGAAACAGGACACATCACTTCCTGTGCAGATATGAAGTGATTTCCTCCTCAGAGAAGTACTATTCATGTTAATTTTGTAGGATTTCCTCTCTAGATGAAAAAAGGTAAAGCTCATAAGTAAAGATGTCTTTGAGAAAGGAATTGTTAAAGAGTGCTGAATTCAATTTCTCTGTGAAACAGAGATAATGCCCTTTCCTAACCATAGAGAAAAACCAACATTCTATTTCATCTTTTCTAGGACAGACTGTCAAAAGTTTTAACTTCTTTATATTTTCTTTTCTAGGAGGAAGAAAATACAAGTAGGTCTTTTATTTCTCTTTCTTAGGGAAGGAAGCAAATAGGGTCAAAAGATTGGAGGAATGAGTTCTTCAGGGAAAGGACCTGTTCAGGGAGGGATCAGGCCTTAGCCCACCTGGACCAGCTGCTGAGGAACCAAGGGCCGGTTTATTACAACTATGCCCTGATTGTAGCTGGCCACCCGTGTGGCTGTCAGGTTTCCATTGGACAAGAGGATGTTCTTCCCATGATTCTCCAGAAACTCAAGGGCTGCAGGGGTAACCACAGCTTCATTTTCACCCTGTTGGAAGGACCACATGGTTGTCAACCACATCTCTAATTCATCCTTTTCTATTTTTACAGGTCCCAGTTTAATAAGGGAGGAGTACTTCCCTGAATTGAGAATCAATGAAAGCTGAGGGTCTTGCTCACATGAGAAAATAGGATGAGACACTTCCCCCATTTCCCCCTAGCTCCCGATATCTCAAGACATGCAGATATCGTTCAGAGAAGGTTAGCAGATGGCAGAAAGAAACACAGACACTTGATCAACATTCCTTGCCCCAAACCTCAGCTCTTACCATGGTGCCTGGCTCTTCATCATCCTCATCTTCTTCACCCTCACTGCCAGTATCTGAGCTGAGTGAGGGTGGTTTGGTGCCTTCAATCTCCTCTAGCATCGAGGAGCTGACAATGGAGATGACCTTCACCCGCCCGTACAGGTCCAGCACTACCCACACATTCTGGGGGCACACATGGGTTAGAGAGTGGAGTATTACAGCGTACCTCCTCTCCTCATCCTGCTATTCTTCACATAAACCCTACACTCAACAAGGGAGAAAAGCTAAGGGACAAGACTGAGGGAGGTGGGATATTAAGGGTCTCAAACATATGACAAGACTGGGGAAGGGGAAAAAGTAAGCATCAATGTCTGAAGGCAATTGGGGTCAAGGAAAGGGTCTTAAGGAGGGGTGAGTGGCATGAACCAAAATGGGAGAAAAGGAGTCAAAGTAAGCAAGATAAGCCTAGTAATAAAGGAGAGGGAAATGAGAAAATCCGACAGCAATACCTTGGCAATGTCAGTGGCTGCGGGCCCCATGTCCTCACCATCTACTAGGATATGCATTGTGTCATCTGCTCCTCTACGTACTCCCACACGGCTTCCCACCTGTATAGAGATTTTAAATGAATTTTAACTCAACAAGTTTGCATTAATTCTCTATGTTCTCCTCTCCTAAGTCCCTCTTTTAGAATTCTGTCCTCCCCTTCCATAATTTCACACCATCTCTCCTAACAACACTCCCTGCCCTTTCTCAGCCCTCCCAGGGATCTATATCAACTCTTCCCCTTCTCCATCCTCCAGACCCTGCTCACCCCCAGCCTCTCCAGATTTCGTCCATAATTCATCCGCTGAAGCTGTCCATTACGTCTCACCTCACAGCCAGAAACCATCCATGTTGTCTTGGCCCGTAGCTCTGGGAGTGAGGTGGGCAGCCCTGGTCCTGCCCCAGTCCCTCCCCCAGGCCCCAGGTCCCCTGGTAGAAGTGTTGTCAGCCCTACTTTGAATGAACCTGCCCACTTCTCATCCAGCTCTTCCACTTGTACCTGGTAGGAAGAAGAGGGAAATATGGTGGTGACTCAAAAGCAGTAGGAAAGAAAGGCATAAGTATAAAGAATGAATTGTCATAAGTTTTCTCCAAATTTGCCCTTTGACAGTTCTCTTTGAGACTAGAGGCTTCCAAATCCATTCTCATCATTTCCTGTTCCTACCTCAAAGATCTCATCAGTCCTGAGCTCCTTCATGCTGAAGACTAGACCATGAGCATAGCCAGCTACTCTCATGGCCCGAGTACCATCTTCTCCAAATGTCACATTTTTCCCACAGTAGCTGTGGAATCGGTGAGCCACACCTGCCACTGGGAAAGGAAGAGTACATAAAAGGAAATTGGAGGTATAGAAAAATAAGGGAGACATTCCTTTTCTACACTAGGAGGATATAAATTCTGATATATCTTTTTTTAGCTAAAAAGTACTTAGCCACTGCTCACTCCTGAGATGGTCAGTGGCAAAAAGTCTTATGAGGTCATTTCCTCACCAGAGAACCAAATTTAGGCTGCCTGCCTCTGCAGAAAGTGAGAGAGAAGACTCAGCAGATTATTTCCTATTCAAACAGGAAACTAGGAGGGGCAGCTTTCTCTTCTATAAGAAAAGAACAAGTCCAAGCTCCCCAAACCAGAAGCTGAACTTAACATTTCCTTGATCGAAAGCCTGAAAAACTCATGTATTTATGACATCACTTCTTCAGAAAGAAAAAGCAAACACTGGTTATCCCTCTCCATTTCTCTTTGAATCCTTAATCTTTCCCTTCAACCAAAAGTGCCCTATCCATAACCTATACTGCTCAAACCGCCACTGTGCCCTTAAGAATTTTTTCTCATTTAGGATCCTTAAAACTATTTTACAACAATTCCCCATGTATCAAGGCCATCTTTTTCTATAATATTGCTTCTAAACTACTCTAACATCTATAGATCCTTTGTTTCCTAAAGTTCTCACCTGGTGAATGAAGTGGGAAAGATTTCTCAGTGGCATTGCTGGTTGAAAGGCTGTTATCCATAGGGCCTGTGGCACTGGTAATGGAGACTTGGACACACTGGCCGTAGAGATCCACCACAGCATACACCTCTGGGGTCAGAGGGAGAGGCAGGGGCTGGGACACCAGTTGCCTGAAATCCTAAAGGGAATGAGGACTAAGGTATCTGAGTCCCAAAAAGGGGTGTGGGTTGAGAGGATGACTTGCATCCCTAAAGGGAAAAGATTGGTTTGGAGAACTAGACACTAGAGGGTCAGACACTTGGATCCCTGAACAGGGAGGTCACCTTTCCCAGCAGGAAGGCCAGAACAGGCAGGCCCTTGGTCTTGACCATTGATGAAGTAATGCAGGTCACCCTTAGCAGTACGCATCATGCCAATCCGAGAGCCAGTGCCTAGAGAATCTAGGTCACAGCCATAGTTGTTTCGCATGGTATTTCCATCCTGCATGATAGCTGTGCCGCTATTGAGGGAAGTAGGAGAAAGGGAAGTTAGCTTTCCTAATAAAACAAGGAATCACATCACATTATCAAAAAATTTCTTCAGGGAGAGAGCAATATTAAGACCAGGATGTTTTCCCAACGCTAAATTTTCATCCTATACTCCTCACTATCAATTTCCTTCAACTAAGATATCATCTTAGTCAAGTGACCCTTGCACTATTTCAACAATATAGTGTCTGAATGCTATGTTGCATTCTTCTTTTCCTTCCATAAAAGTATTCACTTGCACTTATGTAATATGTATATGTAATATGAGTTTAGACTATTATTATGGAAATTCTCTATCAGTAATAGTTCTCTGCTCCACATTCAACAAAGCTTCTTCATAAAAAAGCACAGTTCCTAGAAATGTTTTCCAACCCAGAGGACCTCCTTTATCCCATCCCATGCCATGCCTGGCAGAACCCTTTGCCACTCCAGTAGTAGTAGTGAATGGATGAATAAATTGTCTCACACCTCAGCATCCATGTGTCATAGTCAATGTCAGTCATTGTGTTGGGGAACTCCAGGTCTTCCGGTCGTATGGCAGTTACTCCTGAGGGGGGAAAAGAACACCTTTATGGATCAGGCAATCTTTATGGCCAAAATATCAGTCTTCCCCCTTGATTACCTTAACCAACCTACCAGCCTCAATAGACCCGGACCAACGATCAACCATCTTCTGGATGACAATCTCAAAGAGTTCTCCCTCTCGAAGAGCCCTGCCAGAGAAAAGAGGAAGACTTAAAGACAGCTTCTGAAGGTATCAAGGATGCAAGAACCAGGAAGAGGAAGAGGGGGCAGGAAGGAAAGGGAAACTGATACCTTTATCCCCTATGGGACTGACCGATTGGAGATGACGATGGCATCATTGAATTCACTTCGACAGTTGTGTCTGAGTGCTGTGCGGCCCCCATTAGTGATGACAGCATTGCTGCCATGAAGCTGGTGGAATCGAAGGTCAGTGGCTCCTGCCCCAGATGAAGGTGAACTTGGTGACAGCTGGTTATTTCCTTCAGAAACGTCATCAGGGAGTGGCAGTAACTCTAGTATTTGGGGGTAGAGTGGAGAATCAGTTACCATATCTGAGTTTCAAATCTTACGTTTCTTGGTCTCAAAATTCCTCCCAGACCTCCCCTTTGAGATCCACAAAGTGCTTTCTGCCTGTCCTTATGTTCTTTCCTCACCAGAGTCATCCACAATGGTAGCTTGTGCAGCCTGGCCATAGAGATCAACTACAGCATAAACCCCCGGGGGCACATTCCATGCTGCAGGGCCTTGGGCCACCCCATTGACAAAGAAGTGGAGGGTGCCATCCTCACGTCGTACTACACCTACTGTGTCCCCTGCCTTGGGGAAAGGAATAAGAAGTCAGCCACAGTTCCTGAACCATATTGAGTGAAAGAAAGTGTGGTGAGGGAGGGAAATCATCTCCATACTCTGGCCCCACCTACTGTGCCCCTTAGGGAACAAAGTCCACAATCCCTACCAGACCTTGAGTCGGTCAAGGTTGTGACCATACTCGTCCAGAATAGTTGTTCCATTGTGCATCACCCCATTCCCAGTCATCATCCAAGTTCCTAGTAAAGAAAGGAAGGGGTTGGAAAAAGTTCACATCAGTTAAGAGATCTCAATGGGATATGAGGAACAAAGGAGAATGTATTATAGGACTATTATTTTTTTTCCCCTGAGGCTGGGGTTAAGTGACTTGCCCAGGGTCACACAGCTAAGAAGTGTTAAGTGTCTGAGACCAAATTTGAACTCTGGTCCTCCTGAATTCTATCCACTGCGCCACCTAGCTGCCCCAGGACTATTATTTTAAATGTGAAGAATGGATTTTAGAACCAGATCTTTCTTTGATTCAAGATGTGACTGTGGACTAGTAGTAAGTCATCACCTGTGTGGAACTTATTTCCCTAAACTAGAGAGTGATGTTGAGCTAGAGGAGCTAAAGATTCTATATGATTATAATACCTAGTGGAGTACAAGAGTCAAAGGTACTGAAGGACTCCTACTTTTCTTATCCTCAGCTCCTTCCTTCCCACAATTTGTCCCTCTACTTTTCTTCAGTCTTTATATTGCTTTCCAAATTGTTCCCAAACCCTTATTCAAACTCATCCACTTCCAAACATTTCTCCCCAATTCTTAAAACAAGAACCTCTCTTACCTGAACGCAAATTGGTCATAGTAGAGGGCAGCTGCAGGTAAGCTGGATTATGGGTGGTGACCCCAATTTCGATTGAACCGGCCCATTTGTCCACCATCTTGTCAATTCGAACTTGGAATAGCTCTCCATCCCGAAGAGCTCTGCTGCTCAACACTACACCATGATTGAAGTCATCAGTGGCACTGGGTGTAGGGAAAATGGGAAATCAGTCCTGTTGTTCTACCTAAGCCTCAGCCACATTTCCACCTGCCCTCAAATTCCAGCCTCCTTAGGGAAATGATTCCTCTTAGTCAGAACTTCCAAATCCCAGTTATTCCTTAGGTGCCACTTTATCTCACTACTCTGAAGGACCTTCCCCCCTACCCTGACCCAACTGAGCCCCTTCCTATCCCAGAAGCTATACTGAGGTCGAAGAGCAGTCCGTCCTTCGTGGGTGATTGCTGCCTTCTGTCCACAGTTGGGGTGGAAGAGCAGGCGATCAGGCTCAGAGTGGGCAAGACCAGGAGGAGGCCTTCGATGGGCACCTTCAGGAGACAGGGCCCGAAGAATAGCATTGTTTCGTCGAAGACGGTCACTGTGGTTGTGGTTGTGGACAATGGTCACCTTCACTGCCATACCATACAAGTCCACCACACCATACACCACTGGGGGTGTCACTGAAGTTGCCACACCTACTCAGGAACAAAGGATGGAAGAAAGGAAAGATTCTAAAAGAAGGTAGTATGGATGAAAAGAATCACAAGGAAAGACAAACATAGGCCCAAAAATACTAACAAAATCATAGAAGGGGAAGGAGGCAGAGAATAAGTCAAACCTGGGTCCATTCCCATCTTTTATTCTCAAGCTCAAATCCTCTATAACCTAACAACACACAACATCAATCTCACTCCCAAACTCTATTCAATTATTCCACCCTTGTAGATTTACCTTAGTCTGTTTTTTCCACTTACCCTGATCAATTCCATTGATGAAGAAATGTAATGCAGAGCTGGCTTTTCTTGTGAGACCAATGTGGTCACCTTCCTTTGGGGAGGGAAGGAGGGACAAGAGATCTCATAGTAACTCAAGACTTTCCTCCCTGCCTATATATCCCCAAGGTCCCACATCCAAAATGAAGTCAGAATCTTGGGAGTCCTCCCATTTAACTATATTATCAGACGGAGTTAGGACTCAACAATAATAAAGACAGACTGAGCAAAAAAATCTTACTTGCTGAAACACCCCCATTTATCTAGTAGGGAGAAAGTCTAGAGTAGTGTCCCATCCTTCTTCCCTTCCACCTTTCCCAACTACATTTCCAGTCCTGACCCTCGCTCTCACCTGTAGTTCATCTAGACTGAACTCACAGTATTCCCGGCGTGTCCCTTTGCCATTAGTAAGGATCCCACAGCCACTCATCATAATGGTGCCTACCGAAGAGAAACCCTACTCTCCTTAGTTATGGTCTTAAGATCCTCCCTACTAGTTCCCCTAAGAGCCCAGCTCTCTAGTACCTGAGCGCAGATTAGTCATAGTTGCAGGATACTCCAGGCTGTTTGGGTTGTGAGTTGTCACTCCAATTTCTATGGAGCCTGACCATTTATCCACTAGCTTGTCAATTCGAATCTTAGGGTAGAAGAAAGTCAGCAAATGGGAGGAAGAACAGAATGGTGATGTAGATAGACACCCAGACACCAAATATACATAGATAAACTGGAAAAATCAAACATACAAACAAAAAACCCTCTGGCCCATCCTGCAACCTCCATCCCCACACTTATTAAAAACATTGTATTAAATGTTTGGGTCCTCAAAAGGAACATCATTTAAGGGACTGAGACATAAGAAACACAAATTTCTGAAGAGCAAAGCTGGGATCAAGTCATCAAAGTTCCCACCTCAAACATCTCATTGTCACGAAGTGGGCGATTTGTCATGACTACTCCATTGTTAAACTCATCTAGAGGCCGTCGACGTTCAGCTGTCTTGTTGTTGTTACTAAGTTTGATGAGGGTGCCACACTTCTCATGAAAGAGCAGGGCATCGTTAGAGGTTAGGAGTGTTGGGGTAGGGAGTCCACTCCCACCAGCAGTAGGTCCTGACTCTTCTGCAGGTGGTGAGCCAAGGCTGACACTCAGGAGTCCCCCATTGTAAGCAGACAGGATGGCATTACTAACAACTTCTGATAATTCCATGCCTGAGAAACCTAGAGTCAAGAAATTGGCAAAGGAGTAAAATAAAGTTCTCGAAGGAACTTGTTTCCCCTTTCTTGAAAGCACTTCTCTTCAACTTCCCACCTCCCTTGTATTTACCCCTTTCTTCTCCCTTACTCCAGCCACTGTTCTTACTGCTTCTCTCCCTACCATTCTCTTCCCTTTCCCTCCCCCCCCCATTTGCACCTTAAGGCTGTTAGGGAAAACTTGTCCAGCTGGGCCTGGGACAACATGCGGGTTGAGGACCAGGGTGGGGATGGGGAGGGAATAAGGTGTCCAGTCCTTACTCCTGATCCTCTCAATTAGAACACTTTCCCAGATCTAGCCCCTCACCCCCAAAACATTCCTTTCAACTGCTCTGCATATACCAGTTTTTATTTTGCCCATATCCTTCTCTTTCCATAGCTCTTTATTATATACTAGATATATATTATATTTTAGCTTTCTTTTCTGTTTCCTATACTCCTCCACATCCCCCTTAAAATTTCACAAATACCAGATTTCCCCCAAAATGTCCAACTATTTCATACAAACTATATTCCCATACACCAACTGTGCCAACCTCTACACCTCCAGCTGTTTTCTTATTCTCCCTTCCCCTGCATACACAAATTCCCAAATGTCTCCTATGTTCCCAAACTAAGACCCTCTTCCTTTCATTGGAGTATCTCACCTTCATCTCCAGTAGCCCCCTGATCAGCAGAAGTGTCCCCAGGGGGGAGGGCAGGGGGAGGTGTAGGGGCACCAAGACCAGGTTCAGGGGGCAGCACGGTGATTTGAGTACACTTGCCATAGAGATCGACCACAGCCCAGACTCGAGAGGGAAGGCCAGTAGCAGCAACACCACAGTCCCGCCCATTGACCCAGAGTCGAAGCTCACCAGCAGCTGTGCGCTCCACACCCACACGGTCCCCCTCACCCAGCTGGTCCAGATCCTGCCCATACTCTTCCAGCACTGAGCGCCCATCTCGAAGCACTGAGCAACCAGACACTACCCAAGAGCCCCCTTTCAGTCCAGTGGCGCTACTTGGGAAGTCCAATACGCCCGGGTCCAACGCTGTTACTCCGATCTCAATGGATCCACTCCAAGAGTTCACCTATAAATGGGGAATCAGGAGTTGGGTGGAAGGAGAGAGCATAAGAAAAAATAACTCAGGTTGACTTGAGGCCTCCCTAAATCTACTGTCCCTCCTCTTTTATCTGACTTGCTCCTTGACTTCCTAATCATTCTCTTAGTATCCTTGGTCCTTACAAACCCCTAAATCTCTTCATTACTGAGATACATCCTCAGAAAATAAGACAAAGAAAAACATTAACTACCTTCTAAAGTCTCACTCCTCAGGGACTGGGTCTCTGTGGTCATTACCTTGGTGCAATCTGCTTCTTTCTTATTGGCCCGGGGAGCATTTGCTCCACTAGCTCATTAACACCGACCCCCCCCATCCCCATCTCCTCCTCCTCCCTCCCCCTCTCCCCCCTCTCCCCCCCCCAGTCTCCTTCACACCCCGGAGTCGGCCCACACCTTGCGGTCAATCCGCACTGTGAAGACTCGCCCGTCCCTCAGGGGCTCCCGGCTCAGCACCAGCCCATGGTTGAATTCCTGGCCGGGTTGCTGTCTCCGAGCTGTGCGGCCACCCCCGGACAGACTCACCAGCCGTCCAGTGCGCGGGTGCAGTTCCCCGCCCCCGCCGCCGCCGCCGCCGCCACCGCCCACCCCTGCCCCCGGCCCCCCCCCCGCCCCCGCCGCCATCCCCTGCGCCGCCGCCGCCGCCCGCTCAGAAGCTGACACCGGGGCCTGCACGACAGCTGTGCTTATCGGCAGCCTGGCAACCTGGACTGGTAATGCGAAGGGGAAGAAGCGAAGGTGGCAGATTTGCTTTACGGCACTGCCGGGCACTTTGGGTCGGCCCCGCCCACTGGAGGGGAAGCTTAGCCGGGGTAACAGGGAGAGGGAATCCGATCGGGGGAAAAAAAAGGCGCCGGAGGAGAGATGGGGGGTGGGGGAGAGGGATGCAACCAAAACGCGGAGGACAGTCGCGGAGTTTGCTTTACGGCACGGTGGTGCAATCGCTTTGCGACAGCTGCTTGGTGTAAGATGGCCCTTTCTCAACGCTCGCTTAGGTACCGTGCTTTATGGCTGAGAGGCGAGAGCTTAATGAGTACTGTGGTTTCGAGATCGTGAAACTCACCGATCGCTGACGAGGCGGGAGAAAAGGAGGACCTGGAGACTCCGCCTTTATATTTGATTTATGGCAAAGACGTATTTCTCCTGTGATTTACCCCCAACCCTAGGACACCACAACAAGCAACTGTTACTTAGTTCCAAGTCCTAACTTGCAACACAAAAAACTATTGTCATAGCAACACGAAGGCTTAAAATTGCTTTACATCAGAAGAGCAGTAGTATGTCAACTTTTTAATTTTTTACGACAGTCGGGAAGTTGTCTTAATCGAGAGTTTTTGAGTGTTCTAAACCTGAGATTTATGATTCCTTTATTCCCACTCCTTTTCGCCTGTTACAGTCAAGAAATAACAATTCCTTACCTAAGGCAGCGGCTATGTGGGTATAATCATGCAGCCCGTTGCTTTACGGCAACGGGACCTCCCAAATAGTACCGTCTTCTCTTTACCGTCCCAGAAAAAAAAAAAAAAAAAAAAAAAGCTGTGCTCAGTTTTTCTTGGTTTCACTCGAAGATCTCATCTCCGGCTGTTATACTCGCATCTGGGATTACCCACTTGCTGTGCAATAATTGTATGGAGATATCTGCTGTTTTACAACAGTGGCTTCTAAGCAGTGTGGCAGATATTCTGCTTAAATTACCTGTCATAGTTTATTCCCATATACGCAGAAATTTCCATCTCCATCTCCAGAATGTTTTTCCTTAATCCAAAACCTTTGGATTTTATAGTGAAGGCGTTGCAAACTGTTACGGCAGCTATAGCAACGGATAATAAAAAATGGGACGTGAAGCTCCATAAGAATTATAACTAGAAGCATCCCTACACGTTCCATTATTTTTTACATAATAATAGATGAAGAAATTTAAGCTAGTTTCATTTAATTAATTCCATTAAATTAGCTCCATCGAGGCTAACATCGAAAGCTTCCAATATGTTTAAACTTAGGGACAACCCAAGGGAAGTACCTTAACTACTTTAATGGAGAGCATCCTTTTTCCCCCATCAACCCCATTCCTCTCCCGCTAGGTAGACATTTGTGAAACGTCGCAAAGACAAAAGCCAGTCTCCCAGGGCCCGGGCTCTGTGACTGGCCAAGTGGGGTACTGGTGGGGCACAGAGGGAGACTTAGAAAAAGGATGCTAGGGAGTGCCCAAAGGGCCGGGAAGGAAGCAGAATCCCGAGCCTCCTACACTCGAATCGTGGCTCCGCCCACCTGTGCTTCCCCGGTGGGAGGGGGCAAGAGGAAAGAACAGCCCTTGGGGAGAGCAAGGAGGAAGGGAGAGTGGAGTGTGGATTTCCCCCATCTGGCCTTGATGGGAGCGGAGCCACAGGGGTGGGGTATATGGGATAGAGGGGAGTGGTGGGGTATATGAGGGAAGCTCCCCAGTTCGGGGAGTGGTAAAATGGAGAAGCGGGAGGCTAGAGGAGACTACTAGAGGGAGTGGTGCGGGGTTGGAAGGTTAGTAGCTGCTAGGGTACTGTCTCTGGCATTCAGGATGGGGCTGCAGCTGGCTTGCACTGTGCTGTGCTAAGCCGACACCCAGTCCTCGCCTCCCTCGGCCACTGATGCAGCCCCGGGGCATCTTGAAGAACAATTGCCCCATCAGGATGCCAGAGGGCCCCCAGTGGGGAGAAATACGGAGGCAGGCGAGAGAATTGGAGAGTTGGGGAGGAAGTGAAGGGAGCCCCGAAATTCTAAAACTCCTTGGACAGATTCTCCCTGTATCCTGGTCTCTGTAAAAGATCCTGAGAGACAAGCACTATACCCTCATTGATAACACTCACTACTGATTAAACTTGCTATTAAAGAGACTCAATTCTATTCAAATTCAATTTAAGCTGCACCCAGCCCCATGAGGAGCAACCCCCAACTTGAGGCAAGGTTTATAAAAAGAGCCAATCATAAACCCTCTTTTTGCAGAGGAGCTAACAGGCCAGGCCAGGCCAAGGAAACCTTTACCCTCTGGGATTATAGTCTCTTTCAGCCTTACCCTCTCTTTATCCTCACCTATTTCCCCAACAAGACTTTGTCTCCCTGTTGGGACCTTACTTTATATATCTCTGTCAGGACTTTGCCACTAAGGAATTCATTGTATTCATGCATAGCAAAGGCTGACTTCCCAATTCCTATAATAAATTTCCTTTTATCAGTCTAGCTTTTTGGGTGTCGTAAATTCCTTTATAAAGGATCTCTGTGCCTCTAGAAGGGAGTTCCCCCAAACTCCCTATCAACACACCAAATCTCAAGGGGATTTAAGGGAGCCAAACCTCTTCATATTTAGTCCCCTGAACCCTGATCCTGCCAACTAACTTTATCATCTAATTCTCTGACCACCAGGAACCCTAATCTCATCATTTTGGTTCCTTGAATCTAATCTCATCATTTGGTTCCCTGACAACCCTAAATCTAGACTTTATCTTTTGGTTCCCTCACTGGGAACCCCAAAATCTAGATCTCATTAGAAGAAAAGTTAAAAGGAGGAGAGAGCTAGGGATGTTAGAGTCAGCTGAGAGGGAAGTCTCTAAAGATTTATTGAAGATAAAGGCAAGAAAAGGAGTGAGGGAAGTTGAAGAATCAAGGGATGAAGAGTTGGAAGCGAAAGGACTTTAGTCATCTACTCACCAGCTTCTAAAACTCTGGTTCTCCACCCCATATGAGGTCTGGTAACTGAATATAGGAGGTCATGAAATTATGATTTACTATCAGCAAATATTTGATTTGTATACCTATTTTATATAACTATACCCGAGGTCATGTAAAAATTGTTCTGGTGGAAAGGGGTCGAAAGTGGAAAAAGTTTTAAGAAGCCCTGAATTCTAGTCCAATTTCAGTTGAGAAAACAGACAAAAAGAACTTAATTTGGGGGCAGTTAGGTGGGGCATCACATAGAGCACCAGCCCTGAAGTCAGGGAGACCTGAGTTCAAATCTAGTCTTAAACACTTAACACTTCCTAGCTGTGTGACCCTGGGCAAGTTCGATTAATCCCAACTGCCTCAGCAAAAACAAAACCAAAAACTTAATTTGCCCAAGCTGTTAGTTTTAGACTTGAAATTATTTGTACCAGAAAGCACTTTCTCAACCTAGAGTTTTCCATGTCTGCCAAGAGTGGGAAAGAGAAATAGTCCACAAAGGTTCTGGATTGGGTCTCATGACATCCCTCTCCATGACTTTCTCAATCCAGGAAGAAGTCCCAACATTGGGATAAGATGAATATCTTGGCTGCTGTAATGCCGGACAAACTAAGGCAAGATAGAGATTAGAGAGTTTTTGATATTTTATTTGAAAGGGAGAGATTGTGTTGGGGGCACACTGCCCCCAGGGCTGATGTCCAAAGCATCCAGCAAACAACGTGAGTTCTCAATGATATATATAGGTGGCTCAGTTACAGGGATAAACTGAGACAGGGGTGGAGTCAGAGTGCTGAGAGTGGGAAGGGGACCAGCAATCTGATTCTGACAGGGTTGGGGGAGGCACAGAACATTCTGATAAATTAGAATGGGGAGAGGCACCTAACATTCTGATGATGTCTAAGATAGAAAGTCTCTCTCTTTATCTGGATCATCATGATTAGAGGTAGGGGTGGTGTTGCAGGATTGAACAGAACTGTGAGGAACTGAGGCAGAACAATTCAGGGAAACTGAGTCAGGACAATTAGGGAAACTGAGTCAGGACAATAAAAGGGAACTGTGGCACAACAGCCATCCATTGGGCAAGGACTATAGACTTCTGAAAGGGATGAGCCCACTACACCCCTACCATAGGTCACAAGCCAAACCCAGGCCCTTATGTACTAAGTACTTGGAAAGCAGGACTATGATCTTGCCTGAGAGAGGCCTCACAGCCACCCTTCTCCTCAGGGTCCCCTGGGGCTTCAGACTAGTGGAGTTTGAGGAAGGGTTAGTCTGGATAGATGCATATGTGCATGCTTCTTTCTCCCGAAAGGCACTCACCTTTCTTCCCAGCCACACCCCACATGCTTAGGCTGGAAGACTGTCATCTGAAGGCAGGAATTTCACAGGCAGTATCACCTGAAGTGCTTGCTGAGAGAGGAGTGCTCCCTGGCCTCAGCTCTCCTTGATAAAGGACCCAGGAAAGTCTGGCCAGCATCCAACCTTTGGATCCATTGAGGCTCCTTTCAGGGATTCATATAATAGAAAAAAACTCTATAACTCTTAGCAGGCTCTGGCATTAAACAGTTGGTGATAGTCATCTGCCTTTGGGAGATGTTGGGATGTTGGGAGTTGTAACTTTCTCTTCCCATTAGGAGGCCCTCTATCACCACCACTGCTATCTGCCTTCCCCCCTTCCAGGGTCCCCAGCACCCTCTCCCCACCTCTCTGGGGTTGCATCATTGGACAATTTTTGCTCCTAAGTTCTTCAGTTTGGAGATAACAAGAACACAGGCTCCAAGGAAAAGTTAACATCTAAAAAAAATGAGACTTTTAAGGCAGGGCTGGGGCAGTGGTTGTGAAGTTCTGTTATTAGCCCTAAAGCCTTACATCTCATTCCACAGTGCAGAAAGATTTTGAGTGGCATTGTAAGGCTCACTATGATGAAGGGAAGTACCTCAAATCTCAGAGACTAGCTGCACAGGATGATGAAGAAGAGCCCTCAGATAAATTGGTTATCTCTAGGTCTCCCAAGAAAACAGTTGTCCTACTTAAACTCTAAGGAAGGATCCTAGATCCCAACTAGATCCCCAGTGTTGTAGAAAGGAAAGACAGGAGGGGGCTTTTAAAAATAAAGGAAACAGTAGGATAAGGAATGGCTGAGATTGACCAAGAACTATCATATAGTAACAACCTAAGAATTTAAATAACCTTAATATTCATCTGAGGGACTCAAGGGAAAAGACAAGCAGAATTGGCTGATATACTTAGTCCTGGGTCCAAGTCTGAGTCTCTGAAAGTAGAGGAGAAGGTAGAGATAGAAAGTATGAGAGTATCCATAATTTGAAGAAATAGGGATGGGGGAGGCGTGAAGTTACATGCACTGGAATAGAGCTATATAAAATCCATCATATATAGTTGCATATTCCAATTCCCTACTTCCATAGGAATCAATTGAGCTTGTATGTATTGAGGATCATGATTTTACCTCTTTTCTTCATTTACCTTCAAAGATTAGGTTCTCCTAAAAAGCTCTGTGGGGGAAGAGACTCTAGACAGAGAAAGGGGCCTAATATTTCTCATCCCCTCCAGAGTAAAAGAGCCATGAAGTGGGAGGGTGTAAAGACCTCATGGGGGTCTTCCCAATGAAGAGGGACAAAAAAAAAAAGGTTTAACAAAGAAGAGAAAAATTTAACTGAAGGGTTGGTATAGCCATCCTAAAATGGGGGAAGTAAATGAAATTTTGCTGTTCTGTCTGATTTTTTGCAAACCAATTTGGGGTTTTCTTGGCAAAAATATGGGAGTGGTTTGCTAGTTTCTTTCTCAGTTCATTTCACAGGTGAAAAACTGAATCATATAGGGTGAAGTGACTTGCTCAAGATCATTGAGCTAATAAGTATTTGAAGCCTTCTTTGAACTCCAGAAGAGTTGGGTCATAGAAGATCACTTCAGGGCTGGCATTCTATTGTACTATATGGTTGCTCCTAGATCAGACAAATTACTTGGAACTTCCCAGGGTGGGAAGTGAGCAATGGGTATCTGATAAAGAAGAGTTTGGTAGTGAGGAAGTCCTAGAGTTGGTAAAGAGGAAGCCTTAGTTAAGCTAAGAAGGAATCCTCAGATACCTTGTCCCAGCCCCCACTAGAGCAGCAGTTTGATCAACATTGGAAGAAATGTTACAGCAAAGATACATACTTGAAGGTAGCCATACCCACAGATCCAGAAGAGGATACAAAGAGCAGAAAGATGGTGAAGCAGCCCTGTGTTGTGGGAGGAAGAGTGGAATAAGTCAAGAGGACCAAGAATTTTTAGTACCAGCTCTGGAACTGACTTGCTTTGTGTGTGACCTTCAAGTCCATTTTGTAATCTGGGTCTCAATTTTGTCATGTGTAAAATAGAGGTTAGATTTAATGTAGCCTAGCTATCTCTTCTAGATGTAATATTTTATAATTGTTAGGTTGGAGGCAGAGTATCTATTCAGTTCTAAGATTTTCTATTCAATTCCAGCTCAAATTCCATTCACCAGCCCTCATGGGGAGCAGGCCTCAGCTTGTAGCCAAAGGCTTCTATTATAAAAAGAGCCATTTTAAAATCAAATCCTTGCAGAGGACCTAACATGCCATTCTATGCCAAGGAAAACTCTCTTTCAGCGTTATCCTCTCTTTATCCTCACTTATTTCCCTAATGAGACTTTATATCTCTCTGTCAGGATCTCTCCACTAGAAACTTTACTTCTCTGCCAGGACCTCTGCCACTAAGGAGTCAGTCTTTTTATTCATGCATAGCCAAGGCTGACTTCCCAAAGCCTATAGCAAACTTCCTTTTATCAGTCTAGCTTTTCGGGTTCGTAAATTCCTTTATGAAGGACCTCTGCACTGCCAGAAGAGAGTTCCCACAACTCCTTACCTTTGGCTGATCCTAAAGGGGATTTAGGGGAACCAAACCTCTTCATTTGGTTCCCTGAATCCCTGAACCTGCCACTAACCTCATCATCTAACTCCCTGACCATCATTTGGTTCCCTGACCAGGAATTGAGAGGAGACTACCCTGAATCTAATCTCATTAATAGCACATGCATTTTTAGGTAGTATTAACAGGTGGAGTGCTAGGCAGGCCTAGAGTCAGAATATTCAGTTCATATTTTTCCTCAGACACTAACTACGTGATCCTGGCCAATTCACTGAACCTCTGTTTGTCCATATTTTCTCAACTTTAAAATGAGAATAACAGCTCTCAGATTTGTTGAGATGTGTTTAAAATATTTAGTGTAATGCCTGACACAAGGTAGATGCTATATAAAAGCTTATTTCTTTCCCCTTCCCCAACAAGATTCAACAGTGCCTCTGATGAGTTATTTGGAAGGCTTTGATTCTAAGCAATATAAAGGTTTCTGCCATAAAAATGTAGGCCTATATTTAAAATCATTTAAAAATGTCCCTTGGTTTCCATGCCCTTTCCCCTGTCCCTCTACAAGGATATGGATTAAGTTTTTTAGTTAAAAAAAAAAAAAGATAACTTTTCCAAAATATTTAAAGGTAACATCAATATTACTGATAGATGGGGGCACAAATGTCAATTGTGTTTTAATCTTAGAATGTGGAAATCTTACAATGCATTCCATTCCCTATCCCATTCCCCAATTGTTTTGCTCTAGACATCTTGCCTAATTCTAATCCTAATTCTACTCCTTCCTCTCTTCTTCCAATCAACCAATATCCTTTTCTGACCCTTCCAGTTACCATATTCTTTCTAGGTTCCACTTCCTCTTTCACTTCCTACTAATGTAGCCTAGGGATCTCAACAACTTCCCAGGCACAGCCTTAATCCAGAAGCACAACGGGTCCCCTGTGATATCTGGCTGGTGTCATTGGCTGGTAACCAAGGAACTGAACCGGAAGAGCCCAGGGACTTCAGACAAAGATGCTGAGAGGACCAGAATGAAGGCATGAGTCATAGGGTGGTGTTGGGTCTGGGATATACTGGGAGGTGGGAGGTGGAAAGGAGATGGAAAGCTGCATGTGACTTGCAAGTGAGAGGTCACAGTTAAACTGGGGCAGAGGCACTGGCAATTTTCCTTTCTCACTGCATGAGGCCTTCTTACCCCAATGTGTATATGATGTGCCTTATAAAACTGAGCAGAAAGGTGATGTCTTGTGTCATTTCTGTGAGTTGGTGGATAGAGCAAGAAAGCCCAGGCTTAAGTCTCAGCATGGTCTCTCCCTAGCTGTAAGCCCAATGGGAAGTTCCTTCAACTCTCTTTAAGTTTCAATTGAGTCACTTGTAAAAGGGGAATAATTATATATTGTGACCAAAATAAATAATGTATGTAAAAATGCCTTATGTGTATAATAGGGTTCTCTGAAAATGCAGCAGCATTAAGAAAAACAATAGATATAAAGATGGGAGCTTCCCTCTCCTTTTCAGAATTTCCTTTTGAGAATGTGCAGGTGTATTCTATTCCCCACCTATCCCCAACATCCCTCTCCCTAACTCTAACTCCAAATAATTTCCCTCACCTTCCAGATGATACACTTCATCTACACTGGAGTCAGGAGGAGAACTGTTCAACGGAAGATGTAGCAGACTCAGATCCTTCAACTGGGGGAAGAAGGGGATGGGGGGCACTACAGACACCCCACCTATCCAGGTCATGGCTCCCCAGAGATGGCAATTTAAAAAAAAAGAGGAGTCAGGAATCTAAGTGCCTGGGATTCAACGAATAGGTTGAATGCTAGGCAATAAGAAAATGGTAGTAGAGCAGGGAGGGATCTTGAGAAAAGTGTGGAAGGGAAAACAGGATTATACAAAAAGGTCCAGGAAGTGAGGTACATGGTACATTAACTATGGGTGTAATGGTAACATAAAATTGGAAAATCTGGAAACAAAACAGAGACTTGGAGAAATTGCAGGAGTAGGAAAGAACAAAGGATGGGAATGAAGGACACAGAAACTCGGGGATCTAGGAAAGGAAGCTATATCACTGGGCAGACACCCTGAAAGGGGTGGGACCAGCTACTTCTCTTATCTCAGACCTCCACCAATCTCAGGCCCCACCTTCTGCCCCTCCCAGTCAATTCTGACCCAGTTGGCTGAAAGCCTCTTCATTTGTAGCCCCTTTCCCCCCTGGGGTTAGAGAAACCTCTTCCCCATAGTCCCTCCTGCCCCTGAGATAGACACTTTTTCTCCTTAAACTCTTACATCATCCCTTTCCTCCCCTCTGGGGAGAGCCTGTTCTGTATTTCCAGTTCCACCTCAGAGAGAGTTAGCCCTCTTCTCCAGAGCACCCAAGATGACCGTCAAACTTGACTTTGAGGAATGTCTAAAAGACTCCCCCCGATTCCGGTAAGGGTGTGTGTGTTGGGGGGAGGGTTGTTACTATGAGGGGGGTACTGAAAAGTACAAGGATAGGGGAGAGTATCAAGTGATTTCCTGTACCCATTTCAGAACATCCTAGTTCACGTAAACTGAAAAGGGAAGATGATGGGGGGCCAAAATGGGGGCTCTTCCTAATTCCGGACATTTCATCCTATGACCCTATATGTGTCTGTTTGTCTTATTCTCCATAACTATC
This sequence comes from Sminthopsis crassicaudata, assembly GCF_048593235.1. Lineage (NCBI taxonomy): Eukaryota > Metazoa > Chordata > Mammalia > Dasyuromorphia > Dasyuridae > Sminthopsis > Sminthopsis crassicaudata. The sequence goes on from NC_133620.1 coordinate 295,973,606, forward strand.
ATACTCCCTTCTCTGAGCTCCCTTCCCCCATCACCTGCTTTCTGGGGTGGTTATGCATTTCCTGTCCTTACCACATCCACCCTTCTCTTTATCCTTCCTGCTAGGCCTTACCCAATGCTAAAGCACCCGAAGTTTCTCTCCAGCTTATTATAAATTCTGCAGAGAACAAACACCAAACCTGTAATTCCAATTTTTACCAAGAAGGAAACTGAGACTCAGAAAGGGAAAATGATTTACTAAATGTTACAGAGATAGAGAACAGCAGAGGCAGGATTCAAGGCTTTTGATTTAAAGTCTAGTCTTATTATCACATTCTTTTCTCATCTGTCCTTTCCTACCTCTCATTAGCATGTCCATGGCAGTAGGCAGAATATGAGTTCAGGCCTGGAACTTCATGACCTCTTCCTTCCTAGGGCTTCCATTGAATTGGTGGAATCAGATGTATCAGAATTGGAGAATCGTCTGGAGAAGGTGATCACAGAGTCAGAAGAGAAGAAACTGAGTCAGAGGAAGGGGTTCTGGATAGAGGAGGGAGAATCTAGGGAAAAAGGGAAGTCAGTGCAACAAGTGTTTACTGAATGCCTACTGTGTATACAACACCAAGCTAAGACATTCAGGGTATACCAAAAAAAATATATATTTCTATGGTTCTATAAGATCTATAAAATGTTTCCCTTTTAAACATTATGAAATAGTTTGGCATAATAATTATTATCCTCACTTTACAGATGGGGAAAATGAGATAGAAAGCGGTTAAGACACCAAGCAACGGTCACAAAAGTAATAAATAGTTGTCCTGAGATTCAAACCCTTGTTTTTCCAACTCTCAAGTCCAATGCTTTCCTCAATTAAAAAAATTTTTAAAAAGCCTTTGTTTTGAGGTATTTTTTTCTTTTAGGGAAAACTAAGTATTAGTGTTCTCTTAGAGATTCATACAAGGGAACTATGTACTATATAGCTAGGAAGGCTTTGTGGGGAACCAAAGCTGATCTTTGAAAAGGAATATAGAATTCTGGTACATGAAAATGAGTTGAAGACAGGATTGGGAGAAGATTAAAAAATGATATGAACAAAACCTCAATGCATCTGCAGAGAAAAGTGAGGAAGTTGGCCTAGTTATTGTAGCATGGTGGGGGACCTATTAAGGTGATTGAAAGATGATCTAGAGAAGGTACACCTGGAGAAGGAAGAAGGTGACACATAGCCTTAAAGGTGTCTCCAGGTCAAAGAATAAGATTTTGGGAGCTCCGAATTTGTTTATTTATTTATTTGCTTTTGTGCTGAGGCAATTGGGGTTAAGTGATGTGCCCAGGATCCCACAGCTAGGAAGTGTTAAGTGTCTGAGACCAGATTTGAACTCAGGTCCTCCTGACTTCAGGGCTGGTGCTCTATCCACTGCACCACCTAGCTGCCCTGGGGGCCCTAAATTTAGACACTTATGACCCATCTTTTCCTCACTCCCCAGCTCCTCAAGCTTGGTTCTAGCCTACTGGAGAGTGGGCGCCATTATCTTGCGACTTGTCGAGCCTTCATCAGTGGCATTCAGGAACTTTCGAACTTGGGTCCCCCAGAGCCAATGATGATTGTAAGTCTCAACAATGGCATTAGAAGGGATGGGGGAATGGAAGTCTGAAATTAGAGGATTTCTTTATAGAGAAAAAATCTCGTGGGAGCAAAAGGGGTGAAGAAGGGAAAGAAAAATCAAAGAATTGGGTAGTAGAGGCTTCTTAAAATGGAAGGACAGCAAAAAGAACCAAGTAATAGGGGAGGAAGGAGGACTTAAAAGAAAAAAAGGAAAGAAGTAAAAGAAGATACAGTCTATTTAAGGTATGAGATTTTGGGTAATGATGAACACAATAAATGTATCATCACAATGACAGTATCATCCTAGAATTGTAAATTTTTACAAGCTGAAAGGTACTTCAGAGATCTAGGCCAGAGTTTTTAATAGTAACTTAGTCACACATCACTTTGGAATTGGAAGTATAGTGAATAAAACCAATAAATGATAAGATCCTTGAAATCAAATGGAAATTTGGGGGGAAGCCAAAAATTGCTATGTATATATGTTTGATACAGACATTTCATATTTAACATTTTAGTGGAAAATATCTTGCTAGCAGTAACATTTCCTTAAGGAGGACACAATTTGAAAAATGCTAATCTAATTCTACCTTTCCCTTCTTTGCACACAATTTATTAAACTTAGAGATAAAAGACAAGGGTCAGGGGTGGAATATTGGTGTCAAGTTATAGAGATGTGTACTTCACTGGGGTCTCACTTTACCTTACTTTCTTTTAGGAGTGCCTGGACAAATTTACCGAGAGCCTGAGTCACAAAATCAATTGCCATGAAGTAAGTGGAAAAGGATGGAGGGGTAGAGAAATAAGGTGGAAAAAAAAATCTCTCTTTTTTTTAAAGGCCCTAATCACTTCCTTTCTGCCAGGATCTCTTGAATGCCACCCAACAAACACTGAAGCAACAGATCCAGAGTTTTGTGAAGGAGTAAGGTTTTGGTTTTTTTGGTTGTTGTTGTTTAAACATCTGGACCCATTCTGTCTTCTTATTCTCCTAGTACTATTCCCCCCCCCCCCCCCCCCCCCCCCCGCTCCCTAACTACTCAGGGATATCCCTTTAAAGGGAAGAGTCAAGTACTTCCCCAAATTAAAGGAAGGAGAGCATTACACAGCCTGATATTTTCCCCATTTTTAGACTTGAAACCTAGATACCAATTATCATGACATAGCCCAAAAATTTGAAGGAGTTGAGACTTCCTCCATTTTTAATCATATCCCAGTAGCCTCATGGTTAGAAATATATCAAATAAGTTTCTTCTAACCTTACATACACCATAATGTCTTTTGAAGAATTGCAGTAAGAGTCTTTAATTCCTCATATCTCCCTTAGGAGTCTCCGTGGTTTCTGGGAGGCCCGAAGAGAGTTTTGGAGAGGAGCAGAATCCCTGGAGGCAGCTCTCAGTCACAACGCTGAAGTCCCCCGGCGCCGGGCACATGAGGCAGAAGAAGCAATGACCACTCTGAAGATGGTCAGAGCAGGCTACCAAGGGCGGGCATTGGACTATGTGCTGCAGGTGACACACTCTCCTCCCCTTACTCCCACCAGTGTGATTGGGAATTAGCAGTGCCACAGTCCCTCCCAGAAAATGGAAGAGACAGGAATGATGTTGAAGATATGAGGATAAAGGGCTATCATATTTCATGGCCTCCGTTGAGGAGGTTAGGTTTCTTAGAGCTCTGGCTCTGACAATCTCTGATTCTGTGCTTATAGAATAGTTCTGGGGATTAGAAAATCTTTGCTCCACCTCCTCACTCTGACTACTCCCTACCCCCCCTTTTCCACAAGTGCTCTTCAGTTTTCAGGAAGATTGGCCTTATTTCTATATTTCCCAGATCAATGTGATCCAGGACAAGAGGAAGTTTGACATCATGGAGTTTGTAAGTTGGGGCAAAGGGCTTTGGGAAGATGGATAGGTTAAAAAGGGAAGGGATAAGAGAAAAATTGAGGTGAATTCATGCAGTGTGAGAACAAACATTCTGATATTAGCATTCTGATAATAGCAATCAATGAATGTTGGAAAGTGGAGATAGAAGAAAAGCAAAGAACATACTAAGTTCTCCTCTCCTCCTATCCCCGCCTACATCCCTGTATCAGGGAACTAGTGATAGAAACATTTCTTTTGCTGCTCTTGTGATTCAGAATTGTCATCACCCAGACCTTTGGCATTCTCTCTGCTTGACACTCAGGCAACTTTCAGTACAGCATAGTACAGCATGCAAAAGAAGTATTCCCCTGGACACTTACAACACAGAATTGAAGACAGAGTCAAGGAAAAGCCACCCAAGTAATTAAAATCTACAAAGTTGGGGCAGCTAGGTGGCGCAGTGGATAGAGCACTAGCCTTGAATTCAGGAGGACCGACCCGAGTTCAAATCTGGTCTCAGACACTTAACACTTCCTAGCTGTGACCCTGGACAAGTCACTTAACCCCAGCCTCAGGAAAAGAACAAAAGAGGAAAAAAATCTACAGAGTTAAATGTTCCATAAAGAGTAACCACTTTTTCAATATACTTAGCTTTTGTACAAAGATTGGTTTAGGAATACCAACTCAAGATCTTTTGACTGTCCATGTTTTATAAACCATTTATAGATAACATCTAGGGTAGAAAAAAGGTTAGTGCCTTCATGAGAGCTATAGTTAGGAAGCCATTGCTTTCCTGTTCCTACAACTTCAACTGCTATGCTTTCTCGATTGTGCATTTATTTCCTCCTTCTACTTATCCCTTCAAGGTACTTCGATTGGTAGAAGCTCAGGCAATATACTTCCAGTTGGGTCATGAAGAACTGAATGGATTAGCTGTCTACCACAAAGAGCTGGGGGCCCAGGTGAGGGATGCCTGGGGGGGTAGTAAGTGAGGTGTAGGGTTAAGAAATTGAAGGTAGAGGAAGTGTTAATTTTGGGGGAGGGGAGTTTAAAGAACAAATGTAAGAGGCTGTGGTGTGGGTGAAGGAACATATTCAAAAGTAATTGTCATAAGGGCAGTATATATAAGAGACTTTTGTCAGGATGCAATAGATGAGATGCTCCTTCCAACCTTTCTCCCTTCCCCATTCACACTTTGTCCCCATTCCCCAGGGATAAAGACTACAGCCATGATATCTTTCTATCCTTTACTTCCAGTTGCACAAGCTTGTCCTAGAGTCTGCCCGGGAAAAAAGAGACATGGAGCAGAGGCATGTGTTGCTGAAGGAGCAGGTGATGAAGAATGGAATGAGGGATGGGAAAGTTTCTGCTCTCCGACCACCAGGACCATCATATCCTGTGTTATGTTTGGTCTCTCTAGGAGCTAAGTGGAGAGGAACCTGAACCAGGCCTGAAGGAAGGACCAGGGGGGCTGGTGATGGAAGGACACCTCTTCAAAAGGGCTAGTAATGCCTTCAAGACATGGAGCAGGTGAGATCACTGCCACCAATCCCTTCCCCTCCCCCAATTCCTTTACGCCTGCATTAGACTCCCCTGAATTCTACATTAAGTTTTCCCACTGACTCTTTTTGACTTCTGTCTAGTCATTATCCTTCTGTGGTCCTCAGTTTCCTTTTCTGTAGAATAAGGGATTTAGATGAATGATTTCTAAAGACTTCTCCAGTTTTGCCTTTTATGATTTTTTGATTCTAACTTTTTTTGGGTGATTTTATCCCATGCTGTGTAACTCCTCTCTTTGCAAAAGCAGATAGTTATTCCTTCCCCCTTTCTTCTCTTCCCTCACGTATTTCCCCATACCCCTTTTAGCCCTTTGTTCAGGTATACTGAATTATGAAAAACAATTTTATGTTCCCCCACTTAGCTAGTTTCCCCTAGTTCCTTCCTTCCCCATCCCACCCATTTCATCTCACTCTAAGTTCCCCATCCTAGACGCTGGTTCACCATTCAAAATAACCAGTTGGTTTATCAGAAGAGATATAAGGTGAGTAGAAGTATTTGGACACCTAAAACACACAGGGGTTCCTAAAACGGGAAGAGATAGAGGGGTAGGAATTGGCTAGTTGTTGATCCTTGGTGTCAGGGTGGGCAGAAGGGGCATAAGAGATAGCTAGCAGACCAGATTCCTGATTTTACATCCCTCAGGATCCTATGACTGTGGTTGTGGATGATCTTCGACTATGCACAGTGAAACTCTGCCCTGACTCTGAAAGAAGATTCTGCTTTGAAGTTGTCTCTCCCAGCAAGTGAGGGAAAGGAGGATAAAGTGGGGTGGGGAGGAGAGGCTAGGATGAGGGCCTGTCCTCCATCATCATTCAGCCCTCATAGATTTCTAAATTACATTCATCAGAGTTAGCTGTGCACATGATCCGTTTCCCTACTTTGTTCCTATTACCTGAGTCTTTAGTTTGGGACTCTTGATACTTACTAGTGATGTGACCTTCAGCTTTCTCTGAAGTCAAAAGGAAATTATAACTGCAATGTTTATTTCATAGGAGTACTATATGGAGAATCCTTTGTAAATACCAGCTAACTTTCTAAATTTGAGATGGTATCATCCTCATGGGCAAGCTAAGTGGCACAGTAGATAGAATGTCAGGCCCTCTGGGCAAATCACTAATCTGTTTGCCTCAGTTACATCATCTGTAAAGTTAATTGGAGAGGGGAATGGCAAACCACTCTCCTGTCTTTACCAAGAAACCCAAATGAGGTCACAAAGAGTTGGACACGAGGGCAGGAATGAATAACAACAATCATTCCTTTGCCTCTCTGTGCTTCTATTTCCTTCCTACCTTGTTCCTCATTTCCCCAGGTCCTGCCTCCTCCAGGCAGACTCAGAGCAACTTCTTCAACTATGGGTCAATGCTGTGCAAAGCAGCATCGCTACTGCCTTCAGCCAGGCCCAGGAGGAGAGAGGCGCTCTGGACCAGGTAGGTGAGCAGAGACATGACAATGGAGAAAAACATGGTATTCTGCAATAGAAAAATAGCTGTATTCTGAGTTAGAAGATTTAGATTGAATTCCACCTCCTACCACTTAATAGCTTTGTGACATTCAGCAAATTAATTCCTTCAGCCTTCTAATACCTGATTTTCAGCAGAGGATCTTCCTATTTGTAACCCCTCTGGGAAGCTATACCAGGTTACAGGCAGTCCATGGGTACAGCATCACCTCAAAATTGAAGGTCAAGAATACATGGACCTTTAGCATTGTGTTTCTTTTTACTAGGCTGACCAGAAGGGAATAGTTCAAAGCAAAAGACATTTAATCCAATAGCTCGGTGGCAAAGTGGATAAAGTGCCAGACCTGGAGTCAGGAAGACTCATCTTCCTGAATCCAAATTTGGTCTCAAAGATTTGGTAGCTGGGTCACTTCACTATTAATCTGTTTCCTCATCTGTAAAATGAGCTGGAGAAGGACATGGCAAGTCACTCTATTATTTTTGCCTAAAAAGGGTCATGAAGAGTCAGTTAAAACTGAAATGATGGGACAAGGTAAATCAAGAACCCCTATGCCCCGACAAAATCCCACCCCTTTCTATGTAGACAAGGCTGTATTGTGTCACAGCTCAGTCCTAAGAGTAGTTTCATATGTCTGATGATCTTTCACTAGTCACCTTTGGGAGCCATTCACTTCTCATTGTTACTACCTGCTGGATTACTTATATATAACTAGTGAGCTAGTGAGCTTCTCCCTTTCAGTCAAGAATTTGAGGAAATAATGAGCCACAACCAGGAAGCAGCCTTGTTCCCAGCAGAGAATTTTAGGTTAGGATTAAGTCTATTCTTTGAACTGACTCAGTTCCTCTGTCCCTTCCTCTGGTTCTCTGGTCTGATCTGATTTCTTGCTATATGCAAATTCAGTCAGAGATCCATTTTAATTCTTAATCGTACCCACAAGCCTGGGCCCGGCAAGTATTCCCAGGGATCTGTAGAGTAGAATTAATAGGGAGATTAATATGGAAATATGTTTAAAATGGATGTACACATACAACATATCAGATTACCTGTTTGTATGGAGGAGAGGTGGGGAGGGAAAGAAAAAAAAAGTTTGCAACTCAAAATTTTACAAAAAGTGAATTTTAAAAAGCATCTTTACGTGTAATTGAAAAAAAATAGACTATAAAATAATTTTCTTAAAAGAAATAAATTAATGGGGAGATTACTTTTATCTATCCCTTTCTGCCCTACCCCATGCCATAGGTAGGTATTCTATACAATTTACAAGAGTTGTGGTTATTATCATTTGTTGATCATTGCATTTCCATGACTGTTCAAGTGAGCAACTGAGCAATCATCTGTCTCTTAACACTCCAGATTTCAAGCCTCTAATTGTTCTGTCTCACTGGAAAGCATTTTGTAAGCCTTAAAGTCTATATAAATGTGAGTCATTGTTATTCATCTAGGACTAGGAGGTACTTGGCTGGAAGTTTGGGGAATCTAACTACTTTTAATCTTTTAATTAATCATAAACCCTCCAGGAGTTTGGTGGGTTATCTTCTGCGATATCTTCTTTCTTACAGGGCCCCTCTCACTCTCCCTTAGGCTTGGCCTCTACCTTAGCTTGTGGAAGAACAACCAGGGGGTCAGGCCGAGGGTCCGGTGTGGCAGCCCAGGTACAGAGTGTGGTGGGGAATGCCCAGTGCTGTGATTGCCGGGAACCTGCACCAGAATGGGCAAGCATCAATCTGGGTGTGACCCTCTGTATCCAGTGCTCTGGAATCCACAGGTCACAATTTTTATCTCATAATATTTATTTTTAGAATATCTCCCCATGGACCTTCTTCCTAACTATCCTGTTTTTCTACCCTTAACACATTTCCTGTTTCTCTATACTATGGAAGATCCTACTTACCTGGCTCCCAAATCCCTTATACCGCCCTTTGGAACCCTTATACCACCCCCTTGGTCTATTAGACCACAACCTTTATCACAGAGGCCATTGAGCCCATCTTTTTTTTTTTTTTTTTTTTTTTTACTTCCCAAAAAATGGCTACATGTAAAAAAATGTCATTTATTACAAGACTTTTGCATTTAATATTTTCCAGGGAAAAGATCACTGACATAGACATATTTGCACAGAGCTCCCATTCACATCACAGCATTCCAAAGAACACAAAGAAATGCTGATCTTGTCCAACCCCCTCATTTTACAGAGGAAGAAATTGAGGCCCAGAGATGCCTTGGACATATTATAACTTCTTTTCCCCATTCATTTTTCTTGTAGAGCTTGGCATTTTGTCCCCTTCCCCCTTCACTTTACCCTTCTCAGATTGCCTTCCCCTCCATTTGTTTGTTCCTCTGTATCCATGTATTTGCCTCTTCTCCACATTGAGAGTTGGAGCCAGAAAGGGTCTTATTAAAGGGGTTATTCAATAAACAGGAACCACGCCTCTCACTAGGTATGAGCCTGAGGAAACAAAGAAAGAAAAGTGATGACTGGAAAGGAGCTCAGTCCAAAAATGAAAAGAAGAATGCAAAATGAAATAATAGCAGCAATTGATAAGGGATAGCTCAGGTCCTAGCTGTCACCATCTTGTCTGGCTTTTAGGTCAATTCACTAGACTTGACTTTCTAGTCCTGCTGAGTACAGAAAGTTCAATATTGCCAAGGAGAGACACCCAGCAAGAATCTTTAGACCTCAGAGGATCTTCATAGCTTATTTAGCAATAAGATCATAAAGGGGTATATTGCATGATTTTCCCCTGTTTTCAAAGCTACAGTAGTCTTTTCCAAATAATTTACTAATATAAAGCACAAAGCCCGAGCCAGTTATATCCCAAGAATCTCAAGTTTAAAAATACATAATAAAAGTTTAAAGTGACTAGATATAAAGTTCACTAACAGGTCTAACCCCACAGGAAGCTAGAGAAAATTAAATGACTCTTTGTTGGTTTCTATCTCTCATCAGCTTGAGCCTTCTTGACTGGAGAGTGTATGTATGTGCCCACTCAAATACTTTTTTCCCCCTTTTCTCCATGAAGTCCCCACCAAATTTTTTCCCTCATAACTCTGACTGGCTTTGTCTTTCACTTGTCCCTCCTATACAGGAGCCTAGGGGTTCATTTCTCCAAAGTCCGATCTTTGACTCTTGATTCCTGGGAGCCTGAACTGGTGAAGGTGATTGCAGTACAGCTAGAAAGGAATTGGGGTAGTGGTGGAGTGACAAGCAGAGGGGCAGGAAAGCTTTCAGAAGCTGGGGGAATGTGAGGGAGGGTGCTGGAGTCTCTGCAATTTCATGTCTATATTTTTATACTATCTTCCACCATTCCCTGAAGTTGATGTGTGAATTAGGAAACGTTGTCATCAACCAGATCTATGAAGCTCGGATACAGGAAATGTCTGTGAAGAAACCTGGACCTACCTGTTCCCGGTAAGGGGTTGGGAAGTGTGAAGATAGGAAAGGAAAAAGCAGACATAAAAAGCAAAGCTTTAGTTTGCCTAAGTTTTCCTGGGGCTGACTGAAGGTTTAGATGGAAATGAGGGATCCTGTGAAAGGAAGGCATTTGAAAAGATTAGAAGACCTAGTGTTAGAGGGAAAAATTATCCTATTTTCATTCTTTCCTCTTCCATTATACTTCCTTCCCACCATACTCCCAAATAAGGCAGGAGAAAGAGGCATGGATTCATGCCAAATATGTGGAGAAGAAATTTCTGACCAAGCTGCCTGTGGTCAGGGGACGAAAAGTGGGGAGAAGCCACCCACAAGGGCAACCTCCATTGCCACCCAAACCCCAGCTTCCACCCCGACCAGGGAACATAGGGGCCAAACCAGGTATGTACACAAATCAATCAGGAGGAGTTCTTAAATCTTGGGAAGACATTTCAAACTGTTGGTATGGTACTATAAGAATACTATTATTAGTGATTGTCAATCCCTGACCTTAATGATTGAAATAGGAACAAAGGGAATGGTAAAACCAATATAAAGGGAGAAAAGCTCAAAATTGTAACTTGGAGAGGACTGCAGATATTGGGAAGCTCTGTGAAAAGTATCCTTGAAGCAAAGATACTTGGAGTAGGGTATTAACTCAATGTGATTAATGTGATGGTTCTCTACTTCACATATATTTGGTACTTAGTATGGTGATGTAATGGTTATCTAGTTCACACATGCATAGTATTCTGTAATGACGTAATTGTACTGAGGTATTTAAGGGCTGAGGACTGGAAATAAAGACATTCCACTTTGACCATCCTCCTGGTGGCTCTCCTGCCTCCTGCCTCCTGCCTTCTGCACTAAGATCCACTGGTCCTGAGATCCTCCAAAGAGCTAGTTCAGACTCTACAGTAACTGAGTTACATTGTATGTCCTAGACTGTAAAGACTTAAAGACACTAATATGGGGATATGAGAGAACATGTGGAAAAGGCTGTATTGGGTTGGGTTTGGGAGGATGAAAAGGATTTGAGAGGCAAAGAGTGGATTGGGAGAATGAGGAAGATGTTTCAAGCAGAAATGGTGTAAGCATGGTCACTGACTCTTGTAAACTCATGAGACCAGCCTCATAGGATTAGAAGGTTGATATTGGGTGCAGAAGGAAATACGATTGGAGAAGTTATCCGAGGTTAAGGGAGTTAGGGAAGGGTCATTATATCCAACCCCTGTACATTTTGCCAACCATGATTTTAGAAGGTCTTTTGGAGCTCTAACCATCCTTCTTCCTACTCCCCTAAGGGACTTTGATGCCAGTACCTGGACCTGAGCATCTGCCTCTCCTACTATAATAAATAATCTTCAGAGGACTTCTTCATAATTTAGCCTGGATCCTCATTTCTAAGACAGGGTATAGAGGGCCAAGGGTGAGGGACACATCCCCACACTAATGGTTAAACTCCCAACAGCGCTCTCCACTGGTGAACTGGGATGCTTACATCCAGGAGCCTTGCTATTCTGGGCAGCTGGGCCACCCCCATCTCTTCCCACCATGGCTGATGCCCTTGCCCATGGAGCTGATGTCAATTGGGTAAACGGGGCACAGGAAAATGCAACCCCACTCATCCAGGCCACATCTTCGGTGAGAAATCCTTTGATGTCTATCCTTTCTGCATGAATTCTCCCTTTTCCTCCATTCCAATCCAATTCCATCTTTATCCTGATCCTTCTCCCTTCTATTCATCCCTGTTTCCCCAGACATTTGTCTCCCTTTGCCCCAGCCTCCTCCCTTATTTCCTTTTCTAGGGAAAACATTGTGAATAGTAATAGTGTGAGTTGGCAGAAGTAGGGAAAGGAATAAATTGTTTATATAATATAGTACCTACTATGTACTAGGCACTCTGCTAAGTATTCTTGAAAGTATTATCTCATTTGTTTCTTACAAGAACTCTGGAAGGCAAGTGTGCTATTATCCATGTCTTACAGATAAGGAAATTGAAACAAATAGACTTTTAAGTGACTTTCCCAGATTACCTAAGGCCCAGTTTAAACTAGGGTCTTCCTGACTCCATGCCTGATACACTCATCCACAGCACTCACCTAGCTGCCTCAGCAAAGGAGAATATTTGTTAAATGCCTACTATGTGTTAGATACCTCATTAAATTTTACCTCATTTAATCCCCACATGAATTCTGTGAGATAGGTGGTATTATTATCCTTTTTTTATAGTTCAGAAATATGACTTAATAGATGATGGACTAAAGTTTTGAGCTTTGTTATCTGAGAGAGATATGGAAAAATTAGAAACATTAAATTTTGGGAGGAGTTGCTGACCTCAGTTTCAAAATGCTGAGTTTGAGGTATTCTTGGGACAGCCAGGTAAGCTCCCCTACAGACAGTTGTTGATGTATGAGTCTGAAATTTAAGGAAGAAATAAAAGGCTGTGGCTTTGGGAGTGTCTCCTGCAGAGGTGATCTTTAAAGCCTGGAGATCATCTATATAGGTCATAGAGAAAAAAGAGGCAGAACCTTAGGCAATACATAAGGGAGCTGCAGAAAGAGGAAGAGGTTGAACCAGTGAAAAAGGCCAAGAAAGGGTGGTCAAGAGGAAAAGCCTGTGTCTTGATAGTCCAGGGTGGAGAGAGAGGAGATAATTAAGTGTTGATTGCTACTGAGAGGTCTAGGAGAATGAAAACTAAGAGAAGATGGTTTAACAATTAAGATAGATAGCGTAGCACTAGTAACTTTTGAGAGCAGTTTAAATTGTATGGTCTGAAGCCAGGTTTTCAGAGACTTGACAGGAAGTAAAAGCAGGAAGTATAGGCTGCTTGGTTTTGGGGGGTTTTGTTTTTGGGTGGGTTTTTTTGTTTATTTTTTTTTTGCTTTTTACAAATTTTGTTTTAACATATGGTATATTACCCCATGCTCCTTATAAAGTATGATCCCTGAAAGCAGTTAAAAAAAAATCAGTATCAAAAGATGATTGTACCTGTTCAGCATATGTATTTAATAATTTTAACTTTGGTAAAACAAATGAATGCTTTGTAAATCAGTGCCAGTGGTATTTTTAAATGTTTTATTTAAATCATTGCAAATCAAACAGTTAATTTCTTTTAAATGGTTTAAAATACTTTATTTAAATAACAATGGCACTTATGATTCTTTGGGATTTACTTTGTTCACTTTCATCTAATTTGGATATTTAGTTTTCCTCATAATTCAATAACATTGTTTTATGCTAAACTACCTTAATATGTCCAACTCTTCCCAAATTATTAGTCTTATTGTTTTTTCCCCAAGCTATGCTCTAACAAATTGTGCTGCTCTGAATATTTTCACAGAGATTAGTCCTTTTTTGTCAACAACCTCCTTTGGCAAGATCACTGAATCAACGATTCATTGTAATCTAATCAGTTCATACTAGTCTAATCAAATTTCTCTGAAACCATTTCCTTCATCATTCTTATAGCACCATATTATTCTATTACATTTTATATCATAATTTGTTCAACCATTTCCCAATTGATGTGAATCCTCTTAGATGTAGTTCCTTGTCATCACAAAAAATAAAAGAGCTGCTATAAATATTTTTTCATGCTTCATACTTTTCCCTGTTCCGTTGGTCTTTTTGGAGTAATGTTCAAAACTTTTAGATGATTATTGTTTGCATTTCTTTTTTTAAATGTTGCTTGTTAATATCACAAGGTAAACTTGTGATAATAACACAAGTAAACACATGGTTATTATAATAATTTCTTATTTTGTATTGCATATCTACTCTGTTGCTTGGAAGGATGAGGAAAATAGTGCATGACAGTCAGGGTCCAGGAAAACAGTCAGGTAGAGCTTTGGACTGAATTTAATAAGGCAAAATTCAGTAGAGCTAAGTATAAAATCTTAATTTGAGTAAAAAAAAATTTAACTTCCCAATATAAGATAAGGAAGTATGATTAGAAGTTCCTTTTTATTTTTTCTTATATTTGAGTTCCAAGCTGTTTCCTTTCCTCCCTCCCAACTCCACACTAGAAAAGGTCAACATTTCACAGACACACACACACACACACACACACACGTATATATATGTGAAATTATTACAATACATAATTTTTATATCAGTTCCTTCTCTAAAGATGGAATAAAATCTTCCTTTGTAATTGATCTGAATATTCATATAACTCAGAATAGCTTGGTCATTCATATTTACTCTTTAAACAACAGTGTTATTACTATATACACTATTCTCTTGCTTCTACTTATTTCACTCTTCATTATTTCATACAAGACCTCCCATGTTTTTCTAAAATCAACCTGCTCATCATTTCTTATAGCACTGTAGTATTCCATCACAGTAATATACCATAACTTGTTTAGCTATTTTTCAATAGTTGGGCATCCCCTCAACTTCCAGTTCTTTGCCACTACAAAGAGAACATTAATAAATGTTTTAGAACATATTTAAGTTTATTTTCTTTTTTTACTGACCACTTTGGGAAATGGACATAATAGTGATATTGCTAGGTCAAAGGGCATATGCAATTTTATAACTGTTTGGTCATAATTACAGATTGCTCTCAAAAATGGTTGGATCAGTTCATCATTTCAAAATATATTAGTGTCCCAATTTTTCCACATTCCCTCCAATATTTGTCATTTTCCATGTTTATTATTTTAGCCAGTCAGATAGATGTGCAATGGTATTTCAAAGTTGTTTTAATTGGCATTTTTATGATCAGTAGTTATTTAGAGCATTTTTTTCATATGACTATATATTGCTTTTATTTCTTCATTCAAAAATGTTCTCTTCTTATCCTTTGACCATCTATCAGTAAGGGAATAACTTATATTCTTAGAAATTTGCCAAAGTTCTCAATATATTTGAAAAAGGAGGCCTCTTATCTGAGAAACTCTCTCTCTCTCTTTTTTTTTTTTCTCCTGAGGCTGGGGTTAAGTGACTTGCCCAGGGTCACACAGCTAGGAAGTGTTAAGTATCTGAGACCAGATTTGAACTCATCTCCTCCTGAATTCAAGGCTGGTTCTCTATCCACTGAGCCACCTAGCTGCCCCCTGAGAAACTTTCTATAAAATTCTACCCTCCTCCCAATTTTCTACTTTCCTTTTAATCTTGGTTACATTGATTTTATTTGTGCAAAACCCCTTTTAATTTAATTAAATTCAAAAATTTTACATTTATGAACACAGTATTATTATAATAATTCATTGTTGTGTATTATATCTACTCTATTCTACTGACCCACTATCCTATTCCTTAGCCAGTACTAGATAGTTTTCATAATTACTATCTTATAATACAGTTTTAAGATCTGGCACTGCTAGACCCCCTCCTTTATATTTTAAAAATTATTTTGCTATTCTTTCATTCTTCCAAATGAATTTTGCTTTTTTTTTTTCTAGCTCAATAATTTTTAAAAGTAATTTAACTGGGATTGCACAGAATAAGTAGGCTAATTTAGGTGGAGTTATCATTTTTATTTTATTGGCTCAGTTTACCCATGAACAATTAACATTTCTCTAATGTTTATAATCTAATTTTATTTGTATAAAAATGTTTCATAATTATGTTCATTTATCTTGTTGTGGCAGGTATGTTTCCAGATATTTTATATCAATTTTATTATTTTAAATGAACTATCTCTTCTTGCAGAGCTTTATTGGTGATATAAAGAAATGATGATGACTTATATGAGAGTATTTCATATCCTGCTACTTGGTTAAAATTATTAATTATTTCAATTAGTTTTTTTAGTTGAATCTCTAGGACTTTCGAATTATGTCATCATATCATCCACAAAAAGATAGAGTTTTATTATCTCATTGACCATTCTGATTCCTTTAATTTCTTTTTCTTCTCTTACTGCTATGGAAAGCAATATTGAATAATAATATTAGTATCATTTTCCCATATGATAAGGAAACAGTTTGACCTTATTAGATCCCATATAATTTGTCTTTTATGTTTACCTTCATGTGTTTCTCCTGATTCTTGTAAGTCAAATTTTCTCTTCAGTTGTGGTCTTTTCCTCAAGAATGCACAAATGTCTTGTAGTTCATTTAGTTCTCACTTTTTTCCTTGGAGGATTACACTCAGCTTGGGTGAATTATTCTTGGTTCCAAACTCAGTTCATTTGCTCTTCAGACCCTATTATATTCTATTCCCTTCAATATTTTAATGTAGACACTGATAAGTCTTGTGTTATTCTGACTGTAGCTCCACAATATTTAAATTTTTTTCTTCCATATTGCTTGCAATATTTTCTCCTTGACCTGGGAGTTTTAAAACTTAGCCATAATGTTCCTGTGAGTTTTCTTTTTGTGTTCTCTTTAAGGGGTGCTCAGTGGGTTTTTTTTAAATTTCTATTTTACCTTCTAGTTCTAGAATGCCAGGGCAATTTTCCTCAATAATTTCTTGAAGTATAGTGATTAGATTTTTTAAAAAAATCATAACTTTCAGGTAATGTGACAAAGATATTTAGCCACAACTTCTATTTTTTCATTCTTTTGACTTTGTTTTATTATTTCTTGATGTCTTGTGAAATCATTAGCTTTCCCTTACCAATTCTAAGTTTTAAGAAGTTATTTCCTTATCTAAATTTTGGATCTCTTTCCAATTGGTTGACTTTCTTTCCATAATTTCTCCCAATTTTTATTTAACCTTTATTTTGTAAAAATTAATTAATTAATTAATTAAGCTTTTCCAAGAATTTTCTTTGAATTTGTGACTATTTTATATTTTTCTCTGAAATTTTACAGAAAGCTATTCTGTTTTCTGAGTTGGAACCCTGATCTTCACTATCACCATAGTAGTTATCTATGGTCCAGTTCTTTTTCTTTTTTTTTTTTTTTTTTCCCCTCATTTGTTTAAAATGGCCACATATGCTTGAGTCAGGCTCTCTTTCCAGGATGTGGGGGATGTATCAGGCTTCAGGTTTTTCATGCTATTGGTTTCTGATCTCTATCTGGGGACTTTTGATCGCTTGGCTCTTCCAGTGTTCTATAATCTAAGGTCAGGTGTTACTGCTTCTTCAGCTTACCCCTTGCTCTATAAATGTATCCTCAAATACTCCTTTCCACTCCTGAGCTACAAATTCTCTTGCTCCCTATGGTCCCTCAGGTGGGTATGTTAGTTTGTGCCTCTGCCTTGGAATTAAAACTAGGAACACTGTTCTGCTCCTAATGACCATAGCCAATAGGGCCCCCAACCTTCTGCAATCTCCTTTACCAGAATGTGCTTGTTCCTCCTCACCTGCAGGCATATCTTTGACTGCTAGCCATAGCTTTGGTGCCTGGGCACCAAAATCCAGCTCTAATGGAAGGCTCCCAAAATCTTCTCTATATCAATTTTCATACCTCTCCTTCATCTGTGGGGCACAAGCTCCTGAAGTTTTACTTGATTAATTTGCATTTCAAAGACCCTTCCCAGTTCTGGATTCCTCAGCAGGAAAGAATTATATTTTCTGACCTCATTGAAGAACCATCTATTATTGTGAACATATTCAATTTTGTAAGATAAGTAAAATTGCTGCATAAATCAATTTCCTGTTTCAATATATCTCATTCAACATTAGAAAATAAAATCTCTAGTTATTGAGTGTTCAGTTGGTTTTCAGGCCATGTCTTCACTCTTCCTGACCCCACTTTTGAGATTTCCTGGCATGGATATTAGAATGGTTTGCTATTTCCTTCTCCAGCTCATTGTATAGATGAAGAAACTTAGGCAAATAGGATTAAGTGAATTGTTTGGGGTCAGACATAAGTGTCTGAAGCCATATATGAACTTAGGGAGATGGCTCTTCCCAACTCCAGGCCCAGAACTCTATCCACCCTAGCTGCCTGAAAGTTTCTCTCTGAGCATCTGCCTCTGTTGGCATCCTATGGATTCTTATCAATTCGCACAGGATCCTAGCTCTAAAAGCTCAGAAGCCATTTAGTTCAATCTCTCTTGTTTTATAGATAAAGAAACTGAGGCCCTGGGAAGATGAATTGATTTGTCTAAGATCACACAAGTAATAAGCATGAGAGAAGCAGGAAGGCTCTAAATCCAGATCTTCTGACTTTAGAATTAACACTGTTCTATACTAGGGTGGCTAGTGGACACAGTGGAAAGTAAGCTCTAGAATAAGGAGGATCTGAATTCAAATCCAGCCTTGAAATACTATCTGTGGGATTCTATTTGCCTTAGTTCCTTATATGTAAAATCTAATATTTTTGCCAAGAAAACTCCAAATGTGTTCATGGAAAGTCAGGACTGAAATGACAACAAACTCTATCTCTAATACTTGAGGACATCTTTCTTCAGTGAAAATTTCCTAAGAGAGGAGCATTAGAGTTTTTTAAAATAATTTTCTAAATAAACAATTTTTATTGTTTCTCCAAGCTCTGTCCTCTAGCTTTGTTGCTTTTTGAACTGAACTCTGTTGCCAATTAAACTGAGCTTTAAAACTTTAAAAAAAAAAAAAAAAAGAGAGATTTGAGAAAATTAGGATTTAGTAGGGAGAGTATTTCAGGCATGGAGGATGAATTTGTAGAAATGCATGGAGGCAAGAGAAGACAACAAATTCTGGATGCAGCTTTTCCTCGCTCCAACTTCTCCCCTACTATCTCCATCTCTGATCCCTTTCCCACATTCCCTCTCCCCAAGCTCCTATCTGATGTTATCCTTTTTATCCCTTTTACTTTTTTTTTCCCCAGAACTCTCTGCTTGCTTGTGAATTTCTTCTCCAGAATGGAGCAAGTGTGAACCAGGCTGACAACATGGGAAGGAGCCCCCTCCACCATGCCACTATCCTTGGCTACACTGGGTATAAGCAAAGACACCTGGGTCTCCAAGGGAGGAAAGGACAGATGGAAGAGAATGGACAGCTAAGAAAGGGCTGGAAGGGAGGTTTAGAATGGGGCAATGAATGATCTGAATCTTTGTTCCTTTCCTTCAGCTTGGCCTGTCTGTTCCTAAAGCGAGGGGCAGACCTTAGAGCTCAGGATTCTGAAGGGAAAGACCCTCTGACTATTGCCATGGAGACTGCCAATGCAGATATTGTTACTCTGTAAGTCCCATGAAGCTGAGGATGGCTCTGGGAAAAATCATGACCCAAAGTTAGAGGGAAGATTACTGGAATGGTGTCAAGAACTGGAGCCTGAAAAGGGAGTAGATGCTTAAAGCCCACATTTAAAGGACCCATATGGTTAGAGTTTTGAGGAAGAAAATAGGGAAAAGTGGAGCTGCTAAGAAGAAAAGATAAGATGTAGAGGTATATCATTTTAGTTCAATAAACATTTGAATATTACAATAACAAAAACACTACACTAGATAAAGCCCTTTAAAAAGAAGTTTATGGGGAGAGAAAAAAGGGAATCAAGAGAAGCAAAGAGAATGAGATCTCTAAAGTTCATCATATCCACCCCTTTATTTTACAGAGGAGGAAATGGGCTCAGAACAGTTTAGTGGTATCTGAGTAGGGATCCTGGAATACAGCCAGATTTTGATTCCAATTCCACCACAATGTACTCAGAGCTTTTAACCTATTCCACAAATGGTTTTCTGTCTGAGGAAGGCAGCAATGTGCTCGGAATACTTAACAAATCCATTTCTTAGTTGCTTCTCTTGTCCCTCACACCATCCACTTAGGATGTATTCCTAATTTTACAAGTAAGAAACTCAGAAAACCAAAATGACCTGCCCTAGGTGGTCTCCTGACTCCAAAGTATAGTGTTTCATTAGTACAAAACAGGAAGTTAAAGAAAATGCTCCAGGGTTTCAGAAGAGGACAAAGTCACAGAGTGGGGAAGTGTTGGGCCTTTATGGGTGGCTAGGATTTCATTTAATAAATGTATAGGAAAAGAAAATGAAGTCCTTGACACAGAGACAGGAAAGGCATGTGTGGAGAACCATGAAATTAAGTGCAATAGAACAGAAATCTAGGAAGGTAGGTTAGGGTTCAATTACTGGAAGTGGGAATGGCAGGCTATGCAACTGAGAATTTTGTCATGAAACAGTGGGAAGCTATTGAAATATTTAGGGAAGGGGGCAGCCATGTGGATAGAGCACCAGCCTTGAATTTAGGAGGACCTGAGTTCAAATCTGGTCTCAGACACTTAACACTTCCTAGCTGTGAGACCCTGGGCAAGTCACTTAACCCCAGCCTCAGGGAAAAAAAAAAAAAAAAAAAAGAAATGTTTAGGGAAGAAAAGTGACTTGTTCCTCCATGGACTTTAGGAAGCTTTTCTTATTATGTTCTTAATTTTATTTTTGAGGCAGTTGGGGTTAAGTGACTTACTTAGGATACCCCTAGAAATATTGTCTGAGGGGTCCTCCTAATTTAAGGCAGGTGCTCTATCCACTGGATCATCTAGTGGCTTGGGAAGTTTATTCTGTGCATAATATGGAAAATAGAGGCCTGAGAAAGGGACAAAGGAATAATGGCAGATGGTCACCTAGGCCCAAGATAAATAGGTCAAGAGCTAGGGGATGATAGTACCTTGGATAAATAGTTAACTGAAGGAAGCTATAGGACTTGGTATTATTGGTTAGAGTGTGGGTGTGTTGGGATGGGTGGGGAGAGGGATGTTGAAAATGATACAGGTATTACAAAATGGATGAGTTGTCCGAGGAGGAGGCTGGTTTCAGGAAGAATTCAATTTTGAACCTGTTGACTCTCTGAGGTATTGGTGAGAATGTTTAAACATCTGGAACTTAGAGGAATGCAGGTGTGCAGGACTGGCAATGGATGGCAAAAGACCAGAGGGTAGGATAAAACAAATCCCAGCTCAGGAAAAGGAGCAGGTTCTGAGGAAGCCTGAACTGAAGAGTTAGGAGAATGGGAACTAGGGAGGGAGTGGGCTTAAATTCCTTCCCTTCTGCTTTAGGTTACGGTTGGCCAAGATGAGAGAGGTTGAAGTGGCCCAAGGGCAGGCAGGTGAGCTATTTAACTCCCGGAACTGTGTATGTTTCTCCTTTGAACCCTATGCCTTTTGTGAATCAAGGCTTTTGGCTGCCTTCCCCCTAGATATGCCCCAGGTCTACTCCTCAGGTCTTCCCTCCCATCTCCTTTACTGCAGGAGATGAGACTTATCTGGACATTTTCCGAGACTTCTCCCTCATGGCTTCTGACGATCCAGAGAAGTTGAGCCGCCGCAGCCATGATCTCCACACACTCTGAACCAGAGAGCTAAACCCTCAAACTCCTTCCTTTGGAATAATTCACATTAAAATGATCTCTCAACTACCTACATGTCCACTGTACCTATGTTGGGATGGGAGTGAAAGGTGTGTGTGTGAATTGAGGGAAGGATAAAAGTGGAGCTGGGGGGACCTGACGCCAAGGAATTCTAGGGCAGGTGTTGGGGACCACCAGCTCAAGATGTTTCAGAAGACCCTTAGTTCTGGGGTGAAGCCCATGTAGTGAGACATGTAGTCACCAGACTGGTCAGTCAGGTAGGAAGTGGCGACCCTTCCTCCTGGGGAGTGAGGTTTCCCCATCCCAGAACTAGAGTGGGGCTCAGCTAGCCCAGGTGTCTCGCCCCAGGGTCCAGCCCCGGATTTCCCCCTTTTTTTCCTAGAGGCTCAGGCATTTACTTCCCCGTTCCTCCCAAATCTTGATCCCTTCCCCAAAAGGGAAACACATGGAGAACTATTTCCAGGGTTACTTTCAGGACCGAGGTTCCCAGTTTCCCTAACCCCATTCTCCCCAGACACCCGAAATGTGACGTCTCAGCACTTCTGCCTCCTGTAATTCCGTCCCTATCTTCTCCGGGGGAATTTTCTTGAAACGAAAACCATGAGCTCCAGTGCGCTGCAGTCTAAGACTTCAAGGTCTTTAGGAACGCTGTGGGCAGTTCGGGTGGCGCTGGGCCGACAGAAATGCTTTCTGAGTTGCTGTGGGGCAAGCAGCGCAGTAGGCCCAGCAGACTCAGAAGAGGAAGGAAATGCAGAGGCCACCTAGCCATCCATTCCCGGTACGACGTTAGCGCTGCGTCTTCTCTCGGCTGCGAGAAGCCTGAGCTACCTCTGTCCCTCCAGAGTTTGAGAAGTCTCTCTCCTGACTGACCGGCCCCCCGCTCCAGCCGGCTCTCTCCCGTCCCCTTCGGTGCCCAGACTTGCGGGAGGGGAGGTGTCTGATCAAAACTTGGCCCTCCTCCCCAGCCTCCAAGGAGCTGCAACTCATTTCTAACGCTGCCTCTTCCCTAGTCCCTTCCTTCTCTCCTCCCCTCCCCTCCCCATTCCAGGGGCGGGAGAGCACCGGCCAGCTAAGCGCTTGTCCCCAAAAGGGAGAACTAGCCCCTACGGCTGGAGGAGGGCGGGGGTGAGAGTGGGGGTGGAGAGGGGTAGGGCTCCAGGGGCCTGGCCTGTCTCTTAAAGGGCCCATCACGTCTGCGTTGTTACTTTTACTTCCTGAAGAGCAGAGGACCGAACTTGCCGAAGACGCTGGGGAGCCCATCCCGAGCCCGGGCCCCGAAATTCAGGGTCCAGACCGGCTCTTTGGCACCATTCCCACCCCTGCCGAATTTGGAGCGAGCCCTGAAGCCGACTGCAGGGACGGCCTGGCCACCCCACCCCATCCCTGAAGTCCCTGCCCTTTCCAGCCTCCCTCCGGCACCCCACCTCCCTGACTTGGAAATTGGAAACGGCTGGAAGTTTGGACTTGCTCCCCAAAATACCGACGCTAACTCTAGGATATCCGCTCCTGGGGACTAAGGACGCCCTCTGCAAGCCACTCCCCCCCCCAAAAAAAGACTGCATTGGTTATCCAGAAATCAGCCTTTACACCGCCGATCTGTCGGCTGGACCCCTGAAATTTAATCTTCAGGTAGCCCAGGAAAACCCTCCATTCATATCTGGAGTGCTCGGAGTCTAGCATTTCCGGAGCGACGGGCAGCTGTTTATTTCACACTAGCTGGCCTCTGCCCCCAGTTTGGGTCGACATCCCCAACGAGCTGTGGGGCAGCCAAGCTGCCTCCTCCCCTTGGGGTCAGCCGCGGGACTGCTCTATAGTCCCCGACTTCACTGAAAACACTCCCCGCTGTAGATGTGGCCCGGCGCTGCCGGGGAGGCAGCTTCGGGGTGCCCCTAGCTCACTCGGTACTTCGAGCACCGCTGCTGTGAAGCTACAGATCAGCGCCTCCCAGACTCCCGCCAAAAGCCCAGCCTCTCCCCAGCCGCGTGCTCGGGTGCGATTCAAAATTCCTCCCCCTCCCATGCCCTCCCAGGCACCCTCTTTTGGGGGGCCCGTGACACTAAATGTGGGAGGAACCCTGTATGCTACCACCTTGGAGACTCTGACTCGGTTCCCAGACTCCATGCTGGGAGCCATGTTCCGCGAGGGCGCGGCGCTGCCGCCCAATTCCGGCTCTCAGGCTAGCAACTACTACTTTATCGATCGGGACGGAAAAGCCTTTCGTCACATCCTGAACTTCCTGCGCCTGGGCTGCCTGGACTTGCCGAGGGGGTATGGGGAGACGGCGCTCCTGAGAGCCGAGGCTGACTTCTACCAGATCCAGCCCCTGCTGGAAGCACTGCGGGAGCTGGAGGTGACGCAGGGCACCGAGGTGATCTCGGCTGCCCTGTTTCACGCAGATGTGGACGCCACCCCCAGACTGGTCCACTTCTCCGCTCGCCGAGGCCCCCACCACTACGAGCTCAGCGCTGCTCGCGTGGACACCTTCAGAGCCAACGTCTTCTGCACAGACCCCCGCGGTCTCGGGGCGCTCCGAGCCCGGTTCGGAGTCGCCGAAGGGGGAGGAGAAGGAAGTCCCCATTTCCATTTGGAATGGGCTCCCCGCCCAGAAGGGCTCCCGGAGGCTGAGTACCGGCGTCTGGGATTGCAGCAACTGTGGGTAGTAGGAGAGGCTGGTGAGAAGCGCGAGGTGCTGGGGACGGCCGGCTTCTTGGAGGAAGTGCTCCAGGTGGCTCTAGAACACGGCTTTCGCCTTGACTCTGTCTTCCCCGATCCCGAGGACCTGCTGAACTCCCGATCGCTGCGTTTTGTCCGGCATTGAAAGAAAGAGTCAATAAAGTTGGGAGTGCAATCCCGCCATACTCACAGACCCAAAAGTCCTACATCTGGACCTTATGAAATGACTTGGAGGAGGTCGGAGCTATGAGAGTTAAGGGGGACTCCCAGTCTGTCTCTTGACTGGAGCTTCAATCCGCGAAAGAAATAGGAAATTGGAAAAACCACCCCTCCCTCCCTTCCAACCTAATTTTATCAGATTACCTAGAAGGGCAAGAGGTTTCGTGGGGAGGCGCCCCTCTGGTCCTCTGACTTAAGAGAAGAAAAAGATCTTAACGGAATCTCAGATTGGGGGTTGGGGTGGGGGAAGGAGGGCTGGGGAAAACCAAGTATTATCCATAAACTCCGGTGTTAACAAGTACTGGTTGACTGACTAATGGGTGGTTCCACTCCCCACCTCACCCCTATGTCTCATGCTGACAGGGTGTGGGGGAGCTGAAGTCTTGCGGGGTACAACGCTTTATGTCTCTGAATGGCAAAAGAATCTGTCATTTGTCTTTTGATCTCTGACTGTGCTCCCTTTCCAGTTTTTGGACTTGTCTAGGCCTGTTCTGGAGGACACCTTTATGTGAAATGATTGGATTGGCCCAGGGCGTAGGCACTTGGGTTCCTTCAGTGGACAGGTAGAAGACTTATTTTTGAATTACAGGGTGGCAATGTGACTATGCCTCTGCAGCCCTCTGTCAGTGTGGAGAGAATCCGGGAGAGCCTGGAGGCAGAAACTACAGGCCTAGTTGGGCTGATGAAGCTATTTCGTATTTATTGGTTGTTATAGCAACCATGATGGTGATGCTAGGATTCACTATAGTAAAAGGAAGAGAAATTTAATTCAACAAACTTATGAA
Organism: Sminthopsis crassicaudata; assembly: GCF_048593235.1. Classification (NCBI taxonomy): domain Eukaryota; kingdom Metazoa; phylum Chordata; class Mammalia; order Dasyuromorphia; family Dasyuridae; genus Sminthopsis; species Sminthopsis crassicaudata. The sequence continues at coordinate 295,998,346 of NC_133620.1, forward strand.
GAGAGGGGGGAAAATGGAATATTTACTCTCCCATTTTGCACAGATTCTTTTCCAGGAAGAGTCACTATTTATTGTTCATATCTAATAAGAAATGCCTAAAAATAATTAAAAAAAACTTTTTGAACTACAAATTTGTGAAATCTGTGGGAGATGGGGAAGAACCAGAGTGGGTATATGAAGAGGTGTATTGGGAATTAAATATGCTATAGAGTTGGGACTAGGTATTTTTTCACTTGGGACAAAAAACCTTTGGAAAGAGATAGTGGTGACAGAGGACAGTATGACCATGTTTGCAGCTGTGTCAGGAGAGGGAGTGGCTCTATTCTTATTTGAAATGGAGAGGAAGGGAATCTTTTTGGAGAGAGAGACCAAAGTGATGAAATGTTGAGCATGTTGGATGGAGCTAGGTGAGAGAGTAGACAGAGGTGTGGTAGTTTCTGAACTACTACTAGGAGTACACATCCTGAACAAAGCTCCAGCTGCCCTATCTTAGTTACAGTTCTATAAACAAAAATATCTGTGGGCTACTCTGGAACTTACTAGTATAACTTGTGTTTCTACTTGACCTGTTTCTCTTCTTAAATTGTTTTGCCCTAGATCTGGGGAGATGATTCACAAAGAAAATGACTAATAGAAATACAGCAATTTCTGATCATTGCATGAGAAATTCATTAACCTCTCCCTTGATTCAAGTGTAAAATCATAAATCAGGCTACAGTAATGGAATATGATTTGTCCCATTCTTTCTTACCCTATTCCACCCCACCCTATATCCATTTTCTTGCTAAAAGCCTGTTGATTGTACCTTCATATATTTTCTCTCCCATCACATTGCCACGACTGTGGTACAGGCTCTTTACCACCTCAAGCGGGCACTATTAACAATAGCCTATTGGAGGGTCTGCCAGCCTCACAAGTCTTACCATATTATTCCCTGTCCCTTGACCCCCATTCATTAGCATCCTCCAGAGTCAAACACTAAATCTTCTACTTAGCTTCTAAAGTCATTTATGCCTTGGCTCCTTCCTACCTTTCCAGTCTTAACACCACTCCTTTCTATGATCCCTATCTCTAATCTCCTTGCTATTCCCTGAAAAACATTTCATCTTCCAACTTTGTCTTTTTTTCTCTGGCTGCTCCTGTTGCCTGGAATTCTCTCCCTCCTTATCTCTGCCTCCTGGCTTCCTTCACTGTCTGCTTAAAAATCTCACCTTTTACAAACAGTTTTTCTCACTTTATATAAGCCCTCTCTTAGAAAATGCAGAATAGTCTTTTCTGCTTGAGTAAAAATCCTTCCCTGGAAGCTCCCTGTACCAATGAAATCACAGATCAAAAGAACAACAATGAAAAAGCACTTTGTGTATATAGAATTTATTTAGAAATGTAAATGTCATTTCTCCCAGTAGAACTTGAGTCCTTGAGGTCAGAAATTCTATTTTGTTTTATCTTTGTAGCTCCACCATGTAGCAGAGTGCTTGGCATTTAGTCATAATGACTGACCGATATTTTGTAGGATATTCCATTTTATGCCTGAGTTTAATTTTGGATCCTTGGAGAGAATTAAAATGACTGCTACTGCTTAAAGACTTCTGTGGGTGTCTCTAAGTAGTGTTGTGAGGCTCAAACGAGATATTTATAAACTTAGCACAATGCCTGGCACATAGTAGGTAATATAAAAATGATTATTCCTTTCCTTTCCCCTACTTGGCTGTGGGCGATCAAACCAAAATTTTTGATGCTGCGCCCCCTCTGGTGGCCAGCAATTATGCTGCAGTTTCTTAAGAGGGCAGTTGAATTTTTGTTTTTCGTGCACTTAAAAAAGTTTTTTACATAGCTGGGCTCTTGTTTCAAATATAGATGGACACCTGCTGGCCAATTCTGTCAATTTATCAGTCAACAAGCATTTATTAAGCACATAAATGCCAAGAACTGTGTTAAAATATTACACTCACTCAAAGGAAAATGAAGTGACATTGTCCTTATAGGCTTACAGACAGCATCATTGACCAATAGAACCAAGGGATATTAGTGTTACAGAAGGTACTGGGATATAGAAATCTAGGCTTCCATACTATGACCCCAACCCACCCACCCCCTCACCTTCAAGTTGGAATACTTTCAGGCTCTAGAACCCAAGAATAAAGAGGCTAGAGTACAAGTTGACAGAATATTCCAAAGTGGCTCCCTCCACAGAAAACCAGTGTCTTATATTCCAAACAAGGTTCTCATTCTGGTCTTCATGTGGGTCCTAATGCTTGGCTACCTTTTCTTAAGCACCTCCCAAGCCTGTATCTTCTGCCGCCTTCCTTCTAGAGACCTTTCTGCACGCCTGGCTCATCTCTGTGAACAGATAAGTTCAGAATGGGAAGATTGTAAAACCAGCTGGAACTTCTCAACCTTTGCCTTAGGTGGGACCTAAGAATCTTTTCCTCTAGTCCCAGTTCTATCTCCTCCAAATCTCTCAGGTACCTGAATTGAAAGCCATCTGTTAGAATAGTCCTTCCCTCTTCTCACTGAAGTCTCTAATTCTCTTCACGTCACCACCCAATCTATTGATAAGATTTCCCTTAAAGCCTATTATAGGATTTACTTTTACTGTAGGCCCAGGAGATTCATGAAGGAAGACTAGCTCACTTGGAGGTTGACTCTATCTTCTAGGATCTATAAGATTTTCTCTAGAACTTTGTCATCTCCTCTTCTTCTCCAGATGAAGTATCCATGGATAGAATCACAGAAAAAACACACAGAGTCATGACAGTTCTTGGTAAGGAGATAAAGTGGCACCTTAAGTGGATAAAGAGGGGAGAAGGATCTATTTCAAAAGATAAAGAGTAGAAGGCATGGGATAAAAGAAGTGATTGGTGATCAGAAAAGTGAAAAAATATGATAAAAGGAGAGGGAAGGAAGTGGGGAGAGGGGAATGAGAGTGGGAACCAGGGTTGGGGGACTAGGAGAGGTATGGGAACAGGAGATGAAGAGAAGAGCATTGGGAACATAGGGAGAAACGGGAAGTTGGAGAAAAAGGACTGGTTTGGAATCACTGATGGAAAATGGAAATGACAGTGTAGAGTAGGGCCAAGGAGAAGTTTTATGAACAAACTATTTGCTGCCCTTTTCTCCAGAAATCAAAGGTTACCTGTTTTCCCTTCCCACCTATTGGCAATGGCTTCAGAAATCTAAACTTCCTGAATATATGAGGCAAGGTATCAGGCATGAAGGGTGGGGAGGGAGAGATACCTGGAATCCTGATGGATATGAAGCATTGGGGGTGGGGGGGTGAGAGAAGGGTGTGGGATAGGGGATAAACACTTTTCTCCTTGATTTTCTCAGCTCTGTGCCCTCCTGACTGCCGTGAGTATAGCATATGGGTTAAAGACAAAGGGGTAATTTGACCACTTGGATCTCTGAGGAGAACAAAGGTTGGGTGGAAAGGGTGAGGAGAGAATTAGAGAATCTCAGGAGACATCATCATCACTATTGAGGCCCTAAGAGGGAGGGAGCTGCGCTCTCCCTGAATCATCACTTCCAGCCAATCTTGCAGGTGGAAGGACTACCCTGTACAACTGCTCCACATGCAAAGCTGTAGAGGTTCATTGCTGGGCTCTCAAGCGTTGTATCCCAGGTCAACTTCACATCTAAGTACCTTGTCCACTCTTTCCAGATGCTCCTGCCCTTGGGGATCTAATCTTATGGCCCTCAAACTCTTATCTGGGGTTTAATTTTTTCTCCAATGACTTCCCACCATCCTCTCCCCCTAGACTTCCTTTCAAAGATTTCTTTGCAGCATGGCAACTTTCACTCTACCCTTTTTCCCATAGGAAAACAGGACCTAAGGGAAGCCAAGATTCTGCTCCTGTTTTTTTCAGCTGCTTCATTAATTCTAGGTTTCATCAGCTGTATAATAGAGTGAGTTGGGGAATGGGCCTGAGGTTGGGAGTACGGGGCATGTGACATTCTAATTATTATATTCTCATCTATTCCATCTTAAACCAGTCTTTATTTCTTCCCTTTTCCTTTTATCCCTTTCCTCCAGATCCAGATCTCTCCTTGCAGAGCCACACTCTTGAAGAGATTCCAAGACTTTCCCCCCAGTTTCCACCTTCAAAGTCTTCCTGTTGACTCGGTTCTGGCAATTCATAGCAAGCTTTCAGCACTCCCAACCTCCAAGGACCACTCACATACCTAACTTCCCACCCCTTCAAATACCACCACCACCACCACCACACTAGTCAGTGATTCAAATAAATATAGATGGAATTAGAACCCCCATACTATTCCACCAGATTCTCTTTCATCTAGGCCCTGAAAAATTAACTGGGAACATTGCCCCATAGTTATCTCCAGACTTTTTTTTTTTTTTTTCTTTTTTTCTCAGCTGCTGTGGATTTTGTGGATTCTGGGAGAGTCAACCTTTTTTGCAAATTCAATCTTCTTTGGAAAACTCTCCCTGCCACATTAGAAAATCCATGTTGGAGGTGGCATTATCTTGTTTTAAAAGTAATAAGGTATGTTTAGTTATGGGTGTTTGTATACTCATGTACATTCCGAATCAGGGTGAGACACCCCTCATCTTTCTTGGCATTTTTCTTCTCCTATCGTCATTAAGTAGCTTTATTTTAATCCCTTCAATTCTGGTCTTTAATCTACAATACTGGAAAATGACAGTTCTGAAGAGTTCTCACTTTCATCAGGAAGATAGTCTTTATCCATGAGGAAACCCCAGCTATATGAAGGAAATCGAATCTTCACCTTTGAGGAGTGTAAATGACAAGATGTCTGAATCTGAAATCATGGGATTTTCCCTTAAAACTACAATAGTTACCATTCTTGGGTTCCCTATTTTTGACAGTGGCACCCTCATTTTGAAATCTACATCTTAGTCAACCTTGTTACCTTCTTTTCCCTTCTCTTCTGATCACATCATCAAGTTCTATTGATTTTTCCTCATGTTTCTCAAGTCCAGTTTAGTTCCTCCTTTCCAGTTCTGTTGCTACCAGACGAGTTTAGGTCTATATTAGTTTTTATCTGGATTATTGCAACTGGTCTCATCTCCCTGTCTCCAGTTTCTTCCTTCTATACATACTACTGTCAGAGTAATCTTCCTAATCAAAGTTTAATCAAGACACTCATCTCTGCTCAAAATCCTTGATCCCCACAGCCTACAGAATAAAATACAAGCCTGATTTAGCTTTCAAGCATTTGACAGTCTATTTCTCAAATATATTTCTATTCTTAGTCACACTACACCCATTCAGTTCCTCACTTATATTTTGCCTTTTCCCTCCTTTGTAACTTGTATATGCTAGAATAGTAAACTCCACATTTGTACTAGCTGAAAATTTTCCCTTTCTTTAAACTGACATGTCATCTCCATAAAGTCTTCTCTTATTTCCTCCCCCACCCATAAGTGATATTGTTCTCTCCTCAAATATCATACCATCAGTTTGGATCTCAACCATTACTTCCTTTTGTAAAGTTGTCTGCCTTCCTGGGCTTTTAATGCCTAGAAGACAACCTGGTCATTAAAAAAAAAATTATATCTCCTGAACCTTGCCTGAGGTCTTAAAATTTCTTGAATTGAGTTCAGAATCATCTAACATGTAACCCTCCCATTTTTCCATTGTTGATTCCTACTATATCTGCTGAATTGCTTTATTACCTTTTCCTATCATTATTGTACCAAGGCCTTTCCTCCTACTATTTCTACTTTTAGGCTTATGCTCATTTACACCTTTTCCTCATTTCTCTATGTCACTAAATCTTTTTTTAAAAATAATAATATTCATATTCTATTTTTATATAAAATATATAAAAATAAATTTAAAATATTGATTTTCAAAATACATGCAAAGAGTTTTCAATATTTACCCTTGCAAAATCTTGTGTTGCAAATTTTTCTCCCTTCCTTCCCTTAGATAGCAAGTAATCATATTATGTTAAACATGTACAATTCTTCTAAATATATTTCCACATTTATCATGCTGCACAAGAAAAATCAGATCAAAAAGGAGAAAAAAAATGAGAAAGAATAAAAAACAAGCAAACAACATATCTTGCTAAATCTTAACCTTCCTGTTAGCCCTAATTCAGAGTTCTTCCATTACATCTTATCCACGTAAGCTCCTGATGTATAATTCTATTGTCTTTAATCAAATAGCTCTTTAATATAGTAAAATAGACTATGCTCTCCTTTATGTGTATATTTCCTCTCTTTCCTCCAGCCCCCATAATCTAGAAGTCCTTTCTGGGCAAGGGGGAAGGCTCTACAACTTTTCTTTGTACTTCTCTAGATCTCCATTGTCAGATTATTAAGTACCATCTGGGATAGTCATACCAGGGGCAACTAGAAGACTCAGTGGATAGAATACTGGGTACAGAAGGAAGACCTGAATTTATATTGGTTCACACTACTGTGACTCTGGGCAAGTCATTGAACCTCTGTCTGCCTTAATCCACCAGAGAAGGAAATGGCAAACCACTCCAATATTTTTACCAAAAAAAAAAAATCCATATTGTTGTGCTATGGTCCAAGAGGTCATTAAGGATTCTGACACAGCTGACAAACATGCAGTCTGGAGATTGTTAGGATTACTAAGTGAGAACTGAGGTTGTCTGGATGGTGACAAGGTGAGAATTCAGGTTTTCTGGACAATTAACAAGGTGAGAACTCAGGTTGACTTGATAAGAGGGGGCGCCAATTGTAGCGAGCTGTCGTCTCCAGAAGCTGCTGGATCGCTCTCTGGGAAGAGATCTGCTGTGTCTTCTACTCAAATCTCTCCGACAGATTCTTCTTCCTGTAGAGAACCGTTGTCTCCAGGCAGTTGCTGTTAACTCTTGTCCTTAGAAGTGACTTCCCTTCCTGCAGAGAGCCCCGTCAAGCCTGATGCAATTCAGAGTCTTCTCTTGAATCCTGGCTCTGAATCTCCTCCAGCTCTTATCCTTCTCCAGGCCGATCTGCCCTCTGCGCCCAGTGCTGTCTCTTTTTATCCTCCCAGAGAATGGGCGTGGGATAATGCAAGGGCTTCTGGGAAGAACCACCCCAGCCAATGAGCTTGCCCCCTCTATCAAGTCAACCTGAGTTCTCACCTTGTAATTGTCCAGAAAACCTGAATTCTCACCTTGTCACTGTCCAGACAACCTCAGTTCTCACTTAGTAATCCTAACATCAGATGATCAGGCCTCAGCCATTCCCTCTCCTTTTGATTTAAATTCAACCAGTATAAAGTGCTTACATATACAAGACACTCTGCTAAGATGCTGAAGATACAAAAACAAAGAAAAATACTCCCTGACTTCAAGGAGTTTACAATCTAGTTGACAGTGGCACCCTCATCTCGGGGTCAGTATTGTTCCTTTCCTTTCCTGATCTCATCAATAAGTTCTTTTGATTCTTCCTAATGTTTCTCAAATCCAGTTGAGCCTATCCTCTCCCCTGGGCCTACATTACTTTTTAAAATGGATTATTTTACCTAGAGAGTGAAGATTCAACATTAATAAAGATGAGTAATCATACAATGTAATTTGAGAAGTACCAAAATTCCAAGTAAGAGAATTGGGACTGAAATCACAGATGCATCAACCTACCTGAGCCTTGAAGGAAGCTAAGGTAGTAGGGACGAGGATGGAGTCTGGTAAATTAACCTGCATAAAGACTAGAAGCAGAAGTTAGAATGTGCATATAGTATGCAGTGAGGATTACTGTGAAGTTAATCTGGAAAGGTACATGGGAACCAGAAAGTGAGGATCTTTAAATGTTGGTTCTACCCTTGAAAGTGGTCATGTGGGTCATCTAATTCAAGGGTTCCAAATTTGAGAATTCCATGACCAGAGCTGCTAGAGAGACAAGGGGTTTTCCTCCCACAGTGTGGTCCTTGGAGAAAGAAGAGAATAATCCAAATAGTTCCACAGCACTGTAGCCAATGACATTTAGGAAAGAAATTGTTTGTTCAGCAGTCCCAAAATATGTTTGCCTTATGAAAGGGATTCCAAACCACAGGGAGACACTATGAGAGTGGGAGGGTTAAGAATCTAACCAGAATGTCAAACAGTTGCCCTGATGTCAATTCCCAAATTCAGTTCTCTTCTTAAAGGATGCTTTATGTGTTTCCATATCAAGGTACTGACTTCCATGAGTTCTCTGCTTCCTTCACAGACAAATGCATGTATTGTATTACCTATGTGTTATCTATGTTATGTGTCCACATGGACACTCTAGATGTGGTTGGAAGAGAGACATGAACATACATCTCTAGGATTCCCATCCACTCTTTTCCAAAGAAGATTCTGATTATTGCCAGGAAGGATAGCAGAAGGTTTGGGCCAGAGGCTGGCTACTTTGTTCTCATCAAAAAGAGGGGGTATTAAGATTATATCTAGCTGCCTCTAAAGTCAGAAATGATTTCTAAGTTCAAGATGAGCTGACTACTATTCATTAAGGGGAAAGGAATACCCCAAATTATATATCCAAGGTTTGATTCACTTCCCACCAAATGCCAGTTTCACAAAGGAATGTAGCAAATAGCAAATAAATTCATGTAAGCCAACAGCTTACAGAAACCAGGGAAGATATAAAGATGAAAATATACCAGATAATGCATAAATTAATTCTTCCATTGAGAATGAGATATTTCAGTTCATCCAAGAGACTGGGTCCCAGATCTCACCCAAAAGAAAATGTCCTGGAAATCACTAGTTAGGGACATGCTTAGGTTGCTGGTTCCTCTACATGTCTTCATCCTAGAGTCTTTCTTTCCCTTAAGGAAGCTAAAGAGAAATTGGAAATTTGCTTCTTTCTGGAAGCTGGTAGTCAGAAGACCAAGATTTATCTTTTCCCACACTTTTCCCAACTCTACTCCTTAAGTAGTTATGGAACATTTAGTAATTGGTCTCCACCAATGAGAATCTCATATGTTGAAACTTGAGTTGCATGTGGTTTTTTTTGTTGTTTTTCCCTTGTTTAGCAATCATTGGAACTAAATAAATGAATTTAAGTGTTCTTTCAACAAGGTTAGATATACCTAAACTATATAAAGATGTCTCTGCCTCCAAATAAATGTGTCCTATAAACTCCTTGGATTCATTGGAAAATATCAAAACCAATCAATATAGCTGCTCAAATAATAATCTTAACCTGGTCACCACTTGGCATAAAGATTTTAGGAAGCCCTCAGATGTCAATAAGATAAAAAGGCTTTAATCTGGACTGATTCCACTATTTCATTCTATTTTCATAACTGGGTAAGCTAACTGGCACAGTGGATAGAGTACCCAGCCTTAAGAAAACATCTCCCTGAATTCAAATCTGGTCTCAAACACTAAGATGGGCAAGTCATTTAACCCTATTGCCTCAGTTTCCTCTAGCACAAAATGAGCTGGAGGAGGAAATGTCAAACCACTCCAGTATCTCTGCCAAGAAAACACCAAATGGACACAATGAAAAACAAAATTTTATAATTAACTTTATAAACCAGGAAAACAGGACAGTTTGCTACCTCTCCTGTCACTGATTTCTCAGAGACTATCTCCCACACCTATAATGCATTCTGTTCCTTGTGTTGTGTTCCTTGATCACGCCTTCATATTTCCAATAGCACTTTGAATTAACCCTTCTTTGCCTTTATCATAACTTACATATAACAGAGTTTAAGGATGTGATCCCCTTTACCACCAACTCTTCCTTCTGCTCATACACATATACACATGTAATTTAGTTGGAGTGGTTAGTTTAACTGCTACTGGATTATTTCCTTATTCTCTTCTAGAGTTCTAAAACAAGAGATATTTTCTAATATTCCTCCATAAATTAAAAGAAATGTACAATCTTACTAGTTAGAAGGATTACAGAAAGCGGCTGTGCAGTAAGGTGCCCTCAAAATGAGGGCTGCCAAATTGTATCTGAGGATTCCTGCTATATATTAACTTGGAAAAGCACACATTAATATTATTTACATTTTTAAATTTTTTTTTCTTTTTAATTATTTTCCCATTACATTTTAACTTTGTTTGACTGAACTCAGGTATGTGGCAACCTGAGCAGGACTGTGATTGACATCTCTGCATCACAGCACTTTTGATGGAGCTGTGAAGTGGTCCAACCATTCTTGGAAAATAATTTGGAACTTTTCCCCGAAAGTGACCAACCATCATACTCTTTGACAATCTGTAACACCAGTAGAACTATAGCCTCCAAGAGATCAAAGAAAGAGGAAAAGGTTCTCTGGCAAGATTTTGGTGCAGATAAAAGAACAATGTATGCAATAAATGAAAACATCATTGAGGAAAAATGACATGTAACCTGTTCCACTAAATTATTGACAGTAACTATCTATGAATGAAGGAGTGAAAAAAAAATTAAGCAATTTCTATATGTAAAGCTCTACTTTAAGGATACCAAAAGAAAATGAGAGAGTCTCTGATCTCAAATAGTTCATATTAAAATGGAGAAAAGATCACACATAGAGGACTTACAAGTCAGATGAAAAGGTTCTATCATATTTAAGGTTTAGCAGCAAACAATAATGCTTCTTTTTAAATGTCATTTCCACTAATAAAGATCTCTTTCTGATATTGAACCATTTTACTATGTCAAAGACTAGTTGTGAGAACTTTCTTGTCTGGGTCTTTAATGACTATTGCTTATACTAGTTACTATTGCTGTATCTAAGAGCCACAAAAGAGAAGTAAATATTGAAGAAAAGATAATTTGGCCTGGGAGTTCAGAGTTACTATTGTAATTGGCTTGCTGTAAAGACAAAGAAAATGTGTTGATTCTTATTTATGAGTATCCCTAAGGAACTTGTGAGAGAAGAAAGAAGGTAAAGAGGAACTTCTTTAGAAAATTATCTTGGGGCAGCTAAATGGTGCAATTAATAGATCACTAGCTCTGGAGTCAGGAAGACTTGAGTTTAAATTTGGCCTCAGACATTTTAACACTTCCTAGGCCTGAGCAAGTCACTTAACCCAAATTGCCTCAATTCTTCATTTATTTTATGAAGAAATATGAGAAAGATAAACATAAGAAGAATCTATGAGGAGTTGACAATTGAAGTATATTCTGGAAAGACTATTTCTTGTGATGATAGAAGACAGATTGAATTTAACTTTTATCTTAAGGAGAAATATAAAGAGGATAATTGGGAGAATATAATCAGTACATGTCCACACATAGCCCCTTGACTTACACTAGAATTTGGAGTAAGATTAAATATTAGAATGAAATCAGCATAAAGGTGACCCATAAATCATGTTGGAAGACTCTATAATCCCATTTCATAAAGAAATTTGTAAGAAAAAATAATTCTTTTAAAAAATTATTGTAGTATTTTATTTTCCCAAACACATGCAAAGGTAGTTTTCAACATTTACCTTTGCACAACCTTATGTTTCAAAATTTTCTCCCTATTTCCTCCTCCCCACTTCCCAAGCCACCAAGCAATCCAATATAGGTTAAACACGTGCAATTCTTTGAAACATATTTCCATATTCATTATGCTGAGCAAACAAAATCAGATTAAAAGTGAAAAAAATGAGAAAGAAAAAAAAAAAAAAAACCAAGCAAACAAACAACTACATTTCTGAAATTACTATGCTTTGATCTATATTCACTTGGATTCGCTTAGCTCTTTCCAATACAAATCTATTGGAATTGCTTTGAATCATTTCATTGTTGAAAAGAGCCAAGTGTATTACAATTGATCATCACATAATTTTGTTCTTACTGTGTACAGTGTTTTCTCAGTTCTGCTCACTTCACTTAGCATCAGTTTATGAAAATCTTTCCAGGCTTTTCTAAAGTCAGCTTGCTCATTATTTCTTATAGAACAATAATATTCCATTACATCTATACAACATAACTTATTCAGCTATTCCCCAAGGGGCATCCACTCTATTTCTAGTTCCTTGCCACTACAAAAAAGGCTGTTACAAACATTTTCACACCTATACGTCCTTTTCCCATTTTTTATGATCTCTTTCAAACCGAGCATTTATACCTCAAAAATCAGCATATGTTAAAAAAGTCAGGGATTGATTTATTGTTTTATTGATTATCACTCTACACTTAAGTAATGGAGAAAATGTTAATAATGGCAGATTAAGCCTAAAAGTGTGTTATAGGTACAGTTTCCTCATAAGTACAATCTCATTTTCCACAAAGAGCCAGTTGCTAAAATTTATGGGTACTCCTCTCATTCAAGGTAACTTTGGCTATGAACACTCTCAAACCTTATACATAGCAAATAATTATTTGATATTTTGACAAATAGTATTAGCAATAACATTGATGTACCCCTTCATGGCATACTTCATGAATTCTCAAATTCCCTCATCTAATCACAATCTATTGTCACAATGATAAGGTTTAGATTCAGGGAATCAAATGAGATTAGGGTTCCTAGTGGTCAGGGAGTGAAATGATAAAGTCTAATGGCAGGTTTGGGGTTCAGGGAACGAGATGGAGAGGTTTGGCTCCCCTGCCATGCCCTTGGGATTTGGCGCTAGGGTAGGGAGTTTGGGGGACTTCCTTCTGGTGGCGTAGAGGTTCTCTGTAAAAGAATTTACAGACCTGAAAACCTAGATTGATAAAAGAAGTTTAATTATAAGGATTGGGAAGTAAGGTTAGAAATCTTGACAGAGAGGCATAAAGTCTCATTAGGGAAATAAGTGAGGGTAAAGAGAGGGTGGCACTGAAAAAAATATTTCAATGGACAGAGCTCCTTGGCATGGCATGACATAGCATGGCAAAGCATGGCAAAGAAATGTCTTTAGTTTGGCTTTTTCATAATAGGAGCTTTGGCTACAAACCGATAGGGGCTAGTGGGTGGAGTCCCAGATTGGCTCATTGCTGGGTGTCAGTTTGAGCTGGAATTTGAATTGTATGAGTTTCTTTTTAGATAACAGAATGGAACTGCTTGTCCTTCCGGGTGGGGTCCCTCACTGAGGTAGAGTTGAAGAAGATTTTCTCCTTCAAGGATTTTTAGCATTTCAGGGTCCCTTCTTCAACTTTACTTCTCCTTTGTAACCCCTACACTTATTCTTAATCCACATCATCACCTTCAACCTCTTGCCCCCTCATTTTTTCCCCAGGCCATTACTTCTTCATTAACTAAATTCTCAAAAGAAGAGAGTAGTATAGAGTTAAACTTCTTCACTAAAGTGTCAAGATGAGGAAAGGAGGGGTGATAGCCTGGGAAAGAACTGAAGAGTTGAGGGATTGGGAGTCATAGTGTGAATTAAGAACAGGATTTGTGATTTCAAGGTAATTCTTCACTATCCTCTTCTCTTGAGTCCCTTATCAAATTATCAATTTTGCCCCAAAAAGTATCATCTTGGATTACTTTCACTATTTACTACCTCCATACCTACATATGAATAATGTTACCAAAAAAAGTCACAAAATCATCTTGCTTAAGTCTGAACAGGAGGGAACTGTTTTCTTTACTATAAATTGCGGTTCCTTTAAGACACTATTTTTTTTTGATCTGTGATTCCTTTCAGAGTCTCAGCCCCTCATGGGCATATTCCCCCCCCCCCAAGATAAGTTAACTTTCCAGGAGGCCAGATCCTTTGATTCAATTAGAAATCCACAAAAAAGCATCCCTTTGAAGTGTTGTTAATTCCAATAGGAGATCCCAGCTGAAAACTGATAAGAATCTAAGCCTGGAACCTCAGCTCCTGAAGCCTCCCATAAAGAATCCTGGTCTGATCTGCTTGGGCTGTACCAACCTCCACCAAGATACCCAATATAATAGCCTTCCTCAACTAAGGTCTTTGCAGATGGCCCATGCACTTTGCCAGGACTATTCTGCCCAATGAGAAAGCATTGTCTCAGCGCCAAAACTCCATTTTCCATAGATCTGCCACTATAGAAGTCGGTCTCTTGGTAAACTGGTTTCTATCCAACAATAAACTTTCATTTTGCAAATAATAATTCGGAAATGAGTGAATTCTTTCACTTCTAGAACCTGGGGCTGATTTAAAGGGGATTCTTAACAACTCTTATTGCCACTAACCTATTGACCACCAGGAATAGAGATCATTCAAACTGCATCAAGTCCACTACAAATATATGATAAATAGCCTCAACTGGGTGTCCACTGCTGCAAGGAAATCCTTTAACATGTTTCTAATTAGCTTGTTATCTCATTCACTTTCCCTCCCTTCATTTCAACTTAGAACCTTGTCTTATAATTTACTGAAAAAACTGAGGACATTCATCTTGAGCTCCCTGTTATCTGCCTCTCATTTCACATCACTCAAATGCTTTCTGCTATCTTCTCTTTCATTCCTTTCTAACAAAATGAGGTGATTCTCCTTTCCAAGACAAATCCCTCTACATGCACAATATATCCCATTCTATCCCATCATCTACAACAGACTGTCCCTTCGTATCCCCATTCTTACTTATCTACTGGCTGCTTCCCTACTGCTTACAAACATAACCTTGTCTCCTCTATCCTCAAAAAATGCTCACTTGATTCATCCATTCTCATGAACTGTTATCCCATACCTGTTCCGTTTTACAGCTAAACGCTTTAAGAAGGCCACTTTCAATAAATCCCTCCACTTTCTTCTCACTTTCTTCTTAATTCTCTGCAGTCTGACTGACTTTCAACCAAAATACTATTATTTAACCAAAATACTACCTATTTCTGAAATGCCAAATCTAATGGTCTTTTCTCAGGTTTCATTCTTTTTTACCTCACTGTAGCTTTTGACACAGTGAATCACACCCTTCCCTTTGTACTCTGTTCTCTATCTAACCTATCTAATCATATTTTAGGGATATTATTCTCATATCTATCTAAGTCTCCTTTGCTAGAACTTTATATAGGTCATGCTCACTAACTGTGGGTGTCTCACATGGATCTGTCCTGGGCTATCTTCTCTTCTCCCTCTATACTATTTCACTTAGTATCAACAACCATGGGTTCAATTATGTCCACTCTAGGCCAATGTTTCTCATTCTACTTATAACCCTAAATTCTCTGCTTATCTCTGGTCTCTCACCATCAACTGCCTATTGGACATCTTGTCCAAAACTGAACTTATCCCTGCCTCACCTCCACTCCAACTTTGCCTTCTTCCAACTGTTCCTAATTGTTCCTACTCTCTTTTTCTCTTATTGTTGAGGATACTACTGTCCTCCAGACACTCTCACTTCCTCAATCTCTCTGAATTCCATATTCAATCCATTGGCCAAGACCTGTCAGTTTAACTTTCATAACATCTATCCCTTTTGCCCTCTCCTCTAACATTTCTACCATCCTAATAGAAAATCTTATCAGCTTATACCTGGATTATTGTAATATTTTTCTGATAGGTCTCTCTGCCACAAGTTTCTTCTCATTCCAGTCCATCCTCCATTCAGCTATCACAATGATCTTAAATTGAAAGTCTGAACATGTCATTGCCTCCCTCAATAAACTCTAATAGATAGTTATCAATTGCCTCCAGAATCTAAATTAATTTTAAAAATATTCATAACCTGCTCTGACCCTCAAGCTTTCCAGTCTTCTTACACTTTCTATTGTACTCCTTCCATGTATACTCTTCAATTGTTGTTTCTCTAACAAAAAGCTCCATCTCTTAATTCCAGGGACTTATCTGTAACTGTGCCCTATGCCTAAAAAGATCTTTTTTTTTTTTTTTTTTTTTTGTCATTTCTGCCTACTAGCTCCCTTCAAATCAAAGCTAAAATCTTACCTTCTATCAGAAATCTTTCATAATCTTAATTCTTGTGTCTTTCCTCTGTTGATTATTTCAAATATATACTGTATATATAGCTTGTGTGTATCTTGTATTATGTAGTTGTTGCCATATTGTCATTAGACCAGGAGTTCTTTTGAGAGCAGGAACTATCTTTTGGTTTTTGTTGTTGTTCTTTAAAATTCCAGCATTTAATACTATTCTTGGAAAATAATAAACATTTAATAAATGTTTATTTGCTAACTGACTAGAATGTGTAAATCTCAGTTCTTTCAGTAAATTTCTCTTCATTCTTTATAATGTTTTTGGAGAATCATTTAAGATCAAAAGACTTGCCCAGAATCACAAAGCTATGTGTTAAGTATCTGAGGCTGGATATGAACTCAGATCCTTCTGACTCCCAGTGCTAGTGCTCTATCCATTGTATTTTTAGTTATCCATCTTCATTTTTTTCCTCAAAAAGAACAATATACTTCCTCAGTATTTTAAGAAAGAATTTGTTTTAGTTCTTTCTCAATGTGTCTCTTCATACAAGAAATTATTCTTCAGATGACATTTAAATTTCTCCTCTCTCCAGGAGTCAATTGCCTCCTTTTCAAAACCATTTATTTATTTATTTAAACTTAAATGCAAAATAAGAAAAGAATAAACAAACAAACAAACAAACACATTGCACAGCAGAATATGCGAGTGGATTCAAAATATAAAATGATAAATTTCCATCTCAAGAAAGCCTCTATAATTTTATATATATTGTATTTTATATAGTCTGTCTTCCTTTGTTTCCTTGAGAATTTTCTTTTGCTCTCTCTCTGCTGTGCCCCTTTTACTTTATTTTTCCCCTTCCTCCTCCACTCCAAGAAGGCTAGAATTAAGTGAGTATATAACACATAAGTATGTATATACACACGTATGTGTATATACACACATATGTGTATATGTGTGTATACATAGATACACATACATATATTCATTGTTGTTGTTTGTCCTTTGTTCTTGAAGAGTACCATGACATGGGGAGGTGAGTTGAATTTAAGTGAGGGAGGGCTGTGCAAAGTAACCAAGCTCACTTTCTCTTTCAGAGTCATAGATTCAGTGGCAAGATATAGATCAAGATGACTGGAGATGGCTCTAGAGATAGTGGGAAACAACAACACTAACAAAAAATAAATATACACACACATATAGATAGATATCTATAATCATATACCTATAAACACATATAGATTCATATTCATCTATGTAAGGCCATACCATGCTTGCTTGGTATTTGTTTTCTGAAGATGTATAATACCTCTCCTCATAAGTCCAAGTCTTTCCATATTTTTCCAACTTTACCAGCTCATCATTTCTCACACCACAGCAATTTTCCAACCTTATGTTGTCAAGTTATTTTAATGGTCTAAAACAATAATAATTAATATGAATTCCAGTGTAGTTTACCTATTTCTCTTTTATTTAAATCTATTTTAAAGTCTATTATCTCGTAAATAAATGTTTAGGAACAAAATCCATGTTCTCTGTGGGAAGAGCTATTAAAGTTGGCTAATAAGCAACAAATGTGGAATTCAAATCAATACTTTTTGGTTTAAGATATATAATACTTTTCGTGATACCACTGTTTTCTATGCTATATCATATTTATGTGTGTACACTTCAACAACAATGCTGTATGAAGATGTATTCTGATGGAAGTGGATATCTTCAACATAAAGAAGATCCAACTCACTTCCAGTTGATCAATGATGGACAGAAACAACTACACCCAGAGAAGGAACACTGGGAAGTGAATGTAAATTGTTAGCACTACTGTCTATCTACCCAGGTTACTTATGCCTTTGGAATCTAATACTTGAGGTGCAACAAGAAAATTGGATTTACACACATATATTGTATCTAGGTTATACTGTAACACATGTAAAATATATGGGATTGCCTGTCATCTAGGGGAGGGAGTAGAGGGAGGAAGGGGAAAATTTGGAAAAATGAATACAAGGGATAATGTTATTTTAAAAATTACTCATGCATATATACTGTCAAAAGAATTTTATAATTATAAAATTAAAAAAATAAAAATAAAAAATAAAAAAAATATTTATGTATTTATCTTGCCACTGAATCTATGATTCTGAAAGAGAAAGTGAGGTTGGTTACTTTGCACAGCCCTCCCTCACTTAAATTCAACTCACCTCCCCATGTCATGGTACTCTTTGAGAACAAAGGACAAACAACAATATTTATATGCATAGTATGTATATAATTCTATCTACTTATTCACCTGTAAACTCCTTAAGGCTAGGATTTTTGTCACATCTATCTTTGAATCCTGAAGTTTTGATCCTTCTAAGTTCTTTTAACCCAAGGAGGAAGAGAAAAACACATCATAAGTATAAGTTTCACATACTACCAGTGTCTTACATGTCAGAAGAGGTATAAAACACATCCATCACTGAATCATCTCTAATAATCATTTATTAAGTTCTTACTATATATGTATAAACTCTTTGTATGTATGTATGCTTTAATGGGAATTAACTATAATATAAATGAAGCATAAATAAAACTTTAAAAAATCAAGAACATATTTCTAAAAAATAAGATGGGTTGGTCATGAGACAAGAATGATAGGCAGCAGATGGCAAAGCCCAAATTACCTAGAAGTCAAACCTACTATAAGAGAAATCTGGGAAATAGCAGTCTATCCCTCAAAATGTATACTTGGAGGTAGCTCTTCTGTGGAAAGCTACTTCAAGGAAGGGAAAGAGCTAGAACAGCTATACTGGGAACAAAGTCTTACCTTCCATGTTGTTACCCTTTGTGTATTTGTTCTTCACTAGTACTCAGCCATGAAATTCATATTTTTTATTTTAATTTTTTTGTGGTTTTAACAATGGGAAATGCTGGTGCAATGTTCATTGTTCATTGTTCATTGCAATTGTTCATACCAAGATCCTTGTATACAAAGAAGAATAAAAAAAAATATTATATATGAAGCTGAAAATTTCTATTAGGTATAACTTTTTGTAATGCACACATGCATACAAACACTTGTGTATGCATGCATGTTTGTGTGTCTGCGTGCATGTATATTCAACATGTTAACTCCAAGTATATAAGGTTGTTTGTGCCTCATCCCCAACTTCCTTCTATTCTCTCCTATGCATTTAGAAATTATTTTCATTGACACTCATTTTCTTCTTTCCTTCTTTTTTGAAAATCCTTACCCCCAGGACTCTTCCCTCCCTCTTTCTAAATTTTTTAAAAAATCCCCTTCACTGTAACAAATAAGTAGAGTCAAATAAGACAAATCCACACATTGACTATGTTCCAAAATGTCTCATCCTGCACCTCTAGCTCATCACTTTTTCTGTAAAGACTATACTCATGATACATTAATAAAAGCAGGGAAAGGTTTCTGGTGCATTTAGTGGCTTCTCTATGGAGGACTTAAAAGGAAAACAGTGAACAAGAATCACAAAGGATGTAATCCTCTGGCGGACTTGAAATCTGCACCAGCATTTCCCAACCAATAGGTCATCTGCCATGGATATATAGCAGAACCTAAATGGACCTATAGAGGCCATTCCAATGAAGCATGAACCCAGGGCTCCCTGAAAACTTCAAGAGATGCTGAGGACATGATGATTCATTATTTTGACCTTTGGGGGAAGACAAACTTACTGGCTGTTACTGGCCAAATAATGGTCCAGTACATAAAGGACTTGGCACTTTAAAATTACATTAAAAACTCAGCAACAAATCTAACAAATATTTACCTGAGTTATTCCTTAGTCCATCCCAAGTCCAAGTCCAGTGCACACTGCACAGGGACATGTGTTCATTCAGTTGCATCAGTTTTTTGTGATCCTGTGGACCACAGCATGTCAATGCTACCCATTAGAATTTTTTATTTTGGGCAGTGATATTAGAATAATTTGCCATTTCTTTCTCCAGTAGATTAAGGAAAACAGAGATTAGCCAGGGTAACCTAGCTAGTAAGTATCTGACGATAGATTTAAACTCAAGTTTTCCTGATTCCGGGCCTAGCACTTTATCCACTGAGCCACCTTGTAGTTTCATAGGGACTAAGGGAAGAAACAATGCCTAGTTTGATCTTTTAGCAGTGATTCTCCAAGTGGCATTATGTTAACTCCAGTGAAGAATGTTAAAAAAGGGGCCTTTCTCCACCTTCATGCAAAATTGACTTTGCTGCTGATACTCAACTAGTTGGGCTTGTGCCTGATACCTGACTGTCTTTGTCCTTTTTTGTTTGTTTTCTCTGGATATTCATGGAATATATTGGACTAGTCTAGAACTGGGAATGACCCTTTGAAGTCAAGAAGTCCAAAGGCTTATTTCAGGCCTATTCAGTTTGAGCTGATTGGTGGCAGGGAAAGGTTCTTTGAAGAGGATGACCATTGGCAAGATGACTGGCCCAAGCCTAGGCTGTTTTATTGAGGGATATGTACTAAGAAATTTTTGGTTGTTGCTCAGTGAGGATAAACTGCCCAATTAGCAATTTGGCAAACTGTTTTATGTTTGATAAAGTTTTAATATTCACATCCTATCAGTTTATAACAGTAGTTATAAATTAAGTTTATGATTTCTCATTAATTCATTCTGTTAATGAGTTTGTAATGCAAAGACTCTGGACATTGGGGCCAGTCCATATTATTATAGGCACTCTGCTCTGCTGATGCCATCCATGTGGACTTTATTCTGGTCTCTTTATCATGTGAAAAAGGGGATCTTTCAACTGATTGTTGAATCAGAATTTAAAATGCATTCAAAAGAAATTAACCAGCCAAAGTGTGGTCTCTTTCTTTCCTGGCTGTGTTCAAGTGAGGTGGCAAGGACTGATATAAGCCTTCTAGTGGGGGAAAAAAGAGGTTTTGACCTTTATTTTCTGAACCAGGGTGCTATCATATGTCCCATGAAGGAGTGTCTCTGATATTGCTTCTTTTCTCAGTTCTACATATTCTTTTCTGATCCTAAGTGAGGATCTGATGCTGTAAAAGCTTTAAAAGTTTGGGAAAGAGAGTTACTAGAAGTCTGGAAGTCAAGTTCAGAATTTAAGTTTGTGATTTGCCAGCAGAACCAAGAGAAGTAACCGGGACCCACCCCAGCAATAGATTGACCCACAAAGCCAAGATGCTGGATCGGATAACAGGACCTCAGAACTTCGGTTCACTCAGAAGTGAATTTGTGGAGGCAAATGGATTTTAGAGAGTGCTTGAAGTCTGAACCCACTCCTTAGAGATGGGGTGGGAGATGGGAAAGTGTTTTTTGGGGGAAGATTGTGGTATTCCACAATCCCATATCTCTAGTAAACACTCCACTGATGTTTAGAGATGTACCATTCTGGTAAGAGATAGAAAACAATCATGTTAAACTCCTTCACCCAACCCAGGAATCCATAGAGGAACCTCTGAAATACTACAGAAATCCTGGTCTAGATAGATCAAAGTTTAGAAGAAAGAGCAAAATGCAGGATCCACATGGCCCCTAGAATCCTCAAGAGGATTCAATATTTCTTGCTTGAGTTATTAAGCAGCCAAGATCAGATCAGCCCAATCTACTCTGAATCCTTTGGCTGTAAGAGTCAAATCAGGTAAAAATTACTTCAGGGTCTTTGGGGAAGTTCCAATGTGGCAGTCCCTGTCTGAGCCAAACACAGCCTGAGCCAAGCACAAAGACTTCCAAAAACCCATGGCTTCAGAAGTCCAGTTTGAAAAAGAACAATTTTAAATTATAAGGGAAAGAATGTGGGGTAGGAGAGATGGGGAAGATTGAGAGGCAGGACTTGGTCCAGTGTAGGAGTAATTCTGGCCTGAGCCAAGAGAACAATCTCAAATCATTCCAGATAGGATCCAATAGAATATCTTTGCTTAAAGTCCACCTGCAGGAGAAAGGTCATATGCAAAATTATGTCCCTGGGGAGCTCCTGAAGTCTATCTTATCTCACTTTACACAGGACCAGGGAGAACACTGATCATGTTCCAATTGTAGTGATTGACCACTGTCAACACAACATATATTTTTTCTTTTTTTTAATTAAAACTTTTTATATTCAAAGCATCTGCATAGATAATTTTCAACATTCACCCTTGCAAAAGCTTGTGTTGCAATTCCCTCCCTTACCCTTACCTTTACCCTCTCCTTAGACAGCAAGTAAGCCAATACATTAAACATGTGTAATTCTTCTATACCTATTTCCACAATTATCATGCTATACAAGAAAAATCAGATCAAAAATGGGAAAAAAGGAGAAAAAATTGCAAGCAAATAATATAAAAAGTGAAAATGTATGTTATGATACATACTCAGTTCCCATAGTCTTCCCTCTGGATGCAGATGGCTCTCTCCATCACAAGATTATTCGAACTGGCCTGAATCACCTCACTATTGAAAAGAGCCTCGTCCTTCAGAATTGATCATCATGTAATCTTTCTCCAACACATATATTTAGATAGATGAGATGATCAAATCAAAGAAAACTCTAAATATCATAAGGAAATCCCTTGTTTTAAAAAATATCCAGAATTGTAAGTCTTAAAGAAAAAAAACAACATCATGGCTCCTGTTATTGCCTCAAAGGTAAAAAAAAAAAAAAAAAAAAAAAGACTCCTGGTAACAGGGAATACAGGAATACCCAGAAGAAATGAAACAATAGATACCCAAACTAAAAACTAGGAAAAAATGATGGCCAAAAAAAAATTAACATCCTAGTTGATGAAAAATCTCACAGAACTAAAAGCTCTGAAATTAGAGTAGAGCAGTCAGAAAACTTATGAAAACAATGATTCAATAAGAAAACTAAAAATATTAAAAGAAAATCAAAATATTGGGAGAAGAGATGGATCTATTATTATATAATATGTTATAACATAAAATATAACATAAAAAAAAAAAAACTAGCCTGGAAAACAGGTGGAGAAACCATCTAAAAAGCATTAAGAGCCTGAAAAACATGATTAAAAAAAAAAAAAAAAAAAAAAAAAAAAGGCTGGCTATCATATTTCTTTTTTTTTTTTTTTTTTTTCCCCTGAGGCTGGGGTAAGAGACTTGCCCAGGGTCACACAGCTAGGACGTGTTAAGTGTCTGAGACCAGATTTGAACTTGGGTCCTCCTGAATTCAAGGCTGATGTTCTATCCACTGCGCCACCTAGCTGCCCCCGGCTATCATATTTCATGAAATTATAAGTGAAAACTTCTCAGAGTCTGAGAATTGGCAGTCATAGTGAATGGAAACATAAGCAATCTATCAGTTTCCTTTGGAAATCCCAAAATAAAAACTCCTAGGAACATCATAGACAAAATCCTGAGCTTCTGGGTCAAAACAAACTCAAAAATATTCTAAGCAGCCAAATAATGGAAGGAATTAAAATTCAATGGAGCCACAATATGGATCACATAAGCCTTAGCAGCTGCCACTTTAAAGAATAACCTTGGAATGTACTATTCCAAAAAATGAGATAATCTATCCAGCAAAACTAAAGATAATCCTACAGGGACTTTTAATGGAATAGAGGATTTCCAAGCATCCTTCATGAAAAAGTTAGAACTAAGTAGATGTTTGGAAATGGATGCCAAGAGAACCACAAAAAACCATTTGTTTAATTGAAAGGGAATATGTGTGGGGATAAACTATTGAGTGATAATGGCAGGGGTGGGGGTAGAGTGGAACAAGATTCATAGAGAAAGGTTGAAATAACCAAGATTCTGCAGATGGTTTTGTTCTGTTTCAATGGTCTTAGGAGAAGGCATAAATGGGAAGAATAGGTGACACAAGGATGAAGAAGAGAGGAAATCTCTATTGCATAATAGAGGTGAATAAGATAAAGGATGGATAGTCATTGAGCAAAGGGAATGAAGGGTGTTCCATGAACCTCATTTTCTATAATGTCCAGGCTAGCTCTTTGGAGGGCCTCGGGATCAGACAGGGTCAGGATTAATCAAAGTTCTTGGTCTTTAAGGGGAGAAGTGAAGGAGGCAGGCAAGTTGCCAATGAGGCTTGCCAAAGATGTATCCTGAATTCTGGAGTCTGGAGTCTCCAGCCTCTCCCCTCCTCATCCTGTAGCCAAGTGACTCTAACTTCTCTCTCTCAGTCCTCCAATCCTTGCTTATGATTACCTCACCCCCAAACATTCAGCAAGCACCAATAGTGAGGAGAGCCATCACATTACTATATCATCTAAATATATGTATATAGAGCCAATATCTCACATCAAATAGTGTTAGGTTCTTACTAAGTGCTAATGAGATAATGAGTTGATAAGCAGACCGGACCCTTATATTTTACAAAACAGTGTCCATCCATACACTGATGTGGGAAACTGGAGAACGTGTAGCTAATATCCCAGTCACTAACACAGGTAGACAACGTGTGATCTATCAACCAGGAGAAGTAGTAGCATCAGGCTTATTGTTGCTTATAAGCAACCTGGTGATAGTCGCCCAGATTCTGACTCCAATGAACAAAATCCAGGAATATATTGGACGGCAGCTGTAACAGCTGACCAACCTATGCTTACTATTTATATAAATGGAATACCATTTGAAGGATTGGCAGACACGGGTGCAGATTGTACAGTTATTAGAGGTGCCAATTGGCCCAGTCACTGGCTAAAGATTAAGGCAGACACCTACATGTCTGGGGTAGGAGGATCAATAGCAGCAGAAGTTAGTGCTATGCCTTTGAGATGGATATTTGAAGGTGAAACAGGAGTTTTTACTCCTTTTGTAGTTGAAAAAAATCCCCATCAATCTATGGGGAAGAGACATTTTACAGCAGATAGGATTACAAATAAGCCCTTCGGCTTTTTAGGCAGGGCTGCTGTTGAAGGCCTACTTGTACTTTCACCGGTTCCTATTCAGTGGAAGACTGATTCATTCACCAGTGTGGGCCTTAAGAAGTGATAAAATTCAGGCCTTATTAGACATAGTGAATGAACAACTTGACCAAGGACACTTGAGGCCTTCTCTAAGTCCTTGGAATTCCCCAGTATTTGTGATGAAAAAGAAATCTGGAAAATGGAGGATGTTAATTGATCTAAGAAGAGTAAATGAACAGATGGAAACTATGGGAATTCTTCAGCCTGGACTTCCATCTCCTACTCAGTGCCAAGAAAATGGCCTCTTTGGGTTATAGACATTAAGGATTGTTTCTATTCTATCCCTCTAGATAAGGAGGATATGAAAAGATTTGCTTTTTCAGTGCCTAGTGTTAATTTGGCTGAGCCTTATAAAAGATATAAATGGACAGTTTTGCCACAGGGAATGAAAAACAGCCCTACTATGTGCCAAATGTATGTTGCTGCTGCTCTTGCTCCAGTAAGAAAAGCATTTCCAAAAGTAATATTGTTACATTATATAGATGATATTTTGGGATGTGCACCTGAAGAACAAATGTTAGTAGCATGTCTACAAAAGACCATGGAAACACTAAAGTACTACAAACTGCATATAGCTACAGAAAAAATTCAAAGACATGCTCCTTTTCAATATTTAGGATATGAAGTATATCCTAAGACACTCACAGTACAAAAGCTTTCTTTAAGAACAGAGAAGTTGAACACCTTAAATGATTTCCAAAAATTAATAGGAGATATCCAATGGATGCATCCAGTGTTAGACTTAACTACTAATCAACTGCAACCTCTATATGACATTTTAAGGAGAGACAGTGCTTTAAATTCACTACGCCAGCTTACAAAAGAAGCACAAGAGGCTTTGAGACAAGTTGAACTGGCTTTATCCAATGTGGTTGAAAGAGTCACTCAAAAACCCTTGGAAATATCCGTTTTTGCTACAAAAGAGGCACCCACAGCAGTCCTTCATCAAGGAGACAGTGTGATTGAGTGGTTGAACCTCCCAGCACAACCAGAACAAAGCCTTACTCCTTATCCCGTGCTTGTGGCTAGAATTTTATTAAAGGCTCTTAAGAGAGTAATACAATTATCTGGGATAAGTCCTGAAAAAATATACACATTCTATACTAATGCACAAATTAATGTATGCTGTGAGACCATCCCAGAATGGCAAATTTTATTGGCCACAGCTCCAAATTTTGCACATCGGTCTCCATTAAAGATAACCCGGCTACTACATAATTGGCAATGGATTTTTGAAGAAAAGGTTTCTAAGGTTCCTCTTAAAGGATTAACAATCTTTACAGATGCCTCCAAAGAAAATATTTGTGCTGTATACTCTCATGATTTAACCATAAAGAGAGTAGTTAGGACTCCTTTTCAGTCCACTCAACAGAATGAATTATTTGCTATCATGCTAGCTCTTACTTATTACCCAGTAGACATAAATATAATTACTGATTCAGCCTATTCAATAGGTGTAGTACAAAGAATTGCCACAGCCCAAATAAAATTTGCAGCCTCTAATACTTATCAGCTCTTTAAGGAACTTCAAGAGCAAGTGAGAAAGCATGCAGGCAAGATTTATATCTTGCATGTCCACTCACATAGTGGACTTCCAGGTCCTATTTTTGATGGAAATTCAAAGGCAAATAGCCTTTTAACTATGTTAGCTAGTACTCCTTTATTTCAGGAAGCACATGAATCTTATTCTAAATATCATCAAGCTGCTCGAGCTTTACGTTTACAATTTGGAATAACAAGAGAGGAAGCTAGGAGCATAGTAAAAAGCTGTACAGCTTGCCTTCCTTTCCACCTTCCTACACTCCCTTCAGGGAAGAATCCTCGTGGTTTGAGACCCAATGAAATCTGGCAAATGGATGTGACCCATTATAAATCTTTTGGTTGTCTGTCTTTTATCCATGTGGTGGTAGATACCTTTTCAGGATTCATTTTTGCAGTGCCAACATCAAAAGAGACAGCCCAAGTGGTCACTGAATTCCTTATCCAAGCATTTGCAATTATGGGTGTGCCACAAGAAATAAAAACAGATAATGGACCTGCATATTCTTCTAAACATTTTGCACACTTTTGTGTGCAATATAAGATTTTACACACCACTGGAATACCTTTTAATCCACAAGGTCAGGCAATAGTAGAGAGAAGAAACAGAGACATTAAGACACTCCTCCAAAAACAAAAGAAAGGGGGAGCCACAGGTAACCCTAGAGAACTTCTAAATTTAGTTCTCTATACCATTAATTTTCTAAGTTTTGACAAAGATGCACTGGCTCCGGCAGACAGGTTTTATAACCCACCAGAAGGGCAAAGTCCAGTGCAAGCAGCTCCACTGTCCTTAGATAATCGCCAGGTGATGTGGAGAGACCCAGAAAGTGGTGAATGGAAGGGACCAGATAGGTTAACTGCCTGGGGGAGAGGGTTTGCTTGTATCTCCACAGATGGAGAAGGAATCAGATGTGTGCCAACGAGCCATATTCACTTTGTCCATTGGAGAGAGACAGAAAAAGAGAAAGACCTCAAAACAAAGGAAAA
This sequence comes from Sminthopsis crassicaudata, assembly GCF_048593235.1. Taxonomy (NCBI): domain Eukaryota; kingdom Metazoa; phylum Chordata; class Mammalia; order Dasyuromorphia; family Dasyuridae; genus Sminthopsis; species Sminthopsis crassicaudata. The sequence goes on from NC_133620.1 coordinate 296,025,474, forward strand.
ATCTAAGAAATATCTGACATTGGAAGAGCATGGCTAATAAAAAGACTGTTAAAGAACTTTAAAACCAGCAGGAATCATTGGATTTCCTAACACAAGATGAGACTAATGGACAATGGACTTCTGGACATTTATAAATTCTCAATTTATGATTATTTGATCATGTTATTTGTTACATACTTCTAGCATGTATTATGTTACTATGTTACTATGTGTTTAAGTAATCTATGTAATTATGTGTAATACCTCCCATATTGATGGATTTATGTTTCAAGGTCATGACCACCCTATGTTCTAAATCAAAAGAAAGGGGGAGATGTTAGGTTCTTACTAAGTGCTAATGAGATGATAGGTTCTTACTAAGTGCTAAGTTGGTATTTAACAATTCTTTAGTTCAGGCCTTTAAGGGGAGTTTTACCCTTTTGAACTCCTGGGGAGGAGTTTACATGTTTAAGAGGAGCAAGTTCATTGGTTGAAGTATTTTTTCCCAGAAGCCCCTGAGTTATTCCACGCCTATTCTCTGGAAGGATAAAAGAGGACAGCACTCTGGAGGAGGAGGAGTCTCTACTCTAGGTCAGAGTTGGTGGCTCTCTACAGGAAGAAGAATCTGGCTGAGAAATTGAGTTGAGACAGCAGATCTCCTCCCAGAGAGTGATGAGCAACTTCTGGAGATAACAGAACATTACAAAATAGGTAATTAGCCTCAAGTGCTCTGCTGTCTGATTCAAGCACGCCTTTTCAGAATTTCATCCCTCTACAACTTTCATTGAATTAGACAAGGAGGACAGAGCATAATTATACTCACACACACAGATTTTTATACAGAAAAACATTTAACTCAAAAGGGAAATAGGAAGGGGAAAGGGAGGAGAAGAAATGAGTCAGAAAATGATAGAAATGAGTAAGAGGGAGGGCAGAAAGAATTTGAATGTTGAAAATTTGAAAGCAAAACAAATTTGAATGTTGAAAAGATTGTGAAGAATAAATTAAAAGGAAGGAAAAAAATAAAAACATGGAATAAAGGTTAATGTAAGGGAAAGAGAAAACATGCAACAGAGAAGATAGTTTCACTTATAAGATCACAAACATCAAACAAGTTCTCTGCTACTACCTTTTTGTTTGTAAAGTGAGCAGTTGGAACCAGACTGGAAAAACTACAAGAAGACAAAGTGGATAGAAATACACAATCAACAATCATAACTGAATGCAAAAGGAATTAATTCACCGATAAGAAAGAAGAGAATTAAGAGAAGCAAAATGAATTAGAAAGCAGAATATGACATTAAGTTATTTATAAGAAACTTAATTTGAGGCACAAAGATTTATATAAAGTTATAAAGCAAACTCCATTGAACTAAACAGTAGCAGCAACAACAAAAACAATAACAACAAATCATGATTTCAGATAAAGTTAAAGTAAACATAGATAAGTTAAATAGAAATTGGCAAGGAAGTTACATTTTGCTTAAAGGCAACATAGATAAGGAATCAACATCCATACTTAATATATATGATTCTAATGACTTAGCACTTAAATACTTAAAGAAAAGTTAATTGAAAGAAAGACAAAGAAAATAAAGATTAAAAAGTAATAGTATGTTACTTCAATATATATTTTTCAGACCCAGATAGATCTAACCAAAAAATAAAGAAGTTAAGAATCTGATTATAATTTTAGAAAAAATAAATATGTTAGATTTCTAGTAATTATTAAATGAAAATAAAAAGAAATTTATCTTTCTTAATCTATACATGGCTCTGAACAAAAACAGCAAAAAAATTATCAAAAATGTAGAAAAGCAGAAATTCTAAACACATCATTTACTGATCATAATTCATAGAAACTATGTTCAATAAAGGAGTCTTAAGGAATTTTTTTAGTAGCGACTAAATAACAATTTAAAAATCTGAAGATCAAAGGACAAATTATAAAAACAATAGAAATTTTAGTTAAAAGAAGTGACAATAATGAGACATCATACTAAAACTTATAGGATACAGCTAAAGCAATTCTGAGAGAAAAATTAATGCCTTTAAAGGTATTCATAAGCAAAAGAAATAAAGATCAAATCAGTGAATTGGAAATTATATTTTAACAACAATATTTGAACAACAAATCAAAAATCTCCAACTAAATAACAAAGCATAAATTATGAAAAATTAGAGATCAAATTGAAACCAAAAAACTGCTGAATTGATAAAGAAAACTAGGAGCTGTTTTTTGTTGTTGTTTTGGTTTTTTGATGAGGCAATTCCGGTTAAGTGACTTGCCCAGAATCACACAGCTAGTAAATGTTCAGTGTCTGAGCCCATATGTAACTTGGGGTCTTTCTGACTTCAGGGGCAGTGCTCTATCCACTGAACCATCTAGCTGCCACAACTAGTTTTTGTTTTTTGTTTTTTTGTTTTTTTGTTTTTTTAAAGAAAATTAACAAAATAGATAAAAGGTAAGTTAACTTTTTTTTTTTTTTTTTTAAACCAAACGAAAATTAAATTGTTTATATAAAAAGTGAAAAAGACTTCTTCTGGCCTTTTTTTTTTCTCATAGTTTTTCTCTTTTGTTCTGATGTTTCTCTCCCAATATGATTCATATGGAAATAAATAAAAAATGAATGACATATATAACATAAAAATTTTTTTAACCGAAAAAACTCACAATAGCTAGAAATAAAGGAAGTTACTAGAATATATTTTACCCAATTATATACTAAGAACTGATAACCTAGAGCAAGTAAATATTTACAAAAATGATAAAATACACAGATTAACATAGAACAAGTCATAAAAACTCTCAAAGGAAAAAAAATCTCAAGGATTCAATAGACTTATAAACTAATTTTACAAAATATTCAAAGAACAATTCCATCAAATTAACTCCATCAAATAATTAAAAGAGAAGTTACCCTTCTAATCTCTATGTTGCATATATAATCTTGATCCATAATTCAGGGAGAAACAAAGCAAATTATACACCACTATACCTAATGAAAACTAATGCAAAAAAAGTTTTAAATACAATATTAGTATGTAAACTAAAATAACATATTAGAAAGATTTACACATTATGATTAGTCTGGGTTGATACCAAGAATACAGGGCTGGCTCAACATAAGGAAGAGTATTAACATAATAAACCATGTTAACAATAAAAATAATAAAAGACATATAATTATACCAAAGATGCCAAAGAGTCTTTTTTGATAAAATCCAACACTTTTGAGTTTCTAACTCATATCTTTAAGTTGAGATAACAAAAGAGGAAAATGACAAATGTTCAAGGGACTATGAAAAAACAAGTACATTAATGCACCATTCTAGAAAGCAATTAAGAGCTCTGCTCAGAAAATGACCAAGCTGTATATAACCTTTGATCCAGCTATATCATTACTGGGGCAGTTAGGCAGTCCAGTGGATAGAGCCTTGGGCTCTTTCTGAGTTTAAATCTGGCCTCAGACACTTACTCTGTGATCCTGAACAAGTCCCTTAATATAAGGGATTCTTTGCCTCAGATCCTCATCTGTAAAATCCTCAAATGGAGAAGGAAATGAGAAACCAAGAGCCAAAGACAATTGAAACATCAATGAATGGTATTAATGCCACTACTAGGAACTAGACTTCAATAATATTAAAAAAAAAAAAAAAAAAAAAAGGGGAAAAGGATCTATCCAACCCTTTTTTCCCTCCACCAAAAAAAGAAGCACTTTTCATAGTAGCCACAATTTGAAAATTAAAGTGATGTACTCCTGGGGCAGCTAGGTGGCACAGTGGATAGAGCACCAGCCCTCATCTCAGATACTTAACACTTCCTAGCTGTGTGACCCTGGGCAAGTCACTTAACCCCAGTGGGGGGGGGAGGGGAGGAAAAAGTGATGTACTCCTAATAGGGATCAGCTAAACAATTTGTAATATATGAATATAATGAAATACTATCATAAATTATGAAAGTTTCATAGGAACATTTTATATGGAAGATTTTTGTGAATTGATGAAGAGTGAAATGAGTTTCAAAAGAAGAACAAAGAATACAATGAAAATATAGAGTAAAGCAACTTTTTTCTCAAAATAATGATAAACCATTAGTCCTCTCCCAAAAAAGCAGTTTAATCATGCATTTTTAAAAGAGAGAGTGCCTCCTATTCCTCACCTGCATCTACAGTTATTAGGAGAGAATGTTTCTTTTTCTTTTCTTGCTTCATCTTGTTCTAAATATTCCCTAGTAAAAGCTAATTGATATTATTTGATTAAATGATAGTGAGACACTAATAAATGTTCATTGTTATTTGAAATTTGGAAGCATATTCTCATTTTTTGTTATAACAAAAAAATTTAACAAATAAATATTTTCTAGTCTAAAGGCCTTTCTCAGACTTTTCTCTTTAGAAAAATATGTAAAAGATCAAGAAAAAAAGCTAGAGACCAAGGAAAATGGGTTAAAGGTGTTAACCAAACTTAGATCAAGTTTAGTTGAGATCTTTCTCTTCCCTATGCCAAGAGTTATCTAGAAGAATCAATAGAATTGGAAATTCTTACTTTCCCCAAAACAGAGATTTTGTTGTTATTTGTTTGTTTCCATGTCCCTTTGTGACCCTATTTGTTTTTGGGGGTTTTTTTGGCAAAAATAATAGAGAGGTCATCCATTTCTTTTTCCAGCTCATTTTATAGATGAGGAATTGAGACAAAGAAGATTAAGGGACTTGCTCAAAGTCACATAGTTAATAAGTGTCTGAGGCCAGATTTGAATTCAGGAAGATAAGGCTTTTTCTGGCTCTAGTCCCTGCATTCTAAGTATATTATCTACTGTACCACTGAATTGGGATTTTTTCTAAAATAAAACAAAGCTGTTCCTGGAACCTGAATAATCCCTGTTTTACTTGACACAGATTCCTGGTCTCATAAGGACATAAAAGTCCCACCCAAGTGAAGTTGGGCCCTTCCAGCTTTTTGTTTGTTTGAACACCACAGGAAATCACTGCACCCTGTCATATTGCTCCACATGGAAATAATGGGGGAAGAGATGGTTTGCTAAGCTTCTATAGAAGCTAACTCTATTATTGTTGTATATCTTTGCTATGTTAGAGCTAAGTTAATATTATTTTGATATCTGTTCAATGACTTATAAGTGTCTCATTTTTGTCCCCAAACAGAACTTAAACTATCAAGACACTCCTAAGAGCCCCCATTCTTTTCTGAAAGGATTCAAGTATTGAGTAGAGGAAGAAGGTCCCTTTGATTACCTGATAGTTTAGTTAGAGCTTGTTAGTGGAATGGTTAAAGAAAGAACTAAGAATTTAAAGATGGAGTGATTGAGTAGAATGTTAACTTCAAATTATATTATTTCTTCTTGTAATTTTCCAATTCAATATTCCTGCAAAATTACCTTAAATTATCTTTTGTTAAAGATATCCAACCACACATGGAGGGGGAGGCTCTAGAAAACCATTTGGTCATTTCTCTTCTTAATAAGTTGTTTCTGGCATATTGGTGCCAAAATATAGAGAATTAATAATTTTTCTCTGACAAAAAAGGAGACACAAGAGAAGAAAAACACCCTTGATCCCTTAGAATCCTAAATGAGAAGTTGTAGCCTTACTGTAAGGGATATATATTAGTTAGAAGGAATATCTCCATAAAGGCCTCATTTTGTCAGATATATAGAGAGAACTGATTCAAATTTATAAGAATATAAATCATTTACCAATTGATAAATGAAAGCAATTTTTAGATGAAAAAATTAAAACTATCTACAGTTATATGAAAAAAATGCTCCATGGAAATCACCACTGATTAGAGAAATGTAAATTAAAACAACTCTGAGGTACCATCTTACATCTATCAGATTGGCTAATATGACAGAAAAGGAAAATAATAAATATTAGAAGATTGCTAGTGGCGTTGTGAACTGATCCAACCATTCTTAGGAGCAATTTGAAACTATACCCAAAGGGCACACTATAGATACCCTTTGATCCAGCAGTCTGGATCTGTATAAAAGACCATAAAAGAAAGAAAAGGACCCACATGTACAAAAATGTTTGTAGCAGCTCTTTTTGTGGTGGCACGGAATTGGAAAATGAATGGATGACCATGAATTGGGGAATAGCTGATCAAGCTGTGGCATATGAATGTAATGGAATACTATTGTGATATAAGAAATGATGAACGGGCAGATGGCTGAGTGAAGTGAGGAGAACTAGAAGAGCATCATACATAGTAATACTGCAATGATCAACTTTGATTGATTTAGCTCTTTTCAGCAATACAATGATCCAAGACAATTCCAAAAGACTTATGATTAAAAAATACTATCCACATCTAGAGAAAGAATGAATGCAGATTGAAACATACTATTTTCACTTTTTTGGTATGTGTGAGTTTTCCCTTTTGTTCTCTTTCTTCTTTCATAACATAATTAATATGGAAATATTTAATATGATTGTACATGTATAATCTTTATCAGATTGCTTTCTGTCTTGGAGGGGAGGGATGGGAAGGAGAGAGAAAGAAAAAAAATTTGAAATTTAAAATGAACGTTTTGTGAATGGATCCAAACATTCTGGAGAGCAGTGCTCAAAAAGCTATCAAAGTATGCATACCCTTTGGCCCAGCAATGTTTCTACTGGACTTATATCCTAAAGAGATTTTAAAGGAGGAAAAGGGATCCACATGTGCAAAAATGTTTGTGGCAGCCCTTTTTGTAGTGGCAAGAAACTGGAAACTGAATGGATGCCAATCATTTGGAGAATGGCTGAATGGTATATGAATGTTATGAAATATTATTGTAAGAAACAATCAGCAGGATGATTTGAGAGAGGCCTAGAGAGACTTACATGAACTAAGTGAAATGTGCATAACCAGGAGATACACAGCAATAAGATTATGTGATGATTAATTCTGATGGACATGGCTCTCTTCAACAATGAGATGATTCAAACCAGTTCTAATTGTTCAGTTGTGAAGAGAGCCATCCATACCCAGAGAGAGGACTGTGGGAATTGAGTGTGGTTCACTACATAGCATTTTCACTCTTTTTGCTGTTTGCTTGCATTTTATTTTGTTTCTCCTTTTTAAAAAAAAAACTGATTTGATTGGATTTTTCTTATGCGGTATGATAATTGTATAAATATGTATGCATATATTGGACTTAACATATATATCTACATGTTTAACATATATCGGACTACTTGCCATCTAGGGGAAGAAGTGGGGGAAGGGTTTTACAAGGACTAATGTTGAAGAATTGTTCATGCATATGTTTTGAAAAATAAAAAACTTTAATAAATTTTTAAAAATGAATGCATACAATTATCTTTACCTGTAATTGGAAAAATAAAATACTATTTACAAAAAAGGTTTTGCAAGGACTAATGTTGAAGAATTGTTCACGCATATGTTTTGAAAAATAAAAAACTTTAATCAATTTTTAAAAATGAATGCATACAATTATCTTTACCTGTAATTGGAAAAATAAAATACTATTTACAAAAAAAGAATAAACAAAAATAAATGTGTATTTTAAAAAATGAGGCTCTCTAGCATATATATATATATATATAATATATATCATTAACAGTGATTAACAGTGATTAATTGAAATACTGAATGCTATTTAATTAATTCTATTAATATGTGCTTATAAGTGTCCTAGGTGTAGCATTTTCTCCCTCTACAAATAAATTACCTGAATCATACTCGGACTCATATTGTGCACTGTGAACTTCTTTGCTCTCTTTGAGAAGACGAGAGAAAAAGGGGTGTGATCCCTATCTTAAGTGCTCAATGTTTGCTGAATTAAGGCTTCAATTTTTTTTTAATAGTGCAATATAACTAAGGCAAATATGCAATAAACATTTATTAAGCACCTATATATGGTATGCCCTGTGCTAATCACTGAGGATTCAGGGCTGAAAGTTAAATAGGCCCCGACCTCAAGGCATTAACTGCTCCCTTCTCAGCCCTGTGCCTTCCCTTCTTCAAAACTACATTCCACACTTCTTCTAGAAAGTCTTCTGGCATTGATCCACAATGATTCTGTCTTTTCCACAGCCACACTGAGAGTATACCAGGGGCAAATGATTTTGAAGATATGGGAGAGTTTTGATCACATGAACTGAAAGTTCTTTGGAAAGATAGTAAATTGTAGTAATTTTGGACTTGTTCTAGGGCTAGGTTACTAATCACAAGTTAGAAGAACCCTATTTTCCGCTGATTACAATAAGTGAACTTGAAAAAGATCTTAAATAATCTAGGTCAATTTCTTTGATTCATTCTAGTTTGATCCTTATATGTCTTTGACTTCTGCAGTGACAGCTTCCATTGAGAGAGAATGTGCTTAGTGGGAAATTCTTGAGCCCAGTTCCCTTTAACCCACAGGACCATATGACCTGTGAATACAAGATTTTTTTTTTTTTACCACTTGAGACTCATGGCTATTATTATTATAAAATAATCATAATTATTGTTATATTTGTCTGTCTTGGCATTTGTTCTTTCATTTTAAGTGACAGAAGAACAGTATGATGTATTTCAGTATCTGCTTTTTTGCAACCAGTTTCAGCATTAAGGGGCAAAGATTGACCTTTGGAAAATAGGTTGGCTGTAGGTGAGACAAGGCTTCATCAGGCAGTGGTGTCAAATATACAGATGAACTTCATGAGACCAATGCTTGGTAGGAACTGAACTAAGTTTGAACCCACCATTGCCTTTTGTTTTCTTTTTCCCTGGGTCCACCTCTTTTTCAAATTCTTTCTCTCTTCCTCTTTTTTGATTCTTGTCCTTTACTGTTTATCCCTTTTCTAATCTTAATATTTCCCCCACCTAACTTTTCATCTCTCTTGCTTCCATTTGTTTCCTTTGGTCTCAATGTAAATTTCCCCACTCTTTTTGTTTTCAACTTCATTTTTTCTTACTTTCTCTTCTGTTAAATAATGTGTAGCAGGGAAAGGGAGAGCAGTTTTTTGTTGTTGTTTTTTTTTTGTTTTTATTGGTCACATTCGGGGTAGGGTAGGGGACATTATCTGAGAAGGCATCAATGAAGGTTACTTATCTATGGCTGTTCTACTAACTTATATACTCAAGAGTAGGAACTATGCTATTTCTCTCCCTCCTATTTCTACCTTCATCTCACATCCTCATTCCACCACAATGTTTTGTGATGCAGCGGCACCTGATGCTTATTGAACTAGATCAAACTGGGCAATCCCAGGGAAGGTAATGATTTGTTACCCTGAAGTCAGGGCTCTCATCTGAAAGTTATTAAAGAGATTTTTGGAGGGTGTGGTTTAAAGAGGAATTCAAGTTCCAAGAGAGGGATTTTTAGGGTAGGAGTTGAGGATGGAACTATATTAGGAATGGTTTCTTAATTAGGAATCTCAGGAGAGGAGGTGCTAGGGTTTTCTGTGGGGATGTTGGTTTTTTTTTGGGGGGGGGGGTGAGAGGGAAATGGGAGAGATATTTCAAGGAGATGGATTACTTTCTCTGAAAAATAATCCAATGGGGAGATCTAAAGGAGGAGAGTTTCCTTATTTGGGAGAAAGATGTCTCAACTGAGGATATTTTCTTCCACCACCTCAGTGGAATAGTTTTCCTTACCTAGAGGTGGTATCTCAGAGTATTTAGGTGTTCCTTCCCTGGAACATATGGAAGGAGCATTCCTTACAAGAATGTAACTTGAACAAGAATGACTCAGAGAAGTAGTTTCCTTATTTAGGACTTTCATAGGTATTGTTATTATTACCATAGGTTATAAAAAATGCAAGAAAGCTCCTATTGCTCCCCCCCAGCCCCAGCGAAAGTACTTCCCAAGGAAGAGATCCTATGTTTGCATCTGAACGGGTAGTCTAGTGGGTCCAATTTTACTTGCTATGATTAGCTTGTAATGTCAGAGAAACTGAGGCAAGATAGAGATTAGAGAGTATTTAATAATTTATTAAATGGGAGAGATTTACTGGGACCAAATGGATCCATGATTTGGTCCCAGAGCTGAATAAGACTATCATCTCCAATAATCCAGCAAACAATGTGAGTTCTCTTTCTTCTTTCATAACATAATTAATGTAAAAATATTTAATATGATTGTACATGTAATCTTTATCAGATTGCTTTCTGTTTTGGAGGGGAGGGATGGGAAGGACAAAGAAAAAAATTTGAAACTCAAAATCTTATTTAAAATGAATGTATATGTGAATGGATCCAAACATTCTGGAGAGCAATGCTTAAAAAGTTATCAAACTGTGCATACTCTTTGACCCAAGCAGTGTTTCTACTGGCCTTATGTCCCAAAGAGATCTTAAAGGAGGGAAAGGGACCCATATATGCAAAAACGTTTGTGGCAGTCCTTTTTGTAGTGGCAAGAAACTGAAAACTGAATGGATGCCCATCAATTGGAGAATGGCTGAATAAGTTATGGTATATGAATGTTATGAACTATTATTGTTGTATGAGAAATGACCAGCAGGATGAATACAGAGAGGCCTGGAGAGACTTACAGGCACTGATGCTGAGTGAAATGAGCAGAACCAGGAGATACAGGGCAACAAGATTATGTGATGATTAATTCTGATGGACGTGGCTCTTCAACAAGGAGATGATTCAAACCAGTTCCGATTGTTCAGGCATGAAGGCAGCCATCCACACCCAGAGAGAGGACAGTGGGAACTGAGTGTGGTTCACAACACAGCATTTTCACTCTTTTTATTGTTTGCTTGCATTTTATTTTGTTTCTCCTTTTTTAAAAAACTGATTTGATTGGATTTTTCTTGTGCAGTATGATAATTGTATAAATATGTATGCAAACAATGTGAGTTCTAAATGACCTATATACACATGGCTCAGACTCAAGGAGTATACTGAGGCAGGGGTGGAGTCAGGGTACTGAGAGTGGGAATGGGACTCTGACAAGGTGGGGTGAGTCTCCTGAGAGGGATGACATATAATGGAGGGAGGCATCCCGGAGATGGGGAGAGACTCTGGATAAGACGGTATCTGACATTCCGATAGCTTGGGATGGGGAGAGGCATTCTGATATTCTAAAACACAACATCTTTTATCCTTATCAACTATTCTGATGAAGAGGGAGGGGAGGCTTTGCTGATAATTATAAAGTGAAACAGAGAAACTGAGTCAGGATAATTAAGGAAACTGATTCAGGACAATAAAAACTGTAGCATAACAGCTTAACATTTCAGTCTAAGTACTGATTTCATGCATCTGGACAGTATTGGGAAGTCCAGTTAATGATCTCTTATGCTTCTGATTCCAACTTATAAAACCCCTCATCCTGTTCCTCTAAACCCCCCCCCAAAAAAAACTGGGGTTAAATGACTTGCCCAAGATCATACCGCTAGGAAGTGTGTCTGAGGCCAGATTTGAACTAAGGTCTTCCTAACTTCAAGGCTGGTGCTCTCTCCATTGTGCCACCTAGCTGTCCCTCTAAACCCTTTTAGATCTCAGTTTGATGCACTCCACACTACCCTGGGACATCTAGATACCTTCTTTTTCCAAATTCTATTCCCTTAATATTCCATCAGTGTAAAATGTGTTAGACTTGGAATAGTGGGTTAAAGTTTAAATCTGACTCTAATTTAACTAATAGTGTGACTTTAGACAAGTTACATAATCCCTCTCAACCTGTTTCCATTAGATGATCTCTAAGGTCTCTTCTAGCCCTGATCTTATATTTCTAACCTTAAACCCTTTTCATGCCCCCAAATCCAGAATCTCTGCTGACTATCCCTTTATATTCTTGGCCCACTGTTGAATGAAACCTTAAAGAGATATTGGTCAATATTCAAACCTAAGAATGGGATTCCAAGGTGGGGAAATGCAATGTTTCAGATCAAAAGTGGAGGGAATCAATGCATGGGTTATCCCAGGAAGTGTTTCCAAGACTTTCATAATATTTTTAGGCCTTAGATAATTAGGCCTCTGAGCCAAGAAATATCTATTCATTCCTTTCCCCCAAATTTTCCTTCTTGGATCCAAGAGTAAGAGGTATCTCTCAAGTAGCTGATTCCAGTTATGTACCGAGGAAGGAGCAGACTATTTTGGTAGGGTTCATTCACCAAGAGCTCTGGACTGCACATGAGGGGTGGTGATGGTAGAATTTCTAAACACTCTCCTTCCCAGTTGTTTCTGAGCCCTTTTATTCTCACTATACTTCTTTTCAGGTTCTTCTGTTTATCCAGGATGCTGCCAGACAACTTGGGTTCAATCTTTCTCAATGTGACTTTGGACCAATCATTTCCTCTCTGGGCTTGAGTTACTTCAGGTATAATAAAATGAATGATAGGGTCAAGTTAGATACAGTTTAAGTAACTTGGAGCTCTAAATGATACCTTGAAGAATAAAGTTTCATTCATTCCTAACCTCCTAGCTGCCTTCCTGAATTCAGTCCCCTTCCTTTCTAGTCTCCAAGCCCTAAAATCTACTGTTTTTCTCTTCTATTCTCTATCCTGTGCTTATGTCCCAGCATATGAAGTCTTTTCAGGATAGCTCAGGAGGTTCCAAAGGCGCATTCCTTGGGCATATGTAATAAGATTTCATGTGTCTAAACTTCATGACCCCACAAAGGATCCCTTCTCCAAATGGTAAGGTAGGTTTCTGATAATCCCCCAGCTCCTTGGGATTCTAATGAATGGTTTGTCAGGAAGACAATGAAATGCTTCTTGAAATGCTGTTGTAAGAAGGCAGGAAATTAATGCTAGGAAGGATTTCCAGGGAAGGAAAGGAAAGATGGCATTATGAAGGTTTCTTATTTCCTTTGTCTCCTGTGGAGGATAAAATCGATACCACTGGAGCTGCCTGTATTATTGGCTTGTTCCCTCAGCTCCCAACATCCTAATTTCTATGTCTCTCTTTTTTTCTGTTCCTGTCCCAAAAGGCAGGGACCAGAACCTATATCAGAGAGCCGGGAGATAGTGTACGATGATATGAGATACTCAAAACTTGTTTCTCTTTTCTCCCTACAAACTATTAGGCTGGCTGACTTTGGACTAAGAATTGTTACATCAGGGTGGGAATCACCATGGAATTCCCCTTTGGAGAGTGGTGAGATGGAGAGAAGTCAGAAACCTGGAAAACAGGAAAAGGTCTTGTAGATTAGTACAAGGAAAAATGAAGGAGGGAAGAGGTAACTTGACAAGGATTATGTGGAGCAATAAATGGGGCTCTAGAATCACACTTATCCCTTGCCTCCCACCAGATATGCTAGTCTCCAGGAATCTTCTCCTCCATCTTAAATATATAGATGTTTGAAGTGATGTTGTGTTAAATGTTCTCTGGAGGTAAGGAATTGTGGACTTAGGGTGCTGACCTATTTGATCATTTAGTGTCAGTTATGGTGGTACACCATTCTTTCAGCCTCCCCTCTACTCCCATGACTATCATGCTCTAGATATTGGATTCCTTATCCTTCCAAATGATCAAGTTTCCATTGACTTGATTGATCAAGTCAATCCCAGGTCCTGAAAAAAATTTCCCCATTTCCTGTTTCCTCATTTTGCTATTCTCCTCCCTCCATTTTCCTTCTTTTCCACCACCAATTCTTTCTCTATTCTCTCTTCTATTTTGCCTTCTCCTATTCTCTTCCATCCCAAATTCCCATTTTCTCCTTTCTTTCCTCTCTTCCCCCAACATCTTATCCTTTTGATTAGATGCAAAGAAAGGACTCAGTTCAGGTCCAAGGGAGAAAAGGGCATCAATTGAAAGTGAAAGATGAGGGTGTAGCTGCTGGAATCCTCAAATCCTGCAATGCCAAAGGGGAAAAGGATCTGGGGAGGGTTTGTAGGGTTCCTGAAGTCTTTAAAAAGGTCTGGGAAACCAGGCACCTGGATCATACTAAATTCTCTACTCTCCTTTCTAGATCTCTACAAGAATCTTGGTCAGCCCTCTCTCTGGGTACTCAATCCTCAGGAAATGGCTCCAACCCTTCAAAAAACCAATTTTCTACTGCTGTATGTTATTGTAGCTGAGTGATACAATGGAAAAAGTCTAGTGTTCAAATCCTGCCTCAAACTCTTACTACTTATGTGATGTTGGGCAAGTCGTACAATCTTTCTTGTTCTGTTTTTTCATCTGTAAAAATGGGATGATAGCCATCTACTTTATAGGGTTGTGAAAATCAAACAATCCTTCACATATGTAATGGGCTTTGTAAACCTTATGCTGATACATAAATGTTAAATATTATTATTATAATAGTACTGATCCTTTCCTTCTTATCTCTCAGCACCTTCTCTAAAGTCCTAGCCTAACCAGACTCCTAGAGAGACTCAGACCCATGGGTATGTTAGTAAACATTTAACTGGTTCTCCAAAAATGTGTGCATAACATATTTAAATCTAATCTGCATTATTAACATTTTTCAATCGCTTTCTTATATCAAGAAAACAATAAATCAAGTCTTGGTTTATAACATCTCCCGATTTCTAAGGTGTAAAGCTCACAATGAAAATTTAACAACTGACTCTTGAGCTAGTAAGAGCACATTCTTTCTCTCATAGTCCCTTTCCCCTCTCTTGCCCGTCCTTCCCCTTATATCTGATTAGCTTGTAGGAGACATAAGGAGACCAACGTACTTATAGTTCTGATTTGGGTTCAAGATAAAAAAATTTGATGGCATAGCAATGATGGGCAGAGGACAACATATAGCATATGAGTCTGCCAGGGGAGAAACATCCGATGTTTTCATTGCTTGTAAATGCAGCTATACTTTCACAATGACAGGTAATATGACTTCTGCTCTCTAGAATCCTGAAGATAAATTCTGGCCCACAATTAGAACTATGCCAGCCTCTATCAGCTCCCATACCTCCAGGGACCTGAGACTTCAGCCTTTCACTATCCTCTAAGATTCTTCTCAGAAAATCAGGGAAGTTATTCAAGTCTCCATTGTCCCTACTCACTTAAGTCCTTCATTCTCTCTCTGACCTTTCTTTCTTCCTGAAACTGAAGGACCCTGAGGCAAACCTCTGATTCTCTTTCCTGCCTTCCACTCTGCGGAGGGATCCAGCTCCCCACCCCTCCAACTCTTAAATCCTTTGTAGGTTTAACTTCTTTAATCTGAGCAGCTGCTCTAGGGGTAACTGCTGGCAAATCCTAAAATGTTATCAATGGAGCTTCTCTGTACCATGAGCCACTAGGTCAGGAACAGGTTTTGACTTTAGGGCAAAATGTCACTATCTCCCTTCAAAGATATGACAAAATGACCACCTCCACTCTTTCTTTACAGGATATAGCATGTCTTTCAGGTGGACTGCTGTCAGGGGATGAAATCTTCATTGTCATTTTCCAGCTTTGATGAAGTATGACACACCAAAAACCTCCCTATGGAAAGGGAGCTTCACTTGGAACTAATAATATTAATGATACTGAGTTAACCCTTTTCTTTCCTCTCTTACTACAATCCAGGATAGACTGTTATTTAAAGGAACAGACTTGGTACCCTAGAACCTGCCTGAGAATAACAAGTATAAGATATACAAAAATAAGGATACAAGATATTTGGGTTCAAATCCCAGATTTGCTGTTAACCATTTGATTTCTTATAAGTCTTTTCACTTCTCTAGACCTTCATCTCCTCATTTTTGAAACAACAGAAGCTCAAAGGTTTCTTCTATCTCTAAATTCTTCTTTTTAAAAAACCTCTAAATTCTAAGACGAAGGCACATTCATTTGGCTCTGCTTAGTTTGCAACAACCCCCACCTAAGAAGCAGGAACTTGATGCTTTAGTATCCTACTCCATCCACAGGAGCCCTGCTTCCCCTACCCCACTGTAAAATTCAGACTGAAATATGTGGTATACCTACTGAAATATGTGGAATACTAGAGATCATTCAATTCAAGAAGCTCTCGGTGACATCAACTGGATCACGAGAGAAGGCATCTTGGCTTATAGGCAGATGTCAAAAAAGGGTAGTTTGGGCATAGTCTTCTAACTTTGGATCATGGAAGAGTTCTCTTGGGACTTGAAGTGAACATGGTCATAGCTGTCTTGGCTAAAGGTAATGCTGGGAAGCAGTTCTTTCTGACCTTGGCAGAACATAGACCAACTGAGATTTTGACCAATTTAAGACAGGAGCTTGTCTTCAATTTTCCTTTGTTTTCATACTAAGCCCCCCTCTCCAATCCCACATATGAATCTTCTAGTTTCCAAAAAGTTAAAAAGCTTTTAATATATATATATATATACACATATATGTGTGTATGTGTGTGTCTATTTGTATGTATATACAATATATGTAAACTATACCATACAAAGAAATGTTATTCTCCTTGGTATCCAGGCAGAGGGAGTTGGAAAAGTGTTAAATAAAGCATAAGAAAAGCTTCAATAAGAATCTGCTAGGGAAAGAGCAAGAGAAATAGTATTTGGGGACCTGACAGTCAGGTACTGGGGCTCAGTCTCCAAAGGGGTATGTATGGAGAGTTTTCTAACCTCCTCTTTAAGTGCCATGGGTCTAAAAAGGGTTCGAAGGCTTGGGTTTCTCTTGGCCAAGGAAGAAAAGATATGTCATAAAATGGGGGTGGGGGGGAAACACCATCATGAGAGCCAGAAAATTTGGGATTGATCCCTGCCCCCTACACCAACTCACTGTGTGACTTTGGTCAATTTACTTTTACTTGACCTCAGCTTCCTCATTTATAAAAGAAAGAATTAAAAAGGTTTATGATTCTAGCATTTTTGAGGGGGAGTGGCAGATATAATAAAATCCCCCAAACCCTTGCATCTATTTTTCCTTTTGATATTATGATGCTGGGATATAGGATGGGGTTAGATTAGAAGCAGAAGTAGAAACAACAATGTGAATAAGGAGAAAGGGAAGATAGCTAGTGCCTGGAGATAGGAGAATAGGGGATAGAAAAAGAGAGAGATACCAGGAAAAAAGGAGTGAAAATGGTATGATAGAACCTTTATGGAAGTAGTAATAGCCATCATTGCGAGTTTGGGGTTGTGTTGAAAGAGCCAAAAGAGGATGAGATCTTAAACAAAAACTTTTAGCATTCAGCACATGCAATGTTTGTTTGTCTCCACTCCTTGTAGAAAACAGAGCCTCATTCTTCATAATGAAGGCTTTCAAAGTTTCTTTGGGGTAGCCAAGCCCTAGCCTCCACTCCTAGATTTGTCTCCTCAAGGCACCATCATCTTGAAGAGTGGTAGTGGCCATCTTTGATCCTGGGGCCAGGCCAGGGTAGTAGTGGCAGACGTCTTGGAATGCTGTGGCCAGGACACCTATCTTTGATTACATGGGCATCACTAACTGGTGATGACTGAGGGCCCCGAATTGGCATCTCCTGGCTTCTCAAAAAACATGTAATCCTGGGGGGGAGAGGGAGCCAATAGGGAAACAATAAGAGGGATCCTAACATAGAATGATCCCCACCCATGTTTTCCCAAGGGACTATCCCTC
Source organism: Sminthopsis crassicaudata (assembly GCF_048593235.1). Taxonomy (NCBI): domain Eukaryota; kingdom Metazoa; phylum Chordata; class Mammalia; order Dasyuromorphia; family Dasyuridae; genus Sminthopsis; species Sminthopsis crassicaudata. The sequence goes on from NC_133620.1 coordinate 296,042,877, forward strand.
TCCATTTGCCCATTTCTTTTCTCACATAATCCACCCTAAATCCCGTACCCTTGAAATAAACAAGACACCCCAAAAGAGATGAGAGAGAGCATAGAATATGAGCACTCACAATGAGAAAGGCTGCCCCCAGCAGCACAGCCTTCAATCGAACATCAAGGTCCAGGGGGAACTGGAGGCCAAACTGGTCTGCATCAGTGAGGACCTCTTGCACAATGCCTCCCCACTGTTTACTGATCCGACCCACACTCCGAGATTCATCCTTGGTCTTCACCTGATGACCAGGAGGAAACTGATGAGCCATGAGGCATAAAAGAGACTATTTGCTATATGAGAAATCTACCCTCTTTTGTCCCCTGGCTAGTCTACTGACAGGTCCACAATGAATTGCCAAAAAACAAAAACAAAAACAAAAAAACAGGCTTTGGACAATCTTAAACTTATGGAACTATTATTCATAAATTGATCTAAGCCCCTCAAATATTTTCGTACTTCTTTGGAGTAATTCATTACCTTCATTTACAGCAGTTATGGTGTTGCAAAGAAGCTCTTTTATTTATCCCAAAGCTACTGCTTTTGAACTGATTCTTAGAATCCCTGAAAATTCTTCTGTTTGGAGATAATGGTGAACATAGTCACATTTCAGCTTGACATTTCAGCCTTTGTCATTTCAAGCCCCACTCTTCCCACTTTCTTTTCCTCCTTAAACATTTTCTAAAACACTTTATCCAGAAATCTAACTTTGGTTCCTGTGTATCATACTTATTTTTGGTATACATTATATCTCACCATTAAATTATAAGATGAGAGCAGCTATTTCAGCTAATATCTTTGTATTCCCAGAATCTGAGTTTGAATCTCAGTTTTGCTACATACTACCTATGTGATCTTGTACAAGTTACATAAAGTAATTAGTTACTTATTAAGTATTTAGTAACTGAATAGTTATTAGTTATTGATACTCTGGCATCAGTTTTTTAATCTTAAAGTGAAGGGTTAAATTAGATACAGACCAAAATTCTTTTCCAAATCTTGTGATTTTGGTGATGAATACTTTTTTTTTTTTTTTAAATTAAAAAAGGGGAAGGATTAAACACTTTTATGAATCTCATCAGTCTTACCTGTAAAATGAAAAGGTTGGACTAGGTGGCCTATTAGGGTCATTTCAGACTACTAAATTGACTTTCTAATGAAATCATTTGAATGCCAATGCTTGTGAGCTTAAGTGCAACAAAATGCTTTTTCTTCCTGGCAGTTTACTGGACAACCAATGAAATGCTAAACCAGTATTATTGTAATAAAAATCTTCTCTAAAAAGACAGTAAAAACTACAAGTTCTTCTTCCAAAAATCCAATAAAACATCATTACCAGAAAGTAGCTACTTTGACAAGTATTGGCATGTTATAGCAGATCACAATCTGGCATCAGAGAAATAGCCATAGCACTACCATCTCATGAAGGACAATATCTTTATCATGGTGGCACCCATACTGGACTTTGCTATTAAAAGATCTTAGAATTGGCCATCTTGCTTTCTAGGAGTGACCATTTTAGATCATCAAGTATGTTAGACTGTTGAGTACTTCTGTTTATGGAAGGGAACAAGACTGTTTTATGTGGTATACAATATTAAATCCCAGAGTTCTCACTGGTTCTCTGAATTCCATTGTCATAATTCCTGCCTCTTAATCCCTACCTCAAAGTTGGTGTCACTGCCACAACCACAGGCACAGCATGGCCCCACAACTCGAAGCAGTGTCTGGCGATCTGCATCCTGAATTGAGAACTTGGGCAGGAAGGGATGCCAAGTCTGTAGTACATGCCCAACAGTTGTGCCAGGGGGAGCCTGTACTTCCAGCTAAGGACATAAGAAGACAGAATCACTACAGGTTTCAAGCTTTCCAGTCCCCAATTCAGGCCCCAGTTTTCTTTGTGGGTCTGTACCCAAAGTAAAAGACGACTACCAGATTCAAGACCTCTCAGTCTCTCAATCTAGTTCCCCCAACCTCAACATCCCTAGTTCCAGACTTCCATCTCCCAGATTCCAATTATTTTCCCCATCACTCTTTTGGATCCTACCTCTAAGTAGTCCACAAACCCTAGCTCCCCTCAAGTTTCAGACATCCAGGCCCACCTCCTGAAGGCAACAGGGGCAGCAGCAGGACCCACAATGCAGAGGTCGGATTAAGTGCAGGACCTCACGATTCCTGGGATCAGCCACACGGATACGCATGGGCCGGCGAGTCCCACAGCAGAGACGGGCACAGCAGCTGCTTTCCTCAACTGCCTGGCCCAGTAGTATCCCTGCTCCAGAATGTAGTTCATATCGGTTACAGATATCCCAGCCAAAAAATGCTAAGAGCAAGAGGTAAGATGGCAGTGGGGAGAAGAAAATACAGGGACATTAGCACTAAATTTCTGAGGTTACTTCCATTCATTCATTCACTCATTCAATAAGCCTTTACTGAAAATTTGCTATTTATTAGACATTATGCTGATTATGAAACAAGGAAAAAAATTAAATTATTCCTGCCCTTTGGGAATAGCAATCTATTGGGAGTTGTGAAGAAACAATATGAAAAAAAAGTACCAAATATAAGCAAAGTAATATCTGATGATGAGGGAAGAACAAGTCAAGCAGGTTTTTTGTACAAGATTGAGCTTAGCATGGAAGGAATTTAGGGATTCTGTAAGTTAAAAATGAGTAAGGAATAAATTCTAGCAAAGGCAATGAGACAGAAGATGTAATGCTATCTATAAGGTAACAGAAAGTAAGCCAATTTGTTGGAACAGAGTTTGTGAAGAGGAGTAAAATGAAATAATCCAAGAAAGAGAGACTGGAGTCAGAATGTAAAGGGCTTTAAATGGCAATAATCTAAGGAGCAATTAAGAGCTACTGGGACTTCTGAACAGAGGAATAACAAGGTCAAACTTTTAGCAGAATTATGGATTGGGTGAGGAGAAATTGGATGCAAAGAGACTGATTAGAGATTCTTGTGGTAGTTCAGGCCAGATGTGATGAGATGGAGACAGATGGGAGAGAATGAACAAGATTTGGCAACTGATTTGCAGAGTAAGAAAGAATCTTTGTCTATAAGAGTGTACCTTCAACAAAAATAAGGATATCAGAAAGAATGGAGGTTGGGGCACAGAACAGATAATGAACTCTGTTTGATAATTGCTAACCTTAAAATGTCCATGGGATATCAGATTGGCAATGTGCCATGTAAGGTATAAGAACAATGGAATATTACTGGGATATAAGAAATGATGAATGTGGGACAGCTAGGTGGCGCAGTGGATAGAGCACCAGCCTTGAATTCAGGAGGACCAGAGTTCAAATCTGGTCTCAGACACTTAACACTTCCTAGCTGTGTGACCCTGGGCAAGTTACTTAACCCCAACCTCAGAAAAAAAATAATAAAAATAAAAAAATAAAGGTAAAACTGATATAAAAAAAAAAGAAAAAAAAAAAGAAATGATGAATATGAAGAATATAGAGAATCATAAGAAGAGTAAAGATCAATACATACAATGATGAGATAAGCAAAACCAGAAAAACAGTGTACATGAATACTTAATGTAAGTAGACACAATAAATTGAAACGGAATATTACATTGAAATATATACAATGTAATTTCCTGTTTTTTTTAGAAATGAGGATAGTGGAATGATGCCAACAACATTAGACTTGGTTTCTATGTTGCTTAGTTTTGCTGAACTACAACTTTTTTCCTTTCTTTTTTTATTCTTTGTTATTAGGGATTCATCACTGAGGGGAGGAAATGAGAAAAAAAAAGTATTGTAAAATGACTGTGATGTAAAAACAAAAGATATCAATAACAACAAAAAAATTTTTTTTAAAGAAAATGTCCAATTGTCTATTAGAAAAGAATGCAACTGAGGGATTCAAGGACCACAGATATACGTATATGTGGGAGTAATTGACCGGGAAGCTGATAAGATGACTTACAGAAGAAGATGCAGGCTCCCCTCATTTTTTAAATGAAATTTCCTTTTGCAGCTCCTACCTCAACCATTCTTCAATCTATATCTAGGCACAATCATACCCCACTTACCCTTCACCCGCTCAATCTTCTGATGAATCAGGATCTGATCAATCTAGGAAGAGAGACATACAAACACACTTCTCTGCTACCCCATAGAGCTAGAGAGAAAGCCTAAATTTCCAGCTATTTTCCCTACTTTCTCTTTCATGCACTTTTTAGTTCTTCCTCCCCAACTTGTACAAATTCTATTGATCCTTTTTAAGACTCTAGCTTCTTCTTCCCAGAACTCTTTCCTGATTCTTTACCAGCACAATCTCCTTTCAAAAGTTTTTTTTTTCCTTTTTATTCTCTAGAACTTTATATCTCTCATGTCACTTACATTACACATGGTCTTACCTCCTTTATCAGAGTATAAATTCCTTGAAGCCAAGGACTATAATATATATATATAATTCATTTTGCATCACTATTACATCCCACCCAAGTAACAATCTACAATCTCTATTTCCTCAGCTAAAATACGGGCATAATATTTGGATTTAACCTATTGAACACCCCAGTGTAAGGACTACATGAAATAATGTGATCTGGAGCCTAAGTCTCTCTGTGGTCCTAAGATCCTCCCCCATATTGCTAACTCACCTGGATAAGGAATTCCAGGCCAGGAGGGACTCCAGGCAACTGCAGAAAGGGAACAGTGGCTGGTTCTGGTTCCAAGGGGGCCCCAGGGCCGGGGGAAGGGAAGAGGTTGACGATGTGGCCAGGGGCAGGTGCAGGATTGGAATATGAGGCAGGCGGGGCCACTGGGTAGGGGGGTGATGGGGCATAGCCTTTGGGGGGTAAATAACCTGTGGGAAGGTGATATGGAGAGGGAAACAGTGAGTAGTGACCTCCTTACCTTTTTTAAGTTCCCCCAGAGAACTAAGGGGAAACACACAGAGGAAGGAAGAAATGAAAAACAATGAAACAAACCCCTGGAGACAAAGACGAAGGAGGTAGAACAGAGAGCAGGTTCAACTACAGTCCCAGGAGGGGTCTCCCTAGAAGTCCCACTCCTTCCTTCCCCACTTTCAGGTCAAAGGTTAAGAGATAAGAGCGGGAAGGAAAGCCGGCGGCGGGCCGGCCTCGTCCCGCGGAGAGAACCCCTCCCACGCCCGTCCCGTGGCCAGCCCGCCCCAGGACTCCTAGTCACCTCCGCAGAGTTTAGCTCACCTGCCATGGAGGGGGTGTTAGCGGTGGGATGTCGCTGTCCCGCGAGGAGTGTCTTCTACAGAAAGAGTCGAGGAGGAAAAGAGAAAAAGAGAAGAGGGAGCAGAGAGACACAGCGGAGGCATAAAAGTGGGGCCGGGAGAAAGGCGGGGCCGGACTGCGGCTTACTCAGAGAAATGTCGGCGTGGGCCTGGGGCGGGGGTTTGGGAGGGGGAGGCAGGGAGGAGAAGCAGCAGCCCGGCTTGGAAGCCCCGGGTCCCAGCCACGCCGGTGCCCGCTCCCTCCACTCGCCCGTCTCTTTGTTCTCGTATCCCTCCCTTCCTCCCTGCGATCCCGCCCCGCTCCACTTCCCTCCCCCGCCCTAATCCACTGGCCCGGGCTTACAATAGGCAGCCCCGAATTCCAGTTTTGCCGGGAATCCCGGGAGGGCTCGGGCCCTTCACTTCGGGAGGGGTAACTACATTCAGGTCCGAGCGAGCCCCGGGACCGCGCAGCCGCCTACATTTTGGGCGAGGCCAGAGCACCACAGCCGACCCTGCGGGCAGGGTGGGAAAAGAGAGGACGCGGCGCGCTCTCGGAGTCCCGTCCCATCCTTCCCAGCTTTCCGGATCTTCTCCGCCAACCGGGAGGATGGAAGCGGAAGGGAGAGGCCGAAGGGCTAGACTGAAAGGCAGGCTCCCCCGCCCGCCCGCAGCCGGTCTCTTTCCTCCTCCTCTGCGCTAAATCCGCGAGGCTGAGGTCTAGTGGCCAAACACTCAAGCATCTGAGCCGCGGACTTCAGGAGGTGACTTGTTCTGGTAGCGCCTACAGGCACCTCGGTTCCTGCTCAGTGAGTCACTCTAGTAGTGCAGAGGCGGGAGGGAGGGGGAGAAGCACGACGGTGAGACGTGAATCAGTCAAGTTGTATTTATTTAGCACATGCTCTCCGCCTCGGATGAGAGGAGCCAGGTGGGGAAGAGAGGCAGCGAAAGGTCGGGGCCAGCTTCTGTGGCAGGAAAAGGGTACCCCGTCCCTCCCCCATACTGGATTAGGAGTGGTGGCTGGTAGAGAGCCCACCCACCACATGTTAATTAGCCAACCTTAGGGTGTTGTATATCGATATGCAAATTGACCAACCCTAAAATGGAGGGCGGGATACTGAGATGCAGGAAAGGGAGTGAGTTTTATGGGAAAAGTTACTGTGGTTTGGAGGAGTCACCACTCTGTGCACTTCCACCACGTGACTGCAGCGCCCCCTACTGGTGAATACAGGAACTAAGACTTCTGAAACCATTTCATGCATTTTAGTTCTCTTCCTAATTCTCACGTGGCGCTTAAGAGGGAATCCATCATATTTATCAAATGCCTACTATGCACGTTTCCCACACTCATATCTGCTGCTCTTTAGCCCACACATGTGAGACCATATTTTTCCCTTTTCTACAGACTCCCTCAGGTTATATATCTTTATTAGTGTAGAAGACCTGAAAGGAAATTTGGAAACCTGGGTTCTTGGAGGCTCTAACTAGGTGTATGCAGTCCAGCTGTTTCCTCTCTCTGGGCTTCAGTGATCCCTTCTATAAACTGGGCAAATTGTCACTGAAGACCATTCCACTTCTAATATCCTGAATCTCCATAGAATTATATTGGCTCAGGTCCCACCTTTTTCTGATCTCCCAATTGCTAGTGCCCTTCCTTATTGACAAATTTATTTTAATAACTGCATTTAAATTATTTTTATTCAATAGACTCGTGTAGGGAATGGTGGGGGGCGAAAAACATTCATATAGTGCCTACTATGTATATGTCAGGCATTGCACTAAGCAAGTAAGCCCTGAGTTCCAATCTGGCCTATATGTGTGATTAGTTGTGTGACCCTGGGCAAATTAACTTCCAATTGCCTCAGTTTCTTCAACTTTAAAATGGGGATAATAATAGTACCTATTTCCCAAACCAGTTGTTAGGATCAAATGAAATAAAATTTAGAATAGTGCATAGTAAGCACTATGCAAATGTTAACTATTATTATTACAGCTATTAGCTAATTTCTTTTTTACAAATATTATCTCATTTGATGCATCACCTCATCTTGCTCATCCAATGGCCAGGCTCCCTTCAATTGCATCACAGAAAGTGTTCTCACAGGTGTGAACATCATGTTATCTCATTAGCACTTCTGTGATTAACCTGTGATAACATCCCTCAATGTTAACTCTGGGGGGGAGAGGGAGAAGAAAGAATACCAGATACCCGATTTCTTTCATATATGTACAGGTAATATCCCTCATGCAAATTGAGAATCTTCGGAGTAGGAATTGTTTCATTTTTTTGTATCCATATTTCCAGCCTTTAGATTTGTCTGGCACATGATAGCTATTTAATAAATAATTCTTATTGGTTTATTGGATACATCTAAAGTCAAGATATCCACTTTCCTTTTTAGGCTATTATGGATTCTTTGATTTCAAGATTAAATTTGTTTGCAATCTTGGTATTTTTTCCTCCTCTTTCCCTTCCATCTTAAGTGGAAATCTTGTCCATTCTGTCTTTAAAATGTTTCTAGGACCAGCCCTGAATTCAGGAGCACCTGAGTTCAAATCTGGTCTCAAGACATTTAAACACTTCCTAGCTGTGTGACCCTGGGCACGTCACTTAACCCAGATTGCTTCAGCAAAAAAAAAAAAAAGTTTCTAGGATCTTAGACTTTGTCTCCATTTTCATAGCCTCTTTTTTTTTTCTTTTGCCAGTAAATTGGGGGTAAGTAACTTGCCCAGAGCTACTCTACTAGTAAGTGTTAAATGTCTGAGGTCAATTTTAACTAGGGTTCTCCTGACTCCAGTGCAGGACCCCTCTTGCACTGGGCCATCTACCTGCCTTGCCCATTTTCATTCAATTACATTGATTCTCATTTATTAAGCACTTACTATGTGCAGGCATTGTGTTGGAGGGGAGTATAGTGGGACATAAATATGTCAGGGGAGATGACTCGAATATAAACAATTGGAATCAAGTTTGAGTGTGAAAATGTTAGATATAAATATGAGAATTCAGACAAGGAAAATATTGCCATGAAGAAGGTGGCTTTTCAGTTAAGTTTCTATGGGTTTCAGATGCCTAGAAAGGACATTTCAGGCCAAAGAAATACTATAAGCAAAAATGTAGTAAGGCAGGAAATTAGCACTGAATTCAAGGAATTGGGATGGAATCTAGACTATAGGAAGGGGAATAAAGTAAGATAAGGGTGGAAAAGTAAATTGGAATCAGACTGAGCAAGATTTAAATACCAGATTAAGAAGGCTATGCTTCATGTGCCTTTAGGGAATCACCAGAAGTTTTTGAGAAGAGGAATGACATGATTAGACCTGAGCATTTGATGATTACCGTAGTAACACAACTGAAGTTATGGGAGACAGTGAGCATCAGAAGGAGGTGGTTGCATTAAGAATGAAAAGGAGAGCATAGATGTAAAAAAAAAAAAAATTTGTGGAAATAGAATTCACAAGGACATGCCTCAGAATCACTTCAACAAATGTTAATACTTACTGTATTTATTTACTAGGTCTTGAGCATATAAAAGACAAAACAAAATTAAACACTTCCATCACCCCACCCCACCCCGGAACTACTAACATGGGATACAGCATGTATAAGAGGAGGGGGGGGACAACTTGAGTCTATAGTAACAAGGCAGGCTTCTTGAAGGAGGTGATATCTGAGGTGATAACTTAGTTTAGAAGATTATTATTTTGGGAGGTTGAAATAAGAAGAGAGTACAATTCAGGTGAGAGAGTTTGTTTAAATGCATAGAAGTGAGAGATGGATGTGAAATGCCAACTTGGAAAAAAGTTATTAATTCACTTTAAAAGAGATTGGGACATGAAGGAGAAGAATATGAAATAATGTCAGGGTAGGTTACAGACAGATTAGGGAAGACCTTTAAATGCCTGTCCAAAAGTTTTTATTTTGTCCTAGATACTATAAAAAGTTAAGAAAGTAATGTGGTTTGTTCCTCCCCTATAGACTCTAGTTGTGAGGTCAAGGGGTAAGGGAACTGCAAGAGAAATACCCATGAGGCAGGGAGAGTCAAGAAATGCAGAGGAAGGAAGCTAGAAAAACAACCAGGTTTATTTAGCATATATTCACAACCAGAAATAGCTCTGGTGAGTAAGGGATCCCATCAGGATGGTCTTCAAGTCGAAAGTAGAGAGATTTGATCATAAGCCATATTTGATATAAGAGCCAGGCTTGTTTCTGTAGAGAGCCAGAACTCTGGAGCCTTGAAACAAGGTGTTAATTCAGATGAATAGATGAGACAATGGTTAGCTAGTTTACATATATATTTAGTATATAGGTATGTAATGGTTCTCTAAGTTCACACATAATCAGTATTCTCTAATGATGTAATTACAATAAGTTATATGAGCCAACAAGGACTGGAAGAGACATATTCCATCTTCCACCTTTCTGGTGGCTCTCCTGCCTTCTGCATTCCTCCACTGAGACCAAGGCCCATCTGAAGATCCCCCAGAAAGCTAGTCTGGCCCCAGGTGAATGAGACATTGTGAAGGAGATAATAAAGACTTTGGACTTTATTCCTGATTATTCTTGTGATTATTCTGCTGAAACCGAGGCCCGCCAAAGAGCTAGCCTGAACATTATGGGTTTCTTCTTTCTCTAATTCTTATTCAGGAGGATTAGAAATGGTCAATGACACCAAATTATCAGCATACCAAAGCAGCCCTTCTGAGGTAGGGGTAAGGTTGATGATAAAGGGGTTCTTCAGCTTAGGTCTTGATATACTAAGCAGGCAACTTACAACATGTCAGGAAAGGATGCAACTGTGAAAGGCATTGGGCATTGGGAACACCCCAGATAGGTGAGCCAAAAGTTACAACCTTGTCAAACCCCTGCCGCTATCTGCTTTCTCTATGCCTTAGAATAGGTAGTCCCTTATGTTAGAAATTCATTTCCAAGTAGCTTAAATGCTACCTCCTTCAAAAGACTTTTTTTAATACCCTGGCCTTCAATTGTTTGTGTTCTTTCCTCCTTGAAGTTAATTTGAATAAATTTATGTACAGGTCAAACTCTCTTCTTACCTCACCCACAATAATAAGCAGGGGCTATTTGCTAGAGGCATTTTGAAGACAGAATGGACAAGACTTAGTGCCTAGAAGCAGATGAGAAAGGAAACAAAAACACCAAAGTTTCAACCTTGACTTTAAAAATGGTGAAATTAGTAACATACAGGAAGGAAGATGAATATATTAGCTTTAGATGTAGATTCACAGAGTATCAGAGCAGGACAGATTTCTAAGGCACAGTACTTGTTCAAACAAAGATTATTTTGGGAGCTGTCTGAAGAAAAGAGACTGGAATCAGGAAGGTCAATTAGGAGGCTATTACAATAACCCAATAAGAGGTGATGAAGTCCTGGATTAGTAGCAGTTTGAATAGAAAGAGGGAGTTGAATATGAGAGAGGTCAATGAGGACAAGGCAGCAATTCAACATGGAGTTTGAGGAAGAGGGAAAAGATAAAAATGAATTTAAGTTTACACACCTGGATATCTGGGAGACAGAGCTGCCCTTTATAGAAAATTTGAAGACATGCCATGTTCTTGGGAAAGATTCTGTTTTAGACATGGTTGGTGTGGAAATGTAGAAATATGTAATGGGAAGTTGGTATGGTAAGTATGGAATTGGAGAGAGATCAATGAGAGTCCTTTGTGTAATGTTAGCAGCTGAACCTATCAGACCAAACAAGAAAACTAAGGATGTAAGGATAATAGCCTATGCTGCACTAGAAAATGAGATCACCAAAGGAAAGAATATCAAGGAAAGAGTCCCTCAAGTCAGACTCCTCCCGGCACCCTGCCACCCAAGTGAGATCAATAAAGAAATCAAAGTTTTCTACATTCCATTTTTAATTGTCTTCTCATTCTGAATCTCCAAGCAAACACGGCAAAGACTGAAAATTCAAGTTCCCAGCATCCCATCTGACAATGGCTTCTCCCAGGAACAGTACCTTTACAAAAATTGGCTTGTGGCTTCATTCCTGAAGAGGATAGTCTGATGATTGGTCCCTAGGAAGAACTTCAAAGAGTTAGGGCAAGCCAGCCAAGAATAAGCAGGGAGCCCCCCACGGGGGCAATTGACATTGCCTTAGTGTCTTCTGTCAGGGCCTGGTAGTAAAAGCTGCCACAGAAGAGTGAGATCCCAGAGGTAAGCAGAGTCCCTGCCTAGGAATAAAAGGAAAAGACAGGAATGTGAAATTATGAAATGCAGGAACTGGGAATACGGATTCCCGAGTTCTATTTCTCCAGTGACACGGGAATATTTCCACAAATCTTCAGTCCTTGATTCATTCCTCCATACTCTCCCTCTCATTGGCTCGTTCCTCCAGCCCTGCCCAGTCACAGCATTCGTGCCCCATAAAGGTATTGTGCCTCTTGTTCCTCTCGGAAAATAAGCTTTTGGTGGAGGTGATATCTGGACAGGCAGAAGATGAGTAGGCATCCTGAAACTTACCCAAACCGGCTTGCTGCAGAGGGGGACGCAGAGCAAAGCCAGACTGTGGAAGAAGTGGTGTTTGTTGGTTTTCTCAAAAAGCTAAAAGGTGAAAAAAAATACAAGAACTGGGTTTTTCTCAGGAATTCACAAATGTAGATCTACAAATTCCCTGTCAACTGTCCTAAACCTTCCCTAGTGTATCAAAGCCCGTGGTCCTACCTTCCCTAAGAAATAACCAGGTTTCCAGAAACCCTGCCCCATGGAAATTCTTCCGGTGGCCCCAATAACTAGGGCTTCTGGGCTCTTCTCTTCGGAATTACTACAGAAGAGGACTAACATCAACACCCCCAAGAGAGGATAGCAGCAAAAGTGGGGCAGCTCTTTTACCTCCTTATGATATGAATCCTGGATGTTCGCCCCTGTGAAAGAGAAAAGCAGAAATGTACAGCGACCCGCCACTACAAGCACTTTATGAAATGGAGACTACGCCTGAGGATAAAGGGAACCTCCAAATGGGCCCCGACTTGCAGGCTTCCGATTAGGCAAAAGCAATAAACGGACAACTAGGGTGGTCAATCGTAGTAGGTTGGGGAAGGGTCTTTTGTTTGGACACCTATTAACCCATAAAAGTGGTCAAGCACATGCTGGAATCAAGACTTTTAAATCCACTTTCAATCAGTTTAATCCGCCCGTCTCCCATTGATTCTTTAAAGTCATCCACTTCCAGACCCCTGCTCCCAGCCTTCTCCCTCTCAGATCTACAGCCATAATTTTAGCCTCGCTCGGGCCCCCTGACCATGCGCTCCGTAAGTGGCCAACCCCAAGGCACTGGCTCCAGACACCGCGCCTAAACGGCGAAAAGCAGCACCGAGTCCAGCCATGGCCGTGGAAGGTCACCGGATTGAGGAATTCCGGATCATAGATCCTAGCGTCTGCGTCTGGCCAATCCCAGTCATCTATGCAAATGAGGTCTTCCACTACCCAATCCTGGCTGTGTTAATTTTAGCGTCTACCACCTTCACCCCTCAACCAAGTAGAAAAGATTGTTTGTGAAGCTGCTGATGAATGGCGGAGATGCCCTGCGGGCGGAAGAACTGAAAACCAATTAGAGGATGAGCTAGGGGCGGGTGGAAGCGAGGAGACGCCACCTAAGGCAGGACTCGAAGTCCGAAATCACTCCCTCCTACTGCCAGAGGCTCCGCCTCAAGCGCTGAAAACCCAGCCTACCTTGGGAGAGATGATTCTGGTCCCTATTTCTTTTAAGCCCCACCCACTGCCCATGAGGCTCCTCCCTCTTGCCTCCAGAGGCCAGGAAGTCCTTTTTTCCCGGGCTCCCCCGGTGTGGCTTGCATCGCCCTTTACCCAAGTTTACTAGAAGCCACACCCAAGCACCTTAGTCCAGTCCTCCCCACGTCCCAGATCTCTAGGGCCAAGCCAGTGTCTAGGTCAGGGAGAGAAGTGTCCAGAAGAAGACCCCCCCCCTCCAACCCCAGGCACCCCTTGCAGCATTTTCTCACTTCAGCCCCACTTGTCTTGTGCCGCTTGTCTCCATCTCCGTCTCTGCTTTTAGTCTGACTCGGTTCATTCAGCCTCTAGGTTTTTATTATGTCACTGCCTCCCCCCTTTCTTCCACCTCCGCCCGGACTCCCACTGCCACGGTTTCTGAAGGAGCAAGAAGCACAGGGGAGGTGGGCCAAAGTGGGAAGGAGAGGCGAGGGGCACCCGAAGTGGGGAGAACAAAGAGGAGGAAACGGGGACGGGAGAGAGCGGGGAGGCGGGATCGAAGGAGGACGGGATGGGTGGAGGGAGAGGGCATCCGAGTGAGAAGATGCTAGGCTCTGTAGGCCGGGGAAAGAAGGGAAGGAGGGAGGGAGGAAGGGAGGGAAGGAGCGAGCTCCAGCGGAGTTGGGGGGGGGGGGAGAGAGGAGGGGGAGGCAGCTGGGCTGTGACGCGCGTGGCTGCTGCGGCTGCTCCGCCGGCGGCTCATCACTCTCGGGCTGGGATGGACGAGGGGCGGGCGGACCCCGGCTCGCAGAACCAGGAGTTCGGGCCGCCCAGCAGCTAAGCGCTTCCCCCACCATTCCTCTCCTCTACCCATCCGCCATCCCCCGAGGGACACTGTCCCCGCTCTGCCTTCCCCGATTCCAGCATCTCTGGAACCCAGCTTCCAAACCCCTAGCCCAGGGTTGGGGAGATCGGCAAGGGACCCAAAACCCGACCTTTTCTGATCTCCCCCGGATTTTCTTCCCCCTTACTCGAGACCGAGTGGATCCTTTCTCCTCTTTCCTAAGGATTCCGACCTAATTCCCTCCTGTTCAGAGGATTCAGCGTGGGGCCTTCCCGACAGCCCTCAGATCCCTTAGGATCTCCGGAGACTACTCCCCCCATCCCCGATCCCTCAGGATCCCTGAGATCCGCCACCTTCTCCCCATTTTCAATTCTTCCTCCATCAAGTCCCATCGGGAGACGCCCCCAGCCCCTTTTGAATATCTTCAGGGATCCAGCGATCTCCAACGTACTCTACCCCCGCTGCGGGATTCCTGGTTCCCAGCCCCCTCCTAAGCGGGTATCTGCTTCTCCTTTCCCGGGCCTCGTACCCTGTCTCTCCTCTCCCTGAGAATCGACTGGATCCGGCCCGCCCCCGGGGCTTGGGGTAATCCCCCTCCCCTGTAGGGTGAGGCGCTGTGGGCGGGGGCCGTTCTGCCGGGTTTGGAGGCTCTAAGGCCCCTGCAAGGACCCTGTGTGCCTTCCTCCTCCCCCACTCCGACCCCCAGATGGAGAAGCCACGGCCCCGGGGTTGAGGCAGGTAAGAGACTGGGGAGGGGCCCTAGAGGGTCTGCCGTGTGCCTGTCTCTGCATATCTCTCTTTAGCCATCTTCAGTCCCTATATCTCTGTATCTTCATTTCTCCCTCTTTCTTGGTCTTGGTCACTTTGTCTCTGTCTCTTTGTCTCTCTCTCTCTCCAGCCCATGAATGATCCTTTCAATGGGCCCACAGACCCCGTGTGTTCCCATCTCCCCCTCCTCCTCCCCCTTCCTGGCCAATCCATTTCTCCACTGCAAGGGAGGGGGCTGAGGCCTGAACCCCTGTCCCCCAACTCCCTTTGGGTTTGGGGAGTCAGGCCTGAGCAGGTAATGGAGGGAGAGAGGAAAGGAGAAATTGGAAAGGAGAAAGGGGGTGGGGAAAGAAAGATTGGAAGAGAAATGGAGACATAAAATGGGAGGAGAGAAATAGGAGAGAGACCACAGTATAAGAAATAGAGGAAAGGGAGATGGGAGGGAGATATTGGCAAAAAGGAAGGCGAAAGAAATGAGAGATGAAGAAAGAAACTGGACAGGGAAGAGGGATGGGAACAGACTGAGGCAAAAGGGAGATGCAGGGGAAAATGCATAGAGATATGGAGGGAAAGAGAAAGATGGAGAAGAGGGAGAAAAGAATATAGGTAGAAAAGGGATGAAACCAATGAAGATTAGAGTGTTGGAAGATGAAGGGTTTAGGAGAAAGAGATGTAATACAGAAAAAGAAAGAAAAATGGGGAGATGGGATGGGAAGGAGCAGAAAGAAGAGCAGGGAGAACTAGAGAGATTGGATAGTGGAGAAGTAGCTGAATGGTGGGGATGGGAGAACAGTGAAACAAGACCCAAGTGACTTGGGATATGAAATGCCAGGAGTGGGCAGGGTCCTGAAGGAATAGGAGGGAGAGTTGAGTTTGGGGGGGGGGAGCAGAAAAGGCAAGATGGAAAAGAGATAAGACTGGAGTGGTATTGGGAATTCCTGTATCCTCATCTCCAGAATAAATTGACACTTGCAGAGAGCTTGTCTGGCAGGCATGCAAACATTCTTGGTTCCAAAAATGACCCAAAGAAATCTCCTTGTCAGCAAATAGCTTTGGCAGTGGGAGGGGGAGGGAAGGAGTATGTAAGAATAACCCAGGTATCTGGTTCCCCAGATCCTGGATTTTTCCCCTTCCTTACATTCTGCTTTTTGTAAGGGATCCAGGTGCTTTATCCACAAATATTATGTGATTTTGGTTCCTTCTTAGTGAATTGGGAGAAAAGAAATAAGGGAGGCAGACAGACTGGTTGTTTTAGCCCTAGAAAAGAGAAAATGTTAGATCTGGGGCTAGTACAGAATGGGGTACTTGACTGAGGTGGAGGAACAGGTAAGGCATGTAGGTGGCAACCCAGTGCCAGTAAGGAATCTCCAATTATTTGGGGGGGAACTTAGAAGAGTAGAGTGAGTAGAAACTAACACTGTCAAGGGGCAGTTACTGTGTTCATGGAAAGCCTTCTACCCCACCCCACCCCCACCATTCCAGCATCAGTAGTTCTCCCTCCCTACCTATTCACCAGAGTCTGCAGGCCTGGGTCACTAGTGCTATACTAGGATTGGCCAACAAGGGGGGCAAGAGGCGGAGCCTTCAGGCTTCTCTGACACCCCACCTTACTCCCCCCCCCCAACAATACAGGCTCTTTTATTTTAGCACTAAGAGTGAAAAGGAACCAGGAGTCTGGTGTCCCAGTCGTTGGGATTTTTTCTCCCTCTCACTCCTCCAGCCCCCATTCCTAGTAAGAGATCCCAGTATCTTTGGTCCCAAAGCTCTTCATGGCCCCTTCTCCACCCCCTAGCCTCCTTCCAGGGTTAAAGCTGCAGCTGGTTGCCGCGGTAACATTGCGGGGCAGCATCCGGTTGTCTTGGCAACCAGCACCAGGATCATACATCCCCAGAAATTGCCCCCAATCCCCATATAAGCCCTCCTCCCCAGTCAGAAATCTAGGTTTTCAGTTGTCCAGTCCCTAGCTCACTGGAAACCTTGAACTTTAGGGGAAAGAGAAAGAAGGCAGCTATGTAAAAGAAGATGTATGACAGCTGGAGGGCTGGATACCTAAGTCCCCTTGGTTACTGAGCAATGGAGAAGAAAAGAAGCTGGGGGCTTGGAAACTGGGTCCCAGTCACTACCTCAGATTAAGGGTGGGAGTGGGGAATTTGCTATGGTGGTTAAATTATAGCTCCAAAGTAATTAACACGGATAAACAAACCACCACTTCCTGCTAATTAATGAATTGGTATTTTTTATTGTCTCTCTCTCTCTCTCTCTCTCTCTCTCTCTCTCTCTCTCTCTCTCTCTCTCTCTCTCTCTCTCTCTCTCTCTCTCTGTGTGTGTGTGTGTGTGTGTGTCTGGACTCCTCAGTCCCTGAGCATGGGTGGGGCTATAGGAAGTATGAAGGCTCTATGTGGGGATCCAAAGAGAGTTATGCTGTAAAGCTTCAGGGACCCAAATCTATGCTGACTTGAGCTCCTTCCTAAGTGCCTTAACCAATTACTGACCATAACCTGGCTCCTCTTATCCCTTGTCTAGTGTCTGTTCTGGGGGTGGTAGGGTTGAATGGTTGGTGGGAGGGATGGGAATAATGCAAAATCTGAGTTCTAACTAACCACTTCTCTCTTCTCTCTGTTTTTCCCCTCCTGTTTTCCTTCTATCTTCTTCTTCTTCTTCTTCTTCTTCTTCTTCTTCTTCTTCTTCTTCTTCTTCTTCTTCTTCTTCTTCTTCTTCTTCTTCTTCTTCTTCTTCTTCTTCTTCTTCTTCTTCTTCTTCTTCTTCTTCTTCTTCTTCTTCTTCTTCTTCTTCTTCTTCTCCTTCTCCTTCTTCTCCTTCTTTCCTTCCTTCCTTCCTTCCTTCCTTCCTTCTTTCTTTCTTTCTTTCTTTCTTTCTTTCTTTCTTTCTTTCTTTCTTTCTTTCTTTCTTTCTTTCTTTCTTTCTTTCTTTCTTTCTCTTTCTTTTTCTTTCTCTTTCTTTCTTTCTTTTTCTCTTTCTTTCTTCTTTCTTTCTTTCTTTCTTTCTTTCTTTCTTTCTTTCTTTCTTTCTTTCTTTCTTTCTTTCTTTCTTTCTTTCTTTCTTTCTTTCTTTCTTTCTTTTCTTTCTTTCTTTCTTTCTTTTTCTATATCCCTCTGTCTCTCCATCCCCAAGCTACTCTTTTATCTTTCTAGGTCCTGCCATTTTCCCCCACTTACCATCTACCCTCCCCCATTCCCCACCCTTTGCTCTCTCCATGGAGCGCAACAGACTTCTCTCCTCCCCGATTTAACTCCCCCTCCCTCCCTGCCCCCTTTCCTTCCCCCTTTTCCCCTTCCCCATCCTTCCCCCTGGGGAGAGGGGGGGACCTCCCTCCCTCTCCCCCCCTCACTCTCTCTCTCTCCGAGGGGGGGATCCCAGGGAGGGAGGGGGGTCCCCCCCAATCAGCATGTGGCTCTTGGTGCTGTGTCTGGTGGGGCTGGTGGGGGCTCAAAGGGGAGGAGGGGGACCAATAGGGGGTATCCCAGGGGGTCCTGGGGCTGGGGAGGAACGATTCCCAGTGGTTGGCACTGCGTATGGACGCGTGCGGGGAGTTCGCAGAGAACTCAACAACGAGATCCTGGGCCCAGTGATGCAGTTCCTGGGGGTACCCTACGCCACACCCCCTCTGGGGGCCCGACGCTTCCAGCCCCCAGAGGCACCAGCCTCTTGGCCTGGGGTGAGGAACGCTACCGCCCTCCCGCCTGCCTGCCCCCAGAACCTCCACGGCGCCCTCCCAGCCATCATGCTCCCGGTCTGGTTCACGGACAACCTGGAGGCTGCCGCTGGCTACGTGCAGAATCAGAGTGAGGACTGTCTGTACCTCAACCTCTACGTACCCACTGAGGATGGTAAGGGCAGAGACTGGTGGTACAAGTCTGCCCCTTTCTAGGTCTGACACACATGTGCCCCTTCATATACAGATCCCATATTCCACCCACAGGCACTTATTCATCCAAGCAAATAATTCTTATTCTCTCTCTCTCTCTCTCTCTCTCTCTCTCTCTCTCTCTCTCTCTCTCTCTCTCTCTCTGTCCCTCTTCTCTCCCAGATATATTTATTCCCACACACCTGTCTTATACCACATCCTTATCCCAGAAAATACATGCAAACATTTCCCATACATGATCCAGAAAGTATCAAAGCATATTATATATATATATGCTTCAGCACTCCAGAACATGTTATACCTAAATGCCCCACACTACCATATATACTCACTTCATAAGCAAATATGCCATTTGGACTCTCTAGTGTCCTAAAGAAAAAACCAAACTATTTGATAAAGATAATTTTTCTATTTGAAAAAACTCTCCTACGACTCTCCCTACCCATTTCCCTCTCCTTCCTCTTTTACCTGCTTCCAATTGTCCTGCCTTCCCAACCAAATATTCCTAAAGGATATAGGCATTTTCTGAACTACTTACCCACTCCAAAATTAAATAACCCTCTGAAAATCAGACAGTTCTTACCAGGCATTTATATTACCTTTAAGATAAAATACCAACCCTGAGCTAAGAAATCGATTCTCAGTACTCTCAGTACTCTCTTTATCAAGGAAGCAGAAAATACCCAAATCCCACTAACCCCTATATGAATTCACAATTTACTCTCTAAATGCTTTTTATTCATTCCAATCCTCAAATATCCAGAGTAAGACCTTAAATGCTTTTTAACTTCCTGACACAAACACCCCAATTCTTACATATCATCTATCCATGTACATGAGCTATTTTTGACAATCCCTCCAAACAGATTATTTATTCCCCAAATTATCTATGCATTCACACAATTTAATCTCATGCATTTATACAATCTAATTCCCATATGCACTATTTAATTTATGCTGCCCCCCCCATACTACTTGTGATGGAAGTCCAATTTATTCTCTACATTTCCTCATATTCAACCTACCCTTATATCTCCTCAAACATATATCATAGTTCCCTATAAAATTATTTCAGTATCCCCCTAAGTTCACAAATCTACTTTAACACTTCCCAGATATGCATATATTTCCCAGCATATAAATAATCCTCCCATCCTCAATATATATACTATTTACCTCCATAATCCACTTAGTCACATACACAATTTATCCTTATAATATCTCATACCCACACAAAGAATCCCTAGCTTACTCTAGCAAAGAGTCCCTACAAAGACACACAATCTTCCACTTAAACCATAGGCCCATGTAATTTACCCCCCAATATTGCTTCCCATAATATCCATCAATCCTCTTGCACACAAATGTCCCCCGCACAATCTACCACTAGTAATCTTCATATACATATATGCAATTTATCTCCATTATTCCCAATTCAATAAGAATATCTCCAATGTCCTCATAATTTACCATTCCAAACATACAGTCTACCACCTAGACACTTGCAAACTATCCCAACCTCACATATACATTTTGTAGCAAAACTTCCTTTAACATATCTCAACTTCCTCCCATGAACAATCTATCCCATAAATACTTCAGTTTACCACTCAAAATTTCTCTTTGCCTCCACAATATCACTCAAACCCAGAAATTGCACTTCCTCCAAAAGGTATTTCACTGATGTACTCCTATACTAAAGCAAACTTATTTGTCCCGTAGTAGTCCTACTCTGCAGGACCCATCCCCTGCCCCATCACCAGAGAATACTTAAGTTTAATTGAAGTCTCTAGCCCATAAATCATGGTGCTAGATGATTGGCTTTCCCTGGGAGCTGGGACCCTGTTTTCTATTCCTCTCCAGTCCTTATTACCACCCCTTTCTTCTCTGGAGCTATACCTCTCTCATTCCATGCACTCTCTCCAGAACAAAAAGGCCCCTTCATCTTCCAAGGTCTGGGTCTCTGAGAGTGTGGGGTTTGGGAATGACACAGTTGATGGGGTTGGAAAGTTGGGTATGAAGTCTAGGGTTATGGACTATTCCAGTAGGCAATTTCCACTTTCTCCTTGAAGAGAGCAGTATCTTGGAAGAGGGTGAACTGGTACCCCAGGTAATGACTTAGATCCCTGAGAAAAATTAAAGGAATGGTATAGGGAGGACAAAACTTAGATTATCCATTTTTTCTGTTTATCCCACCTTGAGTTGAAAAGAGGGCTCTTGAAGAAAGGGGCACTTGAGCTGGGGCTATGAAGTTGGAGAAACCAGGCTTGTAAGTCAGGAAGGAAGGGAAATGCTAGAAGTAAAACTGTTGCTGACCTGAACCCTAACCAGCCTTGGGCAAGTGTTACAGAGGGCACAGGGTCATGCTTCCTGACTTCCATATCTTGAAGA
The DNA here is from genome assembly GCF_048593235.1 of Sminthopsis crassicaudata. Lineage (NCBI taxonomy): Eukaryota > Metazoa > Chordata > Mammalia > Dasyuromorphia > Dasyuridae > Sminthopsis > Sminthopsis crassicaudata. Next base: position 296,063,695 of record NC_133620.1, read on the forward strand.
GAAATGCTTAGGTTTCCTTTTGCTTTACCATCCCCCATACTTATCCAACTTGGGAAAGGAGAGAAAAAGGTGACATTATCATTTGCAGAGTGGGAAGGGTGATAAGGAGCAGGGTCTCCTAGGCAGGACTCCCCCTTCCTTCCTGCCCCATCTCCTAACATCATTTAATTTTCCAGCAATGAGCCAACAAACTGAACGAACAAGTCCTTTCTAATCAAATGCAACATATCTCTTATGACAGGTTTAAGCCCACCCACTTACCTCCCACCCCAGGCCTAGCCACACCTGCCCCCTCCAACCCCACTCCCACAAAAAAGAATAAACAGCCTTTTTTGGGTGTGTTTTTTTTTTTTCCCGAGGTGGGGGGAGCAAAATTGGGATGTAGAAGCATTTTTATCTTTTCTTGGTTTCTTTTTCTTGCAAACACATTTTGCTTTTTTGGCTCGTTTTTTTCCCCCCTGCTTTCCCACCCCACCCTCTTTTCTGCTTTCTCTCCTTCCCCCCCCATCCACTACCTCCCCAACCCACCCCCCCATCTTTCCCCACAAAATTGTCCTTTTTTCTCTGTTTTGTGTTCCCGGTCTTAGGTCCGATCACAAAAAAACGTGACGAGTCGACGCTCAATCCGCCCCCGCCAGACACAGGTAGATTTTTTAAAATGCCGCTGCTGCATGTGGTTGCCGACAATGACACACAGGATCCCCTGGCCTACCATACCCAAAATTACCCAGACTAAAATCTCATAATTCCTAAGGTCCCTTTACAATCATTCTTTACAGTCAGACATACACATACATACAGAGAGAAAAGGAAAGGATTATGAGCAAGGATTTTTTTTTTTAATTTGCAAATAAAAAATTAAAAATTGTATAAATTTTTAGACCCAGTTGAAAATGTGGATAAAAATAATTTCTTAAAGATTTTTAATGGAAGACCATCAAAAGAAATTATAGTGTTAGAATCATGAAAAGAATCAAGAAATTGGAATATTTTTAGAGTTTAAAAGAAACTGGCAAAACTTTGGTACTTTAGACATCTTTGGAAATGTAAAACCTTAGAGGGATTTAATTTGGAATCAAGCGGGAAATTTGGAAAAACTGGAAATTAGGGAGAGTTTGGGGGAAATGGATAATTTTTTTTAAGAAATTAGAAACTCACACAATTTGAAGTACTGGAGAAAAAGTGAGATTCAGATAACAGTGACATTTGAAAACAATCATAAAAAGTGGGAACTTTTTATAAACGGGACCCAAATTTTGCTGCAAAATTTTGAAAATGAAAATAATTTTTTTCTTTTTCTCCCCCCCCCAAAAAAGTTTTTGTTTTTTCTTTTCTTGTTGAATCTGGCCCATGATTTTCTTGCTTTTGGGGTTTTTTTACTTTCTTTCTTTCTTCTTTCTTGATCTCTTTTTTGTTGTCATTATTGTTTTTGAATTCTTCTTGCCCCTTGCCTCTACCCTTCCCTGCCCTGCCTTGCACCCCTCTGCCTCCCCTTTCCCCCCACACTGGGAGAGTGGTGGTGCTGGGCTGGGGAGGGCATGTTGGGGAGAGGGGATGAGCACTAGGTTCAGAGGGTACAGCCGTGGTTTTTAAGAGAGGGAAACTGATTTAAAGAAAGTATCCTATGATATAGTAGATGGTAGATGGGTAGATGGGAGGGTTTGTGTTCTGTACATGTTGGATGGTTGGGAGAGATGAGCTGGAGATAGAAAGCAAGTGAAAGAGCAGGAAAGTCTTGTTAGTAAGAGTATTGGCATGTGAATCAGAAGGCCTGAGCTGTAGTTTTTGCCATTAACTCACACTCAATGTGAACATAGAAAAGTTACTTCTGTGGGCCTCTGCTTCCTCTTTTGAAATAAATTGTTTAATTAGAAGATGTTTCTAATCCCTTCCAGCTCTGACATTCTATACTTCTCTGAACTAGAATGAAGAATTTGGAAAGGAAGGGATAGATAATGAGAAATGGTTTACTTTTGTCCAAGAGCAAGGTGGAAGATGTTTCCACAATTTGTTGATGATCAGGAAATTATATTAGGAAGTGCACTTTAGGAATTGGATGAAGTTTTAACAAGGAGACCTAAGAAAGCAGATAGATAAAAATTTGTGTTAGCAAGTATGTCAAACTTGTGAAGTTTAAGAGAGCAGTTTAAGAGACTTCATGTCTGTTTTTAAGTATCAAGATCCAGGAGACGAATGGGGTTTCTGCAGGAAAGAGAAGAGCATGTTAGAGAATTGTGGTATAGGTAAGGGCATTAAGGATTTGGGAAAGCTCTTGGGTTTTTCTGGCAGATGTCCTAGAATTAGATAACAGTCACCTCCGTCCTGATTGTTAGCTTGTATAACTTTGGAGAGTAAAGAAGGGAAAGGAATCTCCTGGTGTTAAATTGGTCCCTTCTATTTGCAAGATAACCAAATCTCAGAGATCCCTAGAGTAGAAGGAAGAATTAAAGTTCTTAGGCTCTAGCCAATTCCCTTTGAAATGGAAGGTAAAGAAGAATCATAGCACTTTATGATATGTAAATTGATTGACGTATTATCCCATAGGAGATATGTAAGATATGTAGAGAATATGAATTTTTGATGAAGTTTGGGTGTTCACTCACTTCATTAGCCCATTCATAGCCTCTCCCCAACATTCCCTCGGCCAAATTAATTAGGCTGGGGGTGTTGCCATGACAACTAAAGAGATGCCCTAGAAAGTAATTAGGGTGAGGAGGAGGCTGACCCTCCCCCAAGAACCCAAAAACCTGACACCCTCCTCTTCCAGCCTTGCATATTCCTGAAGGAACAGTAGAAGGCTGAGGCTATAGAAATGAACATCCTGTAACTTCTCTTACCCTTTCAAAAGGGTCTGCTCCATTCTAGCAACAAGGATTCCTTTAGAAATGGGGAGAGGGTACTAGAGGGATACAAATCATGTTGAGCTTAGGTAGGCTATTCATGAAGTGGTAGGCCTTCTGATCTAGAGGTGCTCTCTTCTCTAGATGGGATTACATGATTACCCTTCAGCAGTGTAGGGGAAAACTAACAAAGCACAAAGAACCAAGTCTGGATTTGGGCAGGGGTAGAATCTGGATCACCTGCCTGGCCTGAGGCTGTGTGCATCCATGATTGGGGTCCCTATTATTCAAAGGGCCACCTTGTTCTCTCTGGGACTGAGGGCCCTCCAGGGAGGGTAACTGTGGCCTTGTTTTACACTTCACCCACTCTTCTGGCCCCAGCATCTCTTGTTCTGTCTGCCTTTCTGGAAAGAGAACTATTTTCCTCTTAATTAACCTGCACCCTCTGACATAGGATTATGAGCCAAATGCAATGCGATCTTCCCTAAAACGCCTGTGTTCACCTTGCCCCTCTCTTGGAATCTCTCATGTACTCCCCACACCCTTTTTTCTTGTGTTTCTTTCCTCCATCCCGACTTTCTCCGTGACCCAACCCCTCTTTGTGGTTCTGTCCCTACCTGGCTGCTCACTATGTCTTTGCCCTCTACCCCTCCTTTCAATGTGGCTCCACCCTCGAACCCACCTCATCCCCGCGGCTCCTCCCTGACCCCACCCCTCGCTGTGGCTCCGCCCCTACCAGACATCCGGGACTCGGGGAAGAAGCCGGTGATGCTGTTCCTCCACGGTGGCTCCTACATGGAGGGAACTGGGAACATGTTTGACGGCTCCGTCCTGGCCGCTTATGGCAACGTGATCGTGGTCACCCTCAACTACCGGCTCGGTGTGCTCGGTGAGGGCGGGATGTGCGTGGGATGGAGAGCAGCCTTTGCCAAGGCTGTACGGGAGGAGGCAGTGAGGGACGGAGGGAGGGAGGGCAGGGTTGGGATGTTCTGGCCCAGAAAGGCTGTAGCTAGCCATATGCTGGGCGTTTGCACCAGGCATGCGGATGGGGCTTTTCCCAGCCAGGGTCGAGGGGGTACCGTCACCTCCCTGAGATCTCCCTCTTTCCCTACCCTCTGACCCTGCCCCAGGGTTCCTCAGCACAGGGGACCAGGCTGCCAAGGGTAACTACGGGCTCCTCGACCAGATCCAAGCGCTGCGCTGGCTCAGTGAAAACGTGGGGCACTTTGGAGGTGACCCAGAGAGAATTACCATCTTTGGCTCCGGAGCTGGAGCCTCATGTGTTAACCTGCTTATTCTCTCTCATCATTCTGAAGGTACTGACTGGCGTGTTGTTTTAGGGAGACCCAGGTGTCTTCGTCCCCGATCCCTTCTAGGCCAGTCCCAGGGATTCCTGATTCCCCTTTCCAAAGATTTCCACTGTTCTGTTCTCCTTAATCCCATTTGACTTTCCCTGGGGGACAGCCTCCTTTTTCTTCGCTCCTTCCCCCTTAGCTGAGCTGCATCTAGTTCTTCTAAGAAGTCCTAAATATGTCTCTCTGGTCCCATCCCTGCTGCTGGTGAGTGCTGCAGAGCTCCCTCATCCACTGCAGTCCTTCCTCTGTGTGTGTGTGTGTGTGTGTGTGTATGTGTGTATCTGCATTTCCCTACTTCTCATCACCAGGATTGTTCCAGAAAGCCATTGCCCAGAGTGGTACAGCCATTTCCAGCTGGTCTGTAAACTACCAGCCACTCAAGTACACACAACTGTTGGCAGCCAAGGTAGGCTGTAACCAGGAAGAAAATGCTGAGGTTGTGGAATGTCTTCGAAGAAAACCTTCTCGAGAGCTTGTTGATCAGGATGTGCAACCAGCTCGGTATGGGGGAGTCCAGTGCTCCTGGTTCCCAGGGTCTGGGGGGACAGGACTGATCCAGTTAGTTACTTTATGTACCAGGTACTGGACTAAAGGGACATTTTGGCAATACAAAGAAAGCTAAAAGACAATCCCTGCTCTCAAGGATTTTATAATCCCATAGAGGAGATAGTATTCAAACAACTATGTACAAAGAAAATATGTGCAAGATAAATTGGAGATAATAGAGAGAGGACACTAGAAATAAGGGGAATGGGAAAGGTTTCATGTAGAAGGTAGAATTTTAGCTGGGACTTGAAGGAAGCCAGATAAGCCAAGATAGGGAATTCCAGGCAAGAGAAAGTGAAAATGCCAAGAGTCAATAGATGAAGTATATAGGGGAGAGGAGCCATGTTTAAACTATAAGAATCCCAGAAAGAGCCTGTAGCATTTGATCTCAGAAGAGTTGGTGGTCTGGTGACTCACCAGCCTAGGAAGGGAACAGAATCTTCCTAAAGATTAGTCTTGGCTTTCTTCTTCTAGCTACCACATTGCCTTTGGTCCAGTGGTGGATGGTGACGTGGTCCCAGATGACCCAGAGATCCTGATGCAGCAGGGTGAATTTCTCAACTATGACATGCTGATTGGCGTCAACCAAGGTGAGGGCTTGAAGTTTGTGGAGGACTCAGCCGAGAGCGAGGATGGTGTGTCAGCTAGCGCCTTTGACTTCACAGTCTCCAATTTTGTGGACAACCTCTATGGCTACCCTGAGGGCAAGGATGTCTTGAGAGAAACCATCAAATTCATGTACACAGACTGGGCTGACCGGGACAATGGTGAAATGAGGCGGAAGACGCTCCTAGCTCTCTTTACTGACCACCAGTGGGTGGCCCCAGCCGTGGCTACTGCAAAGCTTCATGCTGATTACCAATCACCTGTATATTTCTATACTTTCTACCATCATTGCCAGGCAGAGGGCAGGCCTGAGTGGGCTGATGCAGCTCATGGTGATGAGCTGCCCTACGTGTTTGGGGTGCCCATGGTGGGTGCCACGGATCTCTTTCCCTGCAACTTCTCCAAGAATGATGTCATGCTCAGCGCTGTTGTCATGACCTACTGGACCAACTTCGCCAAGACTGGGTGAGGGGGAGGAGGCAGAGGGAGGGCAGGGTGTCCACTTTTGGAGGAGGAACAAGGGATAGGGAGGTCCTGGATGTCTCTCTATGGTGGAATCTATTCTTTATTTTTCTGTGTATCATTTCCTTCCCCTTTTATTTCCTCCTTTCCCCACTATTGTCCTTTCCCTTTCTTTCTCCTCTTCCACTTGTCTTTTTCTGTCTATCTTTGTCTGCCTATTCCCTTCTTAGTGTTCATCCTCTTGTATGATTCTTCCTATGTATTTTTCTGTTTCCTTCTTTCTCTTTACCCATCTCTAGCTCTGTTTTAATTTTTACCTGTCCATTTTCTCATGTGTTTTTCTGTGCTTATCTGCCTGATTCTTTCTCTGATTTACTCACCTTCTCCCAATTCCTCTACTCACCACTGTTCCTTTTCCTTTTCCTTTTCTTTTTCTCCTCTTACTTTACCTCCTGTTCTATCTCCATATCTCTTTCCTAATTTATTCTGCCACCAGCTATGCTGATACTTCTTTCTTTTTTTTTAATCTTCCCCTTTTCTCTTGTTCTGTATCTCTAAGCTTTTGGATTCTGTCAGTCCTTTTATATCCTCTTCTGTCCGCCCATCTCTCTATTACCTTTGATATTTCTGCTTATTTTTCCCTTGGTTTCATCTATATCTTCCCATATGTCTCTTTCTCTTTTCGACATTTCTCTCACAGTATACATCTCTTTGCTTTCGATAAATCTCTATCTCTCTCACTGCCTTTCTTTCTGGGCCTTTGAAATCTCACTCCTCCACTCTCCTTCCCCGATCCCTGCAGTGACCCCAACCAGCCAGTTCCCCAGGATACCAAGTTCATCCACACCAAGCCCAACCGCTTTGAGGAGGTCGTGTGGAGCAAGTTCAACAGTAAGGAGAAGCAGTACCTGCATATAGGCCTCAAACCCCGGGTCCGGGACAACTACCGTGCCAACAAGGTGGCCTTCTGGCTAGAGCTGGTACCCCACCTCCACAATCTGCACACTGAACTCATCACATCCACTACCACCCGCCTGCCACCCTATGCTACGCGCTGGCCCCCTCGCCCACCCCCTGGAGCCACAGGTACTCGCCGGCCCCCACCACCAGCCACAACTCCACCTGAGCCTGAACCAGACCCAGGGCCCCGGGCCTATGACCGCTTCCCAGGGGATTCACGGGACTACTCCACAGAGTTGAGTGTCACTGTGGCTGTTGGTGCCTCACTGCTCTTCCTCAACATCCTAGCCTTTGCTGCCCTGTACTACAAGCGGGACCGACGACAAGAGCTACGTTGCCGGCGGCTCAGCCCACCTGGGGGCACAGGCTCAGGAGGGCTTGGTGGGGGCCCCCTGCTCCCCACAGCTGGCCGGGAGCTACCTGAGGAGGAATTGGTATCATTGCAGCTAAAGCGGGGGGGAGGTGTAGGAGCAGACCCAGGAGAGACCCTGCGCCCATCTTGCCCACCTGATTATACCCTTGCTCTTCGTCGGGCACCAGACGACATGCCTCTCCTTGCCCCTGGTGCCCTGACCCTGCTGCCGAGTGGTTTAGGTCCGCCTCCACCCCCTCCACCTCCCACTCTCCATCCTTTTGGGCCCTTCCCTCTGCCTCCCCCAACCACTGCCAGCCACAACAACACGCTACCCCATCCCCATTCTACCACTCGAGTATAGGGGGCAGCATTGGGAGAGGGAGCACTTCGCTTAGCTCTCCCCAAACCAGACAGGAAGGGAGACTCAACAATGATCATGGAGTCTAGGGGTTGGGTTGAGAAGAATTGTGGGTGCTGGGGTGCCCACCCAAGCATGTCAAAGCACCTTATTAAGGTGCACACAAGTTTTCACATCAAGAAGTGCACACTCTGCCCATGGAGATATGATTTCTTATCTGGACATCAGCCTTCAGACTTAACGTGGGATGACTTTTCCTACTGGGACACAGGTCTTATGGTGTGAGGAAGTGTGTTTTCACATTTAAGGCCTGCTTTTTCACATGGAGGTCTATTTTCCTATAATGGGGCATGTTTTCCCACATTCAGAGTGGATTTTGGGGGCCACCCTGGACACTTTTTGCCCCCCCCTCAAGGAAATTCCTTCCAGGGTTTAGACCCCAGAAACTCTTACTCTCTAAAGGAAACCTTGGGAGCAGGCATTTTTATACCTGTCAATGTAAAGTTGGAATGCCTACCAATCCAAGGATTGACACCCAGGAAAGAAGGGTAAGGTGATCACAGGGACACCCAGTGAATCATGTTTTTTCTAATGGCATCATTTTGATGAAGCATGTTCTCCTGTGTAGGCATGAGTCTTCCACATGTAGGCACAGACTTACCATTGGGTGGGAGGGAGAAGAGTGTAACTATGTGGACCCATGCTGCTTGTGAGCATCAGACATGCGGTTTCCCATATGGACATGTCATATGGGGAAAGTGAGTTTCCTGTGCGGACATGTTACTGCATGTGGATGTGTGTTTTTCCATCTGGATGCCCCTGTCTGCCCAGGACTCCCCCAATTTCCAACCCTCATCCCCAGTGAACTGGCTCCAGTCCCAAATTCCTTCCTGGACATTGGATAAGAAGAAATTCAAGGCCAAGAGAAGCCATGGGGAGTTAGCTGCAGACAACATAATAAAGTTGCCCTTTATTTTGTACAAATTCTAGGGGGTGGGGAGGAGATACACACCCCCCTTCCCACTCATGGAGATATTGAAATCAACAGATGGCTGGGGTGGATGTGGGGACTAAGATGGCAATGCCTGCTTGACCAAAGTCCCAGACCAGGATCTAGGGGGCAGTCCTCCCCCTACCCCTCTTACCAGCATTCATCTGTGCCAAACTTAAGGGTTTGAAGTGTGTCAGACCCTACCCCCAAGTGCCAAGGACTCTTTCCCAGGGAAGGGGGAGGGAGGAGGCTCTGGGGGCCAATGAGATATATGGGGAGGGTAAACAAAGATAAGAAGACCTAACTTTGTGCCCCTACTCATCTTTCTCTCTGCCTCAGTTCCTCTCTCTTTTTTTTTCTCTCTTTTCCCCACTCCACCCCTCTCTTCCCTCAGCTCTTTTTATGGTTTAATTTTTTCCTCTTTTTTTTTTCTGCTTCTTTCTCCCCTTGCCTAAGATAGACTTATTTGCTTTCCCACCCTCTCCTTCAGATCCTTTGAGCCCTTGGTTGGGCTGGGTGAGGAATTTGGAGGTGGAAATCGACCTGAAAATAGATTTTCAGCAGGGAGCAGAGGTCTAGTACAATGTAGGGATTACATGGGATCTGATACTGAGAAATAGGGAAACCCATTCCAGGGCTACCAGAAGTGTCTGAAGAAGGTGTTAGCAAGAAGAATTTGAAAGTGGCAAAGTGAAATAAGGTTTCTTCTCTGAAAATCCTAAAAAAAAGGAGAATTGGAGTCACCAGTGGGGAAGAATTGAAAAGGTTTTTAAAAGTATTTAAGGTTTTAGAGGAAATAAGGAAAAAATGTGCCCCCAATTTCTTGGGGGCATTTTGTGCCAAATCAGATGGGGACAGGAGGGAGTCTGTGCTCTTCTAATGACACCCCAAACCTAAACCTCATCCTGTCTCCCCAACTTCTGACCTAGAACTTGCCTTCTTCCTCATAGACATTCACCATATCCACCTCTTGGTCCTTTTGATCCCTCATTTTCTTTGGAGAGTCATATACTCAGATTCTAGGGACCTTGACCCTGAAACCCAATAGATATGCCTACAGCTTTGGGGCACAAGAGGGGCACTGCTATGGACCTGGAGTATCATACAATTGAGCCACAGAGGCCCCAATTTTCCTCTAAGTCTTCATCTCTCTCCTACCCACCTTGCCCACAAATCCCTTACCCTAGCAGCTCTGTACACGTTTTTAAACCTGGCAAAAGATGATGAAGAGAATTATTGTAAATATAAAAGTTTAACTATTAGTCATGCCTGCTATGGGGGGTTGGTGCATATATGGGTCTTTGAGGGAGACTGGTTTGGGGAGTGAGACTGAGTTTCCTATTGAGGGAAATGCACATCAGAGAAAGGCAAAAACATCCTGGGACTAAAGGAAGTAGGTACCCAAGCTTTGCTTCCACCTGCTCCCAACAAACACACAAAAACAGAAAATCCAATTTCACAGAATGTCAGTCAGATGGGAGCTTAGAAGATATCTGATTTAACTCCTGAACTAGGGAGAGAATCTTTTCAATGAGATAATCTGACAAGGTTAGTTGCCCAGCTTTTTCCTTGAAGGTTTCCAGTGAGAGAGAGGTAATCACTTCTTTTGGCAGTCCAACCTATTTCTGGTAATCCTAATTGTTATTTTCATAAAAACCTAAATTTTCTTGGAATTTTAACTCATTTGCTCCTAGCTCTCCTCTCTAGAGCTGAAAAACAAAAATTCCTTACTTGAAAGACATGAAGACTGCTAGCATCTTCCCCAAGTCTTTCTCATCTTCAGGCCAAAATGCCTCAGTCCCTTCAAATAATCTTTATATAATCCTTCAATCTCCTCCAGATCCAACCTAGCTTATCATTGCCCTTTGGAAGCACAGAATCCCTAATCTGGAGAGGACCTTGGAGAGATCATCTAGTCCGATTTATATTTTAGTTATTAGGAATTGTTTGTACCCTATCTCACTAGCCCTCCTGCCAATCATGAAATTTTCCTCTGCCTATCTTTATGTGGTGGGAGACAGGGGATCTAAGACAAACAGCAAGACATCAGACAGAGCAAACCTGATGCTGTGAAAGGACAGCATCTTCCTCATCCAGTCCAGGAGAGAGTCCTGGCCCCAACTCCCAAAGTGAAAAGAGCCAGCTAAGAGCCTTTAGCTGTGTCCAAATGACTGCAAACAATTGTGCAGAGGCTAAGAAGGCAAGGGAGGAGATTGAAGCTCAGTGAAGTTAATTACAGGAGCTTCCTCAAAAAAGGGGAGATGTTGAAAGTGGCTATGGTTTGCACTTAAAGGCCTACTTGAAAGGGGAGAGATGGGGCAAGACATGTTTGAGGAGTGTTTAGTCTAGCTGGGGCTACATGCAGCAGAACCCTAGTGGTGGGGAAACTATTAAAACCCTGGGAACTTGATTATTGTGATGCCTCCATCCCATTGTGACTCACCTTTCCCCCATAACTGCTGGCTTCCAGAACAAATTCATAATAAGGTGGGGGGGGCCTGGGGGGTCCCCTGGGACCCCCCATCATGGGTGACCCTTTCCAACAAGGGACCCATTCCTGTTCAAGTCGTGGTTCTGAAAATTGCCAGAACCTGGGCGAATATATCTTGGTTTTCCTGGGCCTCATCATCTTCATCAACATTGGACTCAATGTGGTGACTCTGGTCAGGGCCTGAGTACTGGGATCTTTGGGGAGGGTGTCAGAGAATAAGTCAGAGGGATGACTAGAACCTTGGATGGGGAGAGGTGGAGGAAGGGAGACATATTACAGAGTCCTTAGGGGTAAGAGAACCAGGATTCCTGGATATTTACTCATTCCTTCTCCCTGACTCAGCTCCGGTGCCGCCTTAGGGGCTCTTTCAACCAAATATTCCATAAATTTTTTCAGGAAGGTAAGTAACAGGGTCTTGAGTGGATCCCAGGCTACTTCTTTATCCCTCTCCTCTGGTCAGAGACCCAATCATTTCTCCCCTCAGACCTTAGCTCTTAAGAATTCATGATCGATCCCTCTCAGGGATCTGGATGCTGCAGTATTAGACTTTGACATGGATCCCACTCCTCTAAGGGATGTATGCCATTTTTCCAGTCTTCTACTCACCTTACCCTTCCCATTCTTCAGATAACATGCTCAAGCTGGCCCCAGTTGTTCCTAAGAAACTGTTCATCCACACGCCGCCAGCACTGAAGCAGACATGGAGACCTGCCTATCGGGAATCCCCTGTCTATAGAAACCCTCCTGTGTGTCAGAATCCTGCTGTCTGTTGGAAATCTCCTATCTGTCGGAACCATTCTGTCTTTCCTAATTCTGCTGCCCGTTGGAATCCTGCAGTCTGTCAGAACCTTGCTCTCTCTGACCACTGCACTATGGACTCTTTGACTCTTGACCTGACCCCTCCAGGCTCTTGCTTTCAACACTCAGTTTTCTCATCAGAACCTAAACAATGTCTAGATGCCAGGCTTCCCATTGGAGATGACAAGGTTTCTCATTCTCCAAGGCCTCAGGCATACTGGGAAGAGTCATCAGCTTGTCCCCCATCTCCTGGGACGCATTTCCAACAATACCTGGGAAGACCAGCCAAGAGGGTGGAAGCAAAGTCCAAGATGGAGCTGAAAGCTTATGTGTACCCCAGTAAGCCTTCATCACATAATGCTGAGTCCCAGAGCTGCAGAGAGAATACAGAATCAGGCACGTATGGATATTTCTCCCAGCTCCTCCACCAGGTTACAGTTAAACCTCTAAGTTACAATTCTGTGCCCTCCACAAGCCGTGTGATGTACAATAGCTGGGAAAAGAAGAGGCAAGTATGGAAAGAAAACAGGGGTGTTGACAGCTTGCCCCATGCATGCCCCCCAGACTCTCCTGAAAAGCCAAGCCAGGAATGGGTATACTACTCCATGGAGTAGTGTCATGGAGAATAATAAAATGGAAAAATAAGGGTTAGCTTGTAGTTGATGTCTGGGATGCCTTGATCCTAGATACCAAAAGCAGATTTCCTGTTGATAGAATCTAATACCCATTGAAAGTTTATATGGTGTATTGTGGCTTGCAACGTACTTTCTGTACACTATCCTATGAGAAGGAGATGGAGAAAGATGATTCTCCTTATTTTGCAGATGAGGAAACTGAAGCTGAATGGCTGAAAACATTGAGTTGATTTGTCTAAGATAATAAAGCTAGTTAGTAGCAGAATGAGCCTCAAACCTATATCTACTGACCCAATTGTATGTCTCTTCCTACTGAATCATGCTGCCTCATACCAGTTTAAAAGAAGAGGAGGGACAATTAGATGGCTCAATGGATAGAGAGCATCAGATCTAAATTCAGGAAAACATGAATTCAAAGCCAGCCTCAGACACTTAGCATTTCCTAACTGTGTGACCCTGGGCAAGTTACTTAACCTCAATTGCCTCACCAAAAAACAAAAAAAACAATAGATATGGCAAAATTTTCCCTTCATTCATGCCTATAACAGAGCCCAAAGGCCATACATCTCCTACTTTTCTGATTTCCACCATCCAAGAGCTAAAGAACCTAGTCTTTCCCACTTCTTTGTTCCAGTATGACATAGAGCCATATTCTCTCTCCAACAAAAGTTGAGTTAGGCACCCACCCACAGCTCTTCCCCATCAGCCTTTGTCTCTTACTACCTGTACCATCACCATCAACCCTCGCTCTCCCCTCCCCCACTTATATACTGTTCTAATACTTTCTACATGAAAAATAGCAAGATCACCAAGTATCCCTATTACAAATCCTAGAAAAGAGAAAATATAGATCTATTGATCTATCTATGCCCTGATAGTCCTAATGAAGCCCTACCCCTAGTTTCCCAGGGGTGATACCCATCCTAGAATTTCAGATTGTTATCTGAATACCATGCCACCCAGGGTCTACAATGTGCTGTTGCACAACTCCCCACTCCTTCCTGTCTAAGAATTGAAACTATAGAATCCCATTCCCCCACCCGAAAATTTCTCATTTTCATACCCTGGACATAAAACTATCCTTAACTTTACTGAATCTTGCTCTTTATAAATGAACATGTCATGCCATACCTTTCCTTTTCACATAATAGAAGGAAGCAGCAAAGAAAAAATTGCTGCCAAATGACCAAGGAAGTTTTATGAGGAGTCATTCTCCTTGATGGTGCTTCTTCCCTCAGGTTACTATCTGTCCCTGATATAGCTGTTGCCTCCCAGTCCTCCCAAGATGAATTAACCTTTCCGAACTCAATGTTTCTGAGAGTTTTGGTTTGCCTTGGGATGTTTGTTTACTTAAGAGGAGGAAAAAACAAACCATAAGTAGAGGTAATCACCTACTCACAGCTGCATGGACGATGAGCAGGGCAATCATACCTTCCTTACTTGACATGTGGAACTATGTTTAATAGTCCAGAGATAGAAAGACAGATGATAGAGAGGGGAAATTTCAGGCTACTCCTTTTGTAGATCCACTGAATTCTGTCTTGGCATTGAATTTATGCTTTGTCATTTCCCATTTCAATCCTGAGTCATCAATTCTTCTATATTAAAAAGTCACTTTAGTAGAGTCTTTTATTATCACACAAGGCAAGGCCTTCAGTAAAGAATCACACATGGTCAGATGTAGACCCAACCAGCTTTCATATAGTCAATTAGACTGGTTTTAAGAGAAGAATATCGGTGCTTGCTCCAAGGAATCATCCCTATTGACCAATTCATTCACATAACACACGTGGAAAAATATAGACATATTCAAGTTTCTAGACAGAAACTTTACACTTTTGCTTTCTGTACTCCTAAAAAGTTATATGTAGATTGTCTTTGTACATTCAATCCTATTTTCCATGGACTTATATTAGCATTGTTCTTTCTAAGCTCCATTGGGACTAATCTTTCATTGTTGGTGGGCCCAACACTTTGAGTTTTATGTTGTAGCCCTGAAGTCCAGGAATCTTGTATTGATATTACACTAGGTACATTAATGTCCCACTTACATCTCCCAAGTTTTGGATTTCAGAGTTTCTTCCTGACAGTGTGATGGGATCACATCAGATCTGAGGAGGAGAAGAATAAAGGAATAATTAGTATGGGGCATTGCCATTAAAAGAAGATATTCTGGATAAAGAGAACTTTGAGGTGAGTTTGGGAGGAAAGAGAAGGGAAAAACTTGTATTGGCAGGAATAAAGAGAATGGAAAAGAAAGGAGGATGACTGGTGATAAATGAGCTGAAATTCGGATCTGGGTTAGATACAGTAGCTGATAGTAAAGAATCTGCAAAGAAACATTCTCAGCTTAAAAAGAAGGGTTTCAGGAAATTTGAAGGTGTTTGGAATATCTAGAGATAAGGCAAGAACAAGTGGCAGAAGTAGAGAAGTGAGCCATGCCCCAGCAGCCCTAGACTGGGGGCCTCCTTAAACAATCAAGAAGGGGAGGATTTAGTTGGGAATGCTAGTTCCGTGTCATTTAATTAAACAATAGGTACAAGTCAAGGAATCTGTAGTCTTTCCAGAGGGCAAAATATATTATGTAAGGAGTGATGGCAAAAAATCCAGACTAAGTTCTCTTGTAAAATTTGAAGGTCATTAAGAACAATCTTCATAGCTTGGGGATGGGGTGAATGAAGGAGTGGGGAAGAACAACAAGGATTCTGAAAAACATACATGAGTATGGGGGGATGGCTTCCACAAATTCCTAGAATAGAGACACATAAGAAAACAGTAAGTAGTCCAGTTGGGCTGGGATGTAATGTGAAAGAATAGAAATAATATGAAATAAGACTTGAAAGGTAGTTTGGAGGCAGATTGTGGATTTTTTATGCCATGTTGAGATTTTATATTTTATTGTGAAGGCAAAAAGGAACAAATTTCATATTTTGAACAAGGTTGTAACAATGATTAGACTTGTGCTTTAGGAATATTATTTTGGATTAGAAGAGGAATCATAGAACTTTTATCATATAATCTTTCTTTCAAAAAGAAAGAAACCTTACTACAACTGTAATATCTACCAGGGTTTCTAGTCTCCTCACAACAGCAACTAGTTTTCCCTAAAGGGGAAAAAAAAACTATCCCCAAGGCAGATTTGCCCATGATTCTCTTGTTATAGGTTTGGTCAAATAAATGTATAAAAGGACCCACCATATGGAATCAGGGCACCTTCCACTTAGTGGATATCTAAAGACCACTCAAATCCCTATACCCTACCTTATTGACTAGAACAATTTCCATGTGGAGAATCAGGGAGTCTGTATGTACACACATATGTGTTGCATACATATATCCATATACATATATGTACATGGATGTAAATAATTATATACATATATATTGTGTGTATATATGATATGAATTCTGCTATAACTGTATCCTTATTGACTATTCATGATATGTTAGATCAAAGCAAATTTCCTTTTATTAACTGTTAACTTAAAAGACTTTTATTTTTCCCCAGAATCAAACCTGAATTAATAAAATGCCAGCATCATACCTGCCCCTAACATTTGCTATAGCTGGTAATTTGGACAAGAGGAGATGACTTCGTGGTTGAACTGGAGAAGAATGCTGCAAATATAGTGAGATTATTATGGCTGCATAGCATACTTTTGATCTTGCCACAGAATTCTCAAGTGATGCACACATGAAATTAAAATTGGAAGATGTTCAGCAAAATAAATAAAAATACAATACACCAGGGCTGGTCCTGAGAAAGTATATTAAAGAAGCACAGGACAGAAATTAATTTGTCACAGTTTTTAGAGGAAAAAAACTAACCACCCAAACCATAAGAGTTTGAAATATATAAGTGATTAAAGTTATATTTCTACTTAACAGAGCACTCACATATATGAAATGCACTGTGATAGGTGGGTTTCACATGCAAAGAGGGCTGTCTTTGATAGGAATAGTACAGTGAGGCCTACTTGAGGCAAGGAGAAAGACAGAACAGATGTCTCTAGCCTCTTCTTTACTCACCCTTTTCAGAGGGAGACTTTCATTCCTACCAACAGGGAAAGGAGGAAGTTAGGGATAAAGACAGCACTCTGAGTATCAGTCTAGAGTATATCTGCTCCCCTTAATTATTATCTAGGAGATATGATCAAGTTTTGCCTAATTTTCGGTTACTCTGTCATTTCTGCAGGCTAAGAGGATCTCAAGCTCTATATCCAAGGTTTGACCTCTTTCCCACCAAATAACAGTTCCACAATGAACATACATAGTGAATAGTAAAGAAGCCCGTTTATCCAAATCCTAGCAGAACAGAAATCAGAGAAAGGTATGCATAGAAGAATATAGAATAAAGAAACTTTCCCATTGGGATCAGGATAACTAGCTTAATAAAGATATCTTGATCAATCAGTGTCCTTGATGTCACCCAAGGGGAAATTCCACAAAATCATTAGTAGCAATCTAAGCATTAAGAACACGATGATGACTGCCAGCTCCTGATATGTCTTCCCAGAATCTCTTCCTTCAGCAATCTGAAGTGGGTTTGGCTTCTGCCATTTTCTTTCTCAAAGCTGGAAGTCCACTCAATGTGATACTTGAAGATTCTGGCTTGAAGAGTTCCCAAAGGCAAGAGAAAATTAAAGCTGTTCACTCTCACCAACTCTTATCTTTCTTGAAGGGCAGGGCTTTTTTCTCTACCAATAAGGAGAGTCCCATACCAATGAGCTTTGGGAACATAATGGGAATTGTGAACATAATGTTAATTTGTGGTTTTCTACCTTAATATCCCACCCTACACCACTTTCATCCATTTTCTATGTGAGTTTGACAGCTGTGTTGTATGGGAAGTTATCTCATTGAGACAGGGAGCATTCTTCTACTCAGGTGAAACAATTAGTGCTGAAGGAAGTGACCTGGCTAAAGATGGCTAAAAAAATGCCCAAGCCTCCAGGATGTCTTGATTGCTGTTGATTGTTCTGCAGGTGGATTACCAACACAAGACTTAAAATGAATGGCCCAGCATTTTCAGCAACTAGACAATAGACACAACAACTACCAACCATGCAATGCAAGGACAGCTTAATGGAGATAGTGGCTGGAACTGGCCAAGCCATAGACAGAAACTTCCCATACAGTCTCTGACCAGTGATTCATCTTCCAGAGATTACACTTCTGTTATATCCCTCAAGTTGAAAGCATGAAAAATGAGAGTGAAAGTAAGGAAGGTAGGTGTTTAAAAAAAAAAAAAAAAAAAAAAGCCCCAGAATTGCCTTATTGTACCTGGGAAGAGAAGAATTCCCTCCCTTGAGGGAACAGAAAGTGTAGTTGCAGGAGTTCAAACAGAAACCTGATGAGTCACCTTGATGAAGTCTAGATTTAGGGTGGTCAGGAAACCAAATGATGAGATTAGATTCAGAGAACCAAATGAGATTAGGGTTCCTGGTGGTCAGGGAGTTAAATGATGAGGTCTAGTGGCAGGTTGGGGGTTAAGGGAACCAAATGGAGAGGTTTGGCTCCCCTGCACCCTCTTGGGATTTGGCACAAAGGGTAGGGAGTTTTGGGAACCCCCTTCTGGCTATGCAGAGATCCTTTGTAAAGGAATTTACAAACCTGAAAACTTAGATTGGGAAAAGAGGTTTATTAATGGCATTGGGAAGTCAGTCTTTGCTATGCATGAATAGAAAGGCTGAATTCTTTAGTAGCAAGGTCCTGAAAGAACAGTAAAGTAGTGGAGGAGTTCTGGCAGAGAAGTAAAGTTTCTAATAGAGAAATCCTGACAGAGAGATATAAAGTCTTGTTAGGGAAATAGGTGATGGAGATAAAGAGAGGGTAACACTGAAAGAGAATATCATGCCAGCTGGCAGAGTTTTGCTTCTATGCCAAAGATGGCATGTTAGCTCCTCTGCAAAGAGAGGGTTTAAGATTACTCTTTTTATAAGCCTTGGCTGGGAGTTGCTCTTGATGGGGCTGGGTACAGCTTGAGTTGAATTTGAATATAATTGAATGAGTCTCTTTAATTCAATAGGAAGCTTAATCAGTAGTGAGTGTTATCAATGGGAGTGGTGCTACTCTCTCCCAATCTTTTACAGAGGCCAGGATTCAAGGACAATCTGTCCTTCAAGGAGTTTTAGAGTTTCAGAACTCCCCTCTCAACCTGAAAAAAAATTGGCTCCTGAAAGCCAGGTCTAATGGAGCCAATGCTGAGACACTCAGCTTGAGTTCCACTGGCTTGGGCAGGTTATCTAAGGATTTATTACAGAACAGCTCAATTTATTAAGGGTTTCAGATGAGGACTGCCTTTTGTCTCTTTTTAGCAACTGAGATGGGCAATTATTTGTACCTAGTCCCATAAAGACAAATTCTTTTTTCCAGTCTGTCCCCCCTTAGAAGGAGTGAAGTTCCTAAAGGATATTAGTTTGATAGATTGGATATACTGCCACCCCACACGTAGCCTGTGGCTTGAATCACAATTATATCGAATCTTCTGCATAGAGCCCCACCAGAATGACACCATGTGTGAGCTGATAAATAGATGAGATTTGAGTAAGATGTCTAAATAGTTAAGAGTTGGGTGAATACTAAAGTCAGTATAAATAGATAATCTGGAAATGGGGAGAATACAATAACACTATCTCTGAGAGGGAGCATTGGACATGACTCCTGAAACGGGCTTGAAAGAACTTGTGGGATTGTCATAAAACCATATGGGGAAGGTCAGCACTAGAGAATGGAGGCTCTACAGCCCCACACAAGGCTAAATTTACTTCTAAAGCTCCTGCCCAATCATTCAGAGAAGCCAAAGAACAGGACTCAGAGATAAATGTTATACTATGTAATGCTGGAGAAACTGAGGCAAGATAGAGATTAGAGAGTATTTAATATTTTATTTGAAAGAGATTTACTGGGACCAAATGGATCCATGGTTTGGTCCAATCCAACCTTGAATATTGGATACAAGATTCTTTTATAGGATAACAAGAATGATGACATAATGGGGGAAGTACCTGGGATGGGGGATAACCTAATGGGGGGAGGCCCCTAGGATGGGGATGACATAATGGAAGGAGGCACCTAGGATGATGTAATGAAGGGAGGTACCAAAGAAGCTCCTGATATTCTAATGTCTAAAATATAAGACCTTTATCCTATCAAACATTAAGAGGGGATGATTATAGCATGAGGCAGAGTAACTGAGGTAGGACAATTAGGGAAACTGGGTCAGAACATTAAAAGGGAACTGTGGTACAACACAAAATGCTTGGAAATCAGTTTCCATGCAGAGCCTTTTGTGTTACTGTGAGTAGTGCTAAATGGAAACCCTTAGATTTACCCACGTAGTTAACATTGAATATCAGGCCCCCAAAGCGGGTAAAAGATATTTCTTCTCTAAGTGATGGATAAAATGGGCCTTACACACTTAGCTGTGTGACTCTGGCATCTAGCTGCCCCTCAGATACTTTACATTTAACTAGCTATATGTCCCTGGGTAAGTCACTTAATCCAATTGCCTGATTAAAAAAAACAAAACAAAACAAAACAACCTAAACTAGTTTAATAGTTTCTCCCCTTGGGCTCTCATAATCATGGAAGGCCTACCTTTATCTAGAGGTGTCTATCCCTGATGGAAGTGGATATCTTCAACATAGAGGTGTCTATCCACAAAGATCAGACTGAATAGTCTCTTTGGCAGACACCAAAAGAGAGCCAGAATGAGCAGCCTTTAGGCTTTTAAGTTGCAATTCACCAAAGAGGCCACTTACCATACTATTTTTGAAAAACAGTTGCTTGATTCTGGGTCCTACCTGCTTCTGAACAGATAACCCAAGATCATACAACTATCTTTTGTCCAGAGTTGCCTATTACAGGTTGGCAAGTCTGGAAGGTCACACGGTGCTTCTAGCCTTAAATGGAAATGGTACATTAAAAATCATACTTGCCTGTGTTCTTCCAGTGTTAGTGCCATTCATGGAGAAGTGATTTATGATAGACACAGAGGCCTCCAATACAGACCTTGGAATTTTTCGCCCTTCTCTGTTTTAATGGGCTCCCACTGATAAGGTTTAGGTTTGGAGGTTCCCTTTTGTAGGGAATGATAAGGTTTAGATTTAGGGAACCAAAATGAGATTAGGGTTTCTGGTGGTCAGGGAGAATGATAAAGTCTAGTGGCAGGTTTGGGGTTCAGGGAACTAAATGGAGAGGTTTGGCTCCCCTACACCCCCTTGGAATTCGGCACAAAGGGTAGGGGAGTTTTGGGGAACCCCCTTCTGGAGGTGCAGAGATTCTCTGTAAGGGAATTTACAAATCAGAAAAACTAGGTTGATAAAAGGTTTATTATAGGAATTGGGAAGTTAAGGTTAGAAATCCTGACAGAGTTATAAAGTCTAGTTAGGGAAATAGGTGAGGGTAAAGAGAGGGTAGCACTGGAAAAGAATATTATTCCAGTGGGCAGAGGCCTCCTTGGCATAGCATGGCATAGCATGGTGCATCAGAACCCCTGCAAAGAAATGAGTTTTTAATTGTCATTTTTGTAAGGAAGTCTTTGGCTGCAAGCTGGGTTTCAGCTAAATTTGAATAGAATAGAGTAAAAGATCTTTAATTGAATAGGGCTGGAAATCTTTAGCTCAGGTCTGAAGCAACCCCCACCTAGGTAACAGAATGAAGCTGTTTGTCTTGTTTCCCTCAGGCGATATTCCTCACTGAGGAGGAAGAGTTGAAGAAGATTTTCTCCTTCAAGGAGTTTGAGTTTTGGGGTCCCTTCACCACTAGAAGCATTCTGAATCTCAAATATTATATAAAGTGTTTTTGCAAGTCTTTAACTTCTTTCTCATAGATTGCACTCCTGGAATTCATTGTGGTCTCCAGAAACTCATCATTCTACAGGATAATATCAATTCTGAAACTTACTTGTTCTCTCAATACCCAGTAATACTGGGGATCATCTGATTGGAGAAGGTGAAGGGTGAACACCAGAGAGTTCTTTCCAGACCTCTCGTTTAGGGAGGGCACCCCATGGCAGCTATGTCATCATTTCTCACTCAAGCTGCAACTTGTCTAAATTTTATCACAATTCAACCAAGTTAGGCCTGGAGTCAGGAAGACTCAACTTCCCAAGTTAAAATCTGATTACTAGATGGGTAACCCTGGGCAAGTCACATAATTCTGTTTACCTAAGTTTCTCATCTATAAAATGAGCTGGACAAAAAAATTGGGAAACTGTTCCAGTATTTTTAATAAGAAAACCCCAAAAGCAGTTGTGAAGAGTTAGAAACAACTAAACAAGGAAGTTCCACCATCTTTGCTATATTTTTGATGTTGCTAGTGTCACTCCCACTTATGTTCACTTTTTAAAAATACTATTAATGTCAAATATTTGGCATTACCCATTATATGTATTTCTCATTTAGACACAGGATTCAGATATTACTGGAATTCAGGCAGATTCAATCATCATCTTTAGGGAGCTGTTCCAATTGTTAGGTTTGTTTTTGCTGTTATATCCATCTTAGTTTCTCTTTCTTCTTTAGTACTTTCTATATGAGGCTTCAGTGAGTACTGGAGGTACTGCTGGCAGAATACTGGAAATCTTAGTGCTATAAGAAGTTTTCAAGAGCCAAACTGTTAAATTTTCAGTGTGAGCATTTTACATCTCAAATTGACATTGCTACAAATCAACGCTTAATTTATTGTTTTGTTGATTGTCTGGACTTACGAAAATGTTCATGTAGATGAAATTTAAATGTCAGTAGAAGGCCCAAGGAATGAAGTTGTCACCAGACATAATAATAATAATAATAAACATTTATGTAGCACTTTAAAGTTGGCAAAATGTTTTACATATATTTCCTAATTTATTAAGCCTCACTATGTTTCTGTGGAAAATCCTCTAGAAAACAGTGTTAAATAAAGATGGGGGCCATCAGACATATATATATATATGGATCCCTATGAACTATATTGACTGAGAAAACCATATATTAATGTTATAGTATTTTAATTTTGTTAAATATTTCCCATTTCATTTTAATCTGGTTTAGCTGCACTGAATCAAAGTTCAGTAGAATATTGTGAGTTTGCATGTGGTCTGTTGGAGCCCTCTCTACTCTGGAGTACCTTAAGGACCTTACCAACAAGGACTAAAGTATAGTAAAAACAATATTCAAGAACTTTTCCCTGTACAAGTTTAACAAATTTTTCTTTTAAAAGTATTGAAACCCAAAACAAACCAAACAAACAAACAAAAAAAACAG
Organism: Sminthopsis crassicaudata; assembly: GCF_048593235.1. NCBI lineage: Eukaryota > Metazoa > Chordata > Mammalia > Dasyuromorphia > Dasyuridae > Sminthopsis > Sminthopsis crassicaudata. The sequence continues at coordinate 296,086,342 of NC_133620.1, forward strand.
ATTCAGATGGAAACATTTAGCAAAAATAAATTAAAATGTAATACATTAAAAAAACAAAAAACTATTGAAACTATCCTCAGAACCTGATTGCTTCAAGGGACTAAAGGTTTGTCCTATTGACACCCTTCCTGATTATTGTTTTTGTTCAGTCCTTCAGTCATGTTTGACTCTGGATCCTAGAATGCTAGGCCTTTCTTATCCTCTATCATCCCTAAAAGTTCATGTCAGTTGTTTCCATGATACTTTACCACCATCTCATTCTCTGCACACACACACACACACACACACACACACACACACACACACCCCTTTCCTTCAATCTTTTCCACCATTAGGGTCTTTCCCAATAGGTCCCATCTTCTCATTATGTGGCAATATTTTAGTGTTTGAATTTCTAGTGAATATCCTGAATTAACTTTTGATATAAAATGATTTGATCTCTTTAATATCCAAGGGATTTTCAAAAGACCTCCTACACCACAATTCAAAAATGTTGATTCTCAGCTTATTCGTACGGAAAAAAACAAAGTTTTGACTCTATGAGCTTTTGTTAGCAAAGTGATATCTCTGCTTTGTAGTATGCTATCCATATTTGTCAGTTTTCCTTCCAAGGAGCAAGCATCTTTTAATTTCATGACCACAGTCACCATATGCAGTGATCTTTGAGAGCAAGAACATAAAATCTGACACTGTTTCCATTTCTTCCCCCTCTGCCACGAAAGTGATGGGACCAACAGTTGCCAAGATCTTAGCATTTTGTTTTTGTTTGTTTTGATGTTAAGCTTCAAGCCAGCTTTGTAAACTCTCCTTTTTTCATCCCCATCTTCTTAATTTTCTTCACTTTCACAATGATATCTTCTGCATATCTGAGATTGTTGATGTTTCTCCTAGCTTAATTCCAGCTTTTGATTCACCCAGCCTGGAATTTCACATGATGTGCTAAGTTAAATAAATAAGGGGAAAATATACAGCTTTGTCATATTCTTTTTCAAATTTTAATCAGTTGTTCCATGTTTGGTTCTCATTTTTTGGCCCATATACTGGTTCCTCAGGCGACAAGTAAGCTGATCTGGTGCTCCCATCTCTTTGAAAACTAGCCATATTTTGTTGGGATCCATAGAATCAGGCTTTTCGATAGTCAATGAATCAAAAGTAGATGTTTTTCTGGAACTCTTTTGTCAGTGAATGTTGGTAATTTGGTCTCTAATTCTCTACCTCTTCAAAAAACAGTTTGCTTTTCTAGTAATTCTCTGTTGCTGAAGTCTGGTTTACAGAATCTTTTTTTTTTTTTTAATAGCTTTTTATTTACAAGATATATGCACAGGTAATTTTTCAGCATTGATAATTGCAAAACCTTTTGTTCTAACTTTTCCCTCCTTCTCCCTACCCCTTCCCCCAGATGGCAGGTTGACCAATACATGTTAAATATATTAAAGTATAAGTTAAATACAATATATGTATACATATCCAAGCAGTTATTTTGCTGTACAAAAAGAATCGGGCTTTGAAATAGTGTACAATTAGCTTGTGAAGGAAATCAAAAATGCAGGCGGACAAAAATAGAGGGATTGGGAATTCTATGTAGTGGTTCATAGTCATGTTCCAGAGTTCTTTCGCTGGGTGTAATTGGTTCATTACTGCTCTATTGAAACTGATTTGGTTCATCTTATTGTTGAAGAAGGCCATGTCCATCAGAATTGATCATCTTATAGTATTGTTGTTGAAACATATAATGGTCTTCTGGTCCCATTCATTTCACTCAGCATCAGTTCATTTAAGTCTCTCCAGGCCTTTCTGAAATCTTCCTGCTGGTCATTTCTTACAGAACAATAATATTCCATAATATTCATATGGTTTACAGAATCTTAAGCATAACCTTGCTGGCATATGAAATGAGCATAATTATTCAATAAATGGATCTTTTTCAATACAGTGCCCACTGTTGTGTTTTCCAAATTTGCTGGCATATTGAATGCAAATGCATTAACAACATCATCTTTCAGTGTTTTTATTTTTTTCTTCTTTCTTTATTTATTTATTAGAGAGTATTCAATACAGAATTTATTAAATGGAGTGATTTACTGGGACCAAATGGAGCCATGGTTTGGTTCCAGGGCTGAATGAGACTATCTTCTCAAAGAATCTAGCCCTGAATGCCTGATAACAAGATTTTTTTTTTTAAATAACTTTTTATTGACAGAACATATGCCTGGGTAATTTTTTACAACATTATCACTTGTACTCATTTCTGTTCTGACTTTTCCCTCCCCTCCCTTCACTCCCTCCCCTAGATGGCAAGCAGTCTTATACATGTTAATTTTGTTATAGTATATCCTAGATACAATATATGTGTGCAGTTTTCTTGTTATATAAGGAGAATTGGATTCAGAAGGTAAAAATAACTTGGGAAGAAAAACAAAAGTGCAAACATTTACACTCATTTCCCAGTGTTCCTTTTCTGGATGTGGCTGATTCTGTCCATCATTGCTCAATTGGAACTGAATTAGATCTTCTCTTTGTTGAAGATATCCACTTCCATCAGAATACATCCTCATATAGTATTGTTGTGGAAGTGTATAATGATTTCCTGGTTCTGCTCTCATTTCATTCAGCATCAGTTTATGTAAGTCTCTCCAATCCTCTCTGTATTCATCCTGCTGGTCATTTCTTACAGAACAATAATATTCTCTAACATTCATATGCCAAAATTTACCCAACCATTCTCCAATTGATGGGCATTGATTCATTTTCCAGTTTCTAGCCATTAGAAAAGGGCTGCCACAAACATTTTGGCACATACAGGTCCCTTTCCCTTCTTTAGTATTTCTTTGGGATATAAGCCCAGTAGTAGCACTGCTGGGTCAAAGGATATGCACAATTTGATAACTTTTGGGGCATAGTTCCAAATTGCTCTCCAGAATGGTTGGATTTGTTCACCACTCCACCAACAATGCATCAGTGCCCCAGTTTTCCCTCATCCCCTCCAACATTCATCATTATTTGTTCCTGTCATCTTAGCCAATCTGACAGGTGTGTAGTGGTATCTCAAAGTTGTCTTAATTTGCATTTCTCTGATCAATAGTGATTTGGAACACTCTTCCATATGAGTGGAAATAGTTTCAATTTCATCATCTGAAAATTGTCTGTTCATATCCTTTGACCATTTTTCAATTGGAGAATGGCTTGATTTTTTATAGAGTCAATTCTCTATATATTTTGGAAATGAGGCCTTTATCAGAACCTTTAACTGTAAAAATGTTTTTCCCAGTTTGTTGCTTCCCTTGTAATTTTGTTTGCATTAGTTTTGTTTGTACAAAGGCTTTTTAATTTGATGTGATCAACATTTTCTATTTTGTGATCAACAATGATCTCTAGTTCTTCTTTGGTCACAAATTCCTTCTTCCTCCACAAGTCTGAGAGGTAAACTATCCTATGTTCCTCTAATTTATGATCTCGTTCTTTATGCCTAAATCATGGACCCATTTTGATCTTATCTTGGTGTACAGTGTTAAGTGTGGGTCTATGCCTAATTTCTGCCATACTAATTTCCAGTTTTCCCAGCAGTTGTTGTCAAATAGTGAATTCTTATCCCAAAAGTTAGGATGATCTTTGGGTTTGTCAACAGTGTTTTTTTTGGTTTGTTTTGCAGAGGCAATTGACTTGCCCAGGGTCACACAGCTAGGAAATGTCTGAGCTCAGATTTGAACTCAGGTCCTTCTGACTTTAGGGCTGGTGCTCTATCCACTGCACTACCTAGCTGCCCCCATTTTTTAGTGTTTTAAATAGCTCAGCTGGAATTCTAGTCTAGCTTTATTGTTAACAATGCTTTTTAAGCACTTGACTTTATGCATTAGAATATCTGACTCTAGATCAGTAACCATACCATCATGGTTATTGGTGATGTTAAGATCTTTCTTATGTAGGTCTTTTGTATATTCTTACCACCTCTTCTTAATCTTTCCTTTTTTCTGTTAAATTCCTATCATTTCTGTTTTTTATCATGCCCATTAAAACTTTTTTCTTTTAAAACTTTTTTTTTTCTAATTTTTTTTTTCCCCTGAGGCTGGGGTTAAGTGACTTGCCCAGGGTCACACAGATTTGAACTTGGGTCCTCCTGAATTCAAGGCTGGTGCTCTATCCACTGTGCCACTAAAACTTTTCTTTGATAGCTCTAATTTTCTTGAATAGATCTCTTGTTTTTCCCATTCTATTGTTTTCATCTACTTCTTTGCATTATTTATTTATGTAAACCATCTTATCTCTCCTTGCTGTTGTGTGGAATTCTGCATTCAGTTAGGTATACCTTTCCCTTCAATTATTTGTAAAGCCTCCTCAGACAGCCATTTGCTTTCTTGCTCTTTTTCTTTGGAATATTATTTGTTGATCCTCCTGTCCAATATTTCTATATTCTGTCTATAATTCTTCAGGCAGTCTATCTAGCAGATCTAATCCCTTCAATATATCCATCATCTCCACTTTATATTCATAAGGGATGCCTATATATATCTATATAATAGATTTTCCCTACTCTCTTCAATTTAAGTCTGAATTTTACTACCAATTCATAATTTTACTATTTTCTCTTTTTTCCTCCCTTTCTTGCGATTTTCCCCTTTTTTTGAGTCTTCTTTCACAGCATGACTAATGTGGAAATATGTTTAACATGATTATACATGTATAATTATAATGCATAATATATACATGAATAATGATTCAGATTGCTTGCTATCTTGGGGAAGAGGGAGGAAAGAAAAGAGGGAGAAAAATTTGGAGCTTAAAAATCTCATAAAGATGAATACTGAAAATTATTTTACATGTAATTGGGGAACAATAAAATACTATTAAGTAAAAATAAAACCAAAAGATTGTGGAAATAAGAGGAAGAGGAGAAGAGGGAGAAGGAGAATGAATAGAAGAAAGAAGAGGAGAAGCAGGAGGAGTTGGAGAAGGGGCTGCTCATGATCTGAGCCACAGGCAATCCCAACTCTTGTTTTAATTGACTATAGAACTTTTCCATTTTAAGCTGAAAAGTATATAATTAATCTGATTTCTATATTGACCATCTGATGGTGATCACATATTTTGGGGTGGTTGAGTTATCTTAACAGAATTCTGTTCATTTCTGCCCTGTTTCATTTTGTATTCTAAGGCCAAGCTTACTTGTTATTCCAATTTGATTTCTAACTTTAGCATTCTAATCCCCCACCATGAATGTTGTTCTGGGCCAGAGCTCTTGTACTTGAAACAAGGATTCTTACAAGGTATTAAGTCAGTGGAATTGATAAGACAATGGTTATGTAGTTTAGTATGGTGCTTAATAGGTCTAGTTCAGTACATGTACTTAGTACTTAATATAGTTCTACAAGATTCACATCTATGATAATGTAATTAAAATAGAGCATATTAGCTGGGACAGACTCAAAGACAAATTCACTTCATCTCATACCATGGTGGTGGCTGGTGGCCTGCACTTCCCCCGATGAGACCAAGGCTGGTCTTAAAGGCTCTCAAGAAAGCTAAACCAGATCCTAGGAGACAATAAAGAATTTGGATTTTGGACTTTAACACCTGGCTATTCTTGTGGTGATTACTTGGCTGAAAGGAAGGCTGCTCCAAGACCTCCAGAAAACCAACAAGAACATTACAGAATGTGACATCTTTTTTGGTGTTGTTTCTAGAAAATGTATATCTTCATAAAACTTATCAATTTTAGCGTCTTTGACATCAGTAGTTGGAGCATAGATTTATATTACTGTGATATTGAACAGCCCTGAACTTGAACAGGTATCATTTGGCCATTTTTGAGATTATATCCCAATACTGCTTTTCTCATTCTTTTATGAGGGTTAACCTATTTCTTCTGAGGAATTCTTGCCCACAGAAATGTATGTAGTGATCATTTGAATTAAATTCATCCATTCTCATTCATTTTAGTTCACTGATACCCAATATGTTTACATTTCATTTTTTCATCTCTTCTTTGAGCATATCCAGTTTATCTTGGTTCCTATGCAATACTGATCTTTACAGTATCAGACTTTCTTTCATCACCAAGCACATACACAGTTCAATCTCCTTTTGGCTTTGGCTCAGTCTCTTCATTAGCACTGGAGCTACTTGTAGTTATAATCTACTCTTCCTCAGCAGCACATTGGACATCTTTCTAGCTGAGGGACTCATCTTCTAATGGCCTCTACCATTTTAGTATTGTCCACTGGTTTTCTTGGCAAAAATCTGAATGAAGTGGTTTGCCATTTTCTTCTCCAGTGATTCACATTTTGTCAGAACTCTGCATTATGACCTGTCCATCTTGGGTAATTCTACATGGCATAGTTTATGGTTTCATTGAGTTACTCAAGACAGTGATTCAGAAAGGGACTTCCTGGTCACCTAGGTACAAAACTATTATGAATTTCAGGTATTCACTCTTATGGTTGGTTGGTGGGAAATAATGGATAACTCAGAAAAAAAATTTTGCTCAATTGAATCAGTTTGATAATTTTTCTAAGATTATGGCTGAAAAAGGTAGAGTATTAGAATAAGAGTTTCTGGGGATGTTAGCAACTAATGATTTTTTTTTAAGGAGACTTAGTAATGTTTGAAGGTGATAGGAAAGGAACTAGATAAAGAGAGAATGATAACTGAGGTTGCAATAATATGCGGGAGAAAGGAGTGGAGAGGATATATACAAATTGGCCTTGGCAAATAACAGAGCCAACTTAGTTTCAGATGAAAAGAGAAGAGATAGATAATGTTAAAGGTAAGACTTGCCTCATACTTTACTGAAAAAAATTAAGGCATTGCACAGAGAGCTCCCTGTCTCATACATCACACAGATGCCTTCTGCTACCAACTCCTTCTCACACCTGTCACACATTATGAGGTTGCCCTTCTCCTTGCCAAAGCAAATCCTTCTACATGAACTACTTATCTCATTCCATCCCACCAGATTGCCTGTTCTAACATTTGTATTTTCTCATTAAATTCTTCAGTCTCTCCTTGGCTGTTTTCCTATTGCCTACAAACGTGTTCATGTCTCTCCCAACATCCAAAACCCCTCAATTGACCCACAAATCCCCACTAGCTGTCTTCTCACATCTTTCCTCTCTTTTTTCCCACTAACTTGAGAAGGCAGTTTACAATAGATGCCTCTATTTCCTTTCCTCTCATTCTTATTAATTCTCTTCAGTTTGACTTCCAATCTATTATTCAACTAAAACTACTCTTTTCTGCAATTATCAAAGATTTCTTAATTGTTACAACTGTTGGTCTTTTTGCAATCTCTATATTTCTTTTCTTTTCTTTTTCCTGAGGTTGGGGTTAAGTGACTTGCCCAGGGTCACACAGCTAGGAAGTGTTAAGTGTCTGATACCAGATTTGAACTCGGGTCCTCCTGAATTCAGGGCTGGTACTCTATCCACTGTGCCACCTAGCTGCCCCTATCTCCATCTTTCTTGACCTTTTTTTCTCTTAGTTTCTAAACACTACTCTTCTTTGGTTCTTCTATTACCTATCTGACCCACTTGTTCTCAGTCACCTTTACTGGATCTTTATCTAGTTTAGGTCTTCCAATTATTTAGATCTAACTTTATTTGTTTGAAAAATGTTTTATAATTGTGTTCACATAATTTCTGGCTTTGCCTTGGCAGATAGACTTCCAAATATTTTATATTAGCTACAGTTATTTTAAATAGGATTTTTCAACATTGACCCTGGCAAATACTTTTGTTCCAACTTTTCCCTTCCTTCCCTCCATCTCCTCCCCTAGATGGCAGTCAATCTTATACATGTTAAACATGTTGAAGTATATCTTAAATCCAATATATGTGTACATATTTATACAGTTCTCTTGTTGCACAAGAAAAATCAGATTTAGAAATAACCTGGGAAGAAAAATAAAACTTTATTGTAGTCTTAACTGAAACCATGATAACTAACCCTTGCTCTTCTTGAAACATACAAATTTTGCTTCACTTCCTCATTTCAATTCTATATGATATATGAATCAATATATTTCTTGCTAAAACATACTGTAATAGAGAAGAAAAAAAATAAAAGAAGACAGGACAAGAAAAGTGGGAACTATACACAATTAGCAATCATTCTAATTGGTGAGTGGATGATGAATTAAGAGTTGGGAGAGACTTGTGGCAGGCAGTTCATACAGAAGTTGGACTATTCCAATAGTCCAGATGTGTGATGAAGAGGGCCTACACCAGGTTGAGGGCACCATCAGAAAATAAAAGAGGAGATATTCAAGAGTTATTATAAAGTTAGAATTGACAGGCCTTTTCTTTGGATTGGATATTGGAGGGGAGGGATGAGAGACGATGAGTAATCAAGGATGACACCTAAGTTGGGAGACTGGGTAATAATGGGGAGGATAATGGTGCCCTCAACATAACAGGGAAGTTAGAAAGAGAGGAGGGTTTGAAAAGAAAGATTATGTGTTTAGTTTTGAACATGTTGAGTTCAAGATGTCTATATGATATCAAGTTCAAGATATTCAATAAACAATTAAAGCTAGGAGTATGGAGATCAGCAGAAAGAGAGGTTAGGGGTCAATAAATAAATTTGAAAATTACCAGATAGAGATAATAATTGAATAGATGGAAGTTGATTCAATCACTAAAAATTACATTTCTACCTAAATTAATCTGCTTATTCAGTGCTATACCAACCAAATTGCCAAGAAATTACTTTATAGAGCTAGAAAAAGTAACAATTTATCTGGGAAAACAAAAATACATACAAAAATAGTTTTCAACATTTACTTTTGCAAAACTCTGTGTTTTAAATTTTTTTCTCTCTTTTACTCTCACCTCCCTCCCCGAACAACAAGTAATCCAATATATGTTAAACACATGCAATTCTTCCATACACATTTCCACATTTATCATGCTATACACACAAAGAAAAAAATCAGATCAAAAAGGGGGGAAAATGAGAGAAAAAAAAAGCAAACAACAAAAAAGATGAATTTCAGTGCTATATTGTGATTCATATTCAGTACCCATACTTCTCTTTCTGGATACAAATGGTTTTCTCCTTCACAAATCTGTTGGAATTGGCCTGCATCACCTCATAACTAACATGGACTGATGAAAAGTGAAGTGAGCAAAGGCAATAGAGCATTGTACACAGCAATGATTATATGATAATCATAATGACTTAACTATTCTCAGCAATAAAATCATCCAAACAAAAAAATAAATAAATGAGTTAGAAGCATTCTTATAAATAACCAACAAAACCCAGCAAGAAGAGCTAGGAGAAATTCCATTCAAAATAAGAAGCCATCAAATACTTTGGAATGTATCTTTCAAGATTCACCTAAAGACTAACTGAATATTTTTAGAAATAAAAACTGACTTTAAAAATTGGATAGACAATAATTGCTCATGAGTGGGTCCCTTATTCAGTACTGTACTGATCAAACTCCCCAAAGAATATTTTATGGAGCTAGAAAACTGATAACAAATTTCACATGGAGGGAACAAAAGGTCAAGAATCTTAAGGATAATAATGAAAAAAAAATTAGGAATAAAGTACTAGTCAATTGTCAACAAGATATATATATATATATATATATATATATATATATATATATATATATATATATATATATATATATATATATATAAAGCTATGTATTTAGGAATACAATCCCTCTCCTTAAGCAGTTTATATTCTAATGGTTAAAAAAAAAAGTCATAAAAGGAAGTAGGAAAAGGGGAATATGTGGACATATTGAAGAAGAGAAAAAAAGGGGGTGTGAAGAAGATATTTGGCTCAAAACATGATGGAAAAATCCAAGGAGTACAACTGACTGAGTAGGAAATGAAGAGATTGAGTGCTCTCATGAAAAAAAGGTTCTGAGAAGTGTCTTTCACGTTCCACCTCCACCCTGTAATCAGAAGGAATCAAATTGTACTACAAGTGTATAATCAGGAAAATGACACCCAGAAATTCAAAGGACAGAAATCCTCCCCCCCGCAAAAAAACCAGGAGTAATATCCACAGGCTCAAATGTGTCTATTCACAAATGTGCAACTCAAGGGAGTAAACTTAACCATATATATGTATGTATATGATATCTTACTAATATGTAGTGAGATGAATCCATGACTGAACCACGATCATGTATGGTTTATACCTTGTTCAAAAGAAACAGGATAAGTAAAAAGGTATGTGGAGTGGGAAAGGATAACATAGTATATTGAATAAGTATCTATCTATGTGAACAAATCCAGGAACCAAATGAAGTAAATTACAATGAGGGTAGTTTGGGAGAAGGTCAAAAGTGAGAGAAAGATAACTAATTTTATCATTGGAGTGTACTACAGAACACCTAGGAAACAGATAAGGGGTTTGAGAAATAGATTACAATCCTGTCAGAGACATGATATAGTAGTGTAGGGGGCTTCAATTGCTTAGACATCTGCTAGAGTTCTCACTGGACCAAAAGCAGAGCCATTAACAATTGCTTCGTCTTGGTGATAATTTCATCCTTTAATAAAGGAATCAACAAGGGCAAATTCTATTTTAGATCTGATCGTCATGAACAGAGAAGAATTTGTTGTTGGGACTAGAACCTTGGGAGAAAATGACTGCTCTGTGATAAAGGAGAAGAATAGTCTGATATGTACTGTACAGTTTGAGGAATCAGATTTACTCTTAATAGATCTTATTGATATATTTTGTTTTTACATGGCATAGATTTCTTCCTAAAACCTTTCCTGTCCTACCTCCCAAGGAGCCATCCCTTATATCAAAGAATAAAAAATAAAAAAAACAAAATAAAAGGAAGAGGAAAAAAATTCAGCAAACTAATAGACATCTCAAAAATTTTTTAATATTTTGTCCTATGTTGACCTTAAACTTTGCAAATCAGGAGTAAAAGGAAAGAAGGCGGCCAAACTTATTCTTTAAATTCCAAAATACTCAGTTTTAATTATTTTTCAGTTGTTTAAATTTGTTTAAATTATTAAGAGTTGTGAACATTGTTTTCTTCATTCGGCTTACTTTATTTTGTATCAATAGCTCATAATTCCATGCTTCTATGTACATATAGGTTTTTTTCTTTTTTCGTTGATCACTTTGTAGTAGAGACCTCCTACCAGTATGAATGATGTATGGTCTGTCTCTTTTCTAATTTTAACAGTAATCTTTTAACAACTTTAATAGTTATATCACAGATCTATTTTGAATTTATTTTGTAATAAGTTTAGTATCTTCTAATTGTACTTTCTAGTTCCCAGTAACGTTTATCAAAGGGCAAATTCTTAAGTAATTTATGTTTTGGGGTTTATCAAATGCTAAGTGTATTGAATTTCATTATTTCTGATTCTCCCTTAAATAGTCTGTTGCACTGATCTCATTCATTTTCTCTTAATTTCTACCATTTCCCCCATTATTTCCCTTGATATCCTAAATATTTTGTTCTTCCAAGTGAATCTTATTTATTATTATTATAGCTAGAATTGAATGCTATTATAAATAGCAGTCAAACTGGAAGCTTGCTTACATAATAGGAGATAGACCTCAGAGAGTTGGGCTTCCTGTGAATATTCAAATTGAACCCACTTTCCCCTAGAATCTGTAGTATTCTGAGATTGTGTCTCAGACTCATGAGGGAATGTTTAAACTCACTGTTCTTAAACATATTAGTAAATATAAAATTCTAAAAGCTAACTGAATCTAGTTGGCTAAATGATATCAACTGATAATCAATGGGAGCTCATGAGGTATTGGTTCTAGAAAAATGTTCAGTCCTATAATGTTATTCTTAGAATTCTGAAGGAAAAAGTAGCCAGTACAGTTCTCATCTAGGGACCTAACCTAAAAATAAAATTGTGATATAGGTATGGAGCCCCAGAGTTTGTACTTGTATAATTGTTGTGTTCAGTCATTTTTCAGTCATGTCTGACTTTTTACAACCCTATTTGAGATTTTCTGGGCAAAAATACTGGAATAGTTGGCCATTTTCTTTGCCAGGTCATTTTATAGATGAGGAAACTGAAGCAAACAGGGTTAACTGACTTGCCCAGGATCACCCAGCTGGTAAGAGTTTGAAGTCACTTAGACTTTTCTGGGTTTTTGAAACCAGAAAGATATGTCTTCCTGACTCTAGACCCTGAACTCTATCCACTCTGCTCCCTATCATTCTAGCCTGTACTGATATGTATTTTATATTTTGTCATTTACAATTATTTGTTGTAAATAAAATAGTTTGCCATTTGTAAGGGTTAAAAAGCCTCTAGAAGCAAGGAATACAGTTCAAGGCATGTGGGAGGACCTGAGGGATGAGAGATTCTGAGGCGCAGGTGAGTCCTACGTGGAGGTGGGGCATGGCCCCAAGAGGCGGTGTCTGATTCCAATACCTCCCTCCTTAGTGCTCTCAAAGCCTAGCACGCCTCCCTCCTTCTTCTCGGGCCAATCCCATTATGCCAGGTTCCTAGAGGACCCCCTTCCCTTCCCCCATATAATCAGCGGGGTATAAATATATGCTATCTAAAAATAAAGTTCTCTTTCGCTTCACCCCTACCTCCTGGTGGTCTGTCTCTATGGGATCCGGGTTGGTGCCCGAAGACAGGTAAGTGTGGCCTAGTCGTGCCATCAACGGACAGGCATTAAGAGTAGCTCTAAGGGGAGCTACCAGGTTAGAGTAGTCCATAGGGATGTAACAGTCATTGTAATTGTAAATCTACTGTCTGGTTAGGAATTTATCCATCTATACCTGTAAAAGATATATGGTGTACTTTTCTTCTACTTTTCTTATGTGGTGGTCTTTTATATTCTGTCAACTATCCATGTTGAATTTAATGTGGAATATGGTATAAAATATTAGTCTAAGACTAATTTCTGCCTGATGGCTTTCCAGTTTTCCCAGAAGTTCTTATTAATTAGGGAGTTCTAGCAAATAGATAGAATTGCATATGCTAATATACTTCTGGGAACTCAGTTCCAGGATGAATGGGACAAAGTTCAAGGATGAAATTCTGAAGATGATAAATGATTCCAGTGAGGAAGAAAAAAAAAATGATATTGTCCAAAGGAATTGATTTTAATGTACAGAAAACTCATCAATCAACTTAGATTTTTAAAAAGTAATGTGTGGGTGTTAAAAATATGCACCCACTAGAAGATAATGAATATAAGGGATTTCTTTGTGTTTGCCTTTTTTTTAACCTATATTAAGAAACTCAAGAAGACCTGGGTTCTCCAATGACCTTTTTAATTCTCTAGGGAACTGCTATGCAGAGCTGGTGCTGACCTCTATTGGGTCAGTGAGTTTCCTCATCCAGGTATTTCCTATATCAATTAAAGCATAGCCCCAGATCTAATCCTTTTGTTGCTATTTTCTTCAACAAAATGATTTCTTCACCAAGAATAAACAGATTTTTTTAAAAAGACAAAAATATGAAAAATAGATGGCAATTTCAATGAACTAAACATAAGCTTGATGTCAGAAAAAAAATTTTTCCTAGCAATGTGGTCAAAAAGTAGAATGGGAGGTGGTGAATTCTCCCTCATTAGAGGTCGTTGAGCAGATAACTCCTGGTCAGGTATATTATAGAGAAGATTCCTTTTGTTTATGGGCTAAATTAGATGGCTTCTGAATTCAGGAATTCTGTATGAGCCCTCACCAAGGACTATTTGTTGTTTGGGGTATGCCTATGAACTGTTAAAAGGGTACCATTAAAAAAATTTTGCACATTGCTATTGAATCTGATGTGATTTAGGATTCTGGGGAAGGTATTCAAAACCCATATGCCTTTTTGAAACTTGAGTGCTTTCCCATATACCTAAAGAAATACCTGAGATAGGGGCAGTTAACTGTTGTAGTAGATAGAGCATCAGTCCTAAAATTCATAATCTGGTCTCAGATACTTAACACTTCCTAGCTGTGTGACCCTGGGCAAGTCATTTAACCCCAATTGCCTCAGGGTAAAAAAACACCTGGGAGTTATGAACTAATCCAACCATTCTGGAAAACTATGGAACTATGCCCAAAGGGCAAAGTGTGCATATCTTTAGATCCATCAGTGTCTTTACTGGACTTGTATCCCAAAGAAATCATAAAAAAGAGAAAAGGACCCACATGTGCAAAAAAGTTTACAGCAGACCATTTTGTAGTGTAAAGTAATTGGAAACTGAATGGATGCCCATCATCTAGGGAATAGCTGAAAAAATTATGGTAAATGAATGTTATAGAATGTTATTGTTTTATTAGAAATGACCAGCAGACCTCTCAGACCTGTGGGGGAGGAAGGAATTTATGACCAGAGGAGAATTAGAGATCATTATTGATCACAAAATAGAAGATTTTGATTACATCAAACTAAAAAGTTTCTGTACAAACAATACTAATGCAAACAAGATTAGAAGGGAAGTAACAAATTGGGAAAATATTTTTAAAAGGAAAGGTTCTGACAAAGGTCTCATTTCCAAAATATATAGAGAACTGACCCTAATTTATAAGAAACCAAACCATTCTCCAATTGATAAATGGTCAAGGGATATGAACAGACAATTCTCAGATGATGAAAATGAAACTATTTCCACTCATATGAAAGAGTGTTCCAAATCACTACTGATCAGAGAAATGCAAATTAAGACAACTCTGAGATACCACTACACACCTGTCAGATTGGCTAAAATGACAGGAACAAATAATGATGAATGTTGGAGGGGATGTGGGAAAACTGGGACACTGATACATTGTTGGTGGAGTTGTGAAAGAATCCAGCCATTCTGGAGAGCAATTTGGAACTATGCCCAAAAAGTTGTCAAACTGTGCATACCCTTTGACCCAGCATTGCTGTTATTGGGATTATATCCCAAAGAAATACTAAAGAGTGGAAAGGGACCTGTATGTGCCAAAATGTTTGTGGCAGCTCTTTTTGTTGTAGCTAGAAACTGGAAGAGGAATGGATGTCCATCAATTGGAGAATGGTTGGGTAAATTGTGGTATATGAAGGTTATGGAATATTATTGCTCTGTAAGAAATGACCAGCAGGAGGAATACAGAGAGGCTTGGAGAGACTTAAATCAACTGTTGCTGAGTGAGATGAGCAGAACCAGAAGATCACTATACACTTCAACAACAATATGAGGATGTATTCTGATGGAAGTGGAAATCTTCAACATAAAGAAGATCCAACTCACTTCCAGTTGATCAATGATGGACAGAAATAACTATACCCAGAGAAGGAACACTGGGAAGGGAATGTAAATTGTTATCACTACTGTCTATGTACCCAGGTTACTTATACCTTCGGAAGGTAATAATTAATGTGCAACAAGAAAATGGTATTTACACACATATATTGTATCTAGGTTATATTGTAACACATGTAAAATGTATGGGATTACCTACCATTGGGGGGAGGGAGTGGAGGGAGGGAGGGGATAATTTGGAAAAATGAATAAAAAAAAAAAAAAGAAAAGAAATGACCAGCAGGATGATTTCAGAAAGGCCTGGAGAGACTTACATGAACTGATGCTGAGTGAAATGAGCAGCACCAAAAGAACATTGTATATAGCAACAAGAAGATTATGCGATGATCAACTGTGATGGACATGGCTCTTTTCAACAGTGAGGTTACTTCCAATAGGACATGTAGGGAAGAGAGCCATCTGTATCTATAAAGAGGTCTGTGGGGACTGAATATGGATCACAACATAGTATTCTCACCTTTTTTTGTTTGCTTTTTTCCTTATTTTTTTCCTTTTTGATCTGATTTTCTTCTGCAGCATGACAAATATGGAATTGTGTGCAGAAGAATTGAATATGTTTAACTTATATTAGAATTACTTGCTATCTAGGGTAGAGGGTAGAGGGAAGGAAGGGAGAAAATTTTGGAACACAGGTTTTGCAAGGGTAAATGTTGAAAACTATGCATATATTTTGAAAATAAAAAGCTATCATTTTTTAAAAAGAAAGAAATGGCCATGCACCTCAGCTTCCAATAATCATCATCCTAATTAGTCAGCAGCCATCAATATCATGGAAAGATCCTCTACCAACATAAAGATTATATCTTACTGAAGGTTCAGATGATGATTAGCATTTTTCACAATAAAATATTTTAAATTTTAAAAAAATAAATAATTGGAAAATGGGGCACTTTGAAATTAATGACTAATTATTTTTTTTTCTGACCATTTCTGATGTTGGTCCATCAAGAAAATGCTGGATGGATTGTGGATTATGAAAGATCCTGCTAGGGAGTGTAATATTCCCTCATTCAAATGTCTGATACCAGCTGAGGTTTAGGCTCAGCCTTTGAGTCATGCTATCAATCAAGCAGTACAATCCAAGTGTATACACTACAGAAAAATTATTATTTTCAAGGGGAAGGATACATTTGGTACCTGACTCAAATTACCACCAGATATGAAGCAGGGATGGCTAAGAGGAATTCAAGTGTTTAGAGAACCTGAGGGGATCTGCCTTTGAGACTACAGTAGAATCTATTTATGTATAGGACCAGGAAATCTATTTGATATTTTTGTCTTTTATTTGGAATAATTCTACTAGTATTAGTTTTAGTAGAATGGTTTTGTATGTGAGCTAGTTCTCAACATTTACTATTTAAATAGCCTTTCTATTCACTGCAGAGAATAGCAATAATAATGAACACTAAGAAAACTTGAAATCCTTTATTGCAGGGTTGGATCAGGGAAGATCCACTTTGGAGATTTTATAATATCAAAAGAATATAAGACACATCTGAAGATGAGAATTAATTATTCAACAAATATTTACTAATTACAAGTATTTATTAACTATGTGTTTAACATATGCTAGGCAAAGGCAAAGAATAAAAGAATCCCTGCTTTAAAGCAGTGGTGTCAAATTCAGATAGAAGAAATTGATCCCTGTTGATAGCATATGAACTTGGAAAATGACAAATTAATATTATCACACACACTCTTTTTAGTTCTTTTATATTTTTTCTTTCTTGATTAGAATATAATCTTGAAGATAGAATTGTTTTTTCTTTTGTTTGTATTTCAAACATTTAGCATAGTACCTGGTACAGAGAAGCACTTAAC
The DNA here is from genome assembly GCF_048593235.1 of Sminthopsis crassicaudata. Classification (NCBI taxonomy): domain Eukaryota; kingdom Metazoa; phylum Chordata; class Mammalia; order Dasyuromorphia; family Dasyuridae; genus Sminthopsis; species Sminthopsis crassicaudata. The sequence goes on from NC_133620.1 coordinate 296,103,406, forward strand.
AATGCTTTATCTTTATGTAGGAAGAGAGATTAAGTCTATGATAACTAAAAGCAGAGAATCAAATGGAAAATAATGGTTTTCCATAAGGACTATATGATACCTAGACAACATGAAACAAGAGATTTAAAAAATGAAATAAAATTTCTAGAAGAAAGAATTAGGAAAACAAATAACTTTGAAAAAATGGCAAATCTTAACCTTAAAAAAATAAAATAGAACAAATATAAATGATCCATGATATGGCCAAAAAATTTAAAATAAAAATCAAAGATTAAAAAAAAATTAAGATAGCTACTATCAGAAGCAACTGATTTAAAAATAGTTCTGGGAGAAAATATTTAAATCAAAAGACTCCCTAAAAAACCATAATATTTTTTAAAAAGTCTTGACCAAAAAAATAATAAACAAAAACTAATTAGATCTTTTAGAATCAGAGAAGAAAGCTAAAATAAAAAGAATGTTCTAATCAACTCCTTTAAAAAGTCCCCTCCAAAAAAGTTCTAGGAATATCTTCCAAAGCTTTTGTGTCAAAAAGAAATGCTACAAAATAGTCAAAAAAAAAAAAGTTGAACAGTAGTTACCAAAACCATTTGGTATTGGCTAAGAAATAGACTAGTTGATCAATGGAATAGTTAAGTTCAAAGGACAAAAGTCAATAACTTTAATAATCTAGTGTTTGGCAAACCCAAAAATCTCAGTTTTGGGGATAAGAACTCACTGTTTGACAAAAACTGCTGGGAAAAGTGGAAATTAGTATGGCAGAAACTAGGCATTGATCGTACACCAAGATAAGGTCAAAATGGGTTCATGATTTAGGCATAAAGAATGAGATTATAAATAAATTAGAAGAACATAGGATAGTTTACCTTTCAGAACTATGGAAAAGGAAGGAATTTATGACCAAAGAAGAACTAGAGATCATTACTGATCACAAAAAAGGAAATTTTGATTATATCAAATTGAAAAGTTTTTGTACAAACAAAACTAACGCAGACAAGATTAGAAGGGAAGCAATAAACTGGGAAAACATTTTTACAGTCAAAGATTCTGATAAAGGCCTCATTTCCAAAATATATAGAGAATTTACTCTTAATTTATAAGAAACAAGCCATTCTCCAATTGATAAATGGTCAAAGGATAAGAACAGACAATTCTCAGATGAAGCAATTGAAACTATTTCTAGCCATATGAAAAGGTGCTCCTTATTAATCAGAGAAATGCAAATTAAGACAATCCTGAGATACCACATATACCTGTCAGATTGGCTAGAATGACAGGAACAAATAATAATGAATGTTGGAGGGGATGTGGGAAAACGGGGACACTGATACATTTTTGGTGGAATTGTGAATAAATCCAGCCATTTTGGAGAGTGATTTAGAACTATGCTTAAAAAGTTATCAAACTGTGCATACCCTTTGACCCAGCAGTGTTACTACTGGGCTTATATCCCAAAAAGATCTTAAAGAAGGGAAAGGGACCCCCATGTGCAAGAAATGTTTGTGACAGCCCTCTTTGTGGTGGTCAGAAACTGGAAACTACGTGGATGCCTATCAATTGGAGAATGACTGAATAAATTGTGGTATGGAATGTTATGGAATATTATTATGTAAGAAATGACCAACAGGATGATTTCAGAAAGACCTGAGGAGACTTACATGAACTGATGCTGAGTGAAATGAGCAGGACCAGGAGATCATTATATACTTTAACAACAATACTATATGATGATCAATTCTGATGGACGTGGCCATCTTCAACAATGAGATGAACCAAATCAGTTCCAATTGTTCAATAATGAAGAAAACCAGCTACACCCAGTGAAATAACTCTGGGAGATGACTATGAACCACTACATAGAATCCCAATACTTCTATTTTTGTCCGTCTGCATTTTTTTATTTTCTTCACAGGCTAACTGTACATACATTATTTCAAAGTTCAATTCTTTTTGTACAGCAAAATAACTGTATGGACATATATACATATAAGGCATTTAATTTATACTTTAATATATTTAACATGTTGGTCAACCTGCCATTTGGGGGAGGGGGTGGGAGAAGGAGGGGGAAAATTGGAACAAAAGGTTTTGCAATCATCAATGCTGATATATATCTTGTGCGTTTATTTTGTAAATAAAAAGCTATAATAATTAAAAAAAAAAAAAAAAAAAAAAAAAAAAAAGAAAGAAAAAGAAAAAGCTGAAGTACCAAGGAGCTAAGTCAGGATTCACATAAGGCTTTAGAAGCTTGGCTATAAAGAAGAAATCTTGGAATATAATATATCAAAAAACAACTAGAGGAAAAAAAATAGAGCAGAGGAAGAATTTTGAATGTTAACACAAGAATCAAGAGAAACTTAGAAAGATAAATTTATTTCAGCATTTAGAAGGAAGTATATTATGAATAAAGGTTCATATTCTAATAAGAGAAGAAAAAAAATATTCCTTCACATCCTTAATGTTAAGGAAGTTAAGAAAGAAAAACAGGATCTGAAAATGGATTGGTTCTATTGTGAGGGTTTTAAGAAGAGAAAATAAAATGGAGGGTAAATTGGATGTAATGGTATAGAGAGAAGGGAGGGATGAAATTTACCATTTCTCTTAATTGGAGTGGGTGAGAATTTTATAAACACTGAGAAGGAAATAACTGGAAGAACATCAAATAGCCCATTCTTAGCTGAACTGGGACAATAGTATATTAATTACACACACACACACACACACACACACACACACACACACACACACACACACACACACACATCCTTAAAAAGAGTTTGGCATATAAATATACCAGACTTAACAGCGAAACAGGTAGAGATAGGGAGATTTGGATTTAAAAAAGAAAATACTGTAAATGGCAGTCACAAGCCAAATAAACTTTCTGATCCTTAAGAAAGAAAAAAGAAAAAAGAAATTAACTAGAAAGTAAGGGGGCATCCATTAATTGAGGAATAAATATGTGAAATAAAATATATGAGCAAGTTATATTTTATGAATGTAATAGCATATTATTTTACTCTTAAGAAATGATGAAAACCACCTAGGAAGTATGAACTAAAGAGTAAAGTAAGAATAATAATTCACATAATGACATTATAAAGAAAAATATTTATTTCAATAGTATTTTATTTTCTGATTACATTTTCAACATTCATTTTTTTGATATTTTGAGTTCCAATTTTTTTTATCCTTCCCTCCCTCCCCACTCTCCCCACCCTCTCCCCAAGACAGAAAAGCAATCTAATATAGGTTATACATATACATATTTCCATATTAGTCATGTTGTGAAATGAAATCAAAACAAAAGGGAAAAAATCATGAGGAGAAAAAAAAAGCAAAAAGCAAAAAGGTGAAAATAGTATGCTTCACTCTTTCAGTTTCCATAGTTTTCTGTCAATGGCATTTTTCTATCCCAATTCTATTGGAATTGACTTGGATTACTGTAAATCTAAGATGATCTTTCATGGTAGATCATCACATAAATCTGCTGTTACTCTGTACAGTGTTTTCCTGATTCTATTCAATTCATTCAGCAAAGTTTATATAAGTTTCTCCAGGCTAAGAAAAATAATTTTCAAAGACTTAAAAAACTCTGATCAACTTTCTGACAGAGAAATAATGAATTATAGGTATGAAGGAAAACATACATTTTTGGATGTTTTCTATATAGATGTTTTACTAAATTACTCATCATACACCCTGTTTTTAATTGGGAGACAATGGAGGATAATGATGAGGGAAGCCCCAAAACTTTTTTCTCTCTTTGACTTTGGGGGGAACACTAAGCTCTCCCCTGAGAGACCCACTCCAGGGAATCAAGATAAAGTGGTTTCATTCTGTTATCTGGATGGGAGGGATTGAGTGCAGGACCACTCCTGTTTAGCTCAAACTGGAGATTTTTGAGCTATTAGCTCAGAGACACTCATTCAATTCCAAATTTTCTATTCTGATTCCAGTTCAAACTGCTCCTAGCCCCCACCAAGAGGTACTCATAAAACAAGTTTCCTTTAACCCATCTCCTTGCAGAGGACCTAACATGCCATATTCTAAGGAACCTCTCTCCCCCCCTTGGCATGGCAGCAACCTTCTGCCTGCTGAAATGACATTCTTTTTCAGCATTACTCCCTCTTTATCTTTCTCATCTATTTCCCTAACAGTACTATGACCTCTTTACCTTCCTGCCAGGATTTCTCTGCTAGGATAGGATTTTTCCACTAGAAACTTTATATCCCTCTGTTGGAACCTTGCCACCAAGGAATTCAGTCTTTCTAGCAAAGGCTGACTTCCCAATGCCAATAATAAACCTTTTTTGCCAGTTTAACTTTTTTGGGTTTGCAAATTCATTTACGAAGGACCTGCACTGCCAAAAGGAGGTTTCCACAACTTCCTCCCATGTGCCGAATCTCATCAATGATACTAAAAGAAAAAAATAAATATTTCAAAAATTTAAGCATATAGAGAAATAGAGAAAACAGTGAAGAAACCACAAATAAACAGGACCATTTTATTATTTTTTATTTTTTCTGAAATGCATGTTAAGAATTTTAAAATATTCCTTTTTTAAATTTTTAGTTCCATATTTTCTCTTACCTCCCCACTCTTCCAGAAGGCAAACAATATAGATCATACATGTGCAACCCTGAACAACTTATTTCTAAATTAGTCATGTTGCAAAAGAAAACAAAGATCAAAAAAAAAAAACCCAAGAATAATAAAGAAAAAAAAAAAAAAGCCTCAATCTGCATTCAGATTCCATCAGTCCTTTTTCTGGAGATGGATAGCATTGGAGTAGCTAAATAGAGGAAGACCTGAATTCAAATTCAGCCTCAGACACTTATTACTTCCTAGTTGCATGACACTGGGCAAGTCACTTAATTCCTTTGTCTCACCAAAAAAAAATTGATGGATGGATGACATTTTTCATTATGAGTCTTTCAGAATTGTCTTGTATCATTGTATGGCTGAGAATAGCTAAGTCATTCACAGTTGATCCTTGTACAATTTTGCTGTTACTATGTAATCTCCTGGCTCTTCTCATTTCACTTTTCATCAGTTCATATTGAAGAGAGAACCCCAAAACTCTGAAAAATCTTTAAAGGAGAAAACCTCCCTTGACTCTGCCTCAGTGAGGGATCCCACCCCAAGCACAAACAGTTTCATCTTCGTTATCTGGGTGGTACTGGCTCAGTCCCAAAACCATTGAATTCAATTCAAATTCTAACCCTGGCTGAAACTCAGCCAGCAGCCAATTTGGGACTCCACCCACAAGCCCCCTTCAGCTTGTAGACAAAACCCCCTATTATAAAAGAGCCAGACTAAAACCCTCTCTTTGCAGAGTTTCCAAACATGCCTGCTCCATGCTTGGCATCCTAAGGAGCCTCTGTTTACTGGAATATGGTTTCCAGTGCCCCTTCTCTTTACTCTCACTTATCTCTTTAACTAGACTTACTTCCAATCCCCATAATAAATCTCTTTTATTAATCTAAGTTTTTGGGTCTGTAATTCCTTTACAGGGGACCCTTGCACCGCCAAAAGGGAATCCCAGAACTCCCTACCCTTGTGCTGCCACTAGACCTCATTTAGACCTTATTTAACTGCCTGACTACCAGTAACCCTAATTTTATTTGGATACTCCAAGTCTAAACCTCATCAATATGTCTTCATGCTTATTATTATTATTATTATTATTATTATTATTATTATTATTATTATTAAGTGGGAGCATTTAAAAAGTAAGAGTATTAATTATGTGTTGTTTTTTTTAAGAACAAACAATATAATATAGAGATTCCAAGCAGAGGGCATCAGAGCTTTTCTTGCTGATACAATTTCCCACATGTGGAAATACTGTTTTTGGGACATGGAGATGCATTGTACCAACACTGGAACATAGGTAGACATTCTGCAACTTGTTGTTGGTCTATGAGAGTTACCATGACATCAGAGAGATGTAGACATCAAGTGAATTGGATTTGAGGGAAGAAGGGAGGACTAATGCAAAGTCAACAGCCTTGCTTTCTCCTCTGGAAGCATTTGGGTCTAATGACCAAATATAGATCAAGAAGACTCAAGAAGGTCCTGGATGCACAGTGGGGAGACCTTGGTCTTTTAAAGCTAAGCTTTTTAACAGGTCTGTTTGATTGAAGCAACCACCCATTCAGTGATTAAGGCTAGGTATGAAAGAAATGAGGTGAAGAATGAACTTTTTCACCTAGTTCTCCTTTTCCCCCCACTCAAAAGTAAAAAAGAGAATCATTTTGAGAGGGGAAGACCCTCTGGGTTTTTTTTTTTAATCAAAATAATAATTGTATTACTTTTATATTTATATTCACTCTGAGGCACTCAAGGCCCAAAACAATGACCAAGTGAGCTGTGCCTGTTACCTTTTGTTGGCCAATCAATGAAGAAATCTAGACCATGACCAGCAGGCAGGAAGGCCAGATTCAGGTTGGCTTACCCCTTGAGTGAATGTCAGTCTCTTTAATTGACTTCAGAACAATACTTACTTAGGCTTTAAGCTACTTTTCTGATTGGATTTCTGCCTGAATTGTTACTCCTTTATCTATGGCCCATGGTAAAGGTAGCCTGCCTAGCTCATATGCCCCCAGCATATATAAACAATGACCCATCTAACAGATTTTGAAATAAACTTGATAAGGACCAATGCTATATAGCAACTGTATGAAGAATGAACTCCCTCTCCCTAGAGACTGAAGTGATAAAGGAGAAAGTATTGTCCTTATATTGCAGGAGAAATATTTGGACTTTTTTTGCTAGGTCTTCAAAATAAATATCCATTTGTAAAAGCTATGATGCTTATGAGTTAAATGGAACTGGGACTCTAGCAATTAGCTAACAGTGATAGGACAACATTTGGTGGCATTTTGCACTGATGGCCTTAAAGAAGTGATATCCTAGAACTTTGAGGGAGCCTTCCCTGACACTAAGTGAGCCAAAACATACTCACCACCCCACCTTCTTTTATGTCTTTGATGCACATGCTAAACAATATAGAACTGTGGATAAATCCCTAGGGCATTTTATTAGAAATCTCTTAAATTGATATACATCCATTAAAAAGGCTGTAACATAAGAAGAGTCCAGGGTCCAGATGGATTTACAGGTGAATTCTACCAAACATTTAAAGAACAACTAACTCCAATGCTATGTAAACTATTTGAAAAAATAGGGATTGAAGGAGTCCTACCAAATTCCTTCTATGACACAGACATGGTACTGATACCTAAACCAGGTAGATCGAAAACTGAGAAAGAAAACTATAGACCAATTTCCTTAATGAATATTGATGCTAAAATCTTAAATAAGATATTAGCAAATAGACTTCAGAAAATCATCCCCAGGATAATACACCATGACCAAGTGGGATTTATACCAGGAATGCAGGGCTGGTTTAATATTAGGAAAACTATTAGTATAATTGACCATATTAATAATCAAATTAATAAAAACCATATGATCATCTCAATAGATGCAGAAAAGGCATTTGATAAAATCCAACATCCATTCCTACTAAAAACGCTTGAGAGTATAGGAATAAATGGACAATTCCTTAAAATAATAAGGAGCATATATTTAAAACCTTCAGTAAACATCATATGTAATGGTGATAAACTAGAACCTTTCCCTGTAAGATCAGGAGTGAAACAAGGTTGCCCACTATCACCATTACTATTCAATATAGTACTAGAAACTCTAGCCTTGGCAATAAGAGCCGAGAAAGAGATCCAAGGAATTAGAGTAGGAAATGAAGAAATCAAATTGTCACTTTTCGCAGATGACATGATGGTATACTTAGAGAACCCCAAAGACTCTGCTAAAAAGCTATTAGAAACAATTCAGAATTTTAGCAAAGTCGCAGGATACAAAATAAATCCACATAAATCCTCAGGATTTTTATACATTACCAACACAATCCAACAGCAAGAGATACAAAGAGAAATTCCATTCAAAATAACAGTCGATAGTATCAAATATTTGGGAATATATCTACCAAAGGAGAGTCAGGAATTATATGAGCAAAATTACAAAACACTTGCCACAAAAATAAAGTCAGATTTAAATAATTGGAAAGACATTCAATGTTCTTGGATAGGCCGAGCGAATATAATAAAGATGACAATACTCCCCAAACTAATCTATTTATTTAGTGCTATACCAATCAGACTCCCAAGAAACTATTTTAATGACCTAGAAAAAATAACAACAAAATTCATATGGAAGAATAAAAGGTCGAGAATTGCAAGGGAAGTAATGAAAAAAAAGTCAGAGGAAGGTGGTCTAAGTGTACCTGATCTAAAGCTATATTATAAAGCAACAGTTACCAAAACCATTTGGTATTGGCTAAGAAATAGACTAGTTGATCAGTGGCATAGGTTAGGTTCACAGGGCAAGATAGTGAATAAAAATAGCAATCTAATCTTTGACAAACCCAAAGATCCCAAATTTTGGGATAAGAATTCATTATTTGACAAAAACTGCTGGGAAAACTGGAAATTAGTATGGCAGAAACTAGGCATGGACCCACATTTAACACCACATACTAAGATTAGATCAAAATGGGTCCAAGATTTAGGCATAAAGAACGAAATCATAAATAAATTGGAGGAACATGGGATGGTTTACCTCTCAGACTTGTGGAGGAGGAAGGAGTTTGTGTCCAAGGGAGAACTAGAGACCATTATTGATCACAAAATAGAACATTTTGATTACACCAAATTAAAAAGTTTCTGCACAAACAAAACTAATGCAAACAAGATTAGAAGGGAAGTAACAAATTGGGAAAAAAATTTTACAGTTAAAGGTTCTGATAAAGGCCTCATCTCCAAAATATACAGAGAATTGACTTTAATTTATAAGAAATCAAGCCATTCTCCAATTGATAAATGGTCAAAGGATATGAACAGACAATTTTCAGATGATGAAATTAAAACTATTTCCACTCATATGAAAGAGTGTTCCAAATCACTATTGATCAGAGAAATGCAAATTAAGATAACTCTGAGGTATCATTACACACCTGTCAGATTGGCTAAGATGACAGGAACAAATAACGATGAATGTTGGAGGGGCTGTGGGAAAACTGGGACACTGATGCATTGTTGGTGGAGTTGTGAAAGAATCCAACCATTCTGGAGAGCAATCTGGAATTATGCCCAAAAAGTTATCAAAATGTGCATACCCTTTGACCCAGCCATACTACTATTGGGCTTATACCCCAAGGAACTACTAGAGAAGGGAAAGGGTCTTGTATGTGCCAAAATGTTTGTGGCAGCCCTTTTCATAGTGGCTAGAAGCTGGAAGATGAATGGATGTCCATCAATTGGAGAATGGTTGGGTAAACTATGGTATATGAATGTTATGGAATATTATTGTTCTATAAGAAATGACCAACAGGAGAAATACAGAGAGGCTTGGAGAGACTTACATCAACTGATGCTGAGTGAAACGAGCAGAACCAGAAGATCATTATACACTTCAACAATGATACTGTACGAGGATGTATGCTGATGGAAGTGGATTTCTTCAACATAGAGAAGAGCTAATCCAATTCCAATTGATTAATGATGGGCAGAACCAGCTACATCCAGAAAAGGAACACTGGGAAATGAATGTAAACTGTTATTTTTACCTTCTGAATCCAATTCTTCCTGTGCAACAAAAAATTCGGTTCTACACACATATATTGTATCTAAATTATACTGTAATATATTTAACATGTATAAGACTGCCTGCCATCTGGGGGAGGGGGTTGGGGGAGGAAGGGAAAAAATCTGAATAGAAGTAAGTGCAAGGGATAATGTTGTAAAAAAATTACCCATGCATATGTACAGTCAAAAAATGTTATAATTATAAAATAAAATTAAAAAAAAAAAAAAGAAGAGTCCAGGGTTTTGTCCCAGGACATGAACATTTAGAGGATTCTAAGGAAAAAGTAAGGGACTTAAAGATGCAAAGAGAAATATACATTTTTAGACATGGCCAGGGGTATTTGTTTTGCTTGACTACACACATTTGTTTTTAAGGAGAAGAGTGGGAAGAAACTGGAATAGGGATAGGGTTCCTCTCTCCCTGTAAGAAAAAAAGTCAAAAGGAATCACAAATAAGTAGAACTACTCTGAAAGTTATATTAAATATATTTCATATTTTAAAAAGAAAAAGCAAACTATAGGTAAGAGACCTACCATTTCACATATGATCCTAGTGTTTACATACAGAATAAAAACAAAATTACATGAATATTTTAAAATAACAATTAGCTATGAAGCTGGAAAAACTGATACTTCAGGGATTTCTGAATCAAAATAGAGCGAGTTTATAAAAGGGATGACATACTTTTCAATAGTCTCTTTCCTTTGAATTGGTGAGAGGTGCAAAACCACATTGAGCTGCTTTCTAGTCTAGAATCAGGGAAGAGAAGGGTGGTTGCTTTGAATCCCCCCAGACAATGATCATGAATGTAGGTCTGTCCCTATCTCTTTAATATTTCTTCTCTGAAGAGATGACCAAGCAGCAATTTCAAGGTGTACATATGCAGGCAAAGCCTTTTTTTGATTGAAAGGGTGGGAGGTGTGTTCCATTGAAGCTAAATGGCAGTGTTGGCAGTGACTACCAGAATGGTACTGGCTAACAGTACTGAAAGTAGCTGTGGCAAAACCAACAAGACTATTGAAGATGAATAACCCTGAACATCAAAGAATGCTACCCCTCATGGCAGAAAGAAATACTGACCCTGAACTCTAGAAAGGTAGGGATCCTGGGAGGTAGGTATGTAGCAAGTAGAGAGCTACTCCTAAGGGACACTTCATGAGGATTCCATAAAGATAGAAAAGAACTTCCAGGCCCGGGATTGGAAGACATGTCTTATGTATTCTATGAATGTGCATCATTACCATTGTACTCTAAGTTTTACTGCATTTTCCCCATGGCCACTGTGTATACTTGTGGGAGATTGTGCCTCAAGTTTTAGGGAAAATGTTCTATAACAACTGGTCTTCCTAGTAAATATCTCTCTTTTTTTTTTAATGAGCTAATTAACTTAATCTGGATAAATGGGAATCACACTAGTGGGGAGTTATGAGTAGTCCTAGAAACCCAAAACTTCTGGGTGCCCTCAGAACTCTGAGAGTATTAAGTGGCCTCCAAACCAAATATAAGTACAGATTAGAGAAATGGTTTTAAAGGGGGAGGGGGTTACACTAGGAATTTTAAGAGGTGAGAGTGAGAAGAGTGGGCTTTTGTGTTAAGGGACAGGTCAATTCTCTGAGAGCCTCCACAGCTGTGAATCATAACATCTGAAGGAGTTACAGGGCAGCCTTTGCTGACACAGGTGTTGCGGACTGGGAATGAGATAAACTGGAGGCAGAGGGAAGAGGAGGGAGGTCAAACAATGCAACAGCCTCTCAGTCAGAGAACAGCAACTGCCTCTCAGTCTTCTTGTATCATCCTCTCACAAGAGGAGATCCAGTCTGGATTGGATCTCCAGCACCCACTGTTAGGTGGCTCCCGTGTATTACCAACAGCTCTTGATATTACAACACTTTTGCAATCCAGTTTGGCAGCCATTATTGTCAGAGATGAGAGATCTTTTCCAGAATTGTACTATGAAAGACAGATATAGCATATATAGAAAGAGTGCCCCCATGTGGTGAGGCCTTATAATAAGGGCTTTTTTTCCTTACCTGCAGCACTGGGTGATGTATTGCTGTGTGATTCAAGAGAAGGCTCTTTGATCTTAAAGGGAAGACAGGGACCCCTGTGTGCAAAAATGTGTTTGGCAGCACTTTTTCATAGTGGCAAAAAACTAAAAACTGAGTGGATGCCCATCAGTTGGAGAATGGCTGAATAAGTTATGGTATATGAATGTTATGGAATATTATTGTTCTAAAAGAAATGATCAGGAAGATGATTTTAGAGAGACCTGGAAAGATTTACATGAACATAATTTGAAATAAAATGACCAGAACCAGATCATCATTATAAAGGGCAACATCTATTATAAGACAATCAATTCTGATGAACATGACTCTTTCCAACAAATGCCAGTTTCAGTGATCTTGTGATGAAGAGAGCCATCTACACCCAGAGAGAGGACTGTGGGAACTAAATGTACAAACATTTACATTCTCATTCTTTTTGTTGTTCTCTTGAATTTTGTTTTCTTGCTCATTTACTTTCCTTTTTTAATCTGATTTTTCTTGTGCAGCAAGAGAATTATATAAATATGTTTACACATATTGGATTTAACATCTATTTTAACATGTACAACATATATTGGATCACTTGCCATTTAGGGAAAGGGGTGGGGGGAAGGTGGGGAAAATCTGAAACACAAGGCTGTGAAAAGGTCAATATTGAAAAATTATCTGTGTATATATTTTGAAAATAAAAAGCTTTAAAAAGAAAAAATATATAAAGTGCTACAATTAAAAAAAAAAAATAACAACAACCACAAAAGGAAGGCTTTTTCTCCCACCTTTCTTCAAGGGAGATTTTAATTCTACTAGTAGAGAAGTCAGGAAGTTGGGGCTGGAAGCTACCACAAAGATGTGTACCTAATGAATATTAAAGACACCTATTTATCCAAATGGTAGCAAAACAGAAATCAGGAAAAGTATATATAGGAGAATAAATACCAGACAATACAGAGTGAAGTTCTGGGAGGCAAAGTAATTAAGCTCAACCAAGAGAAAGTGTCTTGGATCTCACCCAAGGGTGAGTTTCTAATGTAGCAAAGCTGGGGATAAGGACATGATGGGAACTTCCAGCTTCTCCTATTTTTTCTCAAAGTCTTTTCCTTCCACAAAATGAAATAAGATAGGCATCTTACATCTTCCTTCTTGAAGCTGGATGCCAGAAATGCCCAAAGTGAGTAAGAGCTGGAAGAGTTCCAAAAATGGCCAGAGAAGGCTAAAGCTCCCCCATTCTAATTCCACACCTTCCTCTCATGTAGGGTGTGAATATTCATTGCCATTAATGAGAAGAGTTGTATAGCAAAGGACTGTGGGACAGGGCTTACATTCCTCCTTTGAGTCAAAACTCTATAATTCCTTGCAAAGATCAACTGGAGCAGGTCCAAAACCTGCAAATAAAAATACAGTATAAACACAAACATGAGTACTTTAAAACAATAAGCATGATTTTCTTGGTATCACAGGTAACCATCCTTCAGGACCACTGAAACTAAAACTACATTAACAGTAAATGCAATAGACATAGTTATATAGACCATCATCTAGGAGGATACTAAAGTGACAATATGCCTCACTACCGACAGACTATATAACATATGCTTGTCAATCACTCAAAATCAATAAGCATGGTAAATTAACAAAGCAAAGCAGTTAGCTTAGTTATTGCAGCAATAACAGCAATAATAGGCCCATATATGGAGTATAACTTATCTCTGGGCATTAGCATATATGGACAATTATTAATAAACACAATGCTATAGGATGAAAATGACACAAAACATAGTCAAATGAACAATATAACAGCAAAATAAGAAAAATAAATATACAGATGCAAGAGGAAAAGGAGAAATATTTTAAGTGTTTCTAATTTTGATACCTGGGAAGATGGTAATGCTACTTCCCTGAGGAGAAGAATAATGATGCTCAAGACAACATTAATGGGAAGAGATGGAAAGATTTATCAAGGCACCTACAGGAGCTACCATAAGACAAATAAATAAACAAGTGAAAGGATCAGAGCCCTCAGCAGCTTACTCTTCATTGTGACCCCCACTGCCTATCCCTATTATGACCCAACCTTATCTCCTTCAGGAACCACAGCTCCCTTCACACAGGAATACTAGCCTCCTAGCTCTTGGCATGTATGAGCTGTGGGCAGGGCCCCGGGTGGGGCCAGGTGACCCCGGGACCCCCCACCATGGCCGAGAAAGCCCAGCATGGGCCACAGATGCACTCTGGCCATAGGCCGACAAGAAATCTTGATCCTGTAGACTTGATCCTTCTACTCCTAAGCCTCATCATCCTGCTCAACCTTGGAATCAATGTGATGATTCTGGTCAGGGATGGGCCCTGGTCAGATGTTACCTGGGCTTCTAAACAAGGGTGGATACTGGGAGAGTGGGATAGAATAGCTGTGGGAGATTGATGAGTTGGGAGAGGGAGGAGAGGAGACAGGGAGGGAACAGGGGCCTGGGTTTTTATTAAACAAAAATACCCTTAGCAAAATACGCTTTTACACCCATTATCTTCTTTGATCCCCCACCCCCACCACTATCCCTCAGATCTGGCGCAGTCTCATGAGGTCCCTACACCGAACATTTGATTTCTTTCAACCTAAAGGTGAGTGTGGGGTCTGGGAAGAGACCCTGATTTCCTTACTCTGACATTATGTCCTCTGACATTCCCAGTCCTTGTCACCTGCCTGCTTTCTCAAAGCATTCTCAAAGGGACTTGAGAATCTGGCCCTTTGGCCCCCAACATCCCACACAATTACTTCCCACAGGGAACTTGTGTATTTAGCTATCCAATCCCCCTCCCCAACTTCATTGCCCTACTCCCAATAGGTAAGATTCCCATGAAGCCCCAGCCTTCCATTAAGAAGCCATCAGGGGTCCCAACTCTGTGCATCCACTGCACCTTGGACCCCGTGGCTCTAAATGTGACCCACCCTGCATCCAAGCGACATCGCTGCCGTCATCAACACTCAGGAAGTTGCCATGGCAGTTACTGGGGAAGCCAACAGGCATGTCGCCGCAGTCGCCGATATCGTGGCCGCCAACGCCATCTTCAATATCATCACCACCCTCGAACATCCTTGCCCCCACCCCCTCCTCCCTCACCTGCAAACTCACCCACTTCCTTCTGTCACCAAGAAACCTGGGACACAGACTTAGATGACAATAAAGAGCCCTGGAACCAACAATCCAACTATCAGCAGACAACTCATCCTGGAAATATCAGGCATTACAGGGGATACTGGAGCAGTTACTGTCCAAGAGGAACCAGTGTCTCTTCTCAAGACCAGAAGGCTCCCAGAAGGGTGGAAGCAAAGTCTGAGTTGAGGCTAAAGACTTATTATCAATCACCTCCAAATACCTGGCCTCAAAACCTAAAGGAGAACGTGGAACCAGGACCGAGTTCCACTTCACCACAATTCAGACACAGGTTCCCTCCCAACCCATCTTGGATGCCTGGCACTTACAAACCCCTTCCTCAAAGTGGGCAGATTTTTTATGATGGTTGGGAGTTGAGGCAAAAGGTCCGTGATGGAGGAAGGGGGACTAGTATCTCCAAGACTCCCCAATCTGTACCTCGAAGCCCTGAGCTCCAAAGCTATGCTGAGAATGTTGTACCGAGACAGTCAGTGCGGCGTGCCACAGTGCCCCTCATCCCAGCACACAACAACCCCCTGAATCGGACCCATGTCTCAGCAGGACATTTGCCCTTTAGCAGCCGAGAAAGGTCAGAGATAAAACGATGGGATGGAGAGCATGGAGAGCCATTGCCCCCCCGGATCACACTAGGCTCATCCCCTTCCTTCAGCAGACTCCCCATCCATGAAACACAAAACCACCAGAGCTCTGCCCCAAATGAGAACTTGATATCTGAGGTCTCTCGACCCCTGTCCTATGTTTCAGCCTGTGTGACAACCAGAACTCCAGCCCCAGATCCAGGCCGAGTACCTGCCTTCATCCCCCTTAGTAGGAACCCAGGGGGCTTTACCAACTATCAAGTGTATGATAGCCAGGAGCTGAAGCGACAAATTCAGGAAGGACTTGGGCGCCGAGGTGAGGCCATTTCCTGCTCTCCTACCAAAACCCGCATGGGTCCCTCCTCATCCTGGCACTCTCTACACAGAACCAAGGCTGGGAGGCTGAAATGAAAACTTTGAGGACAGTTGATCCATGTCAGGAGAGACACTGACAGAGATGGAGTGGGGAATAAAGAGGCCAACAGGGATTTCATGCTTCCATCTTTGGTAGGGAAGGTCAGGAGACCCTGGCTTAGGGAGTCTGGTAGGTGCTATACCCAAGACTTGATTCTTTGACCACTCCCCAGTCCACAAGCTTCCATCCTTCTAGCCATGGTTACTAAGTCAAGTGATAGGAAGGCAAGCAAGGCAATGTCCCCTGCCAATAAGACTTAATAATTTCTTACCTGATCATCCGAACTGGCCAAGAATGATACCCTAGGGTCCTAAAACCCCTTCCCTTCCTCCTTGGATTTTATCCTCCAATGTATTTAGAGGACCCCATCAACTCTGCTCCTTTCCTCTGCCTCCATTAGGGATTGTATATATCTATTGGGCTTGTAGAAGATGATGTTTCCCAAATCTCAGTATTCTATCCTTCAAGGTTAAGATATAGCAAACTAGGAGACTTTTCTCTGCTGTCTCCCTCCTCCCCCCCAAGAAACCCCCAAAACTATTAGCTGACTCTGGAGCCCAAGCTTGAGTAAGCCACCAAAACATCTAGTACTGGTTTAAAAACTTAGGACAGCATAGCTTCAAGAATGCAAATGGATCTCAACTCTGCCACTAGGAACTATGACTTTTAGCAAACCACTGGACCTTAGTTCTCCTCACCTGTAAATTGAAGGAGTTGAACTAAATAGTGCCTCAAGTCCCTTCCACCTCTGATATTCTATGTTCTGTGGTTCTATAATTGGTTATTTGAATGAATAAGTCAGCCCAGAAGCCCTGGTAGAAGCTGCTGCTTTTGGAACTGGCTGCTAAGGAACAGGAGGCCCTAAGGGGCCTAAAACTGAGAGAGACCTGATGTGGGCTCCCTTTATTCATCTCCCACCCTCATTGTGACCTTTCTTCCTTTTCCCATTGTGACCCGGTACCTTCCCATCTCCTGCCACAGGAACCTCAACTCCCAGGGTATGCGGGCAGGGGTGGGGGCTGGGGCACCCCAGGAAGCTCTGGGACCCCCAACATGGGCAAGCAAGTCCTGCAAGTGGGCCCAAGTACACTCAAGACCCAACCCCAGGAAGTGCCAGGACCTGGGGGACTCGATCCTGTTACTCCTGGGGAGCGTGATCCTGTTGAATGTTGGAATGAATGCGGTGATGCTGGTCAGGGAAGGCTGAGGCCTAGTGTCCCTGTAGATACAGCAAGGGATGGGGGGAGCTAGGGATTAGGGAGAGGGAAAATAGGGAGATTGGGTACTGAGGGAGGCAGGATATTTTGGATCCTTGAGGGGAGGGAGGAGGTAGAGGTGGGACTAACAAAAATGGGAACCAGAAGATACATAGCTATTTGAGCCTGGAGGTTCAGTCACCTGGATTTACCCTTGTTCACTCTATCCTCTATCCTCTCTTCTCCCTAAACCCCCAGCTCTGGCGTCATATGAAAGCCTCCCTACGAATACTGTTCCATCACTTTTGGGAAAAATGTGAGTGTGGGGCCTAGGGAGGCAACTTGAATCTGTTCCCTTGTCCTCTATCCTTATCCTCCTCCCCTTTCCTATAATGAACCAAATTTCCCTTAAAACTAAGGTTTCTCCTTCCCTAGCCCCAACTTCTCCTTCTCCCTCTCTCAGACCGGCAACGATGCCACCCAACCTGCATCTGCTGCACCATGGATCCCAAGAGCCTAATCCCTCGGGGCTCTCCCCATACCCATCAGCATCAAACCTGCCTGGTGGACCCTTCCCACAGCCTGGACTGGGCCCCAGACACAGATGATGAGAAGGTCTCAAAGTGTCGATGGCTGCCACCACAATGTGGCCACTCTGGAGACCCAAAGATCTCCCGTGGACCATGGAAGCAGGGGAAAGGGTTGGTGCCCAAGGCAGAAAAGTTTACTCATTCTCAGTCTGCTGGAGTGAGTACTACCCCACTCCTGCGCCCTGAGACCCTTTTCTACCCTGGCCAAAAGCCTCAAAGCTCAAGGAACAGTGAGGAAATAGAGTCCCAATCTGCCAGATGCATTCAGAAGCCATGCCAGGTTTTCCTCTCCTCCTCTGTTCCTCATTCCCCAGCTGGCCATGTGGTATATGATGCCAGAAAGATGAAAGGCCCAAACTGCCAGTTGGGGGGATTTGTGGAAGCTTTGTCCCTTTCCACAGGCGGATGCTCTCTTCGAGAGCTCAGTGAGAAGGGCCAAAACCCAGGCTGCCAGACCCCGGAGAGGCCCTCCAATCCGCCCACTTTCCCTGTTGACGACCCTGTGGAGCACATAGACTATAGGAAGCAGAGAGCCAGCTTTCCTGAAGGAAGGAACAAGGGCACACTCTCCTGTAACTCCAAGTCCCGTACTGAAAAAGGTTATTCTGAGAGGAAGATTCTGCATTCCCCAAATTCTGCCTGTTTACAGTCTTCTGACTACCCCACTTTTTCCTGCCATACTCCTTCCCGGTCACCCTGTTCTTCTGAAATCCTCCTACCTGGCCAGATTCAATTGTACCAAAAACAACCTTCAAAGGTTTTTGTAGAAACTATTGAGGTTTCAAAGGGTGATAAGGCTTGTGATACGCAGAAATTACCAGAGGTCTCCACTGTCACTCAGATCTATTGCCCCCAAAGATGGAACCAAAACTGGGGGTACAGGTCTATGGAAATGCCCATGCAGAATCCGTCATCCCTCCATCAGATGCCTCTGAATAAGGGATCTGGTTTTGCGACAGGCCATGTGGTCTTTGATGCCAGGCAACTCAGACTAAACAAGGAACAAGCCAGAAGCTATGTCCCCAGAGCTTCCTAAGGCCCTGAAACCCCTCTGACTGTTCCAAGGAAAGGCAGAAGGAAGACTGGGGATACCAGTCCATGATGAAGACTTGGGAGAAAAGCACAGCAATAAAGGGACAGGTATAAAAAGGAAACAGATTTGCATGGTGGTATTCAGGTGCAGTGAAGCCCAAAACCTGATTAGTCTCGGTGATCAGAGATTTGTCTGGACCAGATCTTTGAGGTAACTGCCCTTTCTTACACCTCCATCTTACTGGGATCATATTAAGCAGCCAAATGGCCTCTATGGGGCTGAGGGAGGGAGGTGGCACAAAGGTGGAAGATATAGGATGATAGGATTTGGAGCTAGAAAGGACTTACAGATAATTTGATCGAACTTCATGATTTCAAAGTGAGGAAACAGAGGACTTGCCTAAGGTCACCCATGTAAGTAGCAGAGCCAGTGGTGGTTCTATTGATCTCAAATTTAAATCAATTGGTTTGAACTAAATGGCCAATGATGTCTTTTCCAGCTCTCAAATTCTGTGATTGTGTAAAATACAATGCTCTTTCAATTGCATAGATTATCCTACAATAAGGCCCAATGAACCGAGCTCTGGGGATTGCTCTACTATTAAAAATACAGCATAGAGACCACACTAAATGTAGATTCTGTCAGTACCCTCATCTGTCAAGGTCCAGGACTTTCTCTTCCCTTTCCCAATTCTGGGCTCCATTTGCTTCCTTTGAGAAGGCAGAATCCTCCAGCTGCCATCCACATTTCCTTAGGGAGTCTTAGTTCTGAGACAGAGAGTACTGGGCCAAAGAGCCCTGTATTAAAAGGGCTTTATTAAAGGTCAGCTATGAGTCTCAGTGGATAAAAATACTGGGCCAAGATCAGTAAGACCTGAGTTCAAATTTGGCCTTAGATCTTTATTAGCTATATGGCCATGACCAAGTCATTTGACTTCTATCTCAGCTTATTTTGCAAAATGGGGATGATAACCTACCTCACAGGGCTGTAGGGAGAACCAAATGAGATTTGTAAAGCACTAAGCAGAGCACCTGGCACACTGTAGGTGCTTAATAAGTGATTGTTCCCTTCCCCCTTTTCTCTTCCTCCAAGACAGCAAAATATTTATCTGGATATTTAGACCCACAACATAAATCTTTTTAATCTTGACTGAAGTGCTTATTTAATCCTCAGCTGCAGCCTCTTCCCTATGAGGATAGTACAAAAATCCCTAGATTCTGGAGCCAGAAGACCTGAGTTAAAATCCAGTCTCTGTTCAACCTTAGACAAGTCACTTTCCCTACTTGTAAAAGATAGATTGTGGTCCCTTTTGTCTCTTGCCTATTATAAATCCTATGAACCATAGCATAGAACCAAATTTGACCTTAGCCAGCCAAAGGATTTTGCTTAAAACTGGTAGGTGTTTTCTACTTGGAGTCCTTTGAATCTAAAAGGACAGGAATATCAAGTCTTGCTCCTTGTCAAGTCATTTGTTAACCATTTATTAAGTGTCAGACACTCAGCTAAGTTCTAGGAATGCAAAAAAAGGCAAAGCAATTTTGCCATCAAAAAGCATCCACTCTAGGAGCAGCTAGGTGGGACAATGGATAGAACACCAGCCCTGAAGTAAGGAGGACTGTGTGACCCTGGGCAAATCACTTAACCCCAACTGCCTGGGTGGGGGGAAGCATCCATTCTAGTGCAGAAATAACACATAAATAACCAGGTACATACAGGATCCATACAGGGTAAAGGTAATCTGGGTAGAGAAGGTACTAAATGCTGGGCACCACACTACTACCACAGAAGGCACATGGGATTTGAACGTTCCTGAAGACAACAGTGATTTTCCTTTGTTGGGGGGTTCCCTGCCCTGCCCTTGTTTTTCCATTTGCTGAGTTCCTGCTATCATCCTTCCATTTTCTCAGTTCCAGTAGCCTATCCCTTTACTTTGTCTCTTAGATCTCTTTGTGATACTAATTTGAATAGTTCACTTGGACTTCTGGTCATCAATAGTGAACATCAATTTGTTTCAGTAGCCTGATTCTGCCTACCACCACCCTGCTTCTATTAGTATCCTAATCTTTATGTTCTTAAGTACTTTATGTTCTCATTACAATTTACAGAGAGCTGTGTCTAGATTAAAGAGCACCTATTTGGAGCCCTGAACTTTGGCGGACCTTATCCTCTTCTCTGAGCACATTACGGTCCTAACCTTTCCCATCTGGTCTAGTGTAGAGACTAACCCAAGCCCTAGTTTATTACAAACACTTGATTTTCTATCAAAGCATTGAGTTTAAAGGGACCTTTCTAGTGTGCCAATTTTCTCGTATGAAAAAAGACAACTTTGTGTAACTTAAAACTCTTGGAAAATAGCTTGAGACACACAGAAATTGAAACATATCCATGACCACACAATTTGAGAAGCATTTGAACCTGATTCCAAGTTTGTCTCTCTAGATCCAAACAGGAAAACTGAGGCTGATATGTCCAGGTTCACTCAGTTTTCCTAGTTCTGACCATGATTATAATGGGGAAACCAGGGACTGAGCTAGTCAGTGATATCTTAAAAAACTGTAGAAAAGGGGAGAGCTGGCAGAAATAGAGGGCATATATATGTGAGATGGAGAGGTGTAAGTTGATAATTAATACCAACAATTCAATGCTGGTTCAGGTATCAGATTTAGTCATTAATAGTTTCTATAATTTTTAGCAATAAGTCAACAGTGAAATGCCCTAGAGATATATGCTTGGCCATATTTAATTTAATATTTTTATCGGTGCCTAGGATGGATGACATGTTTACCAAATTTATAGGTGACAGATATCTGAAAGGATTGCATAACTGAAATCAGGATAGTCAAGACTCTTAATAGATTAAGCCTTGGTTCAATCTAACAGTGATAAATATTCCATCAACCAATTAAACAAATACTAGCAATTTGTCAGAAAAAAATTTGGTGGGAATGGGATTAGTGGATTGTAAAATCCCTCACTGTGGGGTGTGGGAACTTTATAGATTATAAAATGAGTGTGATAAATCAGCACACAAACAAACAAAAATATCCTGGGATTTTAGGATTCATTAAGACAATAGTTTCCAAGAATAAAAAAAAAAAGAGTTTGGTTAAGAAGGACATTGATGAGATAGAGGGAATTAGAAGCAACAAGGTAGCACAATGAATATAGCACAAGATAGTCAAGGTAAACAGGATTTGAAATATGACTGCAAATACATTTGGTTATGACCCATACTAAATCATTTAACCTCTGACTCCCTCTTTTTCTCACCTGCAAAATGAAGATACAAATAGCTACCTCCAAAATTGTTCTAATAAGTAAACTTTCAGGGTTATTCTGAGGATAAAATGTAAAAGTGCACAGTGATTTGCAAACCTTAAAGCACTACATAAATGTTATAATAAGTTTATTATTACTATAATGATCCAAAGAAAGGCAACCAAGAGTGTGAAGGATACTTTGAGCTAATAATCAGCTAAGGGAACTGGGGATGTTTTAACCTGGAAAAGAGATGATTAGTTTTGTTTGGGCTCTACAGGGCAGTATCAAGATCAATGGATGGAAGTTTAAAACATACTTTATAAAAATGCTTAATGTCAGGAAAAAAACCTCCCTAATTATTGTTTAGTCATTTCAAAGTATTTGTGACCCCCTTTTGGATACATAATTTTTTTTTTTGGCTGAAGGATCAGAGATACTGGAGTGGTTTCCTATTTCCTTTTCCAGTTCATTTTAAGTAATTTTGAGGCAAGCAGAGTTAAATGACTTGTTCACGGTCACAATAAGTGTTTGAGGCCGAATTCGGAGTCTTCCTGACTTTGGGGCCCAGTATTCTCCCACTGTGCCACCAAGGCGCTCTTCCTATTTAGAGCAGTCTAAAATTGGAATGGACTACCTGGACTACTACTACCTCATACTACCAGCTAGGTGGTGCAGTAGATAGAGCACCACTCCTGATTTCAGGAGCACCCGAGTTCAAATATGGTCTCAGGAACTTAACACTTCCTAGCTGTGTGACCCTCAACCGTAGCCTCGATGATTACTTGGACAATATTTTTATAATGAGAATTGTATTTGAGGTTAGAGTTGGACTTGATGGCTTCGGAGGTCCCTGGAAACTATAAAATTCAGTTTATCTGTCTAGGACACTACCGTAACTAGACAGTAGGGGGCAGCAGAGGAACAACTGGCCTGAAAAGAGACCTCCCATGAATGACTTCGGTACCCAGATCTGTTCTAGCATGCACCCCTAGCCTTCCTATAAAGTAAATTCTGAACATGGTTTTTACTGGGAAAAACTGGATGAATGGGAGGGAAAAACGATGACAGACTTTAATTTCTAGGACGATTCAAAAACGTCTTTGGATCCTGTAGCTAGGGAAGAGGAACCAAGGAATGGGGTGGGGCCAGAACTTTCCGAGTGAACAGTCCAAGCAGAGAGGGGTGTAACCTCAGGTAAAAGGGGCGTGTCCAAGTGGAAATAAGGAAGTTACCCATAAGATTTTCTCCTAAGCTTTCTCCCGCTCGCTCTTCCCTCCCGGCGGTCGCCTGAAGTCCTTTGCCATCAACTCCTCCCCACCCAAAGCCGGTAAGCGAAGGGAACAATTAAAGGCTGATTAAAAAAAGTTTCTGGCTCTGGACTGCAGTGAATCCGGGGCTGAAACTGGGGTAGGGGTGGGAAGTAAAACAGCTTAAAAAAAAGCTTGTCAGATGTCTAACTGCTACTTAGAGGACTTGAGAGTTTGCATGTTGAGGGGAAGGGGGTTTAGTGACATACTTTGAGGAAAGGGTGAAAACTGAGAATATCTGTGCACTTTACTTTTAAATAAAGATCTCCTGGGCATAGGAGTTCCTAGTATTGTGAGTAGGTTAGGTTGAAGAGGAAGGAGTGGGTGGTCTGAACCAGGTTTTTAGAATGAACTGAGCCCCATTTTCCCTTCTCCCCCCACCCCGTCGTGTGCCCAGCCTCGGCCCCCATATGGCTTCCGCGGTCTGGGGGGGCACCCCCTGGTGGGGTCCGCCACCCCCAGCCCCTGCTCGTCCCGTCACGGACCTAGACTTCTGCTCTGGAGCTCAGCTGCAGGAGCTCACTCAACTGATCCAAGAGTTGGAGGTTCAAGAGAGCTGGCACAGCGGGCCAAAGCCCGGGGCCGACCTCCTCCGGGCTAAGGACTTTGTCTTCTCTCTGCTCAGTAAGTGTCACCTTTGGTCCCTCCTGTCCTCTTTCCAGGACTTCCACACTTGGTTTCTATCCTATAGAGAGTCTCTACTGACCCTCTACCCCTTATACTCAGGTCTCATCCACCGCCGGGACCCCCGGGTTCCTGAGCGAACAGAGCTTCTGCTCCTCCGCGGCGGGGTCCGCGAGGGCTCTCTCGACCTGGGGCCCGGATCCCTGGGCCCCTACGTCCGGGGGCCCCACTACGATGCCGCCTTCACACTCCTGATACCATTGCTTTGGCTGGACTGTGAAGGAGTGAGGCCCTACCTTGAGCTGGAGTCAGGCAGTGCGTGGCTCCGCCTTCAAGCGCCGGTGGGCGGGGCCTCAATCCTGGAGGCGTGGCACGACTGCCTAGGGCCCTCCGCCCCGGCGGGGCTGGGCGGGAAGGGGACAGTAAAAGAGGCGTGCCCATTGGAGAAGCTTCCGTGTGATGTCACAATGTCCGAGACTGCGGCGGCGTTCCCGCCGTTGCTGGAAGACTTCGATCCCAAGTCGCCCGCGGAGGAGCGGCGCGGTGACTTGAGGGATTCGGAAAAAATAGACTTACTGAAGGATCCGCACAGTGACGTCACAGAGCAACTCCCTGGACAGCCAGTCCAAGAGCCTGAGGGGCGGGGCGCCCAGGAAAACTGGCCTGCTTTGTGCCCCACCCAAGTGGCTGCCTGGTTTTTTTCTTTGCTATCTGCTGTAGCTGTCTCCTTGACCCCGGACCCCGGTGCCCTACGCCTGGTCCATGCCTCCCGCCATGCGGGGGTCACTACTATCCTTCTGTCCACTCCAGGCCCTCCCTCTCGGCTCTTACTCTTTGATTTGGTGCCAGGGGTCTCCGTGGCCGGTTGGCCGGGGAAAACCCGGACCTACGCCTGGATGGGTTCCGTGGCCGCTGGCCCTACCTCCTACTATCTTGTGCCGGGCTACCGAGCCAAAAAGGAGGATGGGCTCTGCTGGCGGATTTGCTTTGCCCGCCAGGAGCTGGCGCTCAAAGCCCGTATCCCCCAACCTCTGCTCCAAGCACACGCAGCTGCCCAGGCCTTGCTGCGCCCCCTGGTGGCCGGGGCCGGCTGCGCGGCTCCCTACCTCTTGCGGACTCTGCTCTACTGGGCCTGCGAGCGACTTCCAGCCCTCTATTTGGGGCGTCCAGAGAATGCCGGGGCCTGTTGCCTGGGGCTGCTTGACGAGTTAAGTCGCGGGCTCGAGGCTGGGGCACTGCCCCACTACTTTCTGGAAGGACAGGAACTGGCGGCCGGGGAAAGGGCCACGGAGCTGGCCGGGGCTCTCGCCCGACTCCGGGGGGACCCTGCGGGGGCTCTCCGAACTGCGGTGGAGGAGGCCAAGACTGCGCGGAAGGGGGGCGGGGTGGTGGGCGGGGGGGCATTAAAATAAATGCGGCTGGATGGAGAATTACTTCTTTTTCAACCTTCATTCCCGTCTCTCTCCAACCAGTGACATAACTCATTCGGGGAGACCTAGTCCTCGAATTTTCCGAGTCTGCTGGATGTCTTGGTTCTGCCCCGAAAAAAAATGCTTAATCCCGTCCTCACTACCACCACCTCCACCCCAAAACATCTGCCATCGAGACCCTGATCCAGGGACTCCTCATTCCTTCCTCCATTCCTGCCCTCTCACAACCTCTCTTAGAATTTCTCTAATTATGACCCTAGCTGGAAGCCAAGTAAAAGGGTGAAGGGGAGATGCTGACACAGCATGAGAGAGGAAAGATGGAGCCTGGCCAATTGGTTAGGTTGGAAATAGAACAGTTTGCCACCCCCTGGCAATGGGTTCCTTCCCCATCTCTGCTCCACATGCACTCCCCTCCCCCCGCTAAAAAGCTCTATCTTCAGCTAGCCCCTACCCCTTTTCTCATGCAGACCTCCCCCCCCCCCCAGTCAAAACTCTGCACCTTGTTCCCACTCCTGGGAGTCATGACTAGCTTGTTTGTTCCCTCCCTATATCCCCAACCACTTCCATTTCCAGGTCCTCCAACGGATCCAGGAGTCCCTTTCCACCGCCCCCCTCCCTTTTTTTAATGCTGTCTCCGCCCCCTGTCCCGCCCTCGGGTAGGGTTCTTGGGCTGAGGTGGGGGAGCAGGACGCGAGCTTGCGGCTGCCGCTACGGCTGCCGTTACTGCTTCTGCTGCTTGGGTTTGCTTTCCAGTCAATCCTGCTGCTGAGGCCTGGAGTGCCGCCATCGGAGGACTGGGGACTCCCTGTGAACCCACCCCTATTTCCTTGGGGGGAGGGATAGAGAGCATCGAGGTGAATCGCGCGGGGAACCCTCTGCTGACAGGGGGACAGTGAGGGAAGAGAATGAGAGCCTGAGCCATCCATCACTGCCGGCAGCAGGATCAACAGGACAGGTTTGGGGGTCTCAGGAAAGAAAGTGGGGTGCAAGTAATTGCTTAGGAACGTGAAAGGGGATCCTGGGGAGTGCAGCACCGCGAGGGAGGAAGTACAAAAGACAACTTAGTCTGGGGAATACCAAGGAGAAAGTGGGGTGCAACACTTTGAAGTAGCTAGCTGGAGGTCAAATAGCTCCATATTCTGGAAGACTGCATCAAGATTCCCCAATAATATTTTGTGAGATATCCAGAGTGAAGTTAAAGACTCATTATTTTGCGGTGACAGGATGTAAGAAGGGACCTCCCATGCCCACTGCACCTTGATAACCCCTAAGGTGCTGGAGCTGGAAGGGCATGTTTTAAAGCGCCAGGGAAGTAGAGGTAAGGATAAGTTTAGAGGATACAGCAACTAGGGTCTTTGGGGGTTTGAGGTGGTGGAGTGTTAACTTAATGAAAAGGGGATGATTTGGAAAGAAGCTCAGGACCCTCGCAAATGGAACCTCCCAGAAGTTCTGAGCTATAGGTTTTGATGAGAAGTGATGAGAAAAGGTAGAAGATACATTCCACTTTGGGGACTAAAGGGTGGCAAAGAGGACCCCTAATTCCCTTTAACCTCACAGCTGCTGCACCAAGTGTTGCTGCTCGCCATAGAAGAGTTGGGATGTTGTAGTCCTCACCCTTTTAGATTTCTTTATCTGACTAGGTGGAGTTGTGAGATTCATTTCTATTATTTCCCAAAGTGAATTAAGGTTTACAAAGTCTGGGCAGCAGAGATTATATGGAGAGATGCAGAAAAACCCAGAACCTTGGAGTTACATCGATTTAAGGCCAGGACTGTGAAGGAAAGGAGAGAAAAGCTGGGGCTACGAGGAAGGGGAACCCAGGGGATTGACTCCAAGAGCTGGGCAATCGCAAAGCTTGAACCAAGAAGAGTTTAAGGATTCCCTTCAAGTTAAGGGATTACAGGGGGAAAGGGCAATTGAAAGGGTCCCTTTTGAGGTACTTAGGAGGGCTTATTGGGGTACTACTACTTGACGGCAAAGAATCCAGGAACGCAGGAGGAGTATATGGGATAAATTTGTTTTCATTTTTGGGGTGAGAGCATTCTGGGAGCTAGCTTGAGGATTGTGTCCTATTAAGGAACCTCCATATACTTTGGGTTGTATATCTCCTTTGTGAGAGTGGCAGAGTTAAGGGACATCATAGGGAGATTCGACTGTCCCCTAAACGGAGGGAAGGTGGTTGGAGATGGCGGCGCTGGCCAGCAGTCTGATCCGGCAGAAAAGAGAGGTACGAGACCCTGGGACAAGCCGACCGGTGTCAGCCCAACGGCGAGTGTGTCCGAGGGGTACTAAGTCCTTGTGTCAGAAACAGATATTGATTCTGCTCTCCAAGGTCCGTCTGTGTGGGGGGCGACGGGCGCGGCCGGACAGGGCACCGGGTGAGTGATAACAGTTGGGGTTTGGGGCTCCTGAGTAGGTTGAGGTGAAAGCTAAAATAAAGGTGAAATCTCGGGAAAGAAAAACTAGATACCTGGGAGAGCAGCTGAGCGAGGAGAACCAGGGAAGGCTGGACGAAAATATTTTAGAGGGCTTAGTTGACTCTTGGATAAGATAGACGAAAACTCCCTACTGAGAAATGGGCAATGAGGAGACTACAATTTCAAATATTCTCCCTTTCTGCTGCTCCTCAGTTTCCTTTCTCTGCACCCACATAATCCTGATACTCTCTAAAGCTAAGGGAAAAGTGAGGGTTTTAACGGAGTTTAAATCCCGATCCTCTTAGGAACTCAAGCATCCAGTGTCCCCACTCCCTTTCAGCATTGCCTGGCCCTATATGTGCATTTTTCTTCCTATCCTTTTGCTGCTTTGCTAAAAGCCCCTAACTGAGAGTACCGAGGACTCAGAACGCTTGGGTCACACAACCTGGTTTCCTCGATTCTGCGACGCCCTTTTCTTTTTTCCCCTGTTTAGCTGGTCATCCCATTCGCCTTCCTCTACTATTTTGTTACCCCGATTTCTAGCTTGGATCTTTCTCGTTCTGGTTCTGAGACAACCTTCCGAACTCTCCCTAGGGTGTCCTTGCAGATCAGCCCTTCCCCCATCCCTGCCTCCTAGCTTCCTCCCCCGCTCCCCACTCTGCTCTCCCTGTCCGATCTCAGAATTCTACTGTGTCCTCTCCCTTTCCCCTCCTTCACACCCAGGGGACGGAACCAGGAATGTCTTTTGGAATCTCCTCCCTAGTTCTTTTCACACCCCTAACTCCTGCTTCCCTCAAGAACACAAAGCCCTGGCACCGCTGGACTGGCTGCCCCTCCCCACGAGAACCCAGGTTTCAGAACAGAACGTGGGGGAATTAGAGGGATGAGGTGGGGTGGGGGACTCGGACTGGAAAGACTGCTTGGGACTGTACCACTCGCAGATGAGCAGGGGGTACTACATGAAATTCCCTTTGAGGACTTATACTGTGAGAAAAAGGGGTGAAGAAGAGACCACCATGTCTCAAAAAGAGGAGCTTTCCCTGTCCTCCCTTCCCCATTTTTCCAAATTAATTACAGAGGGGTAGTGAACAACCTCCACCCCAAGTTCTCGTTTAATTATTCCTCTTCCCACCCACTCTGCCTTTTTCTGTGGTACAGTCCAGAGCCCACCCTCTGGAAATGTCCCTTTTGCCCTTCTATTCCACACCCCTCTAGCCCTTCCACACATTTATGCACAGTCTTTCAGTTACACTCATCCTTTGTGTGCACTACTATAATCTTTCCTCCCCCATTTGGAAGTCCGGGGTCCTTAATGCTAATAAGGATTGGAGAAGGACTGGATTCCCCTATTTCTGGTTCCCCAGAAAGACAGGCTTGTGGCAGGCTGATTAGTGGCACAGATGACCAGGCAGACGGCAGAGGCCCAAGCCAGGCTGGGCAGCATCAGGTGCTGAGTCAGCGAACCTAATTCCAGCAGTCAACTCCCTTCCCCCATAGCTTATGTAGCCCCCTTCCCCCACCGTACAATCTGTGGTTACCCACTACAAAAACTAGTGGTTCTTTGTAGTGACAAAGTCTTTTCCTCTTATCATAAATCCTTCCCCTCCCCCTCCAACTCAGCTATTGAGTAGGAACTAAACTACTAATAAATTTCAATAAATTAAACTAAGAGCCAATGGTGGGGGCAGGGACAGGGTGCAAAATTCCCCAGGAGACTGAAAGGCCAAAGCTAAAGGGTTATATTCAATGGGTCTATGAAAGAGCCGTTGACCTTAGTTCTCCCTAATTACTTTCCCCACTTTCCTCACCCCCCCCCATTTCTAGGATCAAACTTAGAAAGAAAAATCTTTATTAAAATTAATATCAAGTTCTTCCTATCTCTTTCTCCTTAGAACCCCAGCTCAAAGGCATCATCACAAAGCTTTTCTGCCGTCAAGGTTTCTATCTCCAGGCCAATCCAGATGGGAGCATCAATGGGACACAAGAGGATACCAGCTCCTTCAGTGAGGGGGAGAAGGGAATTTGGGGAATGGGGAGAGTTAGAAAGGAAGAAAGACGTGCTTAGGGCTTCTCTTCTCTCACTGTACTCTAAGGCACTGGCAACCGGGCCCCTGAAGAAATAGTTTATTCCCTGTCTACCCAGTAACTTTCCAATCTTGTTTCTGTTATTGACATCCATGAGTGGGGATGGGCCAGAGTAGAGTAGCTGTCCCTGGAATAGAACTGATGGTAGGGTGAAATAATGAGAGGCTCAGGGTTTTATTGTTTGGTTGGTTGAGTTTTTTTGAGGAGGTGGGCACAAGACATCCTAAGGATTGAGGGGTCAGAGGTTAGATGCCTTGGCTCTCTAACTCTCATTCTACCCTCCAGCTCAGTTTAACCTGATCCCTGTGGGTCTCCGAGTTGTCACTATCCAGAGCACCAAGCTGGGGCACTATGTAGCCATGAATGCTGAGGGGCTACTCTACAGTTCGGTGAGACTCTCCTCACTTTCCTCTGTCCTGGTGAAAGACCTAGCTGGGACCCTTCTCTCGGTCACTTTCCCTGGTAATCCCACAATTGACCCTCTTCTCAATCCTTCAGATCCTTTAGACACTCTACAACAGTCATCAGTCTCAAAATCATTTCCCTTTCTGAATCCCCTAATTTTTTCCTAAGATTTTCCTTCCCATATCCTATTGGGCCATTTTTGAGCTCTTGTCTCAATAACCTTCATCATATCCATTCACCTCACAAGAGGTTCTTGAGAGAGATAATTTCCAGATTTCTTTAGTCTTTGCAAAGGACATCCTCACAACTACATGCCAGGACCCCATGTGGCTTCTCTTCTCTCAGTATCTCTCTATATGCCCAGTTTTAGTTATGACTAGGAGAGCCAGACAGGGCATGTGGAAAGAGAGATCTGAGTTCTTCCATAACTCTGCCAGTAATGCATTCCTTGACCAAATAATTACACTCTCTGAGACTCATCAACAAAAAGAGAAGTTGGACTAAAATATCATAGAATCCTAGAACTCAAGCCAGAGGGGACTTTAGCATCCATCTGTTCCATTCCTCTCCTTTTACAGGTGAAGAAACGGAGGACTAGGGAAGTTAGTTATTTGCCCAAGCATTTCTTTATTCCTATTGTTCCCCTCCAGTTTGGAGCCGGGAATCCACTAGAGTACAAGTTGTCAAACTTTTTGCTTCTGTTTTACAATCTTAAAAGTTTCTATTAATAAGCCAAAGAGTTTTTGTTTGTGTGGGTTACATCAATAAATATTTAACATGCTAAAAATGAAAACATAAGTTTTAAAAGATATTTATTAATTCATTTAAAATAGTAAAACTAAACCTAGTACATGTTAAACATGTTAGGACAGCTAGGCGGTTGTGGATAAAGCACCAGGCCTGATATCTGATTTTACAGGATTCATCTTTCTGAATTAAAATTGGGCCTCAGATACTAGCTCTGTGACCTTGGGCAAGTCACTTCATCCTGTTTGTCTCAGTTTTCTCATCTGTAAAATGAGCTGGAGAAGGAAATGGCAAGCCGCTCCAATATCTTTGCCAAGAAAACTTTAAATGGGGTCATGAAGAGTCTGATATGGTGAATATCAAACATATGTTAATCGATATGACAATTTTTTTTGAAAAATAACTACATTATCCAAAACATAAAAAACTTAGTGAAAAAATAGCATTATTTTACATATTTTTGCAAATCTCTTTAATGTCTGGCTTAATAGAAAACAACTAGATTTTCTTATATACTTTTGTATTCAATTTGTTGTGATTTTTTTTGGTTAAAGTGGAGTGGGCAGCTAAGTGGCACAGTGGATAGAACACCAGTCCTGGAATCAGAATGGCCTCAGATACTTGACACTTATTAGATGTATGACCTTGGGCAAGTCACAAAACCCTCACCAAACAATATAGCCTCACCAAAAAGAATAAAAATAAACTATATGAAGACAATATATCCTCACATGGTAAGAAGTTGAAAAATCAAGGTGTATTTTAATAGTCAAATAATTTTTTAGCATTATTATAAAAACAGTTTGGGAGCTTGAGACCTCTCCTCACTGAAGGACTCCCAAGGATCTGCAGACCACACTTAGAGAACTATTATAGTAGAGGAAAAGGAAGGGATTAGTTAGAGTGAGAGGGATAGGAGTCAGGTTGGATAATTAGCTATAGCAACACACAGAAATCCACCCTCAAATCTACAGGCATTTGGGCTCAAAGAGCTCACTTTTATTTCATGCCCTCAGCACTTAGAGGATTTGATTCCATATGTA
This sequence comes from Sminthopsis crassicaudata, assembly GCF_048593235.1. Taxonomy (NCBI): domain Eukaryota; kingdom Metazoa; phylum Chordata; class Mammalia; order Dasyuromorphia; family Dasyuridae; genus Sminthopsis; species Sminthopsis crassicaudata. Next base: position 296,135,424 of record NC_133620.1, read on the forward strand.
GATTTTATGTATCATTTCTCAAAGGGGGAAGGGGAGGCTCAAGCCTGAGGAACATCAGCCTCTTGCACAATAATATCAATTTCTCTTTCTTCTTCTCTGCCTTTGTTTTTTTCTTTCTGTGACCTTATCCTCAAGCCACACTTTACAGCAGAGTGTCGCTTTAAGGAGTGCGTCTTTGAGAATTATTATGTCCTCTACGCTTCTGCCCTCTACCGCCAGCGTCGTTCAGGCCGAGCCTGGTATTTAGGTTTGGACAAGGAGGGCCATGTCATGAAGGGAAATCGAGTCAAGAAGACCAAAGCGGCTGCCCACTTTGTGCCTAAGCTCCTCGAAGGTACGAACATCTCAGGGATGAGAGAGTCTGTCATGTCAAATACATTTCCACTACCACAGAAAAGATCCTGTCTATCTTCACATCCTAGGAGGGTTATATATCAAATATTTCAAACTAGGTCGTAACAAAAGGAAGTCTTGTCATGATAGGGAGGCATGCTCTTTATTACTATGTATGGCAAAGCTTCTGCTTTTGTTTGTATGTGTTTTGCTTTTTTTTTTTTTCAATGAAAACATTTTATATTGTGACAGAAAAGTTGTATAATGATAATAGAAAGACAGACTCTGTTGGGGCAGGGGTGAGAAGGGCTGATCTATAAATACTAAATGCTTTTAAAATGGGGTATACAAGATAAGGGAGGGGGAAAAGAATTGAACTAGATTATTTCCGAATTCTAAGATGTGCTCTGTCCAGGGCCCACTTGGAGGGAGGAGGGAAATTAGTAGAAATAGAGGTCAACAGTAGCAACACAGAAAGAAGTCAACCAAGTATCAAAACAGTGGCATCTTCATAGAACCAGAAAATTATAGGTTTTAAAATTAGAAGGATCCTTAAAGATCATCTAATCTATCTATCATTTTGATCAAAAAAGGCTATGGTAATATCTTCCTTTATATTTCTCCATTGCTTATTTCTGTGTTTCTTGGTCCCTGACTATTTCTCTTTCTCTGTTCCATCCTTCTCACAGTGGCCATGTACCGGGAGCCTTCCCTGCACAATGTACCTGAGACATCGCCTGCAAATGACAAGCCTCCTCCAGCCTCTTTGCCTCCTGAAACATAACCCTGATATCTGGGACCACCCCTCAAGTCTTCCATCAAGACAGCCATACAGATCCCAGACTGAGCTAGTCATTCTGGTCTCTCATCCTGTTGCATTCCTTCCTTGCCACTCCCCTGCCACAAGCCATAAATCCCTAATTTAAAATATTTCTAACTTTCCTTAGGCAATGTAGGGAGGACTACAAAAGTGTGGCCATTATAGGTAACCCAGCCTTATCAGAAAGATTATGTATTGTTTGTAACTTTTGGGCTGTTGCTGCAAAACTGAAATTCTAGTAAGATCTGCTTTTCTGACAATTTTCTGTATCAAAGAACCCTTACAGAGGATTTGAAACATTGCTATGTCATTAAGGGGCCTAATTAATATGTTTTTTTGTTTTTTTTTCATTTTCTACTCAAGCTTTCAGAAAACTTCCTGAGAGATGAAGCTGTGGGTACTAAATAAGGATAGACAAAACCTGTTTTCTAGGGTCCTTTGCCATTTTACATAACCACAGAGCTACAGTCAACTAGAGCACAGTTCTTTTACTCTGGATTACCTCCCTTCCCCCAGATTTCTGACTTTGTTCTGGATATATTCCGAAATCTAGATCCCACCCAGAGTCAATTTGCCATCAAAATCGTCTTTATTACGGTATCAGCTATTCTGAGTCATTGAAGATTAATAATGTTGATAAAGATTGATTCTTGATCTAGATATGGAAGAACCCCACAACAAGAACACAGCATAGACATTGTCTTGGTCTTCACTGAGCTCCACTGTAAACTATCACTATCCTGACATCTGGCCTGCAGGCACCTAGTTCTAGAATCTGTTCTACTGACTTAGGGTTCTAGCTTATAGCTGAAATTATTCCCTCTCCTTAGTTGGAGCTAGAGTCTGAATAGCCACATGCTTGCACTAGGAGGCATTCTAGACAATGGATCACACTTATACCATAAATGCTATTTGTGGTCCAGAAAGATTACATTACATATGGATCAAAACCCATGTCCTTTGTCTGTAGAAAGTTTTCTAAAAAACCTTATTCTTCCATATAGGGGAAAAAACCCAAATCCATCCTCTTTTTAAATGCACTTTCTAAAGCTTAGGATTCAATCTCTCCCTAAACATAGCTAGTTGCAGGGCAAAAGGACTGGGGAGTCTAAGGGTAAGGAGATGGCAAAATTCCTGTTTAATGAACTTTCAGGGTGAAGGCACAGAGACCCTTGGGTGAGAGGGAGGAAAACATCTGGAGGTGGAGACTATGAGAACAAATTCTTATTATATGGAAATATGAATACTTAGCTACCTCACTAGGGACTTCTTAGGGGTCCTCCATAAATATAATGAAATTGTCACTGGCTGTGATGGAAAGAGGATAATGAGCCAACTGGTCCAAGCTGTGCATAAAAGAACAAATAAGGAACCATCTAAATCAGCAATAACATTCTTATCTTGGTCAAGAAATGTTAGGGAACTTTGGTTCTAAATCTCATTTCTCCCAAATTTTAAACCTGGGTTTTCTAAGAATTTTGCTAGGGAATCAAAATCTTTGGAAGATCTTAACCAATCTTGAAAGGCTTCAAGTATGCCCCAGACAGAGTTTGTTCAAATTGTCAAGTTGTATTCAGGCTGATGAACTTTGCAGGTAAGGCCAGTTTCAAAGGCTATTTGCTAAATTGCAAGGAGGTTTGTAATTTATAGTGGAGTGCTCAAACTGCTGAGATCACAAATCCTTGGAATTATGGAAAAAATATTGAAATAATGAATGTGGTTGTAAATCACACTTCAACTAGGTTGAACCAAAGAAAGGGATGCTTGGCAGATGGAATAAATAAGCCTAAAATGAGAATAGACCTAATCAGTTGAGGAGTACAGGGGAATAGGGGAGTTGTACTCCAATTCCCTAGGAACATCAGGAAGAAACTAAGGCAATGATGGCAACACATAGGAATCACTAGGAGAAAGAATATTGAATGAGGGATTATCTCTCAGAATCTATTTCAACCTCCCCAGATTACTACATGATTGATGAAACCTCAATCCCATCCAATGCCCTACTATCACAGACACCAACTGCCCATGAATCCTCTTGCTCCAAGAACAAGGGTCTTTCTCTTGCTCATTTCCTCTATTAAAGGCAATTTGTACAATTTCTATGTCTGTTCTGGAACTGGGAAAACTGGGAGTTTCGATTGGGAAAGGGTAGCTGAGCAGGAGATAAAATTACTTTTAATGTTCAGAGCAGGGGACAAAAGAAACGACATGACAGAAAAAGTTTTAGAGCTAGGGTCCCAGCAGCTGCAGACATGTGAACAGGTGCACATTCCTAAACTCCTAGTCATTTCCTCTGCCACCGGATCCCAGCTCACTTGGGTTGTGGAGCCAGTCTAGGGAGAGCAGAGGACAGTGGAAAGCATGACCCCAGGAGTGTGGTTGCTGGGAGCCCTAGGGGTCCTGTTCTTCATGGACGGTAAATAATGGGAACTTTGGGTACTGGGGTGAGTTAGGTTACTGAGAGGGGAGACTGCAGGTGTGATGACTGGGGGCCTTCGTGGTCCTGTTCTTAGGGGCAAGCGGCACTTTGGGCGAGGGTCAGCTCCTGGAAAAGCTTTTCTCGGGTTACGATAGCACTGTGAGGCCCGCCCGGGACCCTAGAGACCGCGTGCCCGTCAGCATCGGCCTAACTCTAGCGCAGATCATCAGCTTGGTGAGCTAGAGGGATCGGGCTGGGGTTGGAGGTGGGATAAGAGCAGAAGGCACTCAGCCCAAAGAGGGAAAGATTAGGATTTAGAAACAGAACTCACGGATTCATGGGGGAGGGGAACCAGCAGGAGGAGCTTAAGGATCATTTCTAAATGTACGTAGAAGGGGTGGAGTCTGAAGCTGGCGTGACCAGTGACAAGGGGCGAGGCTATCCATGAAATGGGCGGTGCGGTGGAGGCGGTTCGGGAATGGAAAAGTTGAGTGGTCTAGTGGAAAATAAACAAGGGGATTCTAAGGGGTTCTGAAGTTCGCCTTTATTGGTTCTCTCCTTTAGTCCATTCAATTAACTCCTTCCCTTACAGAACGAGAAAGACGAGGAGTTAATCACCAAAGTGTATGTGGACCTGGTACGGAGTGGACCCAAGAGGAAGGAAGGTTTCAGGAAGGAGTAGGGGGAGGAGGGCCTGTCCAATGCCTTAATCGCCTCCTTATTAGCCTGGACTAGACTCTTAACCTGTGGTCTACAAATATGGGGGTCCGTGGAGATATCTCAGGTTATCATAAGATTAAAAAAAAAAATCTTCATTTTTCACTGACCTTCAAATGAAATTGAAAATTACTAACGTCGGCAACAAACAAAAGTCCATAGGCTTTACCATACTGCCAATGGAGTCCATGAGACATGAGACAAAGCAAGATTAAGAACTTCTGCACTAAAATGATCCAAGCATCCAACAGCTCCCCTTTTCTCCCCACCCCCATCTCCACCCCCACCGGGCCATTCATTCATCTGATATTTATTAAGCGTCTAGTGGGCAATAGCCTTATAGTCAGGAAATCTGAATCCAAATTCAAGCTCTGACATTAGTTGTGTCACTACATATTCAGCAACACTTCACTTCATCTCTGGGCCTGTTTTCCTTTCTTTAAAAAGCGGATAATAATTGTACTTTCTAGCTAGCAGGATTGTTGTGAGGAATGGGCTTCATCCCTTAAAGCTCCATATAAATGTGAGTTATTAAAAATTACAGTAGTTAGTACCATACCTGAAGTTAGAGGAGCCACAAAATGTAGGTCCTGTCTCCAAAAACCTTACAATATGACATAAATTGGCACCCCAACAATGGCTAAGTCATCATGCTCCACATCTCTAGGTATGGACTGATTACAGACTAAGCTGGAACCCTGCAGAACACGAGGGAATAGAGTCGTTGAGGATTGCATCGGACTCCGTGTGGCTTCCAGATATAGTGCTCATGAACAAGTAGAAGAAGGGGGTGGGGGGGGCACATGATCACTGGGAGGTGAGGGGATGGGAATCCAAGGGACTGGGCAGGTGGGAGGGTCCCAAGGTAAAAACTGTAAAAATATACCTTCTTGATCTGGCTTTTTCCCTCAAGCAATGATGGAAACTTCGATGTCTCTCTAAACATTCATGTGTTGGTGACTTCAGATGGCTCCGTGCATTGGCTGCCCCCTGCCATTTACCACAGCAGCTGTAGTATCCAGGTTCTTGACCTCTGGCCCCTTCTTCATTGGGTTAAACAATGATCTAGCAATAAATCTCCAATCCCTTCCAAGTGACCTTCCCCATCAAATTCTACTCTCCCCCTACTAAATTCAAGACTTTCCCAAGGGCTATCTCCAATGATTCACAGTCCTTCAGTAATCAAGCTCCCAGTCCCTCCCAATGATAGTCCCAGTGATCTTCCCTAGTGCTTTACTTCTCTTCTTCCAAGTGACCCTTCCTGATGGCCCCTAGTCTCAGACCAACCACCTCTCTTAGTAACTTGTACTTTTCATCTTGACCAGCTGGGGAATATCTCTTTGATGCTTCTTCCCTCATGCTTCAGGTCACCTACTTCCCCTTCGATTGGCAGAATTGCACCATGGTCTTCAGTTCTTATAGTTATGACAGCTCTCAGCTCAGCCTAAGCCCGGGGCTTGATCTGGATGGACAGCAGAGGAGCGAGATCTACATTCATGAGGGAAATTTCATCGGTTTGTGCTTGGCACAGATAATTAGGGAGGGATACGGTGGTACATGCACTGGGTACATATACCACATATGCATGCGCATGGCCCATATGAAGGTACAGATATGATTTTCCTACTTAAATGGAACAGCTAGAACACACATGTTGGTGGGAGAAATCTAGGACACATTTGTTATGAAGTTATCACACAATAAAACCAAACAGTTGTCACTGATAAATCTTTACCTTCTCCCTTCTCCAGAGAATGGCCAGTGGGAAATAATCCATAAATCTTCAAGACTGAATGGCCCCTCAGGAGAGGGGCAAAGAGGGAAGGAAGGAGAGCACCAGGATGTCACCTTTTATCTCATCATCCGACGAAAGCCACTCTTTTACCTGGTCAATGTCATAATTCCCTGTGTACTCATCACTCTCCTTGCCATTTTTGTCTTCTACCTACCCCCAGACGCTGGTAAGAGGAATCTAGGAGTTGGGAGGAAGAGAAGAGGTAGAAAAGAATATTTAGGGTCATCTTGTCAGCTGTCACACTCCAGATTCTCCCCTTTCCCCAAATTAACCTTTCTCTCAAATCTGTTCAAGGATCCTCTTTCTATAATCCAAACAAGTAAATCCAGCTCACAAATACTGTTTTCCCTCCTATTGGGTCAGCTTCTCCCACTTTGAATGTCCCAGTGCCTCTCCACCATACTACCACATATTGGGCCTTACTACAGGACTCCACAGCTTTCATATTCCCTGTGAGACCAATGTTGCTTTCTCCCTCCCAACTCTCTCTGAATTCCCTTCATTAGCATCCTTAGTCCAAGAAAGAGAAAGGAGAGCTAAAACTTTGAGTTCTTTTATATGTAAAATTCTTCTTTCCTTCTGGAAAATTACATAATTTCCTTGGGATGGGGTGGCCTAACCCAATTAATTGAGTCTATTTCCCACTCACAAACTAGGGGAGAAGATGACACTCTCAATCTTTGCTTTGCTGACCTTGACCGTTTTCCTGCTGCTGCTGGCCAGTAAGGTTCCTGAGACATCCCTGGCTGTTCCTATCATTGTCAAGTACCTCATGTTCACAATGATTCTGGTCACCTTCTCAGTCATACTCAGTGTCATTGTCCTCAACTTGCATCACCGATCCCCTCACACCCACCAAATGCCCCTCTGGGTTCATCAGGTAAAAGGGACTCTTCCTCAGAGACAAAAAGTTCCATCCTTAGGATTTGGTCATCCTCCTCCTCAATTTGTGTAAAGCCATCCAAGACAGTAGGAGAGCATCAATTTTAAGATATAAGGCCAACATCCAATTAATTTAAACAAGTAGTCATTTTTATGCCTTCTGTTAGGTAACAGAGGAGCTAAGATCTTTTAAATAACACAATCCCTGCTCCCAAGGAGTTTATAATCAATCAGCAATGCATTTATTAAGCAACTCTGTCAAGCAGAGTGTCTGTGTCTAGGTGTTGAGAATACAAAACAAAAACGAAACAACTCCTGTTTTTAAATAGCTTACATTCTATAGAATGTTAGAAAATAAGTGGATGGATGAGGGAGTTAAATCATGTGGCATAAGAAATTTAGGGAAAAACATCTGGATGTAGTGGGAAAAGCATCGACCTGGGTTCAGATTCCACTTCTTGTCATGTGACTATTATATAAACTCCAATTCCTCATCTGTAAAATGAGGGGTTGAATTAAATAACTTGATGATAAGAGATTTGGAAATGGGCCTTAGAAGAGTAAATTTTAAAAGGCAAGAGGTGAGAAGAGGGAGTTCTTTCAGGAATGGTGATAGAAGCAGAATAAAATTGGAGAGCAGTTTGGCTAGAAAATGGAATGGCTTGTCACTATGGTCAAGATCCTACTGTTCCTTCTGTTCCTCTTCCTCCACCCCGTGAATCTATCGTTGTCTTCAAAGTACAGAAAACCGCTTACTGCCCTGGGATTGGTTCTCACCCTCTATCCCTTTTTAGATCTTCATCCACAAACTCCCCCGGTATTTGGGTCTGAAGAGGCCCAAGGTAGAGCGTACATTGAAGCCAGAACCTCCTATCCTGGCACTCAGGGATTCTCAAGGCAGTGGCTGGGGTCGAGCCACTGATGAATATTTCATCCGGAAGCCTCCAGGAGATTTCTCTAAAACTAACAGGTGAGCCCTGTCCTGACTCAGACAGTGCAAAAGATGCTTAAAGTACTGCATTAGAATCTGTCCGAAGAACCAATGACACTGCCGCATGGAATCGTGGGTGTTGTGGTTTTTCGTGTAGGAAGGGCTGGCAAAAAAGCTATTTCTTTTCATCGTCTTCGGACTTTTTGGGATGTCCAGAGCTCCTCCGCGATTAAGTGGAAGGTCATTACAGGGAGCGCATGGATTGCTGAAATAGATCCCCAAAGAAGCGGGGGAAAGGCAGGGGCGGGGAAACTTCAGAAGGAGTTGGGTTTGGGCAGCTGTCCAAATTAACTATAAAACTCTCACGTTCCCAGGTTTCAACCTGAGCTCTCCCCGCCTGACCTTCGGCGTTTTATCAACGGGGCTCCCAGTGAGAGTCCAAAGCTGCCCCCGGAGCTGCGGGACGTAGTGACCTCCATAAACTACATCGCTCGTCAGTTACAGGATCAAGAGGACTACGAAGAAGTAAGTCTGGGAGGAAAACGGGGCGGGGAGGAAGGGAGGGAGAAAAAAGGATGGCGGGTTTCGTTGGTTTTAGCTCTTACAATTTGATACAGGGGAATTGTAACCAGAAAATCCTGGGCGCAAATTCTGGGCTTAGATATTTACTAGCAGTGTGACCCAAGTCCTGTAACTTGTCTGTTCCTCTTGAGTTTCCATCCGTAAAGAGAGAGATTTGGCGTCTAGTCGCAGAGAGCTCTCAATCCCCGGATTTCCTTTTCCGCGCCCCCTTTCCTAGCTAGGTCACGCTGCCGGCTTCTGATTCGTCCTGCGCTTGGCCCGAGGTCCCGCCCCCTGGGGGCTGGATTGTAATTGTAGGGGAGGGGGAAGGAAGTTCCTTGCAGGTTGGGTGACCCGAGTTAGTAATCTAGGTCTGTGGTTGACTTTTGTTTCCTCCCCCCCTGCTTCCTTCCCCCAGCTGAGGGAGGATTGGCAATATGTGGCTATGGTGGTGGACCGACTCTTCTTATGGACTTTCATTATTTTCACCAGCGTGGGGACACTCATTATTTTCCTGGATGCTTCCTACCACCTTCCCCCTTCCGACCCTTTTCCCTAACGTTTCCCTTGAGCTTCGAGAGTAGCTGGTGTGGAATCTTCCGCAGAAACCCAGTACCTGGATTGTCTTCCTTCTGTTTCCTTTGTCGTGATCCAAAAGTCCAATTTAAAACTCCTTACTGGGAAGTGTCCCAGCTTTTTTTCCCTTTTAAATCTTGCATGCTCTGATTGCAATATATAACTTATCAGATTGCCGTTTAAACTTGTTTTGGGGAGAGTGGAGGACAGGAAGGGAGGGAGAAAAATTTGGAACTCAAAATCTTACAAAGATGAATGTTGAAAACTATCTTTACATATAATTGAAAAAAATATTGGCCAAAAGAAAAAAAATCTCATGCTCCCGGCCCAATTCCAGACTCTGCATACAGTATGTGCTTAATAAATGTTTGTTGTATATTGTAAAACAAATTAATCTTTTTTTTTTTTTAAACTTTCCAAGGTAGGCAGCTTTGGGAGTGGGTGATTTAAGCAAGTACCTACTTATCAGATGACTTTTTGAGTAGCACACAAAATAATTTTATTACATCCAGTTATGCCTGAAATTTTGCCACCATCTTTTTGTCCTTGAAAGCTTTTCCTAGGTTAGAATTCTCTATTTATTATGGGCTCAGATTAGATGACACTAGATCACACAAGAGCAGCTGACAAAATCCTAAACCTGCTGGTGACAAAATGTAGGAGGGAATCCTAAACTTTTTTCAGTCTTATTTCTGAGGCCAGGATGAGGGACATTTACAGAATAAGGTGAGTAGGGAGAAACAAAATCAAACAGGGAAAAGCAAGGGAGAGAAAGGGTGGTGGATCCTCAAGCTAGGAGAAATTGAAACTAATCTATTTCTCTTTTTTTCAAAAGAGAGGATGATCCAAATATCAAAGTTACAGTTAGATAAGGGAAGTTCAGAGAATTGGAAGAGGGTGTCTTTAATCCCATTCCAGAACCACTCTTCAGACTCAGCTAGGACTTCCTAGTTCCCAGCAGTTTTAGAGACTGCAACGGTGAGTGGTATTTTGTCATCAAGAGCTGCTAGGAATTGGCTGCAATCAGCAATTTACTCAAGGTCTAGGAGTGAAGGACCTATATGGGAAGGACCCACAAGCCCTTAGGAAAGAAATGGTATGGGGAGGCATTTTTACAGACAATAAGTTTTCCATTTCCAAGTAATTCCTAGGATTTAGTGGAAGGTGTGGCATCTTCCATCTTCTCCTGTAAACTCTAAATCCCAGTCCCCCTCATCCCTTCCAATGGAAATAAGTGCAAGAGGCATCCCTATTACAGAGCACAGTCCATTTTGTCTGTTTATTGACCTAGAAGGTAGAGAATTGGACACACACAGATGTGGAAAGATAAATATAATCAGTTTTTCTAAGTCTGTTTCCTTAAAAATATAAAGCTAAAAAGTTTCTATTATCTTAAATCTTTCCTTTCTCTTCGCAGCACTGATCCAGAAGCCTTCCCCCTCTTTACTACAATGGCTTCCCTTTCAGTGAGGGAGTAAAAGGGCTTGGCACAACAGGGATCACAATCATTTTCAATCTAAAATTTACAATATCTGATATTTCCACAATTGCAAGATGCCTCATTCTAAAGAAAGCCCTTCCAAGTTCCTATGATCTTAATTTAGTCAAAGTTTCAAAATCCTAGAATCTGGATTTTCTCAAATAGTAACATTGCCAAACCTTTAAATTCTTGGACTTTTAATTCTTCCATAATTTTTATGTTTGGAACGTCAATCTATTTTGAAATAAGTTATCTGATCATTTCTCAAGAGTCCTGAACTCTCTTTTCTCCCCTCCTTTCTCTGGAGAAGGGTAAATATAAAGGTGGAGAGAGGAGGGAGAGGCCCTTTAGTGCATCTCCTCTCTGCCTCCAGGTATTCTTCAATCTCTTGTGATTCCCGTATATACTTATACACACATACATATATATACATATATATATATATATATACATATACATACACATAATATATGTATATTTGTGTGTAGATATATATTTTTATTATGTAGTTTCCCACAGTTTTTCTCTAAAGTGCCAAAAACAAGATCTTTTTGGGGAAAGGGAGGGGGGGGGGAATGTTTTGCTGTATTTTTTGTTTTTTCCTTAAACATTGGGACTTGGTACATTCAGGAGGAAATTCTTTTCTTGAATTTTGGTCAAGACCAAAAAAAAAAGTGCAGAGAGGAGGACGACAGAGAGGAATGATACTCAATATACGGGGAGTGAGGCAGGTATTCTCTCCTACCCCAATGCCCCTGATCATTTTGCTTATAGGGGAATAACAAGCAGTTTGGGAACTGGGGGAAGAATCCCCATACTCCAAATCTACCTGCCTCTAGGAGTCATTAGTTTTGATGTTAGCATTTGAGCATGCTGAGGTCTATTATCTTGACCCCTGACTTTTGCCATTTTAAGTAGAAAGCAGCTTTTGCTTTTTTCAAATTACTTCACACCCATCAAACTTACTCCCCTACCTGACTCTCCTTGTTTTGTGTTTTCATTTAGACATGGGTAGGGGAAGTTATCTTTCACCTAATCCTAGACAGAGGGAGGCTCAATTTGAGAAGTGAACAGAAATAGGATTTTTAGCTCCAGTTCCCCAGCATGGAAATGAGATTAGATTATTTTTCATGGGCTCAAGGGATTGGGAAATAGTACCCATTTTCCTTACTAAGAGGGAATAGGGTACCCCTTAATGGGGTATCACTAGTGCAAAGTATAAGTTTGGGGACTACTTGGAGGTCCCTTGTTCCCCCCCATCCCTTAAGGGTAATGTGCTCTTTTGGATGGAAAGGGATCTCCGAATAGTGGAGTTGAGAGGGGGTGCTTTAATACACAACCTGGGAAATAAGACAATTCCACTTGGATCCATACCAGTATTTGTGGATATAACATTAGGAGAAAAAGAGTTGAAAGGGCAGGAGGGCATGTGCAAATTTTAGTACCTCCCATACCCAGACATTACTCCAATAGTTTTCGATATTTGTTCTGGTCTGGGTGAAATCATCACCCAAAAAAATGGAAGTGATTTCTATTATTCCCCATTCCCCCCAATCTGGCTGAGCAGAGCGAGCCAGGATCCTATATGACTCAACCAGCAACTAATTCTTTTCACTTGAGTCTAGGAATGACCAACATTGAATTTGGGGGACAGAACATGACTATTGCTCTGAATAGGGATAAAACATTGCCCAGCAGCACAGAAGTTATTTCAGAAGGTCCCTAGGTGTGCAGATGATGGGTATTACAATGGTTCTGGCATTGAGCCATACTACCCTGTCAGCTGTACTGGAGTGGGGAGGGAAAAGTACTATGGAATGTGCTGGGGGAAAAGTTTTTTTTTTGTTGTTTTTTTTGTAGTGGTAGGAAGGAAACAGTACAGGGAAAGTAGGTTACAAGGTAAGAGGTGGTATTCCCCCTTAGATCTAGAAACCACAAGTGGCATTTCTGAGGGGGAATATATGTGTGCACACACACATATGTCTATGTACACACACATTTATCTATGTCACTCCAGGAGCTAGGGATCTGGGTAACTACATTAATACTTTAAGATACCCTTCCCATAGGGACTACCCTGGGCTGATATGGTGAAGCAGGTGGGGTGGGGGAGATTTGGGGGGAGATTTGGAAAAGAGAAAAAGAGGTGGTGAGACTCACCAATCATCACTTCTCTTGAAATGGGAAAATTGCTATAAGCCCCAAATCAGCTTCAACCCAAGAGATCTCAGGAATCTTTTTCCCTGCATTCCTCTCATATTAGCAATTATAGCACAGAGGCTACTAGAGATCTCCAGGGGACTTGGGGGACAAGCTAGGGACAGTGGGCCAGGAGCAGGAAGAAAGAAGGTAGGTAGAAAGCAAGGGTGGTTTCTGGTAGAAGGGGCTAACCAACTAATGAGTTCATCCCACATCTCCCTTCTGGGCCCTCTCAATTCCTCCTCCACCCCCCTCTCCCTTGGGGGGAACTGGTGAAGGCATCGACTGAGGAAGAGGGGGTGTGGGGGGTGCTGCCCGAGGATTCACAGCATAGCTGAAGACCCCAGGTAGGAAGGGTAGGGCACCACCACCCTTCTCATCGGGCAGAACCATGTTGAGGGCAACTGGGAGTGCAGCAAGGTTACTGAAGTTGTAAGGATAGGCAGCAAGGAGTTGAGGACCATATACCAGTGGGTAAGATTCAGGGTAGAAAGTGACTTTGGCAGGTGCAGTCCCTTCTACACCCTCCCCAATCAATCCCTCAGCTCCAGTCTTCTCCCCCCCACCTGAAACCTCCTGCTTATCTTCAACCAGGGCCAAAGGGAACTCTTGCACTGGAGGATAGCTCCCATCTCCCACTGCTGGGGGTTCTTCTCCTCCTGAGATAACAGGATCCTGGAGAGAGGCAGCCTCAGGGCCCCCACCACCAATTCCCCCTCCTCCACCAGCCTCACCACTGGATGATGACACCTGCATTTCCTGAGGGGCCTCTTCCTTCACCCCACTGTCACCTAATCCCAGTCCTGATCCAGTCCCACTTCCCCCACTGCTCTTAGAATAGGCAATAACAGGTGTAGGGGTACCCCCTGGCTGCTCCCCAGTGTGCCTCTGCCCATGGCGGCTCAGGGCAGCTGCTGTCTTACACACCTTTGGACAATGGGAACAGGCAAAACGGGTCAAAGGCTTCCGGCCAGCCCGGGGTCCCTGGGTGCCCCCATTACCATGGGCTTCCTGGTGTTTGTGCAGCTTCCTTAGGGCTGAGAAAGCTTTGCCACAGTCTCCACACTGATGTTTCCACTCACTGCTGGTCTGTCCAGAAGGGCTTTCAGTGGATCTGGACTCCTCCCAGGCTCGTCTTTCAAACTTCCTTCTCCATCGAGAGCGGCGGCATTTGGAGGTCCCGCTACTGCTGCTGGTCCCGCTACTCCCCCCACCAGTGCCAACCAATTTCCGTTTAGGTTTATAGGAATAGTATGGCCGCCAGAGTTGGTCCTCACTCCCAGCCTCAGTCTCTTCTTCCTCCTCCTCCTCCTCCTCTTCTTCCTCCTCCTCCTCTTCACTGTCTTCTCCTTCAAGGCCACTAGCTTCTCCAGGGTGGAGGTCAGTTTCAGAAATTCTTCGAGTGACAATAGCTTCCTCACCTATTCGAACTGTGATCTGGCACAGTGGTGGTGGGGGCTGAGGTTGGGAAGAGTCTCCACCCCAGGTAAGCCCCCCAGAAGGGCCCATCCCCCCCCCCACCAGCTGGTTTGGCTGTGTATGTCAGAGTCTTTCCTGCCCGGAGGTTCCTACCCTTGTTCTCTTCTGCAGTGGCCCCTGGTGTGGTTGTAGCTGGGGTGGATGGTGTTGCTGTGACCACCGCTACTGCTGGCTGGGGTGGAGGGGGGTGGTATTCTCGTTTCTTAGGAGGCCTGGGTGGAGCTGTGTAGGCAATCACTGAGGCAGCCTGAGCTCCAGTTGTGCCAGTCGTGCTACTTCCTGTGCTGCTGCCCCCATGTACAATTACTGAAGGGGCTGGATGGGCAAAGGCAATGACGGAAGGTAGAGGGGCAGTGGTGGGAGGTGGAGGAGGGACAGGTGGGGGTGGGGGTGTTTTGGGGAGGATGGGGGGGGACAGCCGATGCAGATGGAGTGGGTTCTGGTGACAAAGGGGCAGAAGCAGGGGTAGAGGGTGCTCCTTGACTATAAGTCTTGTAGGGTCGCTTGGCAGACCGCATGGGGAGAAGGCGGTATAGCTTGAGAGTATTCAGCTTGGGTTTGTAGCCACCATTGGGGGTCTTCTCACTGGCCAAGAGGCCTGGGCTGATACCATGGAAAGCTCGCTGGTGAGTCTTCAAGTTGTAATAGGTGACAAATGTCTCCCAGCAGAAGATGCACTGGTACCTAGATAGAGGCAACAGGTCAACAGGAAACAGTGTTACATGGAAAACAGGTTCAGGTCATTTAAACCCAGAGGTTAGGATTTTCAGATTCCTTTTTTGTTTGTACATACTTCTAGCTGTCTGGAACATTATCTCTCAGGGATATCAGTTTCTAAAATCAGAAGAGACCTTGGAGACCCTTTATGTCCAATCCTTTCATTTTGTAAAATACACACACACACACACACACACACACACACACACACATCCCTAAGGCTTTGAATCCAGGTCCCAAAAAGGCTCTCTTTAAAAAATAGAATCTTAAAAAGACAGAACCCCCAGGATCTCAGAATTCCTGATTAGCTAGAAAGTAATCTCAGGGTTATATAGGCTGAGCTTCTGTCCTGGATGTAGAAATATAAACTTAGTTTCAGGTTTCTTTTCCCTAGTTCCCACCCCCAAAATCTGAGGTTCCAAGTAACTCACCTCCGTTCCCCTGTGTGCCACACCTCATGCTTGGTCCGGTATTCAGCCAGGGCAAACACCTTTTCACAGTAGCGGCAGGGATATTTCCTCCTCCATGAGTGCACATTACTATGCCGCTTCAGACTCGAGAGGGTCACATAGGAGCGTTCACAAGCCCCACAGACATACAGCACATGACCACCCACTACCTTCACCACATGCTCTGGACCCCCTCGAAAACTTGTGCTGGGGGAAACAGATGAATTTCGGATTGTTTCTGGGCTCTCTTCCTGGGAGCCTCCATCCCCTTGCCCACCTACTGTTCCCCGAGTCCCTGTCCCTCGCCTACACTGGGCCTCATGTGTCTGCAACCGTTTAGCATGGATAAAATTTTTCCCACAGCGAGGGCAGGGAAGAGACCGCCGGGGTAGGGAAGTCTGAGATGTAGGGACTTCACTTCCACTCCCCTGCCACTCCTTTGAAGGCCCAGTGGCAAAACTATCAATCTCAGGTGGACCTGGGGGCGGTGGAGCAGGAGGAACCCAAGCATCCCCATTTTCACTGAGTCCCTGAAGTCGTGAGATCCCTAGTCGCCGTCCCAAAGCCCCAATTTCTGCCATAGCTGCCCCGTCCCCACCACCTCCAGGCAGCGCCAGTCGGGCACTGTAGATGAAATTGAGGACGTCAGAGAAGGCGGCTGCTGGGACTCCTGGCAATTCTAGAACCCGGGGTGGGTGTGAAGCTGTAGGAGAGGAGGATGGTGGAGGTGGAGAGGAGGAGGAAGAAGAAAAGGAAAAGGAAGAGGAAGAAGAAGAAGAGGAGGAGGAAGAGGAGGAGGAAGAGGAGGCGGAAGCAGAAGAAGCAGAAGGGTTTGGGGCAGGGTCCCTTGTCTCAGGTGGCAGTGGTGATGGAGCTTGAGCTAGCAAGGCCTCTCTGAAGAAGGGGCTGGAGGCAGCCAGGACACTTCGATGAGCAGGGAATTTGGTGTCGCCAGCAATGAGGGTGACGTCACAGAAGAGGCCACGGAGACGCTGTTCATTGAGTTGGTGCAGCACAGCTGGGGCATGGGACGGGTCTGTCACCTCTGCAGGAGGGGGCATGGCGCCAGCCTGCAGAGGGAAGAGGGAAGGGCAAAGAAGATTCAATCTAGGGTTGAAGGAAGCTGTCCAGAAGGTTTTGGGACAATGGGGGAGAGGATGAGTTAAATCAGAGAGGGATAGGATACCAGGGGATCCAGGAATAGAGCCAAGGGTATGGAGATAGCAATCAATTGTAATAAACTGGGGAAATTAAATGTCAAGAAGGAAGAAAGGTCAAATTTAATGGAAAATAAATTGGAAAAGGTCAAATGTTGTGAATCAAAGGGCAAATGGGAGGGGGAGAAGTTCCCTGAAGCATCTGGTCAAAGGTGAAGAATCAAATTTCCAACATTGGGGGGTCCAAGAAACCAAAGTAGACAGGCTGATGGTTATATGAAAGTCTAATTCCCTTATAGAAGAAGTTCAAAGAAGTTAAATAGTTTGCCCATGATCACACAATTAGCAAGCAGCAAAAACAGGATTTGAACTCAGGACTTTTGACAAATCCAGTATTCTTTAAATATTTAAAATATTTAAATGCAGTTATTAGGATGTTGGTCAGAAAGAGAGGGTGTTTAGAGAGGCTAAGTAGTTGAAATAGTCAAGAGTTCGTGAAGTCACAAGGGATGAGGGTCAAGGAGGGCAATGACAATCAAAAGCCATGGAGGTCAGAGAATAAGGGAAAATATGAATATCTGAAATCACAATTATTTGGTGATAGGAATAATAAATAAGAAGTTTCAATGACCCTCATTTTGTATAACTCTCTAATCCTTAGACAAAATACTCATTTGCCCATTTGGCACAGTGTTCCTCGCCTACACCAATTCCCTATCCAAATTCAAGGTCTTATAGCAGGATTATATGCCCACTTCCTTGTCTTGAAACTCCCCCATCATAGCCTTTACCTGAGGGAGAGGTCAACATGGAGTGAAGGGGGTAGTTCCTTCAGCCTGGTCTCAATTTTCTGTGGAAAAATAAACAGATGAAAAAATCAATGGAATCTTATGGAAGATGGCAGGGGAGCAGAGAATGAAAGGGCAGAAGCTACAGAATGGGTGAGGGGAAGGGATGATCAAAGTAGACAGGCTGGTTCATTTTTGAACTTTCCTTTCTACAAAGGTAGCTCCAGCCAGGTCATTTGCATGACCTATAAAACTGATATTTGGCCCCAAAGAAATAAGACAATTCATTTGTAGAGTCTCATTATTAATCAAAAGTTTTGAAGACAGTTCATTTGCATTCTGTAAAATTATTGGCCTAAAGAAGTCTAGTCTATTAATTCCCATATTACCATCTCATTGCCCTATAATGATTCACCTATACAGCCCAAATTGATTTACACAATGCTAACCAAGTATTAAAGAAAACTTGAGATCTATATGATGCCTTTAATATAATAGGTTCCTTTAAATATCAAAGATGATTGGTAATCTTTCCCATAAGTCCCTTCCAGTTCTAGAATTCTATGGTTCCAGGTTTCAGTTGGCTGTTTCTCAATACCCAATTATGAGATTTAAAGCTGATGTTCACATAAACCACAAAGCTAGAAACTTTTTCTACCATAAAGATTTTCATAATAGGGCAATCAGTAAATTTCAGTTCAGTTATTCTCTACTCTTCCCAAAGATACAATTTCAAGTCTGATATAAGTCTGGTTCTTACTCCATTATCAAGTACTCTGATAGATTACACACACCTGCAAATCCATATACTCTTTATTTCATAGAGATATAGGGGAGGAACTACTTTGGGTTCTAATCTTGGATCTGTCACTTATAATAAACAGCTTTATGATGTTGACTATACAAAATAATACCTGCCCTTACTACATTAAGATTCCGTGAAAACTTAAGATTCTGTGAACACCACATAAACTTGAAACATAATGATCCCTTATGTGCTATAATACTTATTATGAAAAATGCTTTCATACAAATGATCTTATTCAATCCTCACAAGGAGGGTTTATTATGTCCATTTTACATATAATCAAACTGAGGTCCAGGATCAAATACCTACTAAGTGGTAGAATTCTGGGCTAGAATTCAGTCCAGAGCTCGCTCATTCGCTCTCACTGAGACATACTGTCTTTATACAAATATCTTTTGGAAGTCTTTTAAACATCCTCATATACAATTTCTCTAATGTACATATACACACTTAAAATACTCCCTGAATATGTTTGTTTGCAGCTTTTTGCACATTTGTTAAATTAAATGTTAAAAATTAGAAACTCCTTATAAAACATATGAATACATACACACACACATACCCTCACACACACACACATCTTCTCATAAACAGCCTAGTCTTCTCTAGTCTCTTTCAAGAGAGACATAACACTTTTAGATGGGAAAAGAAAGACAGAAAAGCATCGAAAGAATAGGACAAGAAAAGAGAACAAACCCTTAATTAGTAGAGGAGCAGAGACAGAGGCACTTAGATATATCAATATTAGATTATCCTCGCAAAGATTTCATATTATATCTCTCTCTTAGTGCCTAAAACAGCTTAAGCTCTACACATTACATACTTCAAAAATATTTATTGAATAAATGCTATATTGACTTGGAGATTTTTATGTTACAAAATGTTCCATTTGACCTTCACTAACAATTCTGAGACAGGTAGTACGTTATTATGCCCATTTTACAGATTAGGAAACTAACAACTGGATAAATTAAATGACTTGGCCAAGGTCACAGATCTGGTACATGTTAAAGCCATGAATAAAATCCAAGTCTAAATCTAAATATAGTAGGGGAGTTTTCCATACTTTCACTCACACAGAAAAAGATTATGTATGTGAATGCTTATCAAGTTTATCTTCTCTATATTCCTTTGGAAGCAGGTATTACCCGAATTTCCACCTTATTATAAATAGCCATCATCACCTTCACATATTTTGATAGGTATGCAATGTGTTAATGGGACAGGGATACCACTGTTCCTATCTTTGGGCAAATTGAGTTTTTGTGGGCCTGAGTATAATTTTCTTCACCTGAAAAATACTTGTACCATCTGTCAGGCATTTGAGTCAAGGGGAAAACAATTAATAGGTCTTAAATTCTTAAGTGTGTCTGGGACCTCATCAAAGGTGGATACTCCCTCTACAAGTATAAAATACAATCCATCCATGTTTTTTCATTTCTGGTCCATACTGTTCATGTAAATCTACCACAAAAAGACCTAGGCAATATATTGGAGGTATTCAGTCTTTCAATCTTCCATAGATACCAGTGTAGCATTAGGTTTCCTATTTATAACTCCTACAAACAAAATAGGCCTTTAAAAAGACATGATTTAATGTGCAATTTGGAAGTAGTAAAAATTGTTTCAATTATTCTCAATTTTCAGTTCCTCCATTAGAATGTGAAATCACTGAAAGCAGGGATTGCTTTTTTTCTTTGAATCCCAAATGCTCAGCACAATACCTGGCAAATAGAAGGTGCTTAGTTTACTGGTGACTATTCAATGTTGCCCTATTTCTCTGAGATATATTAACTGATGGACTAACTGAATATAATTGAAGTATATATCATAAATATTCTTACCCACGTGGCTTTTCCTACGTAATTTGTTAGGCAACTTTGAATCTCAATAAGAATTCCGTTCTTTAGTGTAGAGGGCCAGAACTCTGAAAAGTGTACTTGAATCTAGGTCACCATGGTGCTTATAGTTAAGCATATACTTAGTACTTCGTATGGTGATATAAAAGTTGTGCACACTCAGTGTGTTGTAGTGATGTAATCATGTTGAGGTATTTAAGGGAGTCTCAGACACAGAAGACTGACTCTTCTCAGCCACAGCTCTCTTAGCCACAGACACAAGACTTCAGATTCCATCTTTGACCAGCTACATGGTAGCTGTCCTGACTCCTTCACTCCCCCACTACAACCAAGGACTTGAGCTGATCTCAAGATCCTCCAGAGAACTAGCTGGGACATTACACTCTAGTATTTTGGGACAAGCTACAATCAATACAATGTCATTTGTAAACAGGAACATCTGGAGGTCTTTACCATCTATAAGGAATCCCTCCTCTTCCATTTGAACTCTTCCCAGGATATCCTCTATAATCAGCAAATAACTTTAGCAAGTATACATTATTTTCCTGCTTTATCTTTTGATTGTATGACCCGTATAATCAAAGGAACACGAATTCATCTCTGTTTCATCTATCTTGTGATCTTGTATCACCTTAATATATACATGAAAAGCAATTTTTGGAGTAGAGCATCAAGGATGCAATTTGCTTTGCCATGTAAAATGTTCTAATTAAAAAAATTTAAAAATAAGTGCAATGGGGTCTGTGTTCTGTCTTTGTGTGGTTATGAAAATGTCATCTTACTAAGAACTCTGCATATTTTTCCTGCTTTTAAAAATGATTTATATATTTTTAATAAGTGATAATTTTAATGTTTTTTCTATTATCCCCAAGTGAACGTTTCTTTTTTAAAAAGTCTCCAGAATAAGAAAGAATATAAACTTAAAGAACTTAATAAAAAGCTATACAATTTATCAAAACAAAGTCTTACATTAGCCATGTCTGAAAATATATGCCTCTTTCTACGTTTACATTCATGACCTCTCTCAGGTAAGAGTTGTGTTTTATCTTCATTCTTTTTAGCCTCATAGTTCATCACTTCATTGATCAGTGTTCTAAATTTTTTCAAAGAACAATATTATCATATAAATTGTTCTCCTAGTTTTTCCTTCACTCTATATCCATAGTTCTTTACATTTTCCTCTGAATTTGTCCATCATTTCATACAGCACAATAATATTCATATCCAATTCAATAAAATTAGATATTCCCTCTTGGTGGACATTCTTTTAATTTCCAAGTAATTGGCTCCCATGAAGAGAGAGAGCTACTATAAATGTTTTTGTATATTTATTTTTTCTCTTTAATGTTTTTGTGATATAAGATACAGATGTTTCAAAAAATGTGCAGAGTTTAGTAATTTGGGGGGCTTCCAAATTGTTAAAGCCCTATATAAACATATTTGTATTAATTCTTGCTGTGCCACTAATTTATGTAACCTTGAACAAATTACCTCTACTCTCTAAGGCTCAACTTCACTTGTAAGAGATTAGCCTAATGATCTCTAAATTTTCTTCCAGCTCTAAATCTACAAGGAATCTGAATTTCTTCAACCTAATTTATCATATGGATCTGTGATTAATCATATCCTACTTGGGCTTTCCTTCTCTATCTTCTAATATCCATAATTACTAGCCTGTTTCTTGACTCTTTACCAGAGGAAATTGCATGAGGAAGAGAAATTTTAACTACTCTCTTATCAACTCTAGGTAAAAGGCTGAAGAGGGGTGGGGGAACATGTGGGACTGGTAGTGGAATGCAATATATGGAATGATATTGGCTTAAAAGTAGCTTTCAAAATTTCAAGTTCCTTTAGCCTTCTCCCTGTTTCCCTCCCCACTTTTCCCAAGTAAGGTATATGAGATGAAAACCAATATACAAAAGGCATTAAAATAATTGCTCCTGACATTTAGTTCAAATGCTGGTTCATGTGACCTTGAGTCAAGTCACTGTGTCTGAGCCTTAGTTTCCTCATCTGTAAAACTAGAGGAATATTACTAGAAGTTCCTACTATGTTCCATGATATAGTATTTTACAAATAACATTCTCCTTGCAATAGGCAATTTAAGTATTACAGCCATTTTGTGAAGGAAAAAATAAACGTGTTCTTGTCATGGTATGAAGCCATTTTGCTAGTTTCACCAGAATTTAGCAGTGCCTTATAAGGCATAGAGTGAAGTCTCCCAAAGAGATAACTAAGATTAGTGAATTTTTAAAAAGGAGGCAGAGGTGAAAATATGGAAAACTAGAAAGGTATTCATATTAGAGCCACCAGGGAAGAATTGGCACAGAACCTTTGTTCTATGTGCAGAGAGAGATAGGATAAATTGCCAACTTCAAGCCAGCTCAATTTGATTCTATTTACCACTTTTCCTCATGATGACAGCTGTTGTTTGGTGCCTACTTATCTTCCTTACCATAAACAAAAACCTACTAAGCACCTACTGTGATCTGGGCACCTTAATATTCTGAAAATACAAATATGAAGCCTGGGAGTAGTCAAAGTTTTGTGGAAGAGATGGTACTAAAATTAGATCTTGAAGGGTAGGATTAAGACTAAGAGGTGAGGAAAGCGGGCCATATTGTTGGCAGAGGCTGCAAAGCCCTTCCAAACTTGGCTCTATCCTACTTTTTGAGCAAGCCTTATTACACTGCGCCATGCACCTACAATCCAGCTAAACCTGATCTCATCCTTCTCACAAATGAGTCATCTTCTCCCATCTCTGTCTACTAGCTGTCCCCATCTCCCACCTGTGTCTTAAAATTCTTATCTTCCTTCAAAGTTCTACTCAAATACTACTTCCTATATGACACCTTTCTTGATTTTCCCAGCTAATTTACCTGTGTAATTCTAATTTAGTTACAGACACTTTCGGATATTGTTACCATAGGAAATAGGATCTTGTTGGGTAGTTACAGTTTAAGTGTCATTTAGAGTTAACTTATATCTGAGAGAGACTGAGAGTTACCAAGAGAGACCATCTTTCCTGAAAGACTGAGTTAGTCAATATTTTTGTGGAAAATTATAGAAACATTTTGAGAGAATTTTGTTTTAACTCATTCTGTGTTTAACTCATCTACACCCTGATAAGATACTGTCCTTTTGGGAGAGCTGAATGGTGGGACTCTGTTTCCAATGTCAGTAAAAAACCCAGCAGCTACAGATGATCTTATTTTCTTAGAGCAGATATATTGTTGAAAAATCTAAATATGTTTTTTTCATTGTTAATCACTTAATAAATTGAATAGGCAATAGCATTGATATTTAAGCAAGCCTATGAGAGAGAGAAAGGAACAAGAAAAGGAAGAAGAGGGGAGGGAGGGGAAGAGAAGGAAAGCTTATGGGAAAAGAGTTTTATCCAATTTATAAACTGTGGTAGAGGTTCAGAAAGAATTAATGATATGCATTTCTATTAATTTATAAGCAAGGGGCAGCTAGTTGGTGTAGTGGATAGAGCACCAGCCCTGAAGTCAGGGAGACCTGAGTTCAAATATGTCCAAAGATACATAATACTTCCTAATTGTGTGACCCTGAGCAAGTTACTTAACCCCAATTGCCTCAGGGGGAAAATTATAAGCAAATAAATCTTTGATTGCCTTAAAGAGTAAAGAAATGAGCCAGTAGTAGTTACTGGCATGGTAGTTGATAATCATATCATAATGTATTACAAAGCTAATCTAACTTCACTCGGGCTATCCAAGAGTTGTTACACCTAAATTTATTACATTTTTTATTTGTTTTGCACATATTTTGTTTATACTTATGTGTAATTCATATTTTATCTCCTCATAGAATGTATTGTTGGGCCTTTGGCATAATATTATGCTCCTTAAGGGAAGTAAATGATTTATTTTCATTTTTTTATACCCATAGTATTTAATGTGCTGATTTACTGATTGAAAGTATGCTTTGTAAAAGAGAATTTTTTAAATTGGTCCTTAAAGGACAGAGTACTTAAAACTGGGAGAGATGGTAATGACAGTAAGAAAGTACTGAAGAAAAAAGAAAATGATTAAGAAAGCAAAGATTTATTATAAGCAAAGTCTCTGATGACATTTTGAAGTTTTCTTCCTAGGATAGGGATGCCTGAATGGGGATTGGTGCTGGAAGTCTCTATGACAGATATAGACTAAGGCACATACTTTCATGTGCAAGTTAGTAAAATCTTAGACTTATATATAATATTTAAAACATTACAAGACCTTTTCATAATATTTTGTCTCATTTTACCTTCACAAAAACTTTGCTGCAGTTGGTAAGCAAGGCTTTATTATCCCTATTTTATAATTGGGTAAGTGGCTTATTTATAGTTAAACAGCTACCAAGTAAGAACTAAGTCTCCTGAGTCAGTGCAAGTCCTGTGCTTTTCCTCTTCTACACTACATTGGTTCATACAGCTGTTCACATTCAAGATACTCTTCTCCTATAGGCATACCAAGTACACATTCATACTCACATTGCAGATTTGCCCCAACATATCCTCTCCAACATCTGTCCCAAGATACATGTACACCATTATTTAGAGACACATCAAATGTGTCTAAACCCAGATATCACCACATACACTTTCATACATGCCTTTCATGACCCATCATTCTCTCTCTCTCACACACACACACACACACACACACACACACACACTCACTCTCATTATAAACCACTCCCACAGTACATATATAATTAAATGAGGAAGACCAATCCAAAGACCCAAAATACATACTCTAATCAGGAAGTGAATTCCCTTTCCTGTCCCTAAATGCTCAAGATTATGGCTCATTATTTTTCAGAAGAGACTTTATAGACACAAAGTAAGATAGTCACAGAGTTAAAAGGAACTAGAAAACTTCAATTCTGTGTCCTCCACTTTGATATAAACTGCGTATGCTTATGAACCCAGAGGCCTACAAATACTAACATACATACATACATGCACACATATACTCCCCCATCTCTCCCCCTTATCCCAACCTCAAACTTCCTTTCCAACTTTCTTTCTCCAAAATCCACTGGTCTTCACCAGCTGAGAGGCCCGAATATACATAACAGTCCCAATAGTATGTACACAGGTAAGTTTGGGAGCACTTTATATACAAAGGTAATACTATAGTCACATGAATAACACTTAGCTCTATTTCATTGTTTCCCTTATACACATATCTTATGTTTGAACAGCATTCTTTAAAAACATACACACACATATTCTCACACCAAAAGGAAAGAATAATACAACAAAGAGATATATACAAAACTTAGCCCAAAAAGCACTTCCCAAAGAAGCACACACCCAAACCAACCTAATTACTTTCCTTCTCCAAATGAATATCTATCAACCAACAAGCATTTATTAAATTCCTATTCTGTATCAGAACTGTGCTGTAGCACCTACCTCCACAATGGAGATATAAAGATAAAAAGTTTACTTTAATAGGAGGAGATACTATACCCATATAGAACATACAAAATAAAGCGGGGGGGGGGGAGGGGGAGTACAAGTTAATGTCTGTCTTTTGGCCTAAAAACATTCTTCCATGTCAGATGAGACAATATAGAAGGTGGTACTTGAATTGAGTTTTGAAACAAATTAAGGATTGAAGCATCATAAATGAGGAAGGAGTGAATTACAGGCATATAAGGGGTTAAGTGGCATTTCTAACTAGAAAAGCTCCAGATCTGTGTTTCTATTTCTAATATCAGTCTCTTTCCTGAACTCTAATTTTATGCCAATAACTTCTGGCCATTTCAAAGTGAATGTTAAGTAGATATCTCAAATGCAACACAGCCTATTCAGGAGCAAGGTATAATGGTAGAATACTGGACCTGAAGTCAAGAAAAACTTGGGTTCAAATCTTACTTCAACTACTTATCTCTGTGACCCTGTGAGAGCTCTTGCTTCAGTGAACTCTCATCTGTAAAATGAGAAGGGTTGGTTTTAATGGCCTCACAGTCACTTCTAGCTCTCTATCTATGAACCTATGTCCAAAATCATAATCTTCCAAGTTCCCATTCAAAATTCATCCCCATTCTGACCTTCACAATTTTGTTGAAGACATTATCTTTCTAGTCATTCAGATATGCAACCTCAGTGTCCAACTTCTTACTCTTATTCACTTCACATATCCAAAATGTTGCAAAGAATCATTGTGTTATCACAATATCTCTCCATTATATTTTCTTTCCACTCCCACAGCCTGGTAGCCCTAGTCCAGGCCCTCCTCAACTGTCTCCTAAACTACTGTAATAGCTTTCTAGCCAGACTATCTGCTTTAAAACTCTTCCATTCACATACAATTTTTCCAGGCCTATTATTTCCCTCCACAAATCTTAAACTATAGCTTAACTGATTTTGCTGTCCCATACCCACAAGATATTTCCTTTCTCTACACTCTTTTATTATCCCCTTTGCTCATGCACTCCCCACCTCATTTCTCCCACTTCTTACGATCTCTAGTTTCAAAATTCATTTCAAATGCCACCTATATATTTTATATATACTTACACAAACATACATATTATCTCCTCTCTTTGGTCCTCGATGGCAGACTAGCTTTTTTTTTTTTTCTATATATATCTAGAGGATAGTGTCTATGTGCTTAGCACATAGAGATAGTTAATAAATGCTTGTTGATTGAGTTGGTAAAATAAAATAAACTCACTGGGATAAGTCACCTTTCTAAACTTCAGTCTCCTTATCTATAAATTGGGAATAACCCTTTTATATATCTCATTAAACTTCTGAGAAGTGCAAATGAAATAATATATATTATCTCACTTGGCAAACCATAAAGTTCTGTGTACCTAGCAAACATTATTTTCATCCTAGGTATATCAATTATACTACAAGGGGACATATATGATAAGAACACACAAACACAACAAATAATAAATGCGTACTTCCTAGGAGCACAGAATCACAACACGTCTATCTCATCACACAGAATATCACACGACATAATCCAACATTCCAAAGTGGTTCAAGTATTACTTTGCGCAAGTTTTTCAATTTCCTGACTACAATATGTAAGATTTATATTTACATATGACTAAAACAGGAGACACTGAGCAAGGAGGGAGATCATATAGTGCCAGGAAAAGCACTATGGTGGAATTAAAGGAAGTTGTTTGAATATTGACTCGTTGATTTATTTCCTGATCCTGGACAACTTATCTGAATCAATAAACCTTTATTAAATGCCAGATACTGTACTTAACCTCTCTGAGTCTAGGTATACTTATTTGAAAATTATTAAGTTGGGCTAGATGACCTCTAAAGTCCCTTCTAATTGTAGATCCTTGATTTTATGTACTTATGTACTCACGGAGAGAGAAATCAAACAAGGCATACATTGCAGTCAGTCAAACACGTAGCTATGAGACATACATATATATATACATGGTAATATAGCAACATCATAGTCTCTCTATAACAAACTATGTTTGATAACGTCACTTATACTGACCCACGTAATATAGCCACGAAGCACTCTACACAACTTCACCCTCCCCACTCGTAGCGAGAGGTAGGAAAGAGGGTGAATAGACCCCTCCCCCCAGCCTATACCTCTTCCCAACCCAACAAATCTTAAGAGCCCAGAAGAAAACAACTCAAGAGTCACCGTACACTCCCAGCCACCATACATCCTTAACATCCCAGTCGAAAAGACCCCCACAGCTTACTAGCCTTTTATCCCCCTACATCACAACTCCAATCCTAGGCTCTTAACTCTGCATCCCCTCCCTCCCTCTCGGATACTACGCCATCACACTCCCAGCAGAAAGCAGAGCCTAGACTCGGCCCCGCCCCACCCCCACCCTATCCCCTTTGGAGGAGGGGGACGAAAGAGGGAGGAGAGAGACTAGGTTGCATAATTAACCCTTCCTCAGCCCCTTATTGAGTGGAAGGGCCAGTAGCCCCCACGACCTAGGCACAAAGACATCCCTGCAGTTCGTTCCCAGTGGAGAGGTTGCCCACCAGATGCCACTAATTCGGGGTCTACGTTGGCAGTGCCCCGGAAGGGAGGCGGGTGCTCTCAGCGGGCTCGCAGCAAGAGTTCTGCGCCGCCCTGGGCGGAGCCTGGAGGGGGTCCCGGGGTCTTCCCCGCCCGGACCCCCCTAATCTGGGGCCCACAATCCTTCAGCGCCCCGCGGCCTTGAGTCTAGGGAAGGGCCGGCCGTGCGCGTCCGCGTCCGAGGAAAGAGGCCCAGGCCGGTCGGGGTAAGGTGAGGCGGGACGTGGGAAAGGGGCCCAGGCGTCCCTGGCTCCGGCCCACCTGACTGTGATGGCGCCTCGTCCGCCAGGCCCAGTTCATCGCCTTGGCCGCTCCCGGCCACTCCGGCTAAGGCCACTTCTCGCTTCTGCTCCGGCTCCTGCTCTGACTTCGGTTCCGGCCCAACCCCCCCACCCCCCCCACCCCCCCCCAGTGCCCGGCCCGGCCCCGGCCCTGCCGCCGCTGCCGCCACCGCCGCCGCTGACATCATCGGTCCCCCTCCCCCCGGAAACACCCCCCCAGCACCCCCCTCAGACACACCGTCCCCCACCGCCGACACTGCTGCCTGGCCTGGAGAGAGAGGATGGGGGGGGGGGGGCGCTGAGCATACACAACCCACACACTCACCCCAGCGAGCTGGGTCAGCAACAACAAGCACAGGGACACAGTGCTACAACTGGGAGGAAAATGTAACATGTTACTCGTGATGACAGACAGCTGTGCCCCTAACAACATTACACAGCAATACCCACAGTAACTGCTCTCCACCAGGCTAGGCCAGTAAGCAAAGGGTACATGTACCAGGCAGCACTTGTGTGGATGCAAAACAAAGTACTTGAATACAGTTCTGTATTGAAAGGGGGCCACAATACAGCATAAGGAAGGGGGTGGCAGACAGAAGAAAGAATACATAATACAAGATTCATATAATGCACCACCAGCAGGAATGGAAATACAACTCTGCCAGGGAGACAAAATGCACAAAAAAGGAGAAAGATGCATGGAGTAGCAATGCAGTCACACACACATGGTATAGGAGACACTGTAATCAGCTGTATTCTAGAAATATACATATCACTACTGAGGAACACTGGTATGCAGTCCACAGAAAATAAATGAGGACTCTAAGAATGCTTCACAGGCCAGGGCAGAAAGACATAATAGGAATAGGAAATAACTCCCACATCGTGAGAGGTGGAGGAGGGAGGGGAAAACTAGAAGATTGGACCAAGACACTTATATATTCCTCCTAACATCAGGACATAGTGAGATTCCAAACAACTTTCCAGTCAGCCAAAGCACAAAATATAAGATTCACATGTGTGTCTACACACAACATATACCAGGATAAGTATCCATACATATGATCAATATACTAGACGACTGAGAAACTCAAAATACCCAAGCCAAAAAAAAAAAAATCAACTTATACAAATGTAAAAATTATGCCATAGAAAGATGAGAGGGTCAGAAGCTGAAAAACAGCATAAGTAAAAGACTCAATGGTAGTCTTCAAAAGACAGGTAATAATACTCATTCTTGCAGAAACTTGGGAACAGCAGTAAATGACTTAAAGCAGCAGCACTCTGTTGATTGATGAAGTCTCAAGGAGAAAGACAGCAAATAGAGATCTACAACATTTAGAGTTCAGAAATGACAATACACAAGAGATGAGAAGTCGCTTCAGAGATTGACACAAAAAAAGATAGTCACAATTAGAAACAAACCTGATAAAACACAGGAAATAATAGTGAATAGAGCAGAGTTAAAGAGAGACAAAAGATACCCTGTCTCTCAGGGATGACACCCCCAACTCCCACTCCAAGATTCCATGGGAGAACCTGATCCCCTCCTTGAGGTCATAATGGCTAATGGCTGGAGCTCTGAGAAGCCAGGAAGAGCAGCAGAAGGCAGAAAGCAAACTATGGTGTCTAGAGAGCCATGGTGAGTCTGAGGGCCCAGTAGGGTGCATGCTAACATCTAATCTCCACCTTTGGGGTTGCTTTCCCTCTTCCCCCAGTCCTAAGTTCTTCTACTATCTAGGACTCCAATATAATAGACATATCCCTGAATCAGATTGTACACAGACACAAGATGTCCCTGGAACACATACGACATCACAGATACACATGTGACATCCAGACCCCTCCTATACCAAGACAGCAAAATATTGAACATGCCACTCATTTTAGGAGGCAAAATGCACTACCATTTTGGACCATCCTTTTAATTTTCTTCATGATAATAATCAGAATCATATAGCATCACAATACCTTCCATCCTTTAGGATCTTCCAACTCTTAGAGTCCCCCAGGATACCAAACTTTATCCCATCCCTACTCCAACCCTTAGTGCTTTCATAATACAACAATTACAGCATTATTGCCATAGACCTTGGAGAATTTGGGGGTGGGGAAGAGAAGGGAAGAATTGCCCTCCTTGGTTTCTCCATGTCCAAAAAGGTCTTAACTCTAACTATTTCCATGTACTCCAAGGACCTTTCTATTGCCTCTCTCCATCCTTCCTGCTCTCTCCTGTCTCCCCTCCATTCCCCCTCTCCCACAGGTTGCCATGTGCCCCTCCTCTCTGACACTGGATGACTTCACCCAACCATCACCATCCCCCTCTCCACCAGGGGAGGAAAGGAACAAAAGCCTACCTTGGCACCAACGATGCCGCCCCACAGATGCCACCAAGGGGCTACTTGTGGCATTGCTGGGTGGAGGCCTTCCTGCAGGCTTTGTGGGGCCCTTCTCCAGAATGGCCTATCAAGCTTCCTATCTACCCTCCCTTGAACTTCTTCTTTGCCGATGCCTTTTCCACCTTCCCATCGCCTTTCTCCTCAGACTTCGAGGCTGTCCACTGCTGGGGCCTGCAGGTAATCGACAGAGAGCCTGGCTCCATGCCCTCCTCAACGTCCTCAGCATTGGTTGTGCCTACACCTCTGTCCTGGTTGTGCCTGCTGGCAATGCAGCCACTGTCCGAAAAGGCTCCTCCACCGTCTGTTCTACACTCCTTGCCCTGTGTTTGGAGAGTCAGCGACTCAGTAGCTATGACTGGTGTGGCCTGGTTGGCAGCACTCTGGGCTTACTTATCATTGTGGGCCCAGGGTTGGGCACTCTACAGAAGGGATCAGAAGGGGTCTACACAGCCCTCGGCTATGTATTGGCTGTCTTGGGTGGCCTTGCCCTCGCCCTGGGGCTGTTGGTTTACAGATCCCTGGACTTCCCTTCCTCCCTACTGACTGTGGCATTTCTGTTTGGTGTAGTAGGGCTGATGGGGGCCTTGCCAGGGCTTTTCCTGTTGCAGACACCTGTGATACCCCATGACCCACTGAGTTGGAGCTGTGTTTGGGCTGTTGGGGTTCTGGCCCTTGTTTCATTTGTATGTGCCAGCTATGCTGTCACCATGGCCCACCCAGCATTGGTGTGTGCTGTGCTACATTCTGAGGTGGTGGTGGCACTGATGCTGCAATACTATGTACTCTGTGAGGCTGTGACACCATTTGACATCATGGGGGCAGGTGTTGTATTAGGTAGCATTGCCATCATCACTGCTCAGAATCTCAGTTGTGATCGGGAAGGAGAGGGTCTTAAAGAATGAGGCTGTGTGTGTGTGTGTGTGTGTGTGTGTGTGTGTGTGTGTGTGTGTTGGGGGGTACAAAGTTGGGGCTTAGGACTCAATGTAGAGGAGAAAGTAACTCTCAATTACACTAGTAATTGGGAGTCAAAGAACAAGACAATCTTGGAAACTTGATCGAAATTACTGAAAACCAAAGACTGACTCTGGAGGACCTTCGGAAGAGAGGCTTAAAGGAATATAAGGGACAAAGCAGACCTGGAACAGTAGGATTGGGAGGTAAATAGGAAGGATCTTAGAAGGCAAGTATTAGTTGGGTTTTCCAGGTAGGATAAGAGATGAAAGGCACACTTTCTATATGAAAATAGGCAGGTGATTTCCAATGAGGCTGGGGAAGAGAGAACCCAAAGGGAGAATGACAGGTCATGGTGGGGAATGTGTGATAGAGAGTTGCTACGGATTGACCTGGAAAACTCGAGTGGGAGAGACACAATGCTGACCTCAAATTAGGAAAAATCTAGGGGAGCCCTTGGCGTCATCTCTGCTTTGGGGTTGTGGGGGTGGGAGGAATCAGCCAACCCCTCTCCAGGTGATCCTGATTATTTGTGGATCGCAAATCCATCGCTGTCTCCTAAAAATAAAATTTATTAGTGACAGAAGGGAGCCCCCTGGGGTATCTCCATCACCTAATAATAGACCTCAGGATTCATATACTGTTATGGGAAAGGACATTTGGTAGAATAGGCCTGGACTCCTCGCTGTGGAACAGGCCCCAGAGCCGCGGGCCTTTCCTGGTGTCGTAAGGGGTTGGGAGATCCGGCTCGGCGCGCGCGTCTCCAGGCGAAACCGAGGTAGCGATGGCTCGCTTGTCCTCCGAGGCCCCTACGCCAAAGCCGCCAACTTCCGGACTTGCCGAATCAACCCAGCCATCTCGGGCAAAACATCTACCGAATCATTAAATATTCATTAGCGTGAGGTGGGCGGGGCAGGGGGAAGAGAGGCGACTACAGCCTTCCTGGCCATTTTTTATCTGGGTGGAGTTTGAGTGGGGCCGCGCCTACTTTAGCGCTCACGGAATAGACCAATTTCGGTCCTGATGGTGAGAGGAAGTAGGTGCGATTCAATGAAGATAAAACATGTTCCAGAGTAGGAAAAAAATGGTATCCATTGGTCTTTTATATTGTAACAATGGAGGGTGTAATATTTAGGGGAAGAAGAAGCGGGGACGGGGATGGAGGTAGCCACAATGAGACTACAAAAAGTTCTTTCCTCCCCCTCCAATTTAATATTATCCAGAAGGAAGACGTGCGGCCCGGAAAGAGAGGCTTAACGTCCAAAGCACGTGCCCCCTACGTATCCGCGCTTACGGCCTCCTGGCGCAAAGGAGGGCGGGAAGGGAAGGGGCGGGGGAAGTAAGGGGCCGAGTCTATAAAGGATGGTGCTCTGGGGCGCTCTCTTCAGAAGCGCTGAGAGCGCGGCTGGGACGGTTGGTGAGGAATGGTCTCCCGGAAGGCGAAGAGACAAACTGCTGTCGCTTCGGCCGTTAAGGAGCCCGGTTACTTATTTAATATTTCCTTTTTCTGTCCCAAGGATTTTTCTTTAGCCCCTTAAAAGCATTTTTTGGGGGGAGGGAGGTAAAAGCCCTGGAAAAGGGAAGGAGAGAAGGTTCCTTTTGCTTTTTTTCGTACTTCCTAGGTCCTTTTCGTCCTCCTTCCCTCGCCTGCTGGCATTTCCTCGCGACCCCAGGAGGTCTTACCCGGTGGCCGCCCCAGCGGGTACTGGGCGCCGAGGCAGAGGCAGCGCCGGGTTTTTGTAGGGAGGTTTGCGCCTGCGCGGCGGGCCTGCCTCAGCCATGCACGGTGGGGGACCTCCCTCTGGGGATAGCGCATGCCCACTACGAACTATCAAGCGCGTGCAATTCGGAGTCCTCAGTCCAGATGAACTGGTAAGCAACACCTCTTACTCGGGACTTAGCCTCGGGTTGTGGCGGGGCATATATCGAAACATGTTTTAGCCTTTTATGGAAACCTTAATATATCTTTCTGCAAAGTACGAGAGTTGCCATAAAAGTAGTTTTATTTTAGCCCAGGAAATATTGCATCAAAGACTTGATCAAGCGCAGTTCTTCTAAAGTTGATTGGTGGGATGAGTGCTTGTAAAGTTAACTGTTAAATTGGGAAACGTTCTCAGAACTGAGTGTCTGGGTTGCATTACATCTCATGTCGCATCTGTTAGTATTATTTGATTAGCTTTTGGGGAAAGGGATTATCGTGTGATGAAGTTAGTAAATTGGGGTTTAGGAAAATGATGGAGATTTGAATCCATAAAACTATAACTGCTGTCAGGGGCTGAGTTTGTACTTGGAGCAGAGCCCCCAAAAGATCAAGGAGGCATCATTGGTCCTGTTTAATAAGAGACTTATATAAGAAGGTCTTCAGATGGTGGAAATTTTTGTTTTTGAGATGTTTGAGAGTTTAAAGGGGAGGCATTCTAGGTCTATATCTTCTTCAAGCATTAATAAAGTTATTTTTTCCAAGAATCCAGGTTGCTCAGAATCCCAGGTCTTGAATGATTTCTCTAAAATGGGAATAATACTAATGTGTTGTGTTGTGTTTTGTTTTGTTTTGTTTTCCCTCTTGAGAGGCAGTATGACCTAGAAGGCTAGCTTTGGAGTAAAGAATCAATTCCTTTAGCTCTAACTATGTGCCACTAGCACTGTTCTGGGGTCAGGGCAGTTCCTGTCCTATAATGTAATTGAAAAAGACCTCATAAGCCTTGCCTCTTAAACTAACTGTGATAATGGACAAGTCAATTATCTATTTTCAATCAAATTTTTAAGATACAGATTGTAATAGAGTTGATATTTTGGCTAGATATTCTATTTACTGAAGGATTGTTGCAAGAATAAGATACTAAAGAATATGAAGCATTTTGTAAATCTTTAAACTATGTAAAATCTATTCAATTTTCACTAGAAATAATTGGCTATATGACTCGTGGGAACGTCAGAAGACTTTATTTATTTATGCAAGCATTTACTTAACATCCTACTCTGTGCTATTAGAAAATAGATAACAAAAAAAAAAAATCCCTGCTCTTAAGGAGCTTACATTTTAATAGGGGAGACAAATACATGTGCAAGTGTGTGGCAAAAAAAAGATGGTGAAAAAGAGAGAAGGCAATTAGGAAAGGCTTTATGTTTGAACTTTTTATCTTGAGTGGGGATTTTTCTGAGATGAATTAAAAGACAGATTACATACCAGGTATGGGGATGGCCAGTCCAAAATATGGAGGAAAGAAATGATAACCTTTGGGAGGGGAAAAACAGAATGCCAGATTGTTGGATTGAAGAGTTCCGGAGGAAAGGAATAACTAGAAAGCTGGAAATAGATGGGGACCAGATTTGAAGATTTTAAAAAGCAGAACAGAAATTTTTACTTTTTGATCCTTGAAATATTGAGAACCACTGGAATTTTTCAGGTATGGGGAAATGGCATGATCAGATCTATTTAGATAATTATTTAACTGTTATGACTTAGTTTCTTCATTGTAAAATGAGAAGGTCTAGGTGTCCTCTAATATGCTATTTTATCTCTTAATCTAGACTGATCTGTGTGGCCCAATTGCAGGATTTCAAATTCTGGTATCCTCATAAATGTCACAAACTCAAATTAATGGAAAGACAAGTGCTATATAAGGATGGACAGATCTGCATAACTGATAACTGCCTGAATTGATGTTGAGGGAACGTTTGAGCTTGAATTCAAACTTTTTTTCACACTCCCTTCTCTTTCTCCTTTCACTCTCCTCTCCTTAAAGTGCCAGCATCTTTTCTGGACTTCATGTATAGATAGATCCTAGTCAGTGTTTTTCACCTCATCCCTATGTGTCTTCTTGCTTCCCTCCAATGTTCAATGTTTTTCATGCACCTCCAATTTATTTACAAGTTTAGTCAGTAATCTGTTTTGGAGATGGAGGGGAGGCCATGTTCTCATAAATAGGAAAGGGGCAAAGTCTAGAACCTTCTCT
This sequence comes from Sminthopsis crassicaudata, assembly GCF_048593235.1. Lineage (NCBI taxonomy): Eukaryota > Metazoa > Chordata > Mammalia > Dasyuromorphia > Dasyuridae > Sminthopsis > Sminthopsis crassicaudata. The sequence goes on from NC_133620.1 coordinate 296,171,029, forward strand.
AACCAGAAATCCCCAAAGACCCTTAAAAGCTCTGTAGCATCCAAACAGTTTCAAAAAAATGTAATTCTTTATCCTTTCCAGTCTCTTAGAAAAAGGGATCCTTAAACTGAAGCTAGGGAAGACAGGACAGGACATAAAGCCCCTCAAGAGTTTACATGCTGTTGGAGACAATATGTGTGTGTATGTATTGCTGGGCTTTAATAAAGTACCTGCTATATAAGAATTGTGGGTGGAGCAGAGTTATCTGTGAGGGAGATTTAAAGTTTAAGTAAGGCAAGATCTGAGAAGCACAGGAAAACTTGGATTCAAATTCTGTTTCTGACACAGGCTTTATAATCATAGGTAGATCACTTAATCTCCAAGCTACTATTTAGTAATAAAGGAGCGCTGCGGCTCTTCAGAGAAAAGAGTGCACTCTTGTGAAGGGAGTATGGTAGGAATTTCTAGAATATAAAATAACTAAGAGGTTTCAGCAAAAGTACTAATTATGATGGGGAAATTTAGTTTGGGGATGGGGATCAGGGAAGGCTTCATGGAGCATGTGGATTTAAAAAAAAAAAAAGATTTTAGACAAGGAGGAAGGAAAATAAAGGACATTTCAGTTGTAGGGAATGTGGTGAACATGGAGGCAGGAAAGCCAAACATAATACAATTTAATGGTGTTATCAAAAGTAAACAACTTAAGTAATTTACTTAACTGCTTATTCCTCAATTAGTGATAATGTTAAAGTAGCCTACTCATCTCTGTTACCTTTTGAGGCCTCCCCCTTTTAATTCTTTGGACCTGTCCCAATCAGACAGTATCATCATCTTGTTTTTTAAAAAGATGGACACTGGTTTCAGGGAGGAATTTGGAGTTATTAAAGGACTGCAATTTCAGTCTTCTCCCCTGTTAATTTCTAGCCCAATTCACTGAACAATGATCGGTACACTATGTGTGTGTACTGATCAACTCTTTTGTTTTTTCCTATTTATGAATAAGTAGAGTGAACTTTTTGAATTGTGGATCATCTCATTTAGAAAATACCTCCACAGTCTGCACAATTAGCACAATGTCATCAGCAAACAGAAACATCTGTGTGACCTCATAGTGTATAGAGAGACTCCCTCTTCCATTTGGATTCTTTTGTATATATAGGTTAAAGGTAATTAACCCACATTCTTTTGGTAACAAGACCTCAGATCATTTTCTAGCTTTTTGGTATCTACTTTTTGCTTGGGTGTTGATCTTCAACTCTGAATTGTATTCTTCCTGTTCTGAGTATACTCAGTCTCCAGGCTAAGTGTTCTTCCTTGACTTTGTTTTTGTTAGTATCCTTTCTCTTCCTTAAGCAGAAGTGCTGGAATGTAGTGATTACATTAAGTCTTGGACCCAGGTTCTTTGATGAAAAAAATCGTTTATCATAAAAATCTTTATAAATCTTTCCCATTTAAAAAAATAAAAAACTGTTTTTCTAGTTTTTCATTTGATAATGCCCCTAAAATAATTTTTCTGCATTGATTTTCCAAACTTTCTGTAAACTTTTTTCCCCTCTACTAATTCTTGTAGTTTTAAGAAATGATGCTACTTACAACCTTCCTCCATGGAATCTTAAAATATTTTTATTCAGAGCCAATGTTACTCTTGTATCTGCATGGCAAGGAAATCAAATGTTTGTTATCTGAGGCAATTTCTAGGCTCTTTAGTGCTAATTGATTTACATTGGTTAAACTTAGCAATATCTATTCTTATTTCACATTTTTCTTAGTAGAAAAATATGTCAAATTAGTCAGCTCAGCCTCACCTGTTTTTATTCTTGAATTTTAGAATTTATTTTACTTGTCTTTTTTATTCATGAACTTTAGAATAGATTTTAATCTTTGCTCTAAATTGGTGGTCCAACTATATAAAGATAGCTAATAGGAAATAATTATCATATCAGTAACTAGTTATTTGTCAAGATATAATCTGTTTCCTTTTTTGTGATGTTTGGTGTTCACCCATGTCTAGTACCTTCCAATTATCTTCTCAAAGATATCGAAGTATATAGGTATGGAGCTTTCTATATTCCTTCTCTATCATCTAGAAACCTTTGACCTCTTTGATTTCTTATTCCTTAACTTTTCCCACATATTTTTGGTAGTCTTGCTTTGAATGAAAGTCACTGAGTATTAGAATACATATTGACTTAATTTAGAGGTTCTAATTAAGTTTCTCAAAAAATTTCTCTACCGCCTTATTTCTCATATGTTGTCATCTTCAGATATTTTCATGATGGTTTTTCTATAAATGTTCCTTACAAGATGACCAAAAGAATATTTCCAGGAGAGAGGGAAAACTATACAAATGTTTTTAGTCACAACTGCTTCATTTCTGATAGTAAAAAGCTATGAACATATATGGGTTATAAGTACACAGAATAAATTATTCTGTCAAAATTATATTTGTTTTCTAATCAAAATAAGTAATTTGAATAATGTTCTATTTTGGGATCATTTATTCAGTTTGTTTATATTTGTTGTATATTATATTTTATAATTAAAAATTATTTAGGAATTATGAGAAGATGGCAGGATGTTAGGGTATCCCTGATCTCCCATAAATAATCCAATAAAGGTTATATAGGTTATATAAAGGGACAGTGGATAGAGCACTGACTCTGGAGTCAGGAGGACCCAAATTCAAATGTGATCTCATACACATTACACTAGCTATGTAGCCTTGGACAAGTCACTTAAGATCCATTGCTTTACAAAAAAATATATATTTTTTTTTTCAAAATGTACTTGAAAGAATAATGATAAAATCAAACAGGAGGTATTATGGGAAAAAGGCCACTATACTGCCTACCTGCACTGTATGCATACACATCCCAATCCTGGTAAAAAAAGATACCAATTTGTGCACATGTTTAACCTGTATGAAACTGTTTGCTGTCATGGGGAGGGGGAAGGCAAGGGAGGGAGGGAGAAAATTTTGGGACACAAAGTTTTACAAAAATGGATATTGAGAAATATCTTCACATGTATTTGGAAAAATAAAATACTTTTTTAAGGCACCAATTTGAAAAATAATAATTATCTCTAGATTCCATCTAGCATGCATGGGAAAATGGCAGAGATCAATCATCCTGGAGTGACAGTGAACTGTTAGGCAGAAACTCAATATGGAGGAGGTTGGGGCAAGAGGGAAGTCCAGAGCAGAATCAAGCTTGGGAACAACCCTTGAGATAGTTGGCAAGAGTCAAGTTTCTTAGCAAAAGGAAAAAGAAAAAAGATGCACCATAGTTGATCCTTGTGAAAGAGACACCTAAATCCCCTAATAATGACTGAGGAGCCTAAGTGGCATCCAGGGACCTAGGCATACACAGCAGGAGACAAGGCTAAATAATTAATACAGAAGGAGGGACAGTCTGGTCTTAGCTACCATATTCAGGAACAACCAGAGCTTGTCCTTGCCATTCAGGGGAGCAGAAGCTGATTCCCCTAATCTAGATATTGAGGCTATTGAGATTAGTGAATCACTTAAAACCTAGGTTGCTGTTTAGAAATCCCTTGGACTAAAATGTCCAGGGGGTAAACTTTGAGGAGTAACAACCCCACAATTCCCAGTAGAACCTCTTAAGGAAAAACAAAACAAAAAAAACCACACCTGACTCTGAAGATTATAAAAGTACCCAGAAGAGAGGAAACTAGGAAAATTGACACCTTAGAATAAGTGGTAGGAAAACTTACTTCAGACTTTTGAATACATTGAAAATTAGAGTGGACCAAAACTACTTAAACCAAAACAAAGAGAAAATCAAATATAATGTAATATTTTAAAAAATAACTGATCTGGACTTCAGGCCAAGGAGAGAAAATTGAACACCTTTAAAGAAAGGATTTCCAAACATTCCTGATGAAGTTAGAACTGAGTAAGTACATAGTAGCCAAGAGAAACTTTTTTTTTTTTTTTAAATTGGAAGGGGCTATGCAAGGATGAGTTGTTTATATGCTGTTAGAGGATTAAGAAACAAATGAATACTAAAAATCATACAGTAAGATCATAGAAAAAGGAAAATATACTAGAAGTTAGAAATGGGAGGAATAAGATTATTACCTAGGGGGAAAAAAGGAAGAAGGGAAAATATAACAGAGGTACATGGGGGTGAAGAATATTGAATACAATTACATGTCATTCCCTCCCCCCATCCCCATGCTACCATACATGTAAAAATCTTGATATTTAAAAATAGGAGAGAACAGGAGAGAGGTGCAGAATAACAGGGCAAGGTTTTCAAGGGAATAGTCATTGACAAAACAAACTCTAGTGTTATAGAGGAGGGTCAAGGATAGAAAGAAAATAAAAACCTGGGATCAGGGTCAAGCCAAAAGAAAGAGAAGAGCTATATTAGACCAAGAAAGAGCCAATTGACTTAAAAGCTCATAAGTATCAAATTCTGTTGGCCACTTTATTTGTGAAAAAAAGGGGTAGGAGCAAAGAGAAAAACTGAATGGAAGAAATAGACAACTAACAATCAAAACCATTTATCTGAATAGATTGACTTTATCTTGGACTTTAATCTTGATAATGTATTTATAAAACATACTTTAAAAGATTCATATATAGTTAAAAAGAGCAACTGAAACAATCATTTCATGTTTTAACTGAACTAAAAAAAAATCAGGTAATCATGATTTCAGATAAGGCTAGGCAAAAATATCTGAATTTATATCAGTACTTACAATACTAATAACATAAGAGCTAAGTACCTAAAAGAAAAATGAATGGAATTGGAAGAAATATAACTATAGTAGAGGGGAAACTTGCTGTATCTCTTTGTAGATTTCAACAAACCTAACTACAAGATTAAATAACCTGACTAGAATGTTAGAAAAATTAGAAATTGTAAGTCTCTTAAGATTTATAAAGTGGAATTGAAAGGAATTTAAAATAAAAATTTGCATTCTAAAGAATTTGTGGGTCAAAAAAATGATAAAAACAAGAAAAATGTCATGAATAACAATAGATGTCATACAAAAAATGATAAATATAGCTAAAACCATTTTTTAGGACAAATCTTAGATTTAAATGTTTCATTTAGGAAAAAAAGGAAGAATAAATCAATGATTTGGAGACAAGATTTAAAAAAACTTGAACAATCAACTCCCCTCCCCCCCACACACATCTCAACTAAGGAACAAAATAGAAATTCTGCAAATTAAAGAAGTGATAATAAAATTGATAGCAAAAAAACTCACTGAACTGATTTTTTTTTTTTTTTTTTTAAAGGAGCTTTTAGAGGTGAGGAATAGAACCTAATAAAATAGATTAAGTTAATCTGATTGTTGGGGAAAAGCAAATATAACGGGACAAAGAGAATTCACAAGTGAAAAGGAAATGAAATTGTAAAACTATTTTGCTCAGTTACTTGATAATTCAGGGGAAATGAATGCATGCTTATAAAAATTTAAGAAAAATGCTCAGATAAAGGAAAGAAATCTACTATTTAAAGAAAAATTGGACAAGTTACAAGTCAAGTCCCAAAGGGGGAGAAAACTTCAGAACTACATGGATTTACAAAAATAGTTGGACAGTCTAAAAAGAATTCCAATTATTAAAGTCTTTACTGTAATAGTTAAATATATTTATACCTGTGAGAGACAAAATAAAACCTTAACAATAATCCTAATGTGCATTATTAGCAGAAAAATTTTAAATATTAGCAAATAGACTAAAACAACTATATTAGATTGTACAATATGATTAGATTACATATAAACAAAGAATTCAGAGTTGGTTCAACATAAGGAAGAGACAATAAATGTAAAGATTGATGTGTTCAAATGCTTGGGTTTAATGGTGACTAATAGTTTCTGACTATGGTATTTTATTGAGACCTTCCTAGATAGAGTGCTCGCTCTCTCTCTCCTAAAGAGAAGGGGCTAAGGCTTGCCTTTTTTTTTTTTTTTTTTTTTTAACCAATTTCTATCTTTTTTTATGTGCTTTGCAATTAGTGAGTGCTTTAATCAGTGCTTATTCATTTCTCTCAGGTCCCAGGTCTCATTTATTTTAAAGAACTTAATGCAGAAATTGTATATTAATACATCTGTCCGCCCTTGCTTCAGGAACTCCAGATATCTTAATTATTTTTTTCTCTTCTTCCCCCCAGAAACGAATGTCTGTGACAGAAGGTGGCATCAAGTATCCTGAGACAACAGAGGGGGGACGCCCCAAACTTGGGGGACTGATGGATCCTAGACAAGGAGTGATTGAGCGGACAGGACGTTGTCAGACATGTGCAGGCAAGTTGTGGAAAATCAGGAACTGGGTGTTTAAAAGAAAAGGGATCTTACTGGGCTGTGTATGTATATAGGTTGTTGGGGAAAAAACAGGCTGAGGATTTTCAAAGGCCTTTTATAAGACGAAAGTGAATTGAAAAGGCTGAGTTTATCTGGTTCTACAGGAAACATGACAGAATGTCCAGGCCACTTTGGGCACATTGAGCTGGCTAAACCTGTTTTCCATGTGGGTTTCTTGGTGAAGACAATGAAAGTTCTGCGCTGTGTCTGTTTCTTCTGTTCCAAGTTGCTTGTGGACTCAGTGAGTAGGGGAGTGGGCTCAAAGGCAAGGGTGGAAAGGAGTGATGACAATGCAGTCCCTTGACTACCTTGCTCTTTTCACCCTCAGAATAATCCAAAAATCAAAGATATACTGGGTAAATCAAAAGGACAACCAAAGAAAAGACTCACCCACGTCTATGACCTCTGCAAAGGCAAGAATATCTGCGAGGGAGGCGAGGAAATGGACAATAAGTTTGGAGTAGAACAGCCTGAAGGTGATGAAGATCTGACCAAAGAGAAGGTACCAACTACTTTTTGAAAGCCCCGAAGGAAGAAAGGACTTTGGGAAAAGAGAAGAGACAGAATGTAGCTAATTGTGTATGGAGGAGGAAAATGATGAGGAATAAGGGAAGGACAAATCTAGAGAGAAAGGGGGGAAATAGTGAGACTGGTGAATAACAAAACAAGATAGTCATAGGCCCAGAAGAAAAGCCAAGATAGTTAGGTTAGTGTTACTTGGATCTGGCCCATTTTAATTCTCCTTCCCCCTGCAGGGCCATGGTGGATGTGGGAGATACCAACCTCGAATTCGGCGCACTGGATTGGAGCTGTATGCAGAATGGAAGCATGTCAATGAGGACTCACAGGAAAAGAAAATCCTCCTCAGTCCTGAGCGTGTACATGAAATTTTCAAGCGAATCTCAGATGAAGAATGTTTCGTTTTAGGAATGGAGCCACGCTATGCTCGACCCGAATGGATGATTGTTACCGTTCTTCCTGTACCCCCTCTTTCTGTGCGGCCTGCTGTCGTTATGCAGGGTTCTGCCCGTAACCAGGTTAGAATGTTATAGGAAAGGAGGAGCAGGGAGAAAAAAAGTGATGGGAGAACTTATTGATGCCTGAGTCTCCTTAAGCCTTAAGCCTGTACTACTTTTCTCCAGGATGATCTGACACACAAGTTGGCTGACATTGTGAAGATCAACAATCAGTTGAGGCGGAATGAACAGAATGGAGCAGCAGCTCATGTGATTGCTGAGGATGTGAAATTGCTCCAGTTCCATGTGGCCACCATGGTGGACAATGAATTGCCTGGCCTGCCCAGAGTGAGTAAAGCACATCACCTTGGGAGACTATAGAAAAGGAATTTAGAAAATAACTGACTGGATGAAGTTGGCAAAGAGCTTGATTATTGGGGAAGGAAGCACAGAACATAGGACTACTAGGACATAGGAACTGAGAGATAATAAGGATTTCTGTATTCATTCCCCCTACTTTGATCTCTTCCTTCCAGGCAATGCAGAAGTCAGGTAGGCCCCTGAAGTCCCTGAAACAACGCTTGAAGGGCAAAGAAGGTCGAGTCCGTGGTAATCTGATGGGGAAACGAGTGGACTTCTCGGCTCGAACAGTCATCACACCTGATCCTAACCTTTCCATTGACCAAGTAGGCGTGCCTCGTTCTATTGCTGCCAACATGACCTTTGCAGAAATTGTCACCCCCTTCAACATTGACAGGTGTGATCATAGGAGTTATGAAGATTAGGGTCATGGGTACTTTAAAATAAATGCTTAAGAACATGTTAGGAAACTTATCAATATCCAGTGTGATTTACGTAGTGTGTTTTTTTAGGGGCAAAACAAGGATGGATAGGGAAGCATATGGAATTAGGGAGGTGTTAGTGGGGGGTTTATCCTTAGGAAAGGGAAATCTTATTTGTTAGAGAACAGAGAGGCATTTAGATCTGAGCCATATCTCCCCCTATTCTCAGACTTCAAGAGCTGGTACGGAGGGGAAACAGCCAGTACCCTGGAGCCAAATATATCATCCGAGATAATGGTGACCGCATTGATCTGCGCTTCCACCCCAAGCCTAGTGACCTTCACCTGCAAACTGGCTACAAGGTACTTGGATGCCTCTGTCATTTTCCTCAACTTAAAACTGGGATACTTTATAGAAATGGCCCTAATTCCCATAGTTCATAGTGCTAGAAGGTTATTGAGAATTACTTTGTTTCACCTAGTGACACATTAGGCATATTAGGAGATTCTAGCATTAGATGGTCGTTATGAGTAATGGGTGATAGAGATGAAGGAGACAGAACTGAAGTACAATGAAGGAAAAAAGTATGAGTCTGTAGAGATGAGAATGATAACTGTTTTATTGACAAATTTCCCATCTTCTTCCTCAGGTAGAGCGTCATATGTGTGATGGGGACATTGTCATCTTCAACCGGCAGCCAACACTGCACAAGATGTCCATGATGGGTCATAGAGTCCGCATCTTACCTTGGTCCACGTTTCGCCTGAATCTCAGGTCAGTCCAAGGATCAGATATTTAAATCCAGTAGACATTAGGAATGGTGAAAAATGTTAGAGTTAGGCTTAGGGCCTAATCCAATTGTTTTCCCCAGTGTGACAACGCCTTACAATGCAGACTTTGATGGAGATGAGATGAACCTGCACTTACCACAGTCTCTAGAGACAAGAGCAGAAATCCAGGAATTGGCCATGGTGCCCCGAATGATTGTTACACCCCAGAGCAACCGACCTGTAATGGGCATTGTGCAAGATACCCTTACAGCAGTGCGAAAGTTCACCAAGAGAGATGTCTTCCTAGAGAGGGTGAGCTGCCATGAAAATATAAGGCTTGGATTTAAAATAATTGAATCGATCTTGAGTTTAAAACTATCACTGCTTCTTCTTTCCCTTCTTGTTTGGCTTTTTGTCAGCAGACATTTATTACTTTTGATTACTGCCCTTGTTCAGAATGCCTGTCTTTGATATAGTTGGAAGGCTCAGAAATTTGGGGTAAAGCTTGTGGGTTCTAGACCTGTGGATTAAAACCTTAGATAATTCTTGGATCTTCCTCTTCTCCTACAGGGTGAAGTGATGAACCTATTAATGTTCCTTTCAACATGGGATGGAAAGGTACCCCAACCTGCCATCCTAAAGCCCCGACCTTTGTGGACAGGAAAACAGATCTTCTCCCTTATAGTGCCTGGGCACATCAATTGTATCCGAACTCACAGCACTCATCCTGATGATGAAGACAGTGGCCCTTACAAGCACATTTCTCCTGGGGACACTAAGGTGAGGCCAAGTATATTGGGATTCATGAAAAGTGTGGGGCTTGAAAATGTTGGGAGACCAAATTGTTAAGTGACTGGTTTGTTCCTAGGTGGTAGTGGAGAATGGGGAGCTCATCATGGGTATTCTGTGCAAGAAATCTCTGGGCACATCAGCTGGCTCACTTGTCCACATCTCATACCTAGAGATGGGCCATGACACTACCCGTCTTTTTTATTCCAACATTCAAACAGTCATCAATAACTGGCTTCTCATAGAAGGTAAGGATGGGGAGCAGGAGGCAGTGCTCCAACCAGTGCTTTTTTATCTAATGTTATCTTTCCCACTCCTTGCTATTAGTTCTCTTTATATACCTCTTTCTTCTCAGCTTCTTCTTGGGTTCCATACCCATCTGAAGTCTTAAAAGAATCCTTCATACTGACCCCTCAGACTGTATAGCTCATTTCTACCCCATGTGGGGAAACTGTTTCTGATATTACTCATGAACCTTAGGTCATACCATTGGCATTGGGGACTCCATCGCTGATGCCAAGACTTACCAGGACATTCAAAACACCATCAAGAAAGCCAAGCAAGATGTGATAGAGGTAAGAGGAGAAAGTCGAAGGAAGAAGCGAGTCTTTGGAAATGACGGGGATGTTAAGCATTTGAGTCAAAAAAGAAGAAAAATGAGGGAGAAAAAGATAAATGGGGTTTTTTTGTTTTGTTTTAATGCCAGGGCATCTCTTCATATCCCTAATTCCCTGTCTTTCTTATTCCCCAAATCCTAAAAAAATTTCCTTAGGTGATTGAGAAGGCACATAACAATGAACTAGAACCAACACCAGGAAACACTCTTCGACAAACATTTGAAAATCAGGTGAACCGAATCCTTAACGATGCAAGAGATAAAACTGGGTCCTCTGCCCAGAAGTCCCTGTCTGAATACAATAACTTCAAATCCATGGTTGTATCAGGAGCAAAGGGTTCCAAAATCAATATCTCCCAGGTGAGGAAATACTTTTTCTCTTCATAGGTGACAGGACTGTATTGATATAAGGGAAAGAGACAAAATATAGGCAGCTGGAGAAAAAGGGGGAAATTTGGGATTAAAGAGAAGTGGAACATAGTTATTCTTTTTTTTTTTTTTTTTTTTTAAATATATATATTTTATAATATTATCCCTTGTATTCATTTTTCCAAATTGCCCCCCCTCCCTCTATTCCCTCCCCCCGACGACAGGCAATACCATACATTTTACATGTGTTACAATATAGTCTAAGTAAATACATGTGTGTGAATATCATTTTCTTGTTGCACAATAAACATTAGAATCCGAAGGTACATGCAACCTGGGCAGACAGATATTAGTGCTAACAATTTACATTCGCTTCCCAGGGAACATAGTTATTCTTAAAAGAAGGTAACCTCTTTTTACTCAATCCTCAGGTTATTGCAGTAGTGGGACAACAGAATGTAGAAGGCAAGCGGATTCCATTTGGCTTCAAACATCGGACCCTTCCCCACTTCATCAAAGATGATTATGGTCCTGAGAGCCGAGGCTTTGTTGAGAACTCCTACTTGGCTGGTCTCACACCCACCGAGTTCTTCTTTCATGCTATGGGTGGGCGTGAAGGGCTTATTGACACTGCTGTCAAGACAGCTGAAACTGGTGAGTCCTTCAATTAATCTAGAAATCTTGAGGCAGACTGAAAGTTCCCCATGAAAAATTTTAATTTTTTTTACCCAGGGACTTTAGCTCCCAGCAGCCCATAAGAAAAATTTCAGAGGTAACTTGAAGCTATTGCTTAACTGTGGATTTCATATAACAACATAGAGCAAAAATATGCCCTTTTTGTTACTTTGGGGAGGCTTGAGGATGAATATTCTATTCTAATCTCAGCCTAATGTAAAGATGTGATAGACACACTATCATACCCTGGGCTTGGTTAATTGAGTCCCTAAGCACATAAGGCTGGTTCTACCTTAGGCCTTTTTTATCAACAACAAACAACAACATACAGGTTATGTTAACAAGAAAATAACAGGTTCAGTCACCAACAATTGCCCACATTCCTAAGCAGTAGTAAAGAAGAAAAATCTCTTTTTGACCAGGCTACATCCAGAGACGTCTGATCAAATCAATGGAGTCTGTGATGGTAAAATATGATGCAACAGTACGCAACTCTATCAACCAAGTGGTACAGTTACGTTATGGTGAAGATGGACTGGCTGGTGAAAGTGTTGAGTTCCAGAATCTAGCAACCCTCAAGCCTTCCAATAAGGCTTTTGAAAAAAAGTGAGTAAATGAAGGTCTTAGTGGTAACAGGATTCCAATGTTCCTGAATAGATATGGAATGAAGTAATGCTTTATTAGAGTGCCTTTTGGGTTTTTTTTTTTGTTTGTTTGTTTTATTTTGTTTTTATTTTGAATTTAAACAAACATGATGAACATTTTAATGTACAAAGTCCAAGAGAAAAGAGGATTATATAGGAAAAAACTTGTATTAATATCCATTTTTAAAAATTATTATTACATCTTTGTATTGGCAAAACATATGCATAGGTAATTTTTCAACATTGATCCTTGCAAACACTTCTGTTCCAACTTTTCACCTCCTTCCCTCTACCCCCTTCCCTAGATGGCAGGCAGTTCCATACATTTTAAACATGTTAAAAGTTAAATACAATATATGTATACATATTTATACATTTATCTTGTTGTACAAGAAAAATCTGATTTAGAAAGTAGGCAAAAATAACCTTGGAAGAAAAACAAAAATGTAAGCAAAGAACAACAGAAAGAATGCAAGTGCTATGTTGTGGTCCACACTCATTTGCAAGTGTTCTTTCGCTGGGCATAACTGGTTCTGTTCATCACTGATCAATTGGAACTGATTTGGATCCTCTCATTGCTGAAGATAGCCACTTCCATCAGAATTGATCCTCTTTTAGTATTGGATTTTGTTGTTGTTATTACAGTTTTTTATTTCCAAGATAATATGCATGGGTAATTTTTCAGCATTGACCTTTACAAAACCTTCTGTTCTAACTTTTCCCCTTCTTCCCCTCCTACCCTCTCTCCCAGATGGCAGGTAGACCAATATATGTTAAAATATGTTAAAATCTCATATAGCATTATTGTTGAAGTAACACTCACTTTTTTAAAGGTATTTTAACAATATTAATAAAACTCTTCTGTGTGTTTATCTCTTTATGAATAATTTCTCACTTCCCTACACTTTTTAAACACGTCACTATCATTCTTTCAGTAAAGACAGCATGATGTAGTGTATCTCCACCATTATGTAGGGACTGGACTGAATCACTTAGCCACAGTGGCAGCTCTTTGAGAATCTAAGTGGTAAAGGAGATTTTTTCACCCAGATGCTCCCCTTAACAACAAAATATAAGTCCAGTCACAAACAAATCCCCACATTCCTTTGTTATAAGCAGTAGTCAAGAAGAAAAGGAATATATTGGGTTATGTATGAAAGTGTATCTCATTTCATATCTCTAGTCTATTATGACTCTTTTCTAGATAACATGAAACATGATCCATTATCAGTCTTTTGAAGTGAAGATTGACTATTAACCAGAGTTCTGAAGTGTTACAGTTGATTTCTTTTATATTGATGTATGACCAGGTGGTCATCCTGGTTCTGTTCATTCTCTCTAAAGAGCATTTTAAAATTTCTTTCAATCTGTGCATTTAACCTCCTCTTTGAGTGATGTGTCTCCTTATGGAATCCTAAGTCTTTATGCCTTATACTTTGCAGCTCACTTGGCATAAGGATAATTCCAGTTTGTCATGCCATTACTATGCAGTAGGAAGATGTTGAACAAAAAAATTTTTATCCATATCCATAGAGGCAGAGTAATTTGCTAAGTGAATGCTCAGGGTATTGATAATGCCAGTTTTCCCATCTCTTAGGATGGGCTGCCCTGTAACTCCTTGAGCACTAGAGTGCATTAGTCTCTTTGTATTTGATTTTACCCCACAGGTTCCGTTTTGACTATACCAATGAGCGAGCATTGCGGCGTACTTTGCAAGAAGAATTAGTTAAGGATGTGTTGAGCAATGCCCACATCCAGAATGAGCTGGAGCGTGAATTTGAGCGAATGCGTGAGGACAGGGAAGTACTGAGAGTCATCTTCCCTACTGGAGATAGCAAGGTAAGATGTGACTTCATGGTACATTTGGTGAGAGCAGAGGTTGAAATGGGGAAATACGGCATGAAGGAATCTGGCTGAGGGCTAGCAACTAATCTTAGCTCAGTTCATTGACAATCTTGCTACTACCACCCTTTTCTTCATAGGTGGTTCTTCCGTGTAACTTACTTCGGATGATTTGGAATGCTCAGAAAATCTTCCACATAAACCCCCGCCTCCCCTCGGATCTGCACCCAATCAAGGTTGTTGATGGTGAGTAGTGAAACCAGATGTCTAGACTCATGAAACAAAAAATGGGGATATTGAATGGAGATAAATAAGTTAAGCTGGGGACTGGAAGACAGGTGTCCCAGTCTCGATCTACTTTTTTCTTAACTTCAGGTGTGAAGGAGTTGAGTAAGAAATTGGTGATTGTCAATGGAGAAGACCCTCTGAGCCGTCAGGCACAGGAAAATGCCACACTGCTCTTCAATATTCACTTGCGTTCCACTCTGTGCTCAAGGCGCATGGCAGAGGAGTTCAGACTCAGCGGGGAAGCCTTCGACTGGTTACTAGGGGAGATTGAATCCAAATTCAACCAGGCTATTGTGAGTGCTACCCTTCTCTTTGGGATCTCTAGGACAAAGGCTTCCTTTAACCACATTTTAAGGGATTTTTTTTTAAAAATTGAGATCCTTTGTTTTTACTTTGTCTTCATGTCCCAATATATTCCTCTGTCTTCCCCCAACCAAAGTAGGGATTGATGGAATAGTGCATATGCTGTTTGATTTGGATAATATGTTGGGTCACTTTTGTTGGACTGCTTAAAAAAAAAAAATCTTGGATGATCAAAGATATGCCAAAATAAGTATGCATATATGACTAACAACAAAGGTGGTTTCATTTTTATTGTGCTTGTTTTCTCTACTAAGGAAAATGGCCATTTATAGGGGAAATGACAGAATAAAAATGTCTGTCAACAACTAAAATAAATAAGGAGTAAGAATACACAGCAATATTTAAATCAAGTGAAGGGACACCTTATGTACTTAAGGCATGTAAATGGAATTGCTAAGTAGCTGTCAATAATATTTGAAAGAGCCTGGAAAACTAGAGAGGTATATCACAAGATTGTCAAAAGGACATGTGTTCTAATTTCCAAAATGGGGAAGAGAACAGAGGAAACTAGATTTACTGAGACAATTCTAGAATAGATAATTGACAAGGTCAGCAAACATACTAAAAAGGAAGCAATGACTACAAAGAACCAGCATGGCTTCATCAAGAGCAGTTCATGACAGTATAAAATTATTTCTTTTTTTAAGAGGGTTTTTTTGTTTTGTTTTGTTTTTGTTTTTTTTTTGTTATTGTTGTTGTTTTGTTTTAATACTAAGTTTGGATAGGTAAGGAGAATACTGTTGACAGTCTGTAGGCCATGCCCAAATCTGACACACAACCCCTTTTAGTGTATGGTTCATGATAAAATTTTTATTTTAAAATGGGAAACCATTTAAAACCAGCTTGAGGGCTATCCAAAAATAGGTTATAGGCCAGAGTAAATATGCTCAGGCATATTTCTTAAATTTACAAATCATGCTAAGCTAGGGATGATAGTGTTAACTAAGTTAAAGCATGGGGTTGAGTTTGTTTATATGATATTCAGTAGGACTACATGTAAAGTTTTACAATTGGGTATCAAACAACTTTAAAAGTGAAGATTTATCTAGAAAGATCAAGTGCTAAAAATGTGCTTGGGGAACACACTATGAAGGCTTTTATTTGTTAAGCCCCTCACATTTTCTGTTTCTATCCCAGCTTCTTGAAGAATTTAGGGAAGAGGGAGTGAAAAGCTACATCCTCTTGCTTCACTTGCTAATGAGATATGAAGGAAGGATTAGTTTATTTAATCCTGTTCACATTGATTTTTCCTCATCCATCAGGCCCATCCTGGAGAAATGGTGGGAGCTCTGGCAGCCCAGTCCCTGGGGGAGCCAGCCACCCAGATGACCTTGAACACTTTTCACTATGCTGGTGTGTCTGCCAAGAATGTAACATTGGGTGTGCCCCGACTCAAGGAACTTATCAACATTTCTAAGAAGCCTAAGACACCCTCACTCACTGTGTTCTTGTTGGGTCAATCTGCCCGTGATGCTGAGAGAGCCAAGGTAGGATTGGGAATCCAGGGAAACCATTGAGTGCATTAGAGGGATGGCAAAATCCAACTGCTATAAAAGGCATTTGGAATTTCTTCCAACAATGGTGGCCATTGTAGGCCTTATCAAATGTGATATTGGCTTCACTCATGGGTTCTGTGTAATAACATTTCTAGGCTTTGAGTATCTGGTTCTTTTTCCACATTGGTGGTAGATAAAACTGATTCTGTTATGGTAGTCATGCATGTGCCTACACTTTGTCCAGGATATCTTGTGCCGACTGGAACACACAACTTTGAGGAAGGTAACAGCTAACACTGCCATCTACTACGATCCTAATCCCCAAAGCACAGTAGTAGCAGAGGATCAGGAGTGGGTCAATGTCTACTATGAAATGCCTGACTTTGATGTTGCCCGAATTTCACCCTGGTTACTTCGAGTAGAGTTGGACCGTAAACACATGACAGATCGAAAACTGACTATGGAGCAGATTGCTGAGAAAATAAATGCAGGTAAGCTTGGAAAGCAGTGATCAATTCAGCCTTGTCACCTTTCATAGTTAGAGCTGCTGGCATCTGAAATCTGGTTAGACCCTTCCAAGTAGAAGACATTATCCTTATCTTTGAGATCCTGGAGCATTGACTTCTAGTCTGAAAGAAGATGTTTAATCTTCCTGTTTTATTTTACAAGTCCTGCTAATGGAATTGAAATGTTAGTTTTATCTCTTTCTTCAGCTCTTTTTAAAATAGTTTCTTCTACTCTTTAGTTTCTTACCCTTTATTTCAGTTTTTTGCCCCATTCCAATTTTTCTCACAATTACTTGTTTACTTCATTTGAAATGGGATTCTAGAAAGTAAAAGAAAACCTAATTTTATACGTGCTCTGTGAAAAAAGAGGGACAGGAAGAGGAGTGAAATGAGTCACTTAAAGAATAAACTAGAGATACAAAGAGTTCTGTTAATAAAAGCAAATAGAGGCAAAAAACTTCATATTAACAGGTTTTGGTGATGACCTAAACTGCATCTTCAATGATGACAATGCAGAGAAGCTGGTACTCAGAATTCGAATCATGAACAGTGATGAAAACAAGATGCAAGAGGTAACAGGGATTGAAGAAACTCTAGGTTTCTGAGTAGGGTAAGGGTTCTGTGGGCCTGCATGGAGATTTAGAAAGTTGGATATCAGGATTGCAGTTTAGAATAACACCAGAACATTTGGATCTAACTTATCTTTTTTCTTTATACTTTCCACAGGAAGAAGAAGTGGTGGATAAGATGGATGATGACGTCTTTCTCCGTTGCATTGAGTCCAATATGTTGACGGATATGACATTGCAGGGCATCGAACAAATCAGCAAGGTTCTAACCTAGGCACATACCTCTTATTGTTATTTTTTCCTTGCTGATCACCTTTTAATCTCATGCCCTCTTTCTCTAGGTATATATGCACTTGCCTCAGACAGACAATAAGAAGAAGATCATTATCACAGAAGATGGAGAGTTCAAAGCACTGCAGGAATGGATTCTAGAAACAGATGGAGTGAGTCTGATGCGTGTATTGAGTGAGAAGGATGTGGATCCTGTACGCACCACATCCAATGATATTGTGGAGATCTTCACGGTAAGGACCTCTGTTGGTATTGGCTCAGGAAAGATATCAAACTATGTCGTTACATTAGATAGTTATCCAAAGTCTAATCTTTCTCTTTGCCATGGCTGAAACTTTTTTTTTCTCCTGTTACAAATGGTTTTCATGGTCTTATTTCTCTTCCTCCTTTATTTCATACTTCCCCATTACTTCTGCCTCAGGGAAGGCTTTCATGATAAGAAGAGGTATGAAATAGATGTTGTCTCTCCTTCACTCCTGTGACTACTCAGTTTTCCAGTTGTCATTTATTGCTATTTACATAGGAGTCTCTTTAGTTTTGAGTCTCCTGTTACCACTTTGGAAGGAGGGCAAGACAGAGCCAGGTAGCTGATGAGTCAAAAAGCATTTATTAAATGGCCTGCTGTATGCTGGGCACTGTACTAAGATAATGGGGACATAAAGATACAAGTGAAATGGTAAATTGTGAAGATAAATAATTTGGGGGAGGGCACTAAGGCAGGCGGGTTTAAATACTTGCCCAAGGTCACACAGCTAGGAAGTGTTTAGTATCTTTGGCCAAATTTCAAATTTTACTCAGATCATTCAGGTCTTCCTGACTTCAGGGCTGGTGCTCTATCCACTATACTAATTAACTGTCCCAAGATGTATAATTTTTAATCCTAACTGTCTGTCTTTTAACAGGTGCTAGGCATTGAGGCTGTGAGAAAGGCATTAGAGCGGGAACTCTATCATGTGATTTCCTTTGATGGGTCATATGTCAACTACCGCCATTTGGCCCTACTTTGTGACACCATGACTTGCCGTGGGCATTTGATGGCCATTACCCGGCATGGCGTCAACCGACAAGATACAGGACCCCTCATGAAGTGTTCCTTTGAAGAGACGGTAATAGCCGATACTTCTGGGGAAAGGTAGAATGAAAGGTGGGCAAGAAGTCTTGAAAGTAGTGAGAGGGTTGTGAAAAGGGAAGAAGAGAGATCCTAGTGTCTAGAGGAGATGATTGGACTTGGGGCCTATGCTTTGTGACAATGCTGGCAGTCCTGTGCTCTTAACCTTCTCTTTGCCCTTTTGTCAGGTGGATGTGCTGATGGAGGCTGCAGCCCATGGAGAGAGTGACCCCATGAAAGGTGTGTCTGAAAACATCATGCTTGGCCAGCTGGCCCCTGCTGGAACAGGCTGCTTTGATCTCTTACTGGATGCTGAGAAATGCAAGTATGGCATGGAGATCCCCACTAACATTCCTGGCCTGGGAGCAGCTGGACGTAAGTATTGGGGCCATTCCATTGGAGGTGCCATAAAACACTTGAATTTGGGTCAAAAGGCCTAAGTGACATCAGGCCTTCAGAACCTGACATTTTTATTTTGTTTCTTAACAGCTACTGGCATGTTCTTTGGCTCAGCCCCCAGTCCTATGGGGGGGATGTCTCCTGCCATGACTCCCTGGAACCAGGGGGCCACCCCTGCTTATGGAGCCTGGTCCCCTAGTGTTGGTGAGTACCTTTAACCCAGAGAAAGGATTGAATAAATTTCTCTAGGCTGTGCACACCCTAATAGATCCCTATATAAAATTAATCTATTTTTGAATGAATTAGGAAAGTGATGGTAATGGGAGAGAGCTAATGGAGAGGTAATTGTGAGAGGAAAGAGGCCTGGAAGCAGTGGTTGATGAATGAATTTGTGGAATTTACTTTTGTTTGGCCCTAACCTCAGTTTTGTGGGGGGGGCGGTGTGTTTCTTTCTGCATGCAGGGAGTGGGATGACTCCTGGAGCTGCTGGCTTCTCCCCTAGTGCTGCATCAGATGCTAGTGGCTTTAGCCCTGGATATTCCCCAGCCTGGTCCCCTACACCTGGCTCCCCAGGATCTCCAGGCCCTTCAAGCCCTTATATCCCTTCACCAGGTGAGTGAACATCAGGATCCAAGTTTATATCTTTATATATCCATTCTGGGTCAGCATTTTGTTTATGCTCATCTATCTTGTTTCCTTTCTCACAGGTGGAGCCATGTCTCCCAGCTATTCACCAACATCTCCAGCTTATGAGCCCCGGTCTCCAGGGGGTTATACCCCTCAGAGTCCTTCCTATTCTCCTACTTCTCCCTCCTACTCACCCACCTCTCCCAGCTATTCTCCAACCAGCCCCAACTATAGTCCCACCTCTCCCAGCTACTCTCCCACCTCTCCTAGCTACTCTCCCACCTCTCCTAGTTACTCTCCCACCTCTCCTAGCTACTCCCCCACCTCTCCCAGCTACTCCCCCACCTCTCCCAGCTACTCCCCCACCTCTCCCAGCTACTCCCCCACCTCTCCCAGCTACTCCCCCACCTCTCCCAGCTATTCCCCCACCTCTCCCAGCTACTCTCCCACCTCTCCCAGCTATTCTCCCACTTCTCCCAGCTATTCCCCTACCTCTCCTAGCTACTCCCCCACTTCTCCCAGCTATTCCCCAACTTCTCCCAGCTACTCCCCCACCTCCCCTAACTATTCACCTACCAGCCCCAACTATACCCCAACATCACCTAGCTATAGTCCAACTTCTCCTAGCTACTCACCCACCAGCCCCAACTATACCCCTACAAGCCCCAACTATAGTCCTACCTCCCCCAGCTACTCTCCTACTTCCCCCAGTTACTCTCCAACCTCACCTAGCTATTCTCCCTCAAGCCCACGCTATACACCACAGTCCCCAACCTATACTCCAAGCTCTCCTAGTTACAGCCCCAGCTCCCCCAGCTATAGTCCCACTTCACCTAAGTATACCCCAACCAGTCCTTCCTATAGCCCCAGTTCTCCAGAGTATACACCAACATCCCCCAAGTACTCGCCCACCAGCCCCAAGTACTCGCCCACCAGCCCCAAGTATTCGCCCACTAGCCCTACTTACTCTCCTACCACCCCAAAATATTCACCTACATCTCCTACTTACTCACCAACCTCACCAGTCTATACTCCAACCTCCCCCAAGTACTCCCCTACCTCCCCCACCTATTCACCAACTTCCCCCAAATATTCGCCAACCAGCCCAACTTATTCACCCACCTCTCCCAAGGGTTCTACCTACTCTCCCACCTCACCTGGCTATTCTCCAACTAGTCCTACCTATAGCCTTACCAGCCCAGCCATCAGCCCCGACGACAGTGATGAGGAAAACTGAGGGGGTGTTGGAGATGCTGGAAGCTGGAAGATGGGAGAGTTCAAAACCAAGTTATTTTCACTCTTTCCCTGCCACTTCCAAGATGACTCCCAATGACCTTCCAGTTCCTACCCTGATTTTTAATCTTATTCTAGATGGGTATTTTTTCCATTTGGTTTTTTGATTGTGCTTTCTTGGTATCATCTATTTGTTCTGATCTTCCCCACACCCGGTTCCTTAGAGACTGAGGGTAGAAAGAGTGACCCAGGACTTGCCCCTAGCCCTGTCCTCAGGAGGGGGCCCTAAGGTTGTTTGGTAGAAGTGGGGAAAGAAGAGATTGTAAAACCTGAAGAGGAGGGGATCTTACTTGTCCATGGGGGGGTCACATGCTCTTTTCAGGCAGCATGATGCTGCTTTTTGTCTGTTTATTTTATTAAAGTTTAAATAAAAGTTTTACTAATTTTGACCAAAAAATGTGTGGAAACATTTCTTTGATGACAGGAATGAGTAGGAATTTTTAAAAATGAGGATAGCATCTTCACTGCCTAAAAATGAATAATACTCACTTAACTCCTTGGGATTCTACTGACATCTAGTGGTTAAGTAGTAATAGTCTAGAAGGGGTGGGAAGAATTTGGACTAGGAAAAAAAAATTAATATTAAAATTTCACTGGACATTAAATTTTATTCCCGAATCTTGGAACTGGAACACATTTCAGAAGTCATCTCATCCAAGCCTCTTTGTTTCACCTCAAAACTTTTTATCAATAAAATAACAAATCAAGTCATTATTAATCAGAGAAATGCAAATTAAGACAACTCTGAGATACCCTACACACCTCTCCGATTGGCTAGAATGACAGGGAAAGATGAGAATGTAGGAGGGGATGTGGGAAAACAGACACACTGATACATTGTTGGTGGAATTGTGAATACATCCAGCCATTCTAGAGAATAATTTGGAACTATGCTCAAAAAGTTATCAAACTGCATTCTCTTTGATCTAGCAGTGTTAATACTGGGTTTATATCCCAAAAAGATAGTAAAAGAGGGAAAGGGACCTGTATGTGTAAGAATGTTTGTGGCAGCCCTCTTTGTAGTGGCCAGAAACTGGAAACTGAGTGGATGCCCATCAATTGGAGAATGGCTGAATAAATTGTGGTAGATGAATATTATGGAACATTATTGTTCTGTTAGAAATGTCCAGCAGGATGATTTCAGAAAGGCCTGGAGAGACTTACATGAACTGATGCTGAGTGAAATGAGCAGGACCAGGAGATCATTATACACTTCAACAACAATACTGTATGATGATCAATTCTGATGGACGTGGCTATTTTCAACAATGAGATGATGAACCAAATCCGTTCCAATAGAGTAATAATGAACTGAACCAGCTACACCCAGCAAAAGAACTCTGGGAGATGACTATGAACCACTACATAGAATTCCCAATCCCTCTATTTTTGTCCACCTACATTTTTGATTTTCTTCACAGGCTAATTGTACATTATTTCAAAGTCCGATTCTTTCTGTACATCAAAATAACTGTATGGACATGTATACATATATTGTGTATACAACTTAATACTTTAACATATTTAACATGTATTGGTCAACCTGCCATCTGGGGGAGGGGGTGGGAGGAAGGAAGAAGGGGAAAAGTTGGAACAAAAGATTTTGCAACTGTCAATGCTGAAAAATTACCCATGCATATATCTTGTAAATAAAAAGCTATAATAAAAAATAACAAATCCAGAAAAGACTTAAAGGCTAGAGTTAGGTGGTAGAATTAGTGGCAGAACTACTATTTTTACCATTGTTGAATTATTTCAGTCATGTCTGATTCTTTGTGGCCCTCATTTGGGTTTTCTTCGCAGATACTGGATTGGTTTTCCATTTCCTTCTGTAGTTCATTTTATAGATGAGGAAAGTGAGACAAATAGGATGACTTGTCCAGGGTCGCACAGCTAGCAAGTATCCAAGGCTGGATTGGAGCTCATAGATTTTTAACTCCAGGCCTGACAATATATCCACTTAAGCCACTTCGGTTTTCCAGAATTGGAACTATTGATCAAGTTTCTCAATTCCTAGTATCCAATATTTTCAATACAAAATCACTTGCAGTCTTTGGCAGATCCCATAAACCTGGATACCTAGAGTGGTTTCTAGGGGATAGAGTACCATGCCTGGACTCAGAAAGACTGTTCTAATCTAATCAGACACAATAGCTGTATGACCTATGCAAGTCTCTTTGCCTCAGTTTCCTCATCTGTAAAATAAGCTGGAGAAGTCACTCCAGTATCTGCCAAGAAATCTCCAAATGAGGTCACTAAGAGTCAAACACAACCGACAAAAACATCTGAGCAGCAACATAAATGTTTTTTGTTTTGTTTTGTTTTTTGTTTTTTTAAAAATTTAATCATTTGGGTAAATGGGAGTTCTTAGCTGTTTCACTTCTATGTGCACCATCATAGCTGTTAGTCTTAGGCTTTTTTCTCGCCTAGCACATTCCCCAAAGGTTTACTTAGTGCCAACATCTCAGAAATGCAAACTCATGTTAATGTTAACCTAATACTTGACATTAAAATTTGTGCTCAGGTTAAGTAATGCATTTGAAGGTAACATTTAAAAGATAGGGAGATTATTGTCTAGAATAATTTCTAGGTCTTCTCTATCGGCAGAAATAATAAACTGCCAGTTTATCATCTCTATCCCACTCCAGTTCTGTTCATCTTTCATTCAAGAGATCTTCCTAAAGCATAAGTGTGACCATGTCACTCCATCTAGTAAATTCCAATGTCTCCTTGTTAAGACAGGATTACATACAAAAATCCTTTGCTTGGCTTTTAAAACTTTTCTGAGTCCTTCCTACAGTTTAAGGTTTCTTACATCTCCCATGTCAATCATTAAACATTAAGCATCTGTGTGCCAGATCCTAAGAGTACAAACATTAAAAAGAAATGTAAGCTTCTTGCCCAAAGAAGCTTACAATCTAATAACACACCAAAGGGAGCTAAATGAAGGGGTGGGAGTTGGGGGTGCTTCTGAGATGGGGGAGTACCTGATATTTTGGGAGAAGCTTTTCATCCTCCAAATCAGGAAGAGGCCCTGGGGGCAGAATCCTGATGAGGTGTTCGTTCCAGGGCCATCCAGATCTAGCAAAATGAAGAAATGTTGGCCATGAAAGGAAAATGCTGAGAAGTGCAGCCAATTGGGAAAAGAAAGAGATGGCTAGTGGTCCCCTCCTCAAAAAGAACATCTGAGGAGGAGTTCTATCCTCCAGCTCTACTTTCCATACTCTGGTCCAATGGCAATGGCCTTGCTGTTCTTGACATTTCATCTCCTTACACAACTATAGTTTCCTTGGTGGTTTCCCATGTCTGATATGCTCCTTATCTCTGCCTCCTGGTTCCCTGTTAAAATCCCACTACTTAAAAAATATATATAGGCTGGCTAAGTTGAAGCTAATCTTATAGGTTTTATCTTATAGTTTAATCTTATAGTTTTTCCCTATAAAATTAGCTTCAACTTAGCTTGTAAATTTTATAATGTTTGTACCTAGTTGTTTGCATGTTGTCCCCCTACCCTTGTGAAATAACTCCTTGAGGATGGTGGACTATTTTTTGTCTTTTTAATCCTTAGTTCTTTGCACAAATAGTAATGGCATATTATAAATAATTTGTAAACTTGACATCATTCAGATGAATAACTACTTTTCAAAGATCATTTGCAAGGTTTTAGTTTTTTAAATTGTTTTATATGAGTGACAGCATAGTAGAGTGATCTTTCATATTTTCTATCCTCTAGCCTCAAAAGGAAGTCTAGTAGTCATTTGTTTCTGTATACCATTCTTTAAGACTAAGGTGTCAACCTGCACTGGTAAAGGGAATTCTCTCACCTAGGAGCTCCCTATATCAAGGATATATATTACAGATCCAGTACCTATTACTATATGTGCATAACAAGTAATGAGGCAATGGTGACATGAGTAATTGATATTGATCTTTAGGGTTACTCTAGTTATGTGCATCTCTCTGTTTGGTCAGTCTCAGCATGAAAAAGGGACCCTGAAACTCTAAAAATCCTTGGAGAAAATCTTCAACTCTGTCTCAGTGAGGGACCCCACCTGAGGGACAAACAGTTTCATTCAGTTATCTAGTTGAGGTCTGTTCAGTCCTAAAACTCATTGAATTCTATTCAAATTCAGTTCAAGCTGAAACCAGCTTGTAGAACTCCACCCACTAGCCCCCTTCATTCAGCTTGTAGCCAAAGCTCCTATTATAAAAGAGACTATGAGTTGTTAAGAATCCCCTTTAAATTGGTCACGTTCCTAGGAGTGAAAGAATTCACTCATTCCCGAATTATTAGTTGCAAAAATGAAAGTTTATTGTTAGATAGAAATTACTTTACCAAGAGACTGAGTTCTATAGTGGCAGTTCTATGGGAAAATGAAGTTTTGTACTGAGAATGCAGTTCTCAGTGGACAGAAGTATAACATTCTCTAAAATGTAATATTCTCTTGTTGGGGTTTTCTTGGGGTCTCTGGGAGCTTCGTTTCAGTTTAGTAATCACCACAAGAGCAGCCAGGTGTTAAAGTCCAAATCCTTTCAGGGGTTCTCAAACTATGGCCTGTGGGCCAGATGCGGCTGCTGAGGACGTTTATGCAGCAGCTGGGTTATGGCAAATGGGCTGAGGGGCAGAGACAGTGTGAGTTTTTGTTTTTACTATAGTTTGGCCCTCCAACAGTCTAAGGGACAGTGAACTGGCCCCCTATTTAAAAAGTTTGAGGACCACTGCGTTTTCTTCAAAATCTGATCTCCTTCACTTGGGGCTCGGCTAGTTTTCTGGAGGCCTTCCGGATCTTGGTTTCAGTGTTCTCCACAGGACAGCCGCCATCACTTCTCTGTCTTCATTAATTCTCCCCGACTGCCTTCTCTGGCTTCTGAATCTCCCAGACTCCCAAGGATTTCTGCTTCAGCCTTCAACCACAACAAAGGTTGAAGATGGAATGAATCTGTCTCAGCCTCCAAAAGCTTTTAGTGCGCTTTTTCTTTCTGACCCTGAGCTCCTTATATGTTCCACATTGAGTACACACCAATCATTATATCATTAGGAAAGCATTATTTGTTGTATTATTAAATCAGTGCTAGACTAGATTTAACCACTGTATCCTCAATTCCACTTAGCACCTTGTTTCAAGTTTTGGCCCATAACATAGAAGGATCCTGATAGCTGAGTGAGCTATCTAGGCCCATCTGTAAAAGACCTTCGTTGATGGAAGCTATTATATTGGGTGTTTTGGTGGGGGCTGGGAGAGCCCAAACAGGTTAGACCCAGTGGGGGGCTGGGACAGCCTGGATCTCCATTGAAATTAACAACACTTCAAAGGGGTGCTTTTTGAACAGGATTTCTAATTGAATCAAAGGCTCTGGCAACCTAGAAAGATAACTTATCTAGGGGAATATGTCTTGCCCAGGAGAAGCTGAGAATCTGAAAAGGATCATAGATCTGTAGGAAATATAATTTCTTAAAGGGACCACAACCTGCTTCAAGATCACATGGTAAGAATGCCTGTGAAGACTAAAGAGACAATTTTAGCAGGGGCCAGACATTGCAAGGTGACTTTGATATTTGGATAAAGACTCTACCTACTATATTTGCTAGTACAAAAAGGAGAGGTATAACTTGGAGAAATGGACAAAATAAGAAAGGAACCCATGGGCAAAGGACTGTGAGATTAAAAAGAAACTTTATAACAATTGTTGTTCAAAAATGAGGTTTTCTTGGGAAAGATACTGGAGTAGTTTGTTGGTTCCTCCTCATTTTATAGGTGAGAAACAGGCAAACTTACTGAGGGTCGCATAGCCAGTATATAGCCAGTAAATGTCTGAGGCCACATTTGAACTGAGATGGATAAGTCTTTCTGACTCTAAGCCTGGCACTCTAAGTGGCCCCCCATGTGTGTTAAAGCTAATAAGAAATAGATGATTCATAATGAGCATGGAGCAATTCAGAATGAATGTAGAGCAAAAAACTATTGTGAGATTGATTTTGAGTCCAGAGAGTGGCCAGGTTGACAAATTCAAATTCAGCTAACTCTGGAACATTTCACAGATGGACCACAAAGCAAGAAACTGACTTCCAATGGCAATGCAAATTTAAGGCCGGGAGTCTGTTATAGCCTACAGAAAACCTGGTCAGAAATGGAATTGTAGATGAAATGTACACCTGGAAAAAAACAAAGGGTTAGGGAAACAACAAAGTTAACTTCATCATGAGATAAGAATATCACCAGCAGAGTATTGCAAAGGGGTAGAACTGTCTGCCTCTTGCTACCACTGAAAGCCACTGAATGGACCCATATGAAGCCTCTGACAAAATGATCTAGGGCTGACTTACCAAAAACTGGTGTTTTTTAGCTGGGTGTGTGCCCATTGCTTTTTTAGACCTTTGAAACACTTTATATTTGGCCTACAAGTAGACATGCCTGCATTACAGAACTTGAGCTTGTACCTGACAGGCTGATGAGAACAAAACTCTGACCTGAGACAGCCCTATAAAGATATGTAAAATCAGGGGCAGCTAGGTGATGCAGTGGATAGAGTACTAGCCCTGAATTCAGGAGGACGCCAGTTCAAATCTGGTCTCAGACACTTGACACTTCCTAGCTGTGTGACCCTGGGCAAGTCACTTAACCCCAGCCTCAGAAAAACAAACAAACAAAAAAAAGATATGTAAAATCACCTACAAAAAGTTATACAAACTCAAATGGCTTCACATCCTCTGGAGACAGGAAGATGAGTCTCCAGAGAATGTCTCTTTCCATATACAAACTCAAATGGTCTTGCCTATTCTTAGATTCCTGTATAAAATAAGCCTTCAGAAAATGCCTCTTTGCAAATCACTTCTCTCTTGAGAATGATACTGCCTGCCAAGAAAGCCTTTATCTTGGTGTCTCTTTAACAATAAAAGCCTTTTTTTTTTTTTTTTTTTTTTTTTTTTTTTAATCACAGCCTTTGAATAAGCGAATTTACTTCCCGGGACTAGGGCCTTGGAGAACAAGGAAACTCTCACCCATTCCTGCCACACCTCTCCTTTGCTACCCTGCCCTCATCAAGGCTGGCTACTAGCATCCTTAAATACAATGTGCTTTGCCTTTGTATGCTCTAAAGGTCCTCACAGCAGAAGCACTAGGCATAAAAGGAGGTATTTTTGAAGTCAACACTCTTTTTCCCGTATAAACTAAATTCTTTCATTTTGAGGTAAAGTTAGTATGTGTAATGTTCTCTTTCTCTAAATTGTGATTGTTCTCTGGGTGCAGGTTTCTTGGGGAGCTTCTGGGAGGCAAACCTTAGTTTCAGTTCAGTTCAATAATCCCAAATGCAGCCAAGAGTCCTTTATTGTGTCTTTTCCAAAATCTTATCTCCTTCACTTGGGGCTCAGCTAGTTTTCTGGAGGCCTTCCTCTCTCCTTGGTTCCTGAGAGCTCTTGTCTGAATGTCTCCAACCAGCTTCAGCCTTCCATCCTCCCAATGTCTCCACCCAGCACAAAGGTGGAAGTGGGAATGAATCTTGACTGAATCTCCCGAAGTTCCATGAAGTTCTCCCTAAGTCCTCCTTGCCCCTGAGACTTCCTGAATCTCCCAAAGTCCTCCTCCAAATCCCTCTCCTCGATTACATGCCCCACACTGAGTA
The DNA here is from genome assembly GCF_048593235.1 of Sminthopsis crassicaudata. Taxonomy (NCBI): domain Eukaryota; kingdom Metazoa; phylum Chordata; class Mammalia; order Dasyuromorphia; family Dasyuridae; genus Sminthopsis; species Sminthopsis crassicaudata. The sequence continues at coordinate 296,199,356 of NC_133620.1, forward strand.
TTTACCAATCATTATATCATGAAGAAACCATTATTTGTTGAAGGATTAAATCAATGCTAAACTAGATTTAACCATCATCTCCTCAATTCCACTAAGCACTTTGTTTCAAGTTCTGGCCCATAATATCTCCTTGTATGATCAGATCAACCATGCTAAATTAGATAATTATTGTTTCTATTCATTCCAGTGACTTAGCACCTTGTAAGAATCCTAACAGTATGGAATAATATGATTCCTTTGTGTTTTTTTTTTTCTTTTTAAGAAAATGCTTAACATCCCTTATTTTTGCATCATTTTTTTTTCATTTTCTTTTTTAAAAAGTGTTAATGATGAGGTTCGAGAATGAAGGGTGAAAAACCATTTGGTATTGGCTAAGAAATAGACCGGTAGATCAGTGGAACAGATTAGATACAAAGGACAAAAAAGGGTACATCTATAGCAATCTAATATTTGACAAACCCAAAGGTACCAACATTAGGGATAAAAATTCATTATTTGGAAAAAACTGTTGGGAAAACTGGAAATTAGTATGGCAGAAATTAGATCTGGATCCACACTTAACACCATATACCAAGATAAGATCAAAATGGGTCCATGATTTAGGCATAAAGAATGAGATCATAAATAGATTAGAGGAACAGAGGATAATCTACCTCTCAGACCTGTGGAGGAGGAAGGAATTTATGACCAGAGGAGAACTAGAGATCATTATTGATCACAAAATAGAATATTTTGATTATATCAAACTAAAAAGTTTCTGTACAAACAATACTAATGCAAACAAGATTAGAAGGGAAGTAACAAATTGGGAAAATATTTTTACAGTTAAAGGTTCTGACAAAGGTCTCATTTCCAAAATATATAGAGAACTGACCCTAATTTATAAGAAACCAAACCATTCTCCAATTGATAAATGGTCAAAGGATATGAACAGACAATTCTCAGATGATGAAATTGAAATTATATCCACTCATATGAAAGAGTGTTCCAAATCACTACTGATCAGAGAAATTCAAATTAAGACAACTCTAAGATATCACTACACACCTGTCAGATTGGCTAAGATGACAGGAACAAATAATGATGAATGTTGGAGGGGATGTGGGAAAACTGGGACACTGATACATTGTTGGTGGAGTTGTGAAAGAATCCAGCCATTCTGGAGAGCAATTTGGAACTATGCCCAAAAAGTTATCAAACTGTGCATACCCTTTGACCCAGCATTGCTGCTATTGGGATTATATCCCAAAGAAATACTAAAGAGTGGAAAGGGACCTGTATGTGCCAAAATGTTTGTGGCAGCTCTTTTTGTTGTAGCTAGAAACTGGAAGTTGAATGGATGCCCATCAATTGGAGAATGGTTGGGTAAATTATGGTATATGAAGGTTATGGAATATTATTGCTCTGTAAGAAATGACCAGCAGGAGGAATACAGAGAGGCTTGGAGAGACTTACATCAACTGATGCTGAGTGAAATGAATAGAACCAGAAGATCACTGTACACTTCAATGTTGTATGAAGATGTATTCTAATGGAAGTGGATATCTTCCACATAAAGAAGATCCAACTCACTTCCAGTTGATCAATGATGGACAGAAACAACTACACTCAGAGAAGGAACACTGGGAAGTGAATGTAAATTGTTAGCACTACTGTCTATCTACCCAGGTTACTTATACCTTTGGAAGCTAATAATTAATGTGCAACAAGAAAATGGTATTTACACACATATATTGTATCTAGGTTATATTGTAACACATGTAAAATGTATGGGATTGCCTGTCATGGGGGGGGAGGGAGTAGAGGGAGGGGGGGATAATTTGGAAAAATGAATACAAGGGATAATATTATTAAAAAAAAATTACTCATGCATATATACTGTGAAAAAAAAAATTCTAAATTAAAAAAAAAAAAAAGAGAGAGAATGAAGGGTGAGTGATTCCTTAACAGCAATGGGATTCCCTTGACCAGTGACAGGCTTTTCGAAAGAAAAAAGTTTGTGAATACAAATTCCAATGACAGGTTTGTGGTAAAGAATGGGATTTATTTACACCAAGAAGACAGCTTGCTAGGAAGACAGCCTTCTTGGTGGGCAAGGTTCTGTTAGGAATATAACACTGAGAAAAAAATAATTTCAGCAGTGGGCAAGATCCTGTTAGGACTTCTGCAAAGATTTAGGGTTCAGAGTTGTCTTTTATTACCATTCTGAGGCCTGGGCCTTCAATTCAATTCACAATTGAATAAGGTTACTTAACTAGAAGTTTGAACCCTGGGAGCTGTTTGAGGGATTAATCTCCAATTCTAGAGAGGGTGATGATTTATGCCCCTGGCCAACATCTCCCATCCAAGAGGCTGGGAGAATTTGAGACTCAGGAATTCTCCCCCAAAGGGGGCCAAAGTTTCAGGGCCCTCCAAAGATTAAAGGGGAGCACAATTTATATCATTAATATCTTGTTTTTCCTGAATGATCAAAGTTATCTAAAATTTTCCTCCTCCTGCCTCTCCCAGACAGCCTCCATAAAACAATATTTTTAGAGAAGAGTTAGCACGACTACTTAATACATAGAAAAAGTCTGAAAATATATGTAATGTGTAATACCTATAAACTTCTCACTTCCATAGAAAGATAGATTAAGGGTGTCCTCTCTGCATTTTCATGATGTCTTCTTAATATGAAATAATCTTTTGAATTAATGCTTGGCTCATATGGTCTCTCTACAGCAGTCTTTTCTCCTCAAAATTTGATTAACGAACTATCCATGACTTCTTTCTTTCTAATGGACTGACTTATTACTGCCTCTAAGATCCAATGTAAATTCCCTTCATGACCTGACTGCAGCCTACCTTTCCCATATCATTACACATTTTTTTTCTTTTTGTGCACACTAAGATCTAAACTGGCCAACACCTTAGTTAGGGTTAAATATTGGGACAACAGGGCAGCTAGATGGCGCAGTGGATACAGCACCAGCCCTGAAGTCAGGAGTTCAAATCTTTAACACTTTCTTACTCTGTGACCCTGGACAAGTCACTTAACCACAATTGCCTGGGTTGGGGGGGAATACTTACATATATGTGTGTGTGTGTGTGTGTGTGTGTGTGTGTGTGTGTGTGTAGACAACACAAGTCACTGAACATTTAATAAAGGAGAATTTCTTAGCCCTAACACAGAAAGAATGTTATAACAAAAATACCGAGATTTTTTTATTATTATAGTTTTTTATGCATAGGTAATTTTTCAACATTGACAATTGCAAAATTTTTTGTTCCAACTTTTCCCCTCCTTCCCCCCACCCTGCCCCAGATGGCAGGTTGACCAATAGATTTTAAATATGTTAAAGTATAAATTAAATACAATATATGTATACATGTCTATACAGTTATTTTGATGTACAGAAAGAATCGGACTTTGAAATAATGTATAATTAGCCTGTGAAGAAAATCAAAAATGTAGCCGGGCAAAAATAGAGGGATTGGGAATTCTATGTAGTGGTTCATAGTCATCTCCCAGAGTTCTTTTGCTGGGTGTAGCTGGTTCAGTTCATTATTGCTCTATTGGAACTGATTTGGTTCATCTCATTGTTGAAAAGGGCCACGTCCATCAGAATTGATCATCATACAATATTGCTGTTGAAGTGTATAATGATCTCCTGGTCCTGCTCATTTCACTCAGCATCAGTTCATGTAAGTCTCTCCAGGCCTTTCTGAAATCATCCTGCTGGACATTTCTTACAGAACAATAATATTCCATAATATTCATATATCACAGTTTAGTCAGCCACATCCCTTCCAACATTCCGCATTATCTTTCCCTGTCGTTCTAGCCAATCTGACAGGTGTGTAGTGGTATCTCAGAGTTGTCTTAATTTGCATTTCTCTGATTAATAATGACTTGGAGCACCTTTTCATATGGCTAGAAATAATTTCAATTTCTTTCTCTCAGAATTGTCTGTTCATATCTTTTGACCAATTATCAATTGGAGAATGGCTGGATTTCTTACAAATTAGAGTTAATTCTCTATCTATATTGGAAATAAGGCCTTTATCAGAACTTTTGACAATACAGAGATATTTAGCTTTTAGTAGCTAGGTGGTATAGAAGATAAAAGTGTTAGTCCTGAAGGACTTGAATTCAAATATGGCCTCCTATCCTTAACTAGCTGGGTGACCTTGGGTAAGTCACTTCATCCTATTTGCCTCAGTTCTTCCTCTGTAAAATGAACTGGAAAAAGAAATGGCAAACCACTTTTAATGACAGAAAACTTGAAAATAATGTCAGAAAACTGGCATAGACCTACATCTCACACATCATACCTGATTTGGTACATGATTTGGGAATAATGAGCGACCATAAGCAAATTAGGAGAACAAGGGATAATTTTACATATCAGATCATCAGAGAAGTAAGGGATTTATGGCCAAAGAAGAAGTAGAGATCATTATGAAATGCAAAATGGATAATTGTGATTACATTAAAGTAAAAAATTTTTGCATAGACAAAACTAATACAAACAAGATTAAAAAGGAAGTATACACCATGTTTCTAGTGTTTCTGATAAAGGCTTCATTTCTAATATATATATATATATATATATATATATATATATATATAAGTACTGAGTCAATTTTATAAGAATACAAGTAATTTCCCAATTGAGAAATGGTCAAAGGATATGAACAGACAATTTTCAGATGATGAAATTAAAGCTATCATATGAAAAATGCCCTAAATCACTATTGATAGAGAAATGTGAATTAAAACAATTCTGAGATACCACCTCAGACTTCTCAGATTAGCAAAGATGACAGAAAAAAATAATAATAAATGTTGAAAGGGATGTGAGAAAACTTGGACACTAAATACATTATTGGTGAAGTTGTGAAATGATCCAACCATTCTGGAGAGCAATTTGGAACTATGCCTAAAAACATAACATAAAACTATGCGTACCTTTTGCCCCAGCAGTGCCATTATTGGATGTGGTTCCCAAGAAAATCATAAAGAGGGAAAAGGATCCACATGTGCAAAAATGTTTGTATCAGCTCTTTTTGTAGTGGCAAAGAATTGGAAATGAGTAAATGCCCATCAATTGGGGAAGGCTGAATAAGTTATAGCATGTGAAAGTAATGACATATTACTATTAAAAAATTATGAGCAAGTTGATTTTAGAAAGGCCTGGAAAGATCTACGTGAACTGATGCTGTGGGAAACAAGCAGAACCACAAATACATTCTGCACTGTAATAGCAAGGTTGTGTGTTGATCAATTATGAAAAACTTGTTTCTTCTCAGTGATTCAGTGATCCAAGGCAATCTCAATAAACTTTGGATGGAAAACACCATCTGCATCCAGAGAGAGAACTATGAAGATGGACTGTAAATCAACACATGCTATGATCAAATTTTTTTTCTTTTTCTTCTTATTTTTTTTCTCTTACTTTTTTTTGTTTTGTTTTTCTGATTTTTCTCTCGCAACGTGATTCATAAGGAAATGTGTTTAAAATAAAATGTACATGTTAACTGGTTTTTAAAAATTAAGAAAAAAAGAATTTGGAAAAAATCAGATTGCCTTTGAATGAGGTAAAATAAGTACCAGAAGTGGTAAGTAGAAATGAGTGGAGAGTAATAAATTGAAAAAAAAAAAAAAAAAAAAAAAAAAAGAATATTATCTGAAAATAGCATAATAGAGGTTCAGTTTTAGACATGCAACAATCATGACAAGACATCCATCACAGATTACAAAATTATGCGAATTAACAAAGGGGAATGGAACTCACAGTTAAGTGGAGGAAGAAACCATTAAAAGAAAGATACTGTGAGGTGGAGAGTACCCTATAACAGGTTTAGTCCTGGAAAGGATTCAGCAAAAATCTTCATCATAAGCACATCTTATTTATAGGGGAAATATAACCTTGGAAGACGAGGAATAAAGGGGGGAACAAGGATGTATTGAGATGTTGAGACTGCCTTGGAGACAGTCTATGAAACTAAGTTTCCAGCATAAGCGTTTTAGCATTTCCTGATAAGGGGAGAGAATAAGCTGGTTTCAGCATTCACATTACTTTGGTATAAAAACCTGGAGAAAATTTCTTAGACCTCCAAGAAGATTATGTATTTCGATAATGCCTAGAAAAAAATTTTATCTGTTATGGTGGATACCCAATGCACTGATGAAATCATGGAAGAGTTTTAACTTAGACCTTGTACTTTAGGAATATTAATTTGACAGCTGTAGGGAAGATAAATTGGAAAAGAGAGAGATTAGAACTAAGGAGACCAATTAGGAGGATATTGCAATAGTTTAGGAGAAAGATAATGAAGACCTGAACTAGGGTTATGGCTATGTATATAAGGAAAAGAGAACAGATGCAAAATATTGTGGAGGTAGATTTTGATGAGGAGTAAATTGATGAGGAGTAAACTGTGGTCTAAACAAAGATGGGTCAGTTCCTTTTTTCCTCTCTCTCCTTCCTTCCCAAAGTAACCAAGGGCTGGTTCGGCAGCAAAGGAATTTGCTACTTAATGCTGTATGGAAACATAGTCTTTATTGATTAGAATGGAAACACCGGGGAGCCAGTGGGCAAAATGGCTGCATGGTACAAGGCCCATTTTGCAAAGAGTAGATTTTTGAGTTCTCTCTTTTATACAAGAGCACAATCATTCAGATGCAGTGATGTAAGGAGGTTCCTGAGAGTGCTGTAAATAAGATAAGGACAGAAGAACAAGGAATATCAAGGGGCTACCGCCCTCAACAGATTTGACAAGATTTGAGAACTGATTGGATTTGAGGGATAAAGAAGGTTAAAGATTTGAGAATGATTCTGAAGTTATGAATCTGGGTGACTGCAAGAATAGTAGTGACTTCAAGAGAAATAGAAAAATGTGTTTAAGGGTAAAGAAATGAGTTCTGATTTGGACTTGCTGAGTTTCAAATAGTTGTGTGAGGTAAGCAAGAAACTCCAGGGGTTCAAGTCCATAAGAGTTCTATTCCTTTGGCAAGAACTGGTGAGAAGCCTGGGTGAATTGGGTTTGGGAGACTTTAAGTGACTAGAGCCTGTAAGAGTTTTCCCCTTTGGTAAAATCAGGTGAGTCCTCCATCAAAGGGGACAAGATACTGTGAATCATGAGAAAGGAACAATCTAAATAGATTTACTGTTACATCTTCTCAATATAAAAAAAAAATGCTAGTTGACTGATTTCATTTTATAGATAACTGCTAAAGCATATGCTATTGACTTAATAATATGGATATGTATATATAATTAATATACATATTATTATAATGATATGATATGATGCAGGGTATGAAGATCTTGAGTCTTCTGGATTTGTAGTGTGGAGTTAGAAATGAACTACCCAAATTTCAATACAGGTTCTGCCTAGTGAGGGATTAAGAAGTGAACAATATGAAGATGGATAAATAGGTTCAGGATTTCTCAACATCTCACAGTGGTCCTCAAACTTTTTAAATAGGGGGCCAGTTCACTGTCCCTCAGACTGTTGGAGTCTATAGTAAAAACAAAAGCTCACACTCTGTCTCCGCCCCTCAGCCCATAAGCTCAGTGGGCAGCATCTGGCCCTCGGGCCATAGTTTGAGAACCCCTGGAACTTAGGAGGTATCATGCCCCTATAAGGGACATGGTAAAAATTAAGAAAGTATATCTGAAGTTTACATCATTTACATCCATTTATAGATAAATTTTATGGGACAATTAGGTGGTACAGTGGATAGAGCACCAGCCCTGAAGTCAGGAGGACCTGAGTTCAAATCTAATCTCAGACACTTAACTCGTCCTAGCTGTGTGACCCTGGGCAAGTTACTTAACCCCAATTGCCTCAGCAAAAATAAATAATAAACAAACAAACAAATAAATGAGTGAATAAGCAAATAAATGAATGAGTGAATGAATGAATAAAAATTAAATAATAAATAAACAAGCCAAAAAATGAATGAATGGATGGATGGATGAATGAATGAATAAATAAATAAGTGTTATAAGATATTTCCTAACAATACTTGAAAACTTTTGATAGGATTTTGATATGGTAGATTGAATGATTAAAAACTATCTATGCCTAGAATACAATAAGGTGAGCTTGATGTTGATGGAAAGTGTAGAGGTCCCGGTGGACCCTGACTTTAGATTCTAGGCTACCTTATGAAAATTACTAACATAAGCAATTTTTAAAATCACTGATAGAGGGGACAGCTAGGTGGCGCAGTGGATGGGGCACTATCCCTGAAGTCAGGAGAACCTGATATCAAATCTGGCCTCAGCCACTAACATTTCTTAGCTGTGTGACCCTGCGCAAGTCACTTAATCCCGTTTGCCTCAGAAAAAATAAAATAAAATAAGATAAAATCACTGATAGAATCATGTTTAGACTCTCTAAAGCCACATAAGGAATGCTTCCATAATTTTCAAGCAACCACATTGATGTTTTGAGTACTTTTGCTTTCAGTAGGTCCTGAGGCTGGGCTACTATCTAAAAAGATACTGTTTTCTAACAACCTCTGCATTTCTACAGCAATATTATTATAAGCTTTTTTCCCCCAAACCTAATTGCCAACCTGTGCTACTTGACCTGCCCACTTTTTTTACGAATTAAAGCTTTGACTTAAAGAGAATCTTGTGTGAGTGTTCTCACACTATGACTCTGAAGCAAACACTCTCCCACAGCAAAAGTAGGTATGTTTAGATGCTCCAATATTCAATATTCAGTGGAACTAGTCCTAACCTTTTCAAAATTCTAGCGGGATGCAGCTAAAACACAATATTGATACCATTTGACTATCCATGCAGATTGCACAAAAATTTGCAAGAGAATAGAGAAAAGAGGTACCAATGAATATCATAGGAGCACTGATTTTTATCCTCTGAATTAGATAATAGGGAAACGTTATATAGAACTTTAAGGTTTGAAAAAATTTTAAATACATTATCTCATTTGTTGATCACAATAATCCTTGAAGCAAATACTCTTATAGGGTCACAAATCTAAAAAGTGTATAAAACCAGATTTTAACTCAGATCTTCCTGATTCCAGGGCTAATATTCTATCCACAGGACTAATTTTTTTTTTTATTAAAGCTTTTTATTTTTCAAAGCATATGCATAGATAATTCTGTAACATTAGACCTTGCAAAACCTTGTGTTCCAGTTTTTCTCCTTCTTCTCCAACTCCTCTGCCCTAGATAACAAGTAATCCAATATATGTTAAATATGATAGAAATATATGTTAAATTCAATATATACAAACATATTTATACAGCTATCTTGCTGTATAAGAAAAATCAAATCAAACCAGAAAATGATGAAGAAAATAAAATGCAAGCAAACAACAACAAAAAGATGAGAATGCTATATTGTGAACCACATTCAGTTCTCACCATCCTCTCTCTAGGTGTAGATGGCCCTTTTGATCACAAGACCATTGGAACTGGTCAGAATCATATCATTGTAAGAGATTCATGTACATCAGAATTGATCATCATATATGATGAGGTTTAACCAAATGTCCTAGGTCTAGATAAGGGATACCTAAATAAATTTAGTATTAATTGTGGTCTAGTGGCAGGTTTGGAGTACAGGGAGTCAAATGGAATTCCCCTGCAACGCCTTTGGATTCGGGGTAAGGATACAAAGTTAAATGAGGTCTAGTGTCATCGAGAGTTCCCTGTAAATGAATTTACAAGCCCAGAAACCTAGATTAATAAAGAAAAAAAAAAAAGGTTTATTGTAAGGGTTTGGAAGTAAGGTTAAAGTCTGGTTAGTAAAAGGTATTAGACAGAAGAAGAAATATACCAAAAGCAGGGGACAGAGAGTCTGTGATGCAAAGCATGGTGCTTACATGTTTCAACTCTCTGCAAAGAGATGATTCCAGCTTGGCTCTTTTATTTGCTTGAAGAGGCCTATGGGTGGAGTCCAAGTTGATTCCTTGAGGTGGGGGTTGGGAAACCTGAGCAGATCATTAGAATGGGGGCTGGGTACAGCCCAAATTAGCTCAGATCAGGATCTCTCCCCTTGGAATACAAAAGGGTGGTTTTGACCAGATCTTGTAAATCAAAGATCGGTCCCAAAGGAAGTTGGAGATCAGAAAAGTAATCTTAAAGGGGCTACCGCCCCCATCAATATATCAATATAATCTTGCTGTTGCTGTGTACAGTGATCTGCTGGTTCTGCTCAGTCCTCTCTGAAATTATCCTGCTGATCATTTCTTACCGAATAATAATATTCCATAACATTCATATACCATAACTTATTCAACCATTCTCCAATTGATGGGCATCCACTCTGTTTCCAATTTCTTGCCACTACAAAAAGGGCTGCCACAAGCATGTGTGCACATATCTCCACAGCACTATTTAGCTATCTTGGTGCCATCCTCAACTTTTCTCCCTTCCCTAATGTTGACTCCTTGTTGAATCAGCTCAACTCTACACTATCTTTCCCCCCCCCCCAATTTTCTCATCCCTTGTCCTGACAAGCCTCTGTCTTGGATTACTTTAATTATTTGCTGCCTTTACTCCTCTCCTCTCACATAGTGCTAAAAGAAACTAGAAAAAATCATGAAACCCAGTTTACCAGGCCCACCACCCAAACTGGGCTCTCAGTGCAGTAAGGCAAATACCTCCCTAAAGGATTCACTTTCCACAGCAGCTGTTCCAAATCTTTTAAAACATTCTATTGATATAAACTGTGTCCCCTTTGGGGGGGAAGGGCGGTCCTGACTCTCAAACCCTCCCAGCCTCTGGAAATTTCAGCCTGGGGCATAGTCACTCAAATTGCTCCCCAGCTCCAGGCCAGGACTAACCCAATATAATCAAGGATTTGTCAACCAATCTTTGCTAAATGTCCTTTTGGACTTAGCCCACTGATGAAAATATTTTCTTCTCAATGTAAACTTATTTTCACTAATTGCTAATCAGGAATTTGCCCAATAAGAAAACTGTCTTCTTAGTGAAATGTTTTCTTAGAGTAAAACAAAACAAAACAACAACAACAACAAAAAAAACATTCTTTGCCACAAACCTCGTACCTGTATTTATTGGGATTTGCGAATTCTTTCACAAAACCTGCCACTGGCCAAGGGGATCCCACTGCTGTTAGGGGATCTTTTACCCTCAATTCTCACACCTCATCACTATTGGAATATTCCCCATCAGAGGGGACCAATAATCTTGCCTCATGTTTCACTAAAAAATATTGAAGCCATTTTTTAAGAGCTCCCAGATCTTCTTCCTTTCTGCTCATTTTACATCATCAAATACCTTCCATCACTATCTCTTCTTTACTTCTGCTCTTCAGAAAGTGTATCCCTTTTCCTTATCTAGCTGATCCTCTCTACATATAAAAGTGATTCCATCTGTCATGCCTTCTCCAGCAGAGTGACCCTCACTAATCTTCAACCTCTCTGTGACTGCTGCTTCCTTCTGTTTGCAAATATTCTTATATTTTCTCCATTCTTAAAAAAATGGATCTGTCATCTATCATTTCTTAGGAATCAATTAGCAATGAAAATTTTTTTAAAATCAATATTAAAGCATCAGAAATGGCAACTTTTTAGGGAAAACAGCTATAATAAAATCTGAAATTTTAACAGCATTTGCTATTTTAGTAGAACCTCTACTTTAAATTGGATGACTTTCCATTTCATGTTAGCAAGAGTACATTGCACCCTCTATAGGACCACTCCCAGTAGCTGGAACTCCCAGTCAAGTGGTCTTATTCAGTTGGAGATCTCTGCCTGATATTCCTATTGAGTGGCTTGAAACTCCCAGTACTCTCTTTTCAACTTGAAATCTAGGCCTATGGTCATTGACAATATTAAGGGATTCTCATTCAATTTTGAATGGAAACCCTAGCCTTACACTTGTAAAAAAAGATAATTCTGAACTCCAAATCTCTGCAGAAGCCCGAAACAAGATTATGCTTTGCCAATAGAGCTCTCTTCTTGGCAAGGCTGCCTGCCAGGACGCCTACCCATGGTGAAGATATCCCCTTCTCAGGAATAACCTTGCCACTGAGGTAGCAATTTCCTTTTGCCTCAAACTTTTGGGTTTGTGATTTTTTCACATTGGACCTGTGTCAACCAGAGGAGATTCCCTATCCCAAGTCTCATACCACTAGCTCTGTATCAGGGATGCAATAGACATTAGGAACAGTAAATATGAAATAGATTTGGGAGAGCATATGAAAGACAAGTTCCTGAAAGGGACACAGCACCCCAAAAGAGTTAGCTAGCTATGGAGAAGTGGGACATGTGGAAACATAGTGGAGTTAGGAAATACCATATGACATGGGGGAAGGAGAAACATGAGATAGAGTGAGACTGCTTGAAATCTTTTCAGAGTGGGTCTCAGGGGTTTGATATAACTTGGATTTCAGACAGGACTACCTGCCCAGAGGGTGGGACCAAAGAGCTAAATTGATCTCTATCAGAGCCTTCTCCCTTTTTGCCTTAGGGATCAATTCTTTAGTTTCTCTCAGTCCAAAACACCATTCAACACATCAAAAGAAGTTTAGGATCTTAATAAGCATTAGCTATTGTGATAGCTTAGCAAATGCACTAACACCAAAAAGGAGTTAGTAAGGGAGAAGGATCACACTACTGACTGGTGAACAAATCCTTAAAGGGATTAGTACCCTAAAAAGAATTAAAAAGTGTGTACAGTATCTTTTATAGGGGTACTTTTATTGGGGAAATATAACTTCTGGATTTTGACATTATAACTTGGTTTTCTGATTAAAGATAAATAAATAAATAAAGACAATTCAACAAGATTAGGGTCCCTTTGATGAGTAACATAGGTTTGGAGAAAGAATTCACACACTCAGTCACTCTCCAAGATTTATTCTGATGGTTGACATGGGGCTAGAGTTGCAAAGAAGTTTAGCAAAGAGGCAGAATCAAAGGGATAATTTTTTTTATTAATTTTTATAATTATAACATTTCTTTTGACAGTACATATGCATAGGTAATTTTTTTTTGTTTGTTTTCCTTCATTTTTATTTTTATTTTTTTTTTATTTTTTTATTTTTTTTATATATATATATATATATATATATATATTTTATAATATTATCCCTTGTATTCATTTTTCCAAATTACCCCCCCTCCCTCTATTCCCTCCCCCCGACGACAGGCAATACCATACATTTTACATGTGTTACAATATAGTCTAAGTACAATACATGTGTGTGAGTATCATTTTCTTGTTGCACAATAAACATTAGAATCCGAAGGTACATGCAACCTGGGCAGACAGATATTAGTGCTAACAATTTACATTCCCCTCCCAGTGTTTCTTCTCTGGGTGTATCTACCTCTGTCCATCATTGATCAACTGGAAGTGAGTTGGATCTTCTTTATGTTGAAGATTTCCACTTCCATCAGAATATATCCTCATACAGTATTGTTGTTGAAGTATACAGTGATCTTCTGGTTCTGCTCATTTCACTCAGCATCAGTTGATTTAAGTCTCTCCAACCCTCTCTGTATTCCTCCTGCTGGTCATTTCTTACCGAGCAATAATATTCCATAACTTTCATATACCACAATTTACCCAACCATTCTCCAACTGATGGACATCCATTCATCTTCCAGTTTCTAGCTACAACAAAAAGAGCTGCCACAAACATATGTCTCTTTCCGCTCTTTAGTATTTCTTTGGGATATAATCCCAGTAGTAGCGCTGCTGGGTCAAAGGGTATGCACAGTTTGATAACTTTTTGGGCATAATTCCAGATTGCTCTCCAGAATGGCTGGATTCTTTCACAACTCCACCAGCAATGTATTAGTGTCCCAATTTCCCCACATCCCCTCCAACATTTGTCATTATTTGTTCCTGTCATCTTAGCCAATCTGACAGGTGTGTAGTGGTATCTCAGAGTGGTCTTAATTTGCATTTCTCCGATCAGTAGTGATTTGAATTTTTTTTTTTTTTTAACAACATTGTCCCTTGTACTCCCTTCTGTTCCGAATTTTTCCCCTCCTTCCCTCCACCCCCTCCCCTAGATGACAGGCATTCCCATACATATTAAATATCTTATAGTATATCCTAGGTACAATATATATGTGCAGAACCAAATTTTGTTGTTGTTGTTGCAAAGGAAGAATTGTATTCAGAAGGTAAAAATAATCTGGGAAGAAAAGCAAAAACAAAAACAAAATGCTCACAGTTTACACTCATTTCCCAGTGTTCCTTTTCTGAATGTAGCTGATTCTGTCCATCATTGATCAATTGGAATTGGATTAGCTGTTCTCTATGTTGAAGATATCCACTTCCATCAGAATACATCCTCATATAGTATTGTTGTTGAAGTGTATAATGATCTTCTAGTTCTGCTCATTTCACTCAGCATCAGTTGATGTAAGTCTCTCCAAGCCTCTCTGTATTCCTCCTGTTGGTCTTTTCTTACAGAACAATAATATTCCATAACATTCATATACCATAATTTACCCAACCATTCTCCAGTTGATGGACATCCATTCATTTTCCAGTTTCTAGCCACTACAAAAAGGGCAGCCACAAACATTTTGGCACATACAGGTCAAAGGGATAATTTTGCAGGAAAAAAAACAAAGATTAGGTTTATATGCTAATATGATAGTCTGGAGGTACAATTGAGGAATGGTAGGGGTGGGGTATTCCCATCATTGAGTTCTACAGTTTACTGACCACAGATTGGCCAGCATTGTTTGTGGCACCAAGGACAGATAGCCTTAGGTTTTCTCAGGCTTTGCAACTTTCTCAAACCTCATCTTTCCTCACTCAAGTAATGGAAACCAAAATTCATTTGGGGCAAAGAGATGAGGTCATCTTCTTCTGGAGCTGGCAAGGGCTGTAGAGCTAGCCCTGACTCTCTGAATCCAGATTGAGAAGGGGAGAATTAAAGATGAAGGCAGCAGCATCCAGGGGGTGTTGAGTTTTAGGATTAAGTAACCAGTGGTATTCTAGGTTGGGAAGTTCACAGCCTAGAGTCTGGAAGACACAAAGCTCACAACTAGTAAGGAGAAAAAATTATCTTAGACAAAGTGAAGGATAACAACAACAACAAAAAAGAAAGTTGGGATGAAACAGACCTGTCTGATTGTTTCCCAAAGGATTGGAGGGCATTCTTTCCCAAGTGAGTAATTTGGTGTATACCAAAGAGAAACTTTCACAGGCTGGCCTCTGGGATTAGAAATTGACCTGAGGGTGTTTGAAACCAGCCAGAAGGAGAAAGGGTGTTACCCCCTTTCTTGAGCAAAGGCCTGTGCCTGGAGCTATATGAGGGAG
Source organism: Sminthopsis crassicaudata (assembly GCF_048593235.1). NCBI lineage: Eukaryota > Metazoa > Chordata > Mammalia > Dasyuromorphia > Dasyuridae > Sminthopsis > Sminthopsis crassicaudata. The sequence continues at coordinate 296,214,639 of NC_133620.1, forward strand.
TGTGAGAGTTGGAGAATCAAAGGTGCCATCTGGATAATCTGGGCAGCAGCACAGTGACTGAATCTGCAAGCCTATTTCCCTATTTCTAGTGTGAATCCCCGTCTAGTGTCCTTTACAAAACCTCTCTAGGTCCACGGACAGCTTGCAGTAATTGTAGAATTTCCCCTGCATACTTAATGGGGAAATATTTGGTTGTCAAAAAATCCCTTTTCTTTCTAGAAAGTGGTGTGGCACAGCTATGACCCCTACCCAAATTAAATCGGAGACTCTTAAGATAGAAAATCAAAAAGGATTTATTATGATCTCGAAAGAAAGGGCAACTTCCAACAGACAAGGTATAGTCAACAGAGAAGTACAAAGCAGAAGCTGCAAAATCCTTTAGACCCTAACAAGGCAGTACCCTCTCACCCCTTCCTGGTCCTTCTTCCCATTGGCTAGGAGCCTGGATTTATATTCTTATGTTAGCCAATGACACATTCTTTACCATATTAGGAACTTAATGCTAATGAAAAGATCAGAGGGGTAACAGGAGGGAAATGTAGATACTGCTTTGGAGTATAACTAGGGCATAGGTCGAGGCCATATTCTTCCCAGAGGGCTTCACTCTGTTCATCCCATTCAATCTGTCCTTTTATTTATTAACCTATTTAGATCATGTCCTGGAGCTTAAGGAACCAATTCAGCATATAAATGGGGAATCTATGCCCCCAACTCCCATCTAGGACCAACCCTCAGCCCAACCATTTTCATCTCCAATCATTGAAGTAAATAACCCTTCACAAATAAAGTTGCCTATCATGAAAATCAGCAATAACAGAAATGCTAAAAGAAACAGACACATGCATCTAGCAACTGAGGACCAACCCTCAGCCCAACCATTTTCATCTCCAATCATTGAAGTAAATAACCCTTCACAAATAAAGTTGCCTATCATGAAAATCAGCAATAACAGAAATGCTAAAAGAAACAGACACATGCATCTAGCAACTGATAGATGACTAGGCCAAATACTCCCTTACCTACTTATTTAAGGTATAATGAGTGTAGAGGACCGCAGATAGTGGGAGAATACACATTTTCTGATTGAAAACTACAGATCTTACATACTTTGTGCTCATGGCTTCTACTGACCATTTGCTCTTGAAGGGGTTCTAGTGGCAGTCAGAGAGTTGTGGAAATCCCCTTTTAGTTGGAGGCACAGGTTCTTCACAAATTCTTTCTCGAACCTGAAGAGTTTTAGGTGGCAAAAATAGAAGCTAATTGTTGCATGAGAATTCAGCTTTGCTAAGAGACTGACTTCTTTAATGGCAAAATCCTGTTAGGTAAATGGAGGCTGGCACTGGGAAGAGAATGTCTTCTCAGCGGGCAGGGTTCTGGCAGCTATATCAAGGGACAAGGCATTGTCCTGCTTTGGATATTCTGCAAAAAAAAGGAGTAAGCAGAAGCCTATTATATGAGTAGATCTTGGAGGGAGGCTGGGGCAGTTTGAGCTGATCAGATCAGCTAAATGAAATTGCTTTGAAGGGTTTTTCAGCCTGAATTTGAATAGAGATCGGCTATCAATGGAGGTGATTTGCTTTAGAAATGGCCCAGTTGGATGATGCCACTTAACTTGTCTGGGGAAGATATGCTTCCCAGGAGAGCCTGAGACTGGAATCTTCCTTCCTTACAGATTAAAAGGTACACAATTTCACACCCCCATCATGATTAGAGAAACTTGCTATAAGAGGAAAAATCAGGGGCTTGGTTATAATAACATCAAAACAGGTTCTTCAGGCCTCAGCCTGAGAGTACATACATAACAGGATAAAGCAACCTTATCTCAGTTTGACTTCAGGTAATTGTCAATTTTTCACATTATAGCCAGACTCAGGAATAATCAGGTGGGTTCTCATTCAAAGGAACACCATTGGGAAACTGAGTCAGAAGGCCCCCATCTTAAGCAGAGGCTTAGGTTGTCCTCCTAACTCTTGTCCAGATACTAACCTCCATCTGTAACAATTCAGGATCACATTCTTCTGAGTTGCTTGTGACATATTCCTTCCAGATGGTAAGTTACTAGCTTGATGATCCATTAGATAATCATACCTGAATTAAAAATTCCAAATAATATCAACTACAGTTCCAAGGGACTTAATCTGAAATAGCAAGTGTCATTAATCAAAGATTCAGGTGAAATTAGCTCTTAAGGATCACATATCCTAAATAAGTATTTACTATAATCTTACATTGATTCATCCTTAAAAGTTTACAATTCATCTTTATATCTAAATAGGTTTTAAATTCAACATTATATAAATCACTTTCTATTTTCTTTTCTTTTTTTTTAAATTTTGATTGAAGCTTTTTATTTTCAAAACATATGCAAGGGGGGCAGCTAGTTGGTATAGTGGATAGAGCACCAGCCCTGAAGTGAGGAGGACCTGAATTCAAATCTGACCTTAGACACTTAACACTTCCTAGCTGTGTGACCTTGGGCAAGTCACTCAACCCCAACTGCCTCAGCAAAAAGCAAAAACAAACATACAAAAATCACAACAAACATATGCAAGGATAATTTTTCAGCATTGACCCTTACAAAACCTTGTTTTCCAAATCTCCCGCTTCCCCCAATCCCCTCTCCTAGATGGCAAGTAATCCAATATATGTTAAACATGGCAAATATATATATATATATATATGTAAATCCAACATAGGCATACATATTTATATAATTATCCTGTTGCATAAGAAAAATGAGATTAAAAAGGGAAAAAATGAGAAAGAAAGTGAAATTCAAGCAAGCAATAACAAAAGAAGTGAAAATTCTATGTTGTGATCCACACTCAGTTCCCATTGTCCTCTCTCTGGGTGCAGATGGCTCTCTTCCTCACAAGACTATTACAACTGGCCTGAATCACCTCATTGTTGAAGAGAGCCACATCCTTCAGAATTGATCATTGTATAATCTTGCTGTTGCTGTCTACAGTGATCTCCTGGTACTGTTCATTTCACTTAACTGAGAAAAACTGAAAAATTGATTCAAGACAAGCCAAGAAAAGGCACAGGAAGAGATAAGCTTAGTTTTGTGGTTCCACCCTCTGATGAGGTTGTCAGGTCAGAAATCCAAGTTATATTAAATGGCTGAGGCCCACACTCTGAGGAGATCTAGAGTAGCCTCACTTTCTCATGCCCTGTCAGAAATCTACTCATATTCCTAAGTTTAATTTTTTCCCTATAAACCTTACTTATGGGCCATCCCATTGATGTAATATAGCTTCTAGGGGAGACAGCAATAATTTTAAGGTCTCCTGACCTTAGGGTACTTTTGTTCTAACAATAAGTCAGTGATTTTAAATCTTCTGGCTTTGGAATCTATGATCCTGAGACTCTCTGATCTAAGAATTCTATTCTGTCAGTGCTTAGGAATATAATAATATTACTTCCCTTAGACTTTAGAGAAGATATATTAGTGATCCTGAAACTATTGTTCTAACAATCTGTCTGTCAATGATTTCAAGTCTTCTGGCCTACAAACATTACTGAATATTGTTCATTGATAACCAAATTCTTGAGACCACTCCTTGGTTCTATCTCTAGGCCATAAAATTAGTATATCAATGACATGAACATATAAAATGTATTTCCACATTAACTATGCCATGGGGAAAAAAGAGACCAAAAGGAAAAAAAAACACATACGAAAAGTAAAAAATAATATGCTTTGATTTGTATTCAAATTTCATTGGTTCTTTCTCTTTCTCTGGATGTGTGGATAACATTCTTCATCATGAGTCTTTTAAAACTACCTGAGATCATTGTATTGCCAAGAATAGCTAAGACTTTCACAGTTATCTTTAAAATATTTCTGTTAGTCTATGAGTCTGCTTGTCATCTACCATAGCTTGTTTAGCCATTCCCCAATTGATGGATATCCCTTAATTTGCTAATTCTTTGCCATCAGAAGAAGAGCTGCTATAAATGTTTGTACATAGAGGTCCTTCTCCACTCCCCAGGATACTTTGTTTTTCTGAGCTCAAGTGAAGTGTCATTGAAGAAGGGACCCCGAAACTCTAAAACTCCTTGAAGGACAATTTCTCCTTAAATCCTGTCACTATGAGGACCTCACCTGAGGACAAGCAGGTTCATTCTGTTGTCTGGTTGAATTGCAACCCTATTGAATTAAAGATACTCATGCAATTCTGTTCAAATTTCAGCTCAAGCTGAAACTCAGCTTGTAGATAAAAAGAGCCAACTTGGAACAACTCCTTGCAGAGATCCTAACATGCCACCCCATGCCATGTTATGCCAAGGAAGCTTCTGCCCGCTGGAATAATATTCTCTTCCAGCGCTACCCTCTCTTTATCTTCTTCACTTATTTCCCTAATGAGACTTTATGCCTCTCTGTCAGGATCTCTCTGCTAGAAACTTTACTTCTCTGCCAGGACTCCACTACTTTACTTTCTGTCAGGACCTTGCCACTAAGGAATTCAGCCTTCCTCTATTCAAGCATAGCAAAGGCTGACTTCCTAATGCCTATAATAAACCTCTTTTTATCAGTCTAGCTTTTTCAGGTTCGTAATAATCTCTGTGCCACCAGAAGGGGGATTCCCAAAACTCCCTATCCATGCACTGAATCCCAAGGGGGTGTAGGGGAGTTTAATCTTTCCATTTGGTTCCCTGAACCCTGAATCTGCCACTAGACCTCATCATTTAACTCCCTGACCACCAGGAACCCTAATCTCATTGTGGTTCCCTAAATCTAGACCTCATCATTTGGTTCTGTGACAGAAGGGAACCCCAAAACCTAAATCTCATCATCATGGCTTTTTGCCTTTCTTTCTGAAGGGTCATTATGATTGTTAATTATACATTTCCCTTCATCTTTCCATTTCCTTTTCCTTTTTTTTCTCTTTAATATCCTCTCTCTCTTTACTAATAGTGGTAGAAGAGAATGTGTGACATTTGTGACTTTATAATTTTTTTTCCCTTTCTGTTGCAACTTTTTGTTCTTCTCCTGTCCCAATCCCAAGTTTTTCATCTTCTCCCCTTTTCTTTTAATTTTGCTTTTACTTTCATTCATCCAACATTCAAGATGTTTTGCTTATGTATCGTCTCTTCTCTTTTGCCCCTTCTTAGATCCTTTTCAACCTCTCTCTATTCTCTGCCCCCTTCTATATTTACTTTTTGTTTAATGCATTTCTGTGCTATCATTGAGGGTGAATGTGTATGTCCTGCATATTTGTTCGGAATATATAAAATCTTCCTTTACCTAACTTATATACAAGTGAGGGTCATGGGGCTGCCCACTCCTTTAATCTATTTTTCATGGATATATGCCCTTTACCCTTTGTATCTCTATTATGCAATAGTGATTTCCCTTCTCATCTTCCTACAGTCCTCTCTTCAGTATAGTCCTTATCTTTCTTATCTTTGTCTTCTAAGATTATTAAAACAGAACAAAACTACTCAAACACCTTCTGAGAAGACATATGAATAAGTCATCCTCTTTTTCCATTTGTACAATAGATGTACCTTTCTATTTCTCTCTTGGTGCCTGCATTTCCTTTTTAAAAATCTATCATCAGGAATGTTTGAAATTTTTTATTCCATTAAAAGCCAACATTTTAGTATACATGGAGCCTTTCTTTTTGTCAGAGATCAGATGTCAGATAGATATTTTGATTATTTTATTTGCATGATTCCAAATTGCTTTCCAGAAGGCTTATAATTCACAATTCTAACAACAATACGTAAGTGTACCTGCCTTTTCACATTGTGTCTAGCATTTACTATCCCTACTTTTTGTTATCTTTGCTGGATATAAGGTGAAAATTTGGGGCTTTTTTTTTTTTTTTTAACTATGAATCTTTCAGAGCTTTCTTTATATGGTTCTTATTTTTGCCATTCTTCTTTTGAGAACTACCAGTTCATATCCTTTGATGTTTTATATATTTTTTATTTTCTTTAATCTTAACTTAAACAACCAAAAGTAAATTTTCCTATATGGAGCAGAAGATAAAAAATAATTGTACATCAAACCATGAGTACACTGTTTATATAAAAAAGTATATAATAAATTCCATGATACTTTCAAAATAGAATCATATATATTTCCACATTGACCATGTTACATTTATCCTACATTTGTTGTTGACACTCTTTTTTCTGTCCTAAAAAATACTAATTGTCAAGCTTTAATAAAAATAAATATAACTGAATATAAAATGTTGGGATTTGTCTTGATTTGGAATCACAACACTATGTGTTACATGGTTTGTAATATCAAATAAACATTTTATTATACTCTTTTCTCACACAAAACCTCATTAAAATGCTTTTTAAAATGGCATACTACCCCTATTTTTTCATAAAACAATTTACACAAGTTTTAGTAACTAATTTTTTTTTTTTTGGTAGCATGATTGATTTTGGCCTATTCTTCTAAGGTTAGACTTATCACATTTTAATATTCTCAGGTACTTTTACAATTTGGGAGTAGTCTTTTTTCTTTTCCATCAGCTTGAGCCCTTATTGGCTATATTTTCCCCATTTTTAAGCCAATGACTAGCATCCCAGCTCCATTTAACTACATCAGATAGTAATATTTACTTTGAAGATATAACAAGAGCAAATGTACAACTTCCCACATGTTAGTTTAGTTCTTCCAATAGCATTAGTTTCACTATGTTCAGGTCCAAAGGTAGTACCTGAATTTTACTAGGCTGGAGTCCTCCACTCTAGTTCCTCAGATTGTCATTGTTTGCTGTAACACCTTGCCTGGATTTCTGAATTCTCAGATCCTTGTGTGTTTAGCTCCAGAGTTCCAGTGGGCAGAAATCCTTTGACATGGCAGGTGTAAGGCTGCCATGTTTGGGACTTCTGCAAAGAGAAGACTCCAGCTTGGCTCTTCTATAATAGGAGACTTTGAGTACAACCTGAAGGGGGCTTGTGGGTGGAGTCCCACGTTGCCTCCAGGCTGAGTTTTAGCCAGGGTTAGAATTTTAATTGAATTCAATGGGTTTTGGGACTGAGCCAGATAAAGATGAAATTGTTTGTGCTTAGAGTGGAGTCCCCTCTGTGAGGCAGAGTCCAAGGAGGTTTTCTCTTTTAAGGATTTTTCAGAGTTTTGGGGTTTCTTCGTCACCAGGGATGAATGAGACTATCATCTCCAAGAATCCAGCAGCAAATGTCGATACAAGATTCTTTTATTGGGGTAACAAGAACGATGACATAATGGGGGAGGTACCTGATAAGGGGATGACCTAATGGGGGCGAGGCACCTAGGATGACATAATGGAGGGAAGTACCAAGGAGGCTCCTGATATCCTAATGATGTCTAAGATATAAGACCTTTATCCTATCAAACATTAAAAGGGAATGGTTATAGACTCAGGCCTTGGAACAGAATAATTGAAGAGTAATTGAGGTAGAACAATTGGGGAAACTGGGTCAGGACATTAAAAGGGAACTGTGGCAAGACAGAACCAAATGATGAGGTTTGGCACAGGGCAGAGAGTTGTAGGAACCCCTTCTAGTCGGCGCATAGGTTCTTCTTGAAGGAATTCACGAATCCGAAAAGTTAAGACTGGCAAAAAGAAGTTTATTGTTGGCACTGAGAAATCAGCCTTTGCTAGGAAGCTGACTTCCTTAGTGGCAAGGTCCTGACAGAAAAGTAAAGGTCTAGCAAAGGATTCCTGGCAGAAAGATAAACAAGGGGTATAGAGAAATCCTAGCAGAAGGATAAAGAGGGGTGTTAACACTGAGAAGAGGGAGTCTCTTCACAGCAGGCATCTTCCCAGGCACTTATGCCAAGGAAAGAGAAGTTCCTTAGCATAGCATGCTTTTAGGCCCTCTGCAAAGAAATGAGCCCCAAAGTTGCTCTTTTAAAAGAGATTTGAAATTAAAGTTTCAATTTAATGAGATTGCTGCCTCCAGGCCTAGATTTCCAGTAGAATGGGGCAACTTACTGGGAGTGGTCCAGAGCCAATCTTCAGCTCAATATGGGTCAATAGAAATCTAGATTTCCAGCTAAATGAGATTGCTTAAATTTGAACTAAGTAGGGAGTGGTCCTACAGAAAGAAACCACTTTCTTTAAAATTCTTTAAATAAAGAATCAATCTTGATTCCCTGAGGCAGAACTCTCCAACAAGAGTTTTAAGGACAGTTTCTCAAACTTTCCCCCCAAAGTCAGAGGACAACTTCAGGGTTCCCACCATCAGTATCTCCCCTAATTCCAATATGCTTCTCAACCCCATTTCTCCTCCTTACAACTAACTCACTCTTTTAGGATGTTATGTCCCTTTCAGGATTTAGCCTGCCAGCTAAGGGCATGCCTCAACTTCACGGAGTGCTCCCTTTCTACTGGGTAATTGTGAATTCCTCTAAGGAACTTGTCTTTCATATCATCTCCCACTGTATTTCATATTTACCATTCTTGGTGTCTATTGCATCCCTTCATTTGTTTATAACTTCTTCCTAAATAAATCTACCTTTTGCCAAAGAGAATGGCTATTGTGAATTCTTCATATGACTGAACTCCAACTGTGGGTGCCTACTATCTTCCAATGTCTACATTACCTACATAATTTGTGGTCCTCCAACCACATCAATTGGATACTAATACGGGGAATTATATCCACTGGGGATAGGCCTGTAAGGTTGAGCTAAACCTTAAGTTCAACAGTTTGCCTCAGACCCAGGACCTCATCACTGTGAGCCCCAGTGTCTGTTGACTGGGAAAAGCCCAAGCAGCCAAAACGTAGGGTTAATGTCCTGATTATTATCAGGGGTCACCTTGCCATAAGTGCTCACTCTGTGCTTCTAGTGGAGAATTCTAGTCCTTTCACTCTAGCCAGAGCATCAAGAGAACTAGAGGAGAAAATAGTTGCCAGGATAAAATGGGTAGAGGAAGGATTTGGGGGAGGGAAAGTTAACACTCCTGTAGCCTTTGGTTGAGTTTGACAACTGCAGTCCAGGGATAGAAGTTTCATTTTTGCTATCCTCCAGCTACTAGGTTGGAGGGGTTACACTGTGTTGACTTTCACTGATTTTTATTTGATTTTTGTTTTTATTGAAAAAAAGAAAAAGAAAATGACTGACCGAAGATCACAAAGAAATAGCTTTCCTTCTCTGTTCCCGAAAAAACTTCATTGCTTTCCATAATCTAAGTGCCTCTCTTATACTTTTCCTGAAGTGATGTTTCATTCTTAAACCACTAGGCATGACAAGTGGACAATGGGATGAACTCTCTACACAGTTCAGTCTTTAACCTGACAACAGAGTCATTCCCATATGCTGTTAAAGAGCTTTCTTTCTTCAATCCCAGGTGATCCTCCTACTTTTTTTACATTCCTAAAACCCAAGTCTGATTATGCTACTTTCAGTGGTCAAGATTAAATACATACTCCTCAGCCTGACACTTGAAAGCCCTCTATAATCTGGTTCCAACCTATCTTTCTAACTTTATTTCATACTAATCCCTTTAATTCTGTTCCTCTTCTAGCCATAATGGCTTACTAGCTATTCCTCAATTTCATCTTCCCCTTTTCCCCCTGGTGCATTCAAATGCACAGCTTTCTCCCATGCTTGGTTTAGGGGAGCACTGAATAGTGTTGGTCCATCAGGAAGAACTCTGTTTCAGTTTTCTCATTCGTAAATTGGAGAGATAAATAGCTCGGGACTTCCTATAGTTACCTTAAAGATCAAAAGAGTTAACATATATAAAGTGCTTAGCAAACTTTAAAATGCTTCATGAATGCAAGCTATTATGATGGTGGTGACCACACCTCTTTCCCCTCACTCCCCCTGCAAAAAGTGTACATCCTTTCTCTTAAAGCACTTTGGGTATATTCTTTCTTTCCCTCTGAAACATTCTATAATTTGCACCTTACTTATTTTTGTGTTAGTAGAATCTTTTTCCACTATTATCCTGAAGATAGGGGTTATGGAATTGTTTTTGTCTTTTTGTTTTGTTTTTATATCCCCGAAACTTAATTCAGTGACTATAGAAGCTTAATAATGTTTGCTGAATCGAACTGAATTGCCCTGATCACAAACTTTATTTGCTGAGCCCTAAATTGGAATGTAAGATGTATAGGAATTCAAAAACACATTAATCTAAGTAATCATGGAGGTATTCAAGGCAAAATAATTAGTTCTAGAGAAAAACAAGCTAAGAGGAAACACAGTTGTATAATAGTTACTTCTTTTGCCTTAGATTAGTAATTGCTCAGAGAGAATGAGTTTCAGGGGAATCACAATGCCATAAACTAATCACTCTCCTTCCCCTAGTATCCTTTCTAGTCTGTCACTCATTTTTGTTTAACAAACAAATTAATCTCTGTTTTGTACATACTCTAATCAGATTTATACTAGGGGGGGGGGTTTCCACAGCAACACAAACAGTAATTCTTTGTTTTATATTCATCATTGCTTTATACATTCTTTAATCAGGGATTTAAAAAAAAAAAAAAAGACAAACACGTACTGAGTTCCATTTCATATGAAAACAAGCATTCTCTAACAAGCTTTCTGCGTTTTTTAACACATGTCCGCTTCCTGTCTCTCATCCCTCTCCTCCCTCCCGTTTCCCTTGCCCCTCCCTCTTTACAGCCTGCTCCCTCCCACTTCCCCCTCCCCCATTCCCTCCGGTCCTGATTGGGGGTGGGGGGACGCTGTGAAGCACAGCCCCCCACCCCCATGGCCACCCGTAGGAGCCAGAGGCGGAAAGGGAGACGGGGGGTGCTGGGCACCGCCCTGCTACCCACCCTAGTCCTGGCCCTGGGCCTCTCTCTTGCCTTTTTCGGCCTTCTGCTAATGGTTATCAGCTTGGGGACCCAGGCATCCCCATTCTCCCAGGTGAGATCCCTTTTGCCCTGGAAATAGAGGAGTACTGGGAAGAGCCAGAGTGGGACTACTAAACAGAAGTGGTTGAAGAAACATTGGAGGAAAATGAGGCATGGAACTTAGTTGGAAGGAAGTGAGGAGCCAAGGGTGAGGAATCAGGTGAAGGGAGAGGGTTTGTTTCCCTACTAATGTCCTTTCTTGTTCCCTTCTATAGGACCCAGCCCAGCAAGAGAGAGAGGAAGAGAAGGAGGCTGAGGCAGTAATGGTATGTTTATTTGTGAGATGTATCTCCCCGAGTCATTTTTTTGTTCTATTTTCCTGATTCTCTCTGACTCATTCTCTCTGAGTGTCTTTGCAACCTTGAATCTAGTTTAAGGGCAAAACAATCCTGGATTCCTAAGAGGCAACAGAAGATGTGACTCTAAGAGAGTCCTGGAAAGGGAGTAAAGCCTGGGAGCAGACCCAGTGTGCTCTTTACTCAAAATCACATTTTTGAAAATGTGGTGAAAGACTAAATCTAAAGTTGAAATATCCTAAGGGAAACATAGTGCTTTCTAAGTACAGGCTCACTTTCTCAAATCACCTTTAGAAGTCCTTTTCCCACTCCTGGCCTCAGTTTGCTCACCTCTAAAATGAGCTGGTTGGATTGGATATCTCCAACAGCTTTGAAATTCTGTTGCTATGCTTGTCCCTGGCTTTATCTCTTAATTCTGGCTATCCTCCTCTTTCAGCCACAGTCTTTGTAGGTTTCTCTCATACTGTCTGTTTTTCTTAATCTGGGTATCTCTTTAGTTTGATATTGGGCTGAGGCTATACAGGCCAAGGTTCTGGTTCAAATCTGCACTTACTTTCCCTAGCAAATGATTTCCCAAAGCCAGAATCTAGCTCCTATCCTGAAGAGAAGAGTACGCCTTTCCCGTGGTGAGTGTCCCACCATTCTAACCTTGCTTCATACCAGATCTCAACTATGAACAAGATATTGAGGTGGTGGGAGAGAGATACAGGGAAAGAAGAGGAACAGTGTGTCCCGAGGGGAACAGGGGTTGGTGAACAGGATAAGAACTGGTTGAGCCTGGGGTGAAGGTCTGAACTCAGGAAAGATAGCAGAGCCTGGGGATATCAGACCTGTGGGTACCCAGAAAGAATGCTTTTATTCATCTGGCATTTCTTTATTTTTAGCTGTGAAGGGTTCAAAATTTCGGACTCGGAAAGTGAATGCAGCACACTATGAAGGTGAGATATGACTAGTGGGAAGGGAATCATTGAGTTGGTATAGTGATGGGGAAACAATCAAAAATTAAGTAACATTATCTATGTGTTTTATAGTTCGTGCAATGGATGGAGCTCAGGCTGGTAAGTGATGGACTCCACTGTCTGTGCTGTTGCTTGAAATTACACAGTATCATCTCCTGCAGCTTTTGGCTTTCTGCCCAATTCTTCCAATCTCTTAGCCTCAACTCCTTGGTGGAAGGCCTTGAATTCCAAGCTATATAGCTGGCAGTAGAGTAGTGTCCATAAAAATAAACACAATGGACAAATGGGAGTGGGAGTGGGGAAGGGAGTGAAGGGGTAGAAATTGCAAAAAGGTTGTAAGTACTGAATCCCAAATGTGAGTAGGAGTCTTTTGCCTGTCAACATATCCTTTATTCTCAAGACTGAAGGAAGAAAGTGCCTTCAAGTTTTTTTTACTAGTGACTAGTATAGTGATGCTAATAGATTAGGAGATGGTTTGTGGGAGATCAGATTATATTGGGTAGGATATACTGATTATACTGATTTGAAGTTGGCTAGACACCATATAGTGATGTTTAGCAGATTGTTGGAAATTCTCTTTGAAATGAAGAAATTTTGAGATGAAGTTGGGCTAGAAAGATAAATTTGTAAATCCCTTACATAAAGTTTATATGCTGTAAGAAATGATGAAAAAATGGTTTCAGAACAACCTGGGAAGACTTTATGAACTAACAAAGTGAAGTGAGCAGAAGGAGAAAATTTTACACTGTAACAACAAAATTGTAAAGATAATCAACTTTGAAGATGGTAATTGATGGGAGTGGGGTAGAGAGCGACTAAGCACAATTCCAAAAGACTCATGATCAAACATGCCTTTTACTTCCATGGAGATAAAAAGTTGATGAATTCAGAATGCAGAGTGAAACCTATTTTCTCTTTTTATTTTTGGAAATAGCTAACAGTAATTTGTTTCATATAATATACATATTTGTAAAGTTTTTCTTGCTTTCTGCATGGTTTGAAGAGGAGAGGAGAAAGGCAGAGAATTTGAAACTGAAAATAAAATTAAATTATTGGGGAAAAAAAAGAACAAATGAGATTTCAAAAAGAAAGAAGGAAAAGAGAAAGGTCAAGGATAAAACCTTATGGGTTGTCTACTTGTAGGAGAATCACTGAGTCAAATTGAAAGAAAAAGAAGTCAGAGCTCATAAAAAGTAAGATAAGAATTTGGTAAAAGTGTCTTGGAAGCCAAGAAAGGAGACAACTTCAAGAAGGAAAAATCAAGTGCTACAGACAAAGGGTGAAAAAAAGGCCATTGGTCTTGATCACTGGTGGAGTCATTAGAGAGAACATTTTCAGTGGAGCAGTGGGTGATGAATCCAAATTGTAAAGAGCTTAAAAAAAAAAAAAAAAAGAGGGTAGTGAGGAAATTAAGACACTGAAGGCAGTTTGAAGGGATCACAAAGACAAGGAAAATTTAATTATAAGGGAGGTTTGAGAATGTAGGCAAAAAGGAGAGAACTAGTCAAGAACAACAGAAGGGACAATAAGTCCCAGAAGAAGCAGGAGGTGACAGGATACAAGAACACAAGTGAAAGTTAAATTTGACAACATAAAGGGAAAGATGATAAAAAACCAAGATATTTGAGGTAAAAAGGAGAAAAGGGGATAGGACTTATAAAGTCAAGAGATTTCCTTTGAAGTTTGAAGCTTGTACTTTAGGTACAGTTTAGGTAAAGATGCAAATAAAACCAGAATAAAGATGATAGATTGGAAAAATAAGGAGCCAGAGAATGGAAAACAAAAAAATTGGTTTGAAAGTAGTATAAGAACAGAAAAATGTGGTCAGAGAAGGGCATTTCACTTTTCAAGACTTCTCATCCCTTCATATCTAGTCACCTGTTTTTGAGTTTTCTTTTATTTATGTTCCATCCTCTATTGTCACAACCTCAATACAGCCCCCCCAAAGTTTAATTTATTACAATAATAAGGCTTGTTCCTACTCTGGACTATTCTTTCAAACTACACTAGCTATTTCTAGCAGACTATTTCTTAAACTTCATTTATATCATGTCCCATCTTTTCTCAGAATATTTTGATGGCTCCTTATTCCCCACTGAATCAGGTCACAAGCATATCAGGTTCACTTTTATTTAGTCCAATCCCACCTATTATCATTCCAAGTCCAATTCAAATTCTACCTCTTCCATGAGTCTTTATTTCATCATACAAATGATCTCCCTCTCATGTAAATATAATCATGTAAATAATATATTATAAATAATGTAGATATTATAATCTATACCATACCAATTAGCACTTAATTATATATCATTTTAATTTTAAAGGATGTAAGGATGATGGCCTTATCTCCTGGATTAGCTTATAAGTCTCTAGAAAGTAGGAACTATCTTATCCTTATTTTGGAACCCCAGCAAGTGCTAAGCATATAAATAAATATTAAACCATTCAAGTGGATATGTTTAGTAGAAAACTGTCAATATAGGAATGAAGTTCATAAATGTTATTAAAAGTAGAGATATAGATTTGGGAGTCATTTTTATTGGGGTGATTATTGAGCGTAGGGAATCTGATGAGATCATTAAAGGTTTACATAGAGAGGAAACTCTAGGCCAGAAAGTGCAGTAGTGCTCAGTTGTGAGTGGGAGATAGAGGACAATCAGGTGATTCATTAGAAGGTGGAAAACCAGAAAAGAATAATTTCACAGAAACCTAGTGAAGAGTGAGTACATAGGAAAAGTGGGGTAATGGCTATATTAAAAGCTACTGAGATGAAACCATCAAACTTTGCAATTGAGAGATCATTGGCAACTGTCATGCACAAAGGAATCTCATTCCCCATTGCCTGCTCCTAACTCCTTGAATTTCTACAGATATCCTGGGAGAGACAGGCCAAAGAAGCAGGTTAAAAAGAAGACAGAGTGTATACTCCTATCCAGCTTCTTTAAGTCTAAGGCAGAGTTTCTTAAAACTTTTTTCAGCTGCTATCCCTTTTTATTGGAAAAATTTTTATTTCCCCCAGTATATAGTTATATAAAATAGGTATAAAAATCAAATGTTTACTGATAATAAATCATAAAGAATTTTATTTTAAAGCAATTCTTTGGTATATATAATTTTACATTTATTAGCAAAGAAAGTAAATTTGCATACTTATGAAATGGATGAAAACAAATTTGCATACTAATGAAATAGAAGTATGTTTATTTTTGTGTAAAGAATTAAATTCTGGAGTATTTGATTACCTTTTACTCTTGCCAAGTTTTTTGTGACACCTCTATATTCACTTACTTGACTCCATATAGGATTGTGACCTACAGTTTAAAAAGCTATGGTTCTAAAGATAGTGCTTCAAGAGAGAGACTTTGGAGATTTTCCATCAAGGGTAGTTCCCCCAAATATAAAGTTAATAAGAGAGAGCTCATGAGAGATAATTTTTTTTTTTTTTCCAGTAAAGTAGGAGGGGAAGTTCTCTGCTGAGAAAGATGAAGGAGTGATTTAGGGAACTTGAGGAAAGAAGAGAAGGTATGGAATAACCCCTTTGGGAAGTGTGACAGAGTCAATTGGAAAAGAATAAAAATTGCCATGAAGCAATGAAGGCGCAGTTACAAGTACAGAGGGTACTGAACTTGTATTGGACCCAGTTGCTGGTAAAATTAATCCAAGATCGGGGTTTGATAAGGTCTGAGCAGTAACTGGTTGAGGTGGCAAGAGATTCCAGAATATATAATAATGCATAGTTAAGCTAGTCAATCACTTATCACATCTGAAAATGAGAACAGCAGGGGTGAGAGACTGGTGGCTGAACAAGATGGAGTGAAGGGTTAGGTAAGTACAAAGAATAGACTTAAAAGAAGTAAAGCAGGGTCTAAAATAGAATAGAAAATTATGATTAGGGAAGGAAAAAATTTAGAAGTTAAATGACTTTCCAAGGATCACACAGCTAGAAGAATTCATTTAGTTGAAAGTTAAAGAGGGATCTAAGGTAAGAGATAGTTATCTCTGTGGGTGACTAAGGTGAAGATGTAAGTAATGGGAGCTAGCAAAACTGATAAAATAGGATGTCAAAATATTAAAGGGAATACCTTTTTGCAAATTGAAGTCCCAAAGTTTGAGGACCACTTTTAAAGTGGGGGGAAAAGATTGTACAGCAGGTACTGTACTTTTTTTTTTTTTTTTGCTTTTTGCTGAGGCAATTGGGGTTAAGTGACTTGGCCCAGGGTCACACAGCTAGGAAGTATTAAGTGTTTGAGGTCCCATTTGAACCCAGGTCCTACTGACTTCTGGGCTGGTGCTCTATCCACAGCTGCCCTAAGTTATTATACTTTTTGAAAAAGAAAGGAGAATGATCTGAAGATAGATTACCAATAATTGGAACAGGGAATTATTTCAGATGATAAAGATGAAAGATATGAACTTCAAGAAGAAGTTGTGGAATGATGACCCAAAAATTGGTCTGGAAGTTGCATTGAGAAGCAAGGAGAAAATCAATTCCTCTTCTAGGCCCAGGGTGTTGAAGGGGATGAGAGGCATGAAAGAAAGAAAGTGAGAAGGTCTTGGAGAGGATGGCCAATGATGTAGATAAGTAATAATAAAAATGGGGCAGCTATGTGATGCAGCACAAACTTTTGGGCCTAGCAACCCAAAGACTAATCTTCCTAAGTTCAGATCTGGTCTTTCCATATGTTTTATGATTATTAATCCTTTTCTTTATCCCTACCAGGACCTCCACTCTTTATTATTTTCTCAGGTCATCATCCCTACATTGGTTACAATCTTCCCAGTTTCAAATCCTTAATGTACATACTGGTTTAACTCTATGCTATCCTTTTTCATTTCATATGATATTGTCTCTTACTGTCTTTTTTTCACTTCAGTGATGGCCTTTCTCCTAATTCCAATCTTTCAACATGCATCTTTGATAATATCTTCTCCTGTCTTCTCCAGCAGATGGTCCCCTACTCTCACCTCTACTTTCTAATCTTTCATCTCTATATTTTGACTCTCCCTTTTGCTCACAATCATGCCTATATATTATACCATCCTTTAAAAAAAGACTCAAATTCTTGATTGATCTTACCATACTTGTTAGTTATGCTGTATTTCTTATTCCATTCTCAGCTAAACTCACTGAAAAATTTTGTACTCTACGCTTCCACTTCTTTTCATTTTTTTTCTTTTCCCCTGAGGCTGGGGTTAAATGACTTGCCCAGGGTAACACAGCTAGAAAGTATTAAATGTCTGAGTTAAATGTCTGAGACCAGATTTGAACTTGGGCCTCCTGAATTCAGGGCTGGCGCTCTGAATTGGCACTGGGCCACCTAGCTGCCCCCTTCTTTTCATTTTTTAATCAAACTTTCCTCAATCTAGTTTCTGACTAAATCATTTTGATGGAACTGTTCTTAGAAGTTACTAATGATCCCTTAATTGCTGAATCTAATGACCTTTTCTCAATTCTCTTATTTCTCTGTAGTAGTTGATACTTTCCCCTCCTGGCTACTCTTTCCATCCTAGGTTTTTAATTACCCTGGGTTTTCTTGATTCTCCTGTTTATCTAATCATTCCTCAAGACTCCTTAGCAGGATCTTCCTCCAGATCAAACCAACAATAGAACCCCCAGAATTCTGTGCTGGGACCTCTTATTCTCTCCATACTATCTCACTTGAAGATCTTGAGATTCATGGGTTCATCTCTACGTAGATGATTTTTTTTTTTTCTTGTGAGGCAGTTGGGGTTAAGTGACTTGCCTAGGATCACACAAGCTAATGTGTTAAGTGTCTGAAGCTGGATTTGAACTCGGGTCTTCTTGATTCCATGGCCAGTGCTCTCTCCACTGCAGCATCTAGCTCCCCTTATGTAGCCAGCCTTAGTCTCTCTCCTGAGCTCCAGTTCCATAATCACCAATTATCTTTTGAATATTTCACAAACTCAATAGGATCATTTCTTTTTAATGTTAGTGTCCTTGTATAAATTGTTTTTAGTTCTCTCTTCATTCTGCATCAGTTCAAAGAGGGCTCAATTTCTTCTGAAATGGTTTATCATTTCTTATAGTACAATATTATTCCACTACATTCAGATGTCATAATTTGTTTAGCCATTCATTACCTAATAAATGGGTGCTTCTGTTGTTTCTACTTTGGAGCTATTATGAAAAAAAGCTACTATATTTTTGTATACACGGGCACTTTTACATTTCTTTCATTTATATTACATATAGCACATTGTGAAACATGTAAGTTATAAATATCTCTGAACTTTGCGTCCAATACAAACACTTCAGCCCAATCTTCAAGATCCTACCATGTAATGGCTCATCACCCCATTTCCTCTTTTTCTACTGTTTTGTCATCCTGTCATTCCACTCCTTCAAAACCCAGTTCACATCCTCCAAGAAGTCTTCCTTGATTAGCCTTGTTTTGGGTTAAAAAAAAAAATCTATTGCTACATATTTATCTTGCATTAAAATTGTGTCATTTTGTCCTTGCTAATAGTGGTTTTGTCATTTCCCTCTATATGATTTAATTTCCCAACTATAGAATTCCACAAAAAAACAAATGTATTTTGAGATTTCAAGGCTGAAGATTTTTGTGTGGAATCTTTTTGTATAGGTCTGCATATCATGGACTGAATCTTATAAATTGTTATTGGGAGTATAAGAGAAAGATGGTAAAGCCTATGAAAGGATCCTCTCTCTCCTCCCCCAACCTATCAAGTATGTATTTTTATAGGTATGGATGGGACAGTGAGTGGCTGGGAGGAGGCCAAGATCAACAGCACCAGTCCACTGAGATATGATGCCAAGAACGCAGAATTTACAGTGACCAGGGCTGGCCTCTACTATCTGTACTGTCAGGTGAGATCCCTTATGGGAACCAAAACTTAAGATGAAAATGATGGGCAGGGGAGGGAAGGAAGAAGCCAAAGTCAGAAAAGGAATGAAATCATAGGAACAATGCCCAAGTTGCTGTAATGCTCAGGTAGAAGTAGACCTCATGGGAAGCTTAAGGTCTGGATTGCATATGCACTCTTTTGTCCTCTTATATCTCTTCCTAGGTACACTTTGATGAGGGGAAAGCGGTTTACCTGAAGCTGGACTTGCTTGTGGATGGTTCTTTGGCTCTGCGCTGCCTGGAAGAGTTCTCAGCTACAGCAGCCAGCTCTCCAGGCCCACAACTCAGGCTCTGCCAAGTGTCAGGGCTACTGCTTCTTCGACCAGGAGTCTCCCTGAAGATCCGAACTCTCCCTTCGGCACACCTCAAGGCTGCCCCCTTCCTTACCTACTTTGGACTTTTTCAAGTGCAGTGATGCTCCTAGACTGCTTTCCTAGACTTCAGTCAAAGCCCCATCCTTCCTTCTTTTTGTCCTCCCCCAAATAACACTGTTCCTCTTTTATCAAGCTCTATAGCTTTGTCTTTCCCTCTCCTAATTTCTCATAGCAATGCCCTTCCTAGCCATAAGTTCTTATAATTCAGATTCTCCCATCTCCAGGCTTTCCATAATTAATTTGTGTCCATATCCTTATCAATTACCCCCAAAGCATTCTCACCATTTATCCTAACACTGATTTCCTCTGTCTTTTCCCTTTCTCCAAGATATCCTCCCCCTACCCTTATCTCTACTGTTCAGTTCTGGTCCTCCATTGACCCATAATTCATACTGCTTCCCTCTTCCTCCCATATTTCTACCCCTTGGTTCTAGTTTTGGATCCCTTAATCTTTTATTCTATGTTGCCTTCCTCATGGAAACAATGTGTCTGGAAAAGCCTAAATGCCTGGATGGGGCCCTGGAAGACCTACTTCTCACAAAGGGAAAAGCAGAGAAACTGGAATGGGGTGGGGGAAAGCTAAGGAGATTTGTGGGGAGGTAGGGTGGGTTCCATAATTGATGGATAGAAGATAAAGATTATTCTCTTCCTTGCTAAAATCCCTGTGGATTTTTTTTAAAGTTATTTTTATTATTGAAATGAATTGTTGATAATGGATATTAAAAAGGTAAAATGACAGCCTCTGTTTGACAGGATAGGGGTGGGAGGGGAGGTTTAGGGATCAGAATAGTACTTGAAGGAAATGAGGTTTAAAAAGAATTGGAGGGAAGGGGGAGGATATATGGATTCCTGAAGGTTGAGGAGTTGGAAGGCATAGAGGTGTGTGTGATTCTAAATCCTAGGTAGGAGCAGAAACTATGCTTCCTGAAGTGAGGATCATAGGACTTTAGTCTAAAGGGTCTCTTTAAACTAGTCCAATCCCTTCATTTTATAAATAGCCAGAAAGGATAGTCTTTCTAGAGTCACTTAGTGAATAAATGGCAGGTCTTCCAACTCTAAATCCAGAGCACTTTCCATTACATAAAACCCAAACTATGAAACAGAAATCAGGTCTCTGACCAAGGTACAAAACTTTGCTTCATTTACCTAGTAAGCGTCATTTTCCACCTGGAGGGGGAAATCCCTTGGATTAAGTGGGACAGAGACTTCCTCTTGGCCACCCATAGTATATGATGAGATATATGATAGGTATGATAGTATATGATAGGATGAGATGAGGTGAAGTGGGATGGGGGAGAAATCAAATCAGCAAACAAGCTGACCTAGGGAAGATTGATCACCTTGTCCAGTGGAGGGAAATTTTGGTCAAGCTATTTTAATGTTTCTTTCTGGTAATCTCATATAAGAACTTTTCTCTGGAAACAGGAAGTCAATTGCTTGCCAAGTTCACAGGGAGTAACAGGACATGTTCTAACACACCCCAGTCCTAACCGTAACCCCAGAGCTTGGGCCAGTTTGCTTTTTAAGTTCTGACCTCCCCATTCTGCCTGCTATTCACCTCCCCAACCCCAGATTTAAATTTATCCCCACCTAATCTCTTCCCTTAGCCCATAAAAGCTGTTTTTCCCACTGCTTAAACAAGGGATTCCATCTATCCATAAAACTCTTTTCTAAGTTTCCCTCCCCCATCTCTAAGCTGCTCCCACCCTCTTCAGTCTGTCCCTCCCCCTTCAGTCTATTTTCCCTGGATATTGCTGTATGATGTGTCTCTTGGCAGCCAACCTTCCATTGCCTGGGAGACTGAAACCCATTCTTTCTCTTGGAATTGTGAATGAGATGGAGGGGAAGATTTGATCTTGAGGTGATCACAAGATCCAATTTTGGGGGCACCTGAGAAATAGGACGATATTTCCTTTCCCCCTCCCTTTTTTCAAGTTCCCTTTTACTTTTCCCTTGCGTAACTTTCTTCCTCCTTTCTATCTCTCCCACTCCTCACCCCCCTCAACCCTCCGTTTTACCCTCTATTGTGACACACAGCTGCTGGCAGTGTCCTTAGGCTAGTCATGCCTCCTTCTTTACTATCTCCCAAGCCCGTCCCTGGGGGTCCAAGCCGGGACCCAGCATTCTTGGTTTCCCTTTGGTTGAGTTGGGGAACAGCTTTAGGGGTGGCAGCTTGTGCAGTGGCACTACTAACTCAGCAAGCAGAGCTCCAGACCCTGAGGGAAGAGGTGGCCCAGCTGAAAGGGAATGGAGGGTCTCACCAGAAGGGAGATAGGCAGCCCTTGCTGATCCTCCACAAGCAGGTGAGTGAGGGAAAAAGGAGGGACATTGGAAAAATGGGACTGGGGTAAACTGAATTCCTGTGCAGTTGGCAGTTGGTTATAATCTCTGCCCTTTCAGGCCTCATTACAATCTGAACTCCTAACCCTAAAATGGAATATTGGGGAAGCAGTCTGGTTTGGAAGTCAGGGGAAAGTCCAGATTTTCAGTAAAAGCTTATCAAATGTAGCAGATGCTGGAATACAGCCATTAGGATGAATACTTGAAGCTAGAAAAGGAGTGTAACACATGTGTCTCAGAGGATAGGTTGTTTGGGTGGTGAGAAAGGAGAAATTTAATGGAGCAGAACCCCTGGGATTCAGTTTAATCCTAATTCTTTTTCTATAAGCAGAGCACTGATGAACTGGAAGCTTTGAAGGATGAGGAAATATTTAGAAGGAAGAGAGAAGTCCTCACCCAAGAACATCAGTACAAGAGTGAGACCTCATGGGGAAGCAACAAAGAGCCCTCAGTTTTAAGGTTGAGGAGGAATGGGACTAGAGTTTAGGGCAAAGAGTAGGTGATACAGCTGAAAGCACCCCTTTTTCTCCCTTAGGAAAACGTTCAGTTTTGCACCTTATTCCCATTAACAGTACCTCCAGAGGTGAGTATCATTTTGGATATGGTTTAAGGAGGCAAGGAAAATTGGAGTCAAGGGGATGGATTCATGGGTCCCCAAGGGGAGTAGAAGCTGTGGGATGGGAAAGTCTTAGAATTATAGGGAGTTCTTCTGATAGCCACATTACTCCTTACCTCCAGAGGATTCTGATGTGACAGAGATAATGTGGGAGCCAGCACTGAGGCATGGTGGAGGTCTGGAACCACAAGGACATGTTGTTAGAGTCCGGGAGACTGGAATGTATCTTCTGTACAGCCAGGTAGCCTCTGAGATACTTTGATTCAACTTTTTGGGGGGTTGTGTACCTCTTTGGCAGTTTGGTGATGCCCCTGAAAAACCTTTCTCAGAATATTTTAAATATATAATACACATAAGATTACAAAGGACACCAATTATATTGAAGTAAAAATCTAATTTTTCACCCATCTACATTCATTGATATTCTGAAATCCCTCGGTTTAAAAACTTCTGCCATAAAGGAATAAAATGCTATAAAGACCCCCTCATCCATAGCCTTATAAGGTCATGTCCCCACATTCCTGAGAATTATTGGTTCCCTTGGGATCAGAGTCAATATATCCCAGTCCCCTGCTCAGATCAGGATATAGAAGACCCTTCTTTTCTACCTCATACCACGACAGAAGTCTACCTCTTTCTTGGCTGACTCAGAAACTACAAAGTACTGCCTTCTTTAATGGCCTTTTTTTTCTCCCTACTACTCTGATCTGCCAGGTGCTGTTTCATGATGTAACTTTCACCATGGGCCAAGTGGTTTATCGGGAGGGGCAAGGAAGAGAGATCTTATCCCGATGTGTCTGTAGCATGCCTTCCAATCTCCACCAGGCCTATAACAGCTGCTATACTGCAGGTGAGGGGGAAAAGATGATGGCTCAGAGTGAACTAGGGAAAAACTCCTAAGTCTTAGGAGGGATATGGGGAGAAGAAATGTCCATTATCATAAAGTGGGCATATCTGGGGTGTTTGATTAAAAAAAAAAAAAGTAGGAAAAAAAGGGGGTTAAGACAAATGGGTATTGGGAGATGATTTAAAAAGTGATATAGTTTGGGGCAGCTAGGTAGCACCATCCCTGGAATCAGAAGGAGTTCAAAATCTGGCCTCACACTTAGCTGTGTGACCCTGAGCAAATCTTTTAACCCTAATTGCCTGGGGAGTTGATAAGAGGAGAAGGGATGCAGAGAACTATGGACTAAAGAGGAGGAAAGTGATAACACATCTGGGTCTTCAAAAGGGATATGTGGTTGTCTGAAGTGTTTTTTTTTATTTCTCCCCTTCTCAGGTGTGTTCCAGCTATACCAAGGGGACATTTTGAGTCTCACAATTCCTCGGGCAGGAGCTAAACTTGATCTCACTCCCCATGGCACTTTCTTGGGTTTAGTGAAACTTTGAGCATTGAGAAGAGATTAACATAGATATGTATATGCTCCAGACAGCCAAAGGGTAGACTAGGCAAAGGCCTGGTATTTTAGAAGAGACTACTTCCTGTTCTTGACCTAATTCTCTCCCCTGTCCCTTTTCCTCCTATTCTTGATTCTTTTCTCCCCACTCCTATAGACAAACTTGGGGCAGAAGTATAAAGGATCTGATCTTCTGGACCCCAGTTCTTTACTGCATCCTACTCTCCAACCTATACTGTATCGCTAGTATTCTTCCACAACAGCAGTACCGCCTAGTGGCAAATTGGTGACATTATCCTCCCAGTGTACTGAACTCCACAATGCCTTGCTCCAAAATATTAAATATATTCCTCTCAACCAACCATAACCATATTCCTTAACTCCTGACTTCAGAGTCCATTTTTACACATTTTAGAATTCCTCATTTGTTCACCTGATGTACCATCCTCAGATTTGCTCACTACATACTTCATCATCCTTACTGTAAAAGTATTTAAATAGTCACACCCTTTGGATTTCAGTTTTCTCATCTGTAAAATGAAAGACCCACAAAGGTCTAAATCTGTGATCCTAACATCTTACGTACATGAGGTTTTACATTTGGCAATGTCAGAGAATTATAGATTTTAAAGTCAGATTTTACAGATAAGGAACAAAGTCCAAAACATTAGGATAACCCATTCAAGACCTCACACCTGAAGGCAACTCAGTTGACTTTACACCATATTTAATCTCATCTATTCCCCACAAACAATCCCTCATGAGCTCTCCTTTTCTGTTTGTCCATCACTTGGTCTTAACGTGCATCAAAGTGAGTGTAGCAGTCTGTCCAATTACTTCTCCCAGTGCACTTCCTAATTCAGTCCCCAGTCTTCCTCAAGCCAACTATCTTCCTAGTCCTTAATTACCATCTAAATCCAGCTAGTTTATTTGTCCCTACAACCCAATCAATTTCGATTCTTAACCCCACCACAATATGTTCTATTAACGGTGCCTCGTTAATCTGCCCATTGGCTTTGCAAAGTGTTTTACTTTTCTCATTTGATCCCATTGATTGATTCTCATCCCTAGAACCATTCCAGGGCATATTTCTTCAAAACTGGAAAAAAGATTACAGGTATCTAGTCTAGCGCTTCATTTCCCAGGGAAGCTGGTCCATGACTCCTCCTTATGAAGAGCCTCTTCCTGTCATCTTCATTCATTCATTCGCTCAGTAAATAAAACATTTACTCAGAATGCTGTCGGGCTGGAAGCTCCGCGTCCAGACACCTCTGCTCCAGTCGGCCTTTGTTACTTAGGGTTTGGGCTCTTTCTACATCTGCTATCACCATCCTCATCCTCCCTCTACAATCATCCCTACTTGGGTTGCCTCCGCCCTCTTCCACATAGTCTGACCCCGAGGTCAGTCCAGAAGTGCTCCCAGGACAGCTCTTCCCTTCGCCCAATCAGTTTGAGCCCGGGGTTCGTGGCTGAGGCGTCCCGGAACGACCCACCCGCTCCCCTCCTAGAATCGGCGGTTGGGACCGAGTAAGAAGTGGGAGGAGGAGGGGAAGGCATCTATGGGGAAGTGGGCGGGCTTCTAGAGGTGCACGCGCAGTCTAGTGCCGGCGTGGGCGTGAACTGCTGCGCAAGGTGCTTATGGGAAGAAGGCGGGACCGGGCCTTAGGCCAGGCGGGGTGTCTTTTGAGAAGTGAAGTGCTTTTACGCTTGCGCGCTGGTAGGTAGTGATGTATTAATCCGGCGCCGCTTTAATCCCGGTGGCCCAGGGGCTCGCGGGAGGGGAGGGGAGAAGAGGGAAAAGGAGGGGAGGGGAGAGGAGAGGAGAGAAGAGTGGAGAGGAGAGAAGGTGAGGGGAGAAAGAGGTGGGGAGGAAAGAGGGGAAAAAAGGGGAAAGAAGGAAAGGGGAAAAGTAGCGGTGGTGGGAACGAAGGAGGCGGTGGCGGTTGTAAAGCCGAGGAACGTGAGCTCGAGCAGAGGAGGCGAAGCGCTCAGTCCCGTGAGCGACAAGGGGGAGAAAAAGGAGCTGCCACCGGGATGAGCTGGGGAGACTGAGACGCCTGGGCCCACCTCCCTTTCCCTCCCGTTACTCTTCCAGCTCCCCCTCCTGCTCCCTTGGTGAGGACTCAGCCGCGAGACCCCTCCCCTCTCAGAATGCTCAGCACTAACCACACCCGTGCTAGAGGGGCTCCTGCCTTTTTCCGGGGAGAGATGTGAGATAGGAGGTTGTGGTGGAGCTCGAGCGTTTGCCCTACACCGAGGAATGGATCCCTCCCCCCCCCCCCCCCCGCAGCCAGAATGAGCTCTCCCCCTTCTTCTCACTATCCTCTTCCTTACCCCCTCGGAAGGGCTTCTCCCCTTAGGGAAGAGCTCTACAAGCTGAACCTCGCCACCCCTCCCCCTTCCCCTTTCCTTTAGCCCCAACCCAACACCGCGAACTTTTTGGGATTCCCGATGTCCAGAGAATGAAGCATTTTCAGGTTTTGATAAAAGGAACGAGGGGGGGGGAGGGGGGATGATGGCGGCGGCCCGAAACAGTATGGAGCTTTGAAGATAGAGCACTTGGAGCTTTAGAGGGGATAATGAAGAAAAGAGTGATGAAGGGCAGGGGTGGATTCAAGAACGGGGAGGCTTCAGGCTGTTTATTTCTCTTATTTGTATTTTATCTTATGTATTTTCTCTTGCTCTTCCCCCCATTCTAATTATTTCCTATCTTAACACCTGATTTCCTTTTTCTAGATGCATTCAAAATTCTCTTTCACTAAAATAATTTTCGTATTTATTCTAGCACCAACTCCCTTTCCCTTCCCAGAGAGAAGCAATTTTATTTCATCAAAAGAGTTTCACATTTTAACCAGGCTTCCTTTAGTAGTCATCTGTAAACTTTGCATCTTTTTGAGGAAATTGGCCCCCTCCTCTTTAAGTCTCAGAGGTAGAATTTGTCAGCTTGTCCTAGAATTCAAGTCCTACCTATTAATCATCCTCACTGTATACTTGGAAGACTATACTTTATTGTCATTAAAACAAACTTGTTCTTTGTGAATCCCATACCACCACCCCTGTAAGTCCTGTTGTTTGACCTAAGTTCCCTTTGTTTAAAAGAATAGGTTTGGGAGGAGAAAGAATTTAAAAAGTAAAAGTTGAAGTAGAGAGGCCTTGTGATAGAAGGCTTTGAATGGAGAACTTTTCAAGAGGAAAAATTAGTATTTGCCCTTTTCTGTAGGGTGGGATCCATATTTGAAGGAGAAACCCTTGGATAAAAGGGAAAGCTATTTCAGCAGAGGAGTAGTGGCCTTTAAAATCACTTATTTTAAAAAAGTATTTTCAGTTCACAATCTGGATAATAATTCAAATGTTGGTGAGAAATCTCACAACTTAATAGTCTGCCTGTCATGGAGATGTGAAGGACGAAGTAATCTTGTTATGTGGAGTTTTGCCTCCCATATGTTTTGTTCTTGATTGTTTCTAATTTTCTATCTTAGAGAATTATGAGGAAAGTACTTGATTGTAAATACTCAACTCAAAAACGAGTTGTTATATAGGACAGGACGTTTTCTTTTTTGAAAGAAATGTTAGCTGGAAGAGGCAAAGGGCAAGATACTGATAGCAGGATGCTTAAATAGTGACTTCTTCTCTTTCTTCCTAAAGGTTACTTGAAGATGAAAGAGACCTTCCAAGGGAATCGGCCCTGGAGGCCAGCTAACCCTGGAACATCCCCCATCTTTCCATCTCCCCGTCGAGAGCGCCTTCGTTGGCCTCCCCCTCCCAAACCACTGTTAAAGTCAGGTGGGGGGTTTGGGCCAGACACAGGGACTGGGACCACAGTTCCTGCCCATCGACTCCCTACCCCTCGACCCTCCTTTGATGCTTCAGCCAGTGAAGAGGATGATGAGGAGGACGAAGAAGAGGAGGAGGAGGAGGAGGAAGAGGTGGTGGCCTGGGGACTTCCCTCAGGCTGGGGCCAGCTAGGAACACCTCAGCATCCCCGTCCTTCCCGTCCGCCCCGTAGAGCTTGTTCTCAGCGGCGCCGTAGAGCTATGAGAGCTTTTCGAATGCTGCTATACTCTAAAAGCTCCTCCTTGACATTCCACTGGAAGCTGTGGGGCCGATTGAGGGGGCGGCGGCGGGGTCCTCCACACCCTAAGAACCTTCTCCTACCCCGGGAAGGAGGAGTAGCCCCTCCTGCCACATCCCCCAGCTGCAGGCTTGACTCACCAAAGGGACCTCCTCAAGCTGGGCTGGGGCTTTTAGGGGCATTAATGGCTGAAGAAGGGGTTAGGGGATCTCCCATATTGCCCAGTGGGTCATCTCAGGAGGAAGATGGACATGAATGGACCCAGAGGTCCCCCCAGCCTTTGGAAGTTGATGCAGGTAGGTAGGACAGAAGAGGATTAAGCAGAGCAAGATGTCATGGACTTGAGGTCGGGGAGACCAGAATACCTGGAATGACCACTGAAAGAAATGTTAGCTGGGAGAGTCAAAAGGGCAAGGTGATTCTCAGGGATAGGATATTTGAATTGGGGATGGTTGTGTGTATTGGGAATGGGACATTTACTTAATGAATTTTATTACTTGCTCTTAGATGAGTCATGGGACTGGATAATGAGGTCTAGAGGACAGAAACTCTGATATACATAGAAACTCTGAATGCCAGCATATTCAGAGTTAATGGGGAATGCAGTTATACTTCATGTTTTGTCAGGGTCACACTTGGAATGATGAGGCTATGGCAGAAAGTCAGGCCTGGATTCAAGATTGGTGAAATTGAGGTTATTGGGTTGCTTTCTTGGGAAGGAAATGTATTCTGGAGTGGAAAGAACACCTTTTTGAGGAAGGGAACAACCAGTTTTACTCCCTCACTTAAAAGAAATTCTTTCAGCTCAATTTCTATCACTTTCCTGCCACTTTCCCCATTTTTTATTTTTTATTTTCTTTACTTCTTTCTTTCCTAATGGCTATCCATCTTTGCTACTTTTGTTCTTCCATCTTGTAACTTGTTGGCTTTTCTTACTTTAGTCCAACTTCTTTCCCTAGTGCTGTTTACGCCAATCTTATCTCTCTTGCCCAAATTTTCTCTTTATTATGCAGGTCTCCTTACATGCTCTCTTCCTAATGGCTTTGGGGGAACATCTGGACTGGATGGGGAGCTGGGTCTGGCACCTCCCGATGCTAGTATCCTTATCAGTAATGTATGCAGTATTGGAGACCGGACTGCCCAAGAACTGTTCCAAGGAGCTGAATTAGGAGCTGCAGAGGAGCAGGAGCTTCCAGGAGAAAAGGCTGGGCAGCATAGCCCCCTTGGGGAGGAGCATGTAACATGTGTACAGAGTAAGGAGATGCCTGGTACCCTTGGGTTCAGAACAAGAGTTTTCTTCTGAGTTCTAGTGTTTTGCATTTGTTTTCAAATTGGAGTCCAGAGGTCCAATTCACTTAGTTCCTTCTCTCCTTTCCTAGGCATCCTAGATGAATTCCTTCAGACCTATGGCAGCCTCATTCCTCTTAGCACAGATGAAGTGGTAGAGAAATTGGAAGATATTTTCCAGCAAGAGTTCTCCACACCTTCTAGGTGAGCCTCAGCATATGCCCTTTGCTAGATCACTAATTAGAATTTTTTATTTTATTGATTTATTTTAGTAACTAGAATTTTAATGCTTCCAAATTAAATAGCTGTGTTTTTAGATAGGTACTGGAAGAGGGGAAAAACTATTTTTGCCCTTGAGGAGGGAACCAAAGACTGGGGGACATGATATGTGAATCTCAAGGAACTAGGGATGGGATACTTGGTAATTAAACCTGCAGACAATGTTGAAAGGGAAATGTGGGAGGGGAGGGAAGAGACAATGGTTTAGGAGAGCTCTTATGTTGTCTGGCACTTCTCTGCCTGTCTCATTCTTCTTGTGTCACCAATTCTTGGACCTTACCAGAAAAGGGTTAGTTCAGCAGCTGATCCAGTCATACCAGCGTATGCCAGGCAATGCTATGGTGAGAGGCTTTCGTGTGGCCTATAAGCGGCACGTGCTGACCATGGATGACCTGGGGACCTTGTACGGGCAGAACTGGCTTAATGACCAGGTGAGGGATAGAGTTGGGTGAGGATCTGGGGCCAGGAGACATGGATCTTATTTAGGTACAGGTTAGACCAGGTGATCTCTGAGTTCCATTCTATTCATGAGATTTTGTGATCTCTGAGGGTAGAAAAGTCTGGAAATAGGATACCTGGGTTCCTTGGATAGAATCTTCTCTAGAAAAAGGGGAGAGGGCAGGTTGAGTGGTCTTGTCTCTGTAGTGGGAGGAGGAAGGACAATGTTTCTAGGGCTTTTAAAAAATCTCTTCTAAAGTAATTTTCTTCTTTAATCCTATCTCCTAAAGGTGATGAATATGTATGGAGACCTAGTAATGGACACTGTGCCAGAGAAGGTAGGATGGACCAAATGTCTCAGGCTCTAAGATGAGCCTGGAGTTGGAATGGACAAAATTGAAAAAAAGGGGAGTGATTGTAGAACTTTTAAGTAGTGGTAGAAGAACATTTCAATTGGGGATGAGGAATGGGACAATCCTATTTTTTTTAGCAGACAAAAACACCTTTGGAAGGCCTTCCTTAGAAGAACTATAGATTTAAGACAAGATGAGACCTTAAAGGGTAGCACCATGGTACAATGGATAGAATACTAAGATTAAGCCTAGAGTCAGGAAGACTTGAGTTCAAATATAGCTTCTAACATTTACTAGCTGTGTGACCCTGGGCAAGTGACTTCACCCTGTTTGCCTGATTTCCTCATCTGTGAAATGATGTGATTTCATGTTGATCTGGAGATATGTCTAATGGGAGGCGAAGGTTTTCCTCATACTATTCTCTGTATAGTCTGTGTAGACTGAGAAGAGGTTTATTTTAATACTGCTGATCCAAAGGCAAGATGTCTGGTCTATGAGTGAAGCTGGGGAGAATTAGATTCCTGATTTCCTGAAGAAAAGATAGGAAGTGGTATTTAATTGATGAAGTCCATACTAAGGGCAGCTAGGTGGTGCAGTGGATAGAGCACCAGCCCTGAAGTCAGCAGGACCTGAGTTCAAATCTGGCCTCAGACACTTAACGCTTCCTAGCTATGTTACCCTGGGCAAGTAGATTAACCCTAACTGCCTCAGCAAAAACAAAACAAAACAAAACAAAAAAAACCACAAAAGATGAAGTCCATACTTAACAGGCTTAATTAGGGAATAACTAACACCTTCCTGCCAATATACCTCCCATCTAACTCAACCCTATCATCTTTACCATTTGCAGCCTTTTAAGAATTTCTTAAATTGAAAGCTGAGCTCCTACCAGAAACCACTTGGAAAAAGGAGGGGACTAGAAGAAATTGTAGCTCCAGGAACTATAGAGGAGGTGAAGATTAGATATCCTGAGGGGAATAGGGGCTTGTGGGAAAACAGGGATCAAAGATGGATTTTTAGGTATATTGGGATTGAGAAGGTGAAAACTAGTATTCTTTCCCTTTGAATGTCCATCCATGAAGATGCCTTCTCCCTTCATCCCCTTCCCCCAATCTCTTACAGGTTTTCCTCACACTCCATTGGTTTTCCTCTTACTTCTTTGCTTCTCCTGATGGAATTTAAACTTCCACATTTGCCCTGGAGAATAATAACCACTAACAACAATGATCTGTGTTTACATAGCACTTTAAAGTTTGTAAATCGATTTACATATGATAATCTCATTTAATCCTGAGTCAGCTCTAGACTTGTGCTGTTATTACATTTTACTGAGGGGTCTGAGGATGAGAGAATTTAAATCATTTAAGGTCACACAGCTAGTAAAGTATGTGAGGTAGGATTTGAATTGGGGTCTTCCTAAATCCAAGTCTTTTACTCTGCCCTATGCTAAGTAGAAACTCTCTTCAGTTTTACCTTCAATAATTACATTCTCTACATGGAGTTTACCTTATAATTAAAAAGGGGTAAAGGCCCTTTGCTCCTATTTGTATAGGAGCAACTGAAGATATTTGAGGCTTAGGTGGGCTAGAAGAGCTTCAGAGAAAGTGAGATGGACTAAGGATGGTGTGCATAAGCAGTTAACACGGGTCTTTCCAGTTGGCAGCAGGTAGTCTAATTATAAGAGCTTCTTTCAAAGAGAATAAAAGAGAGGAAGATATGCTTTAGCTCAAAATGCCTTCTGCCCTGCTTCATGGGCAAACAGGAACAAATGGACTGCCAGCAGAAGACTCCCTTATTCTTCCTCTCTGTTAAGGAGCCAGTGACCAGGAGGCTGTGTTAAGAGGCCAACCACCTGTCCTTTCTTTCCAAGGACCAGGAAGGATGATCCTGCTATAGGCTCTAGAATATGTAGTATGGGCAAAAGAGGAGGAGACTGGCATTGGAAGGGAATTAGAGGTAAACCTGTCCAAGTCTGGGAGAATGGGAAGTCTCCAGATATCTGTTCTGAAAACCTCATAAATCTTTTATTTTGGGGGGAAGACAGCAAAATATAATGGAAAAAAGTGAACAGAACTTTGACCTTTGAGGTCTGAACAGCTAGGACTTAAAATTAAAACCATAACTCTTCCCTATCCCTAGTTGTGTGAATCTGGGTAAGTCATTTAACTTCTTTGAAGCATAGATTGTTCATATATAAAATGGGGGAAATGCCTGTAATACTTAACTCACAATTTTATATATATATGCAATGCTACAAGTGGTTCTTTTTTGAAAGACATTAATTGCATATTATAAAGACTCCTTATTACATTAGGGAGAATGGCTCTTTTTTTTTAAATTAGATATCAACCTCTTTGTACCTATCTTTGAAACAATTGAGGATGTTCCCATATTCCTCACTTCTCTCATTTTTTTGATATAAGGAGTAATTGAGGAAAGAAAAAAATGGAGAGAATTATTCATTTTTTTTTTTTTCCTCTACTTCAAGTGTAGGATAAGATTTAGGATTAGAGATCTGATCCCAGTTTCCCAAAGATCCAAGGATTTAAAGAGTGGCTGACAGGGAAAAGATTGTGGGAAATAGGATGCCAGAGAAGGGGCAGGAAAGTTTCATTGCTGAGGAACCAATTGCCTAGATTTCTTGAGGGAGTAAGTACTGTTTGATGGATCAGGTATTAGGGACCTAGGTATTTCAGATAACTCTTACTGGCTCTTGTGTCATTTCGACAGGTTCATTTCTTCAACAGTTTTTTCTATGACAAACTCCGTACCAAGGGTTATGATGGAGTAAAAAGGTGGACCAAAAATGTGAGTTTCAGAATTATTCTCTCCCGTCTACCAGTAATATTTTTCATCTTTTAAGGAGTAATTCTGTTTCTCATCCCTTCCATTTTTTCACTTTCTTCTGATCTTCCCCCAAAGATTCCCTGCCAAAGAGCAGATGTAATCCATGATTAGCAGAATAGTTCTCAACATCTTTTGTGTTTATCATTGTCTTATATCTTTCCACATTCATCACTACAAAACTCACAATCCTGAATGGGGTGATGGGGAGAGGAAATGGCTTGCAGATGAGACCTAGCTCTGGGGGATCCAGGCATTCAGCTCATTCCTTTTTAACCTAGTCGTCTAGGTCCTTAAAGCCATGGGACATGCAGCTTGCACTTCTTCCAAATTTCTTTCTAAAGCTCAAGTGTCTCCTTCTCCCCAAATTCTTAGCTCACATTTCATTTTCTTTTCCCAGGTGGATATCTTCAATAAGGAACTCCTACTGATCCCAATCCACTTGGAAGTACACTGGTCACTTATTTCTGTAGATGTGAGGCAGCGGACCATCACTTATTTTGACTCACAGCGTACCCTCAACCGAAGATGTCCCAAGGTGAGGAATTGTGATATGAGCCTATTACTAAGGGATATAATTAGTTATTGATATTGAGAAATTGAAGGATTTGATGTTAGTCAAAAGGAGTATTAGTGTGGTCTCTTTTTAAAAATTTTTCTTTTTTCTTTCTTTTTTTTTTTTTTTAACTATATGATACTATATGTGACTGTATTGTTAAAAAATCTTTTGACCAGGTAACTATATGGCGAAGTAGATACAGTACTAGCCCTGAAGTCTGGAGGACTTGAGTGGAAATTTTGCCTCAGACATCCTAGCTTTGTGACTGGACAAGTCACTTAATCCCACTTGCCTCAAAAAAAGGAAAAAAAAATCTTAAGACCTCAACTTCGGTTTCCACATCTGTAAATTGGAGATAATAAAACCCAGGGTTTTTAGAGGGCTATTTATTTATTCATTCATTCATTTATTTATTTATTGCTGAGGTGTCAGATCAGATTTGAACTCAGGTCCTCTTGACTTCAGGACTGGTGCTCTATCCACTGTGCCACCAAGCTGCCCCTAGAGGATTATTTTCAACATGACATGAGATAATGTAATCAGTGTTTTAGAACCTTAAATTATTATATAACTGTTGGCTAATATTCTTCCTACCAATTCAGCATATTGCTAAGCTACCTACAGGCTGAGGCAGTAAAGAAGGATCGATTAGATTTCCACCAGGGATGGAAGGGTTATTTCAAGATGGTGAGTAAATCAGTATAGTACTTGAATGTGTGGGGGAAAGAGCTTATATATTCAAAAGCTTCCAGGCATAGTTGATGTATTTTTTTTCTTCCTACCAGAATGTGGCCAGACAAAATAATGACAGTGACTGTGGTGCCTTTGTATTGCAGGTGAGCCAGTCGGTAGACTGTATTACTATCTTCTCCCCTGTATTCTGTCATTTCAAACATGAGGAATGACAGCAGGCTTTCTCTGAGTATCACCACCATCTTAGAAATCCCAGAAGGGCTTATTCATTCAGCCTTTTTTTTGTGGCTTTCTAGCCTCTTATATTGGGATTCAGAATATTGACTATATCTGGTCCTCATATTGTTGAGCTCAGAAAAGACTTCTAATTGATTACAACCAAAATTATCCTCTTAAGAATTTTCTCACTATTTTCTTTGTTGCCCTTACTGTCCCTTTTTTACTTCATACCCAGTATTGCAAGTACCTGGCCCTGTCTCAGCCCTTCAGCTTCACACAGCAAGACATGCCCAAACTTCGTCGGCAGATCTACAAAGAACTGTGTCACTGCAAACTCACTGTGTGAGCCTTGGATGCCAGGCCCCCCACCCTATGTGAAGGCTGAAGAACATCTTTACCCTCTCTGACCTGCAAAAACCTATTCCTTTTTCTCCCTAGACCCAGTGACTTTCTCATATATATTTGTTTTTCATATTTAAATGTTTCCCTTGGTTTCTGGGTTTTTTTTTTTTGTTTTGTTTTTTTTGTTTTTTTTTTAATCCCTATTGATTTGTGGGGGGTAGGATTGGCACTGGGAACCCCCTTTCCTTTCTCTATCCCTCTATCCTGAAGGGAGTGTGGTAAGAGGGTGTGATGAGCACTTCCCTTTCCATATTTATGGAACTTGGAAGTTTTTTTTGTATGGGGATGGGTGGGGGGTGGGGGGGTCAGGGTAGTGGATTAAGGGATTCCTGTATGCCATGCCATCAGATTTTGCCTGTTTGTTTATCTACATATATATATATATATATATATATATATATGTCTGTATGTATATATATATATATATATATATATATATATATATATAGATAGATAAGATAGATGTGTGTGTATGTGTGTGTGTGTGTGTGTGTATGTGTGTGCGTATGTGTGTGTGTGTGTAAATATATATGTATATATATAAACAGTCAGTGATCCTACTGTGGTCAATAAAGGATCCTTTGGAGATTGTGTATGGTGGATATCTTGCTAGATGCAGATTGAAGATCAAATGATCTTTGTCCTATTCCTTCCCTAAGTGGAATGCAGAGGGATATGGTCCTTTTCAGATTGTGCCTAGGAATTAGAGGTAATGTTTCTCTTCAAGTAACAATGATTTGTGTTCCCTCTTACCTAATTTATTAAGGGGAGTTGAGAGGCAGATTTCAGAAGTCTGTCTTGCCTTGAAACACTTTCCTGATAACCAGTTCAAAACTCAGACAAAGAAGTCAACTTCAAAGGAATTTGGAGAACTAGAAGGGGGGGAGGGGTCGCCTTAAGGCAGGAAATTAAAGACGAGGGAACAGAACTCTATGGGATTTGGGTAATGCCCTGAGTTTTCGATCTTTTCTATAGCCTCTTTAAGTTTATTTAAGAGGATGTAGGCTTCTTATATATCCTTTGGCCGTTGTTGCTGTTGTGTAATTTTTTTTTTTTTTTTTAACACAACCAGTTACAAATCATTTGTTGGATGGGGGTGTGTGTTTAGGAATCGAATGGAACGGTGAGTCATTTAAAAAATTTTTGCAAGGGAGTTGCCGATGAAAAGTTATGATCTGGGTGATTGGTTCTCGGGCCCATGCACTTATACTTTGATGAAGCAAGACGACTACTGAAATACAGTTAACTATGCTAAATGCCGGAAGTCTCGGGAACCTAAGAGTCAACCTGTTCTCACGTGATGGTGGACGTAGGCACGTGATCAGGACACATCGCCGCCACACGTGGGGGGCAAAATGGCCGTCCAGCCTCGAGGCTCATCTCCTAAACGTCATTTCCGAATGAATGAGAAGAGCGGCATTCCTGACCAATGAAGGCTTGGGGCGGGTCTCTAGTCTGATGTACATCGAAGTAGGCCAATGGAAGCTGTGCAGCACGGTGTCCGTGGGCCAGCGTCACGGCGCGTTGCTGGGTGGCGGCAGGCGGGGCCCGGGCCACGGAGCCAATGCGATGGCTGGGGCGGGGTTGGGTGCTCTATAAGTTGTCGAGAGGCGGATCCTCCGCCCTAGTTCCCAGGATCATGTCTGCGAGTCAGGATTCCCGGTGAGTAGAAACAGTTCCAGTAGCTTTAGAGTTCAATGGCCTTACCCTGTACTGTTCGAAAACTTCGCGGGGGCGGAGCCGGCGTCAACCATCTCTAGCCCATTGAGGTAGAGGGAGGGGAAGACTGCTAGACGATACCATTTTGTGAATAGGAAGAAGCGTGCGACCCTACCACTGGGGATCCCTATGGGGTCGGGAGAAGAGCCACAAACCCTTGCTCAGTACCGGGGGGAGGAGAGTGGAGCGAGGGTTAATTGCGGTGGTAGACGCTGGTCTGGGGAGAGGCGAAGTAGAACCTGGGAAAGAAGGGAGGAAAAAATTTGTGGAGGAGCCGGCCTGGTAAAACCCGTGTGGGGTGCGATTCAGATTGCTTGTCTGAGCGGAATATTCCGAGCGGGTCTTTTCTGGGCTCTGGGGAATTCGGGTGAAACCATTCTCAGTGTAGGGGGGGAATTAGGTCTTGTAGGCTACTTAAACTCTTGGAGACATGGCCACCTCCGATCCGATAATTTTCCCGAAATCCAGGATCAATATTAAAAGTGGAGGGGGGCATTTTGTAGAGGGAGTTTGTCCCTTGTCCAGTGCCTTCCGGGCGGATCCCTCTTGTCCCCTTTGAGAGGGGAATGGTGAACTGCGGAGGAGCTGTTCCACTTTACTGGGGACCAGATTGGGGTGTGGGCAGGCGACACCATTTTTCGAAAAGGGGGCCCAGGATGTGGCCCATCCCACCCAGCATTACCGGGGGAGAGAAATGGATGCTGGGTGGTTTGGATTCGATGATTTTGCTTATGGAATAAAAGGGGATAAACATGTGCTACTTTAAAATTCTTGATCCATTTTGTACCTTCCCCCCTCCCATTTCTTAAGGGTTGTGCAATTCCCCCCTCCCCCCCTTACCCAGCTTGGCTTCATTGTGCGCGAGGCCGCTATTGCCCGAGGCCTCCCACATCCGGGCACACGGCGAGGCGAGATGGAGGGGAGGAGGGGTCTGGGCGAATTCGAGTTGGAAGGAGGGGTAGCAACTAGGAGGGAAGAATGTGGGCGTCATGACGTGGAAAGATAGGGCGGGACTTCCTATACGTACTCCTGCGAGGGGAGTCAGGCTCTGGGCACGTGGACTAGGCCGTGTGCAGAGGCTGCCCTTCCCAGCCACATCCGGGCGATCTAGAGGTTGGGGGAGGGGGGTTCGAACGCTGCACTTTTTTCCCCTCCTTCCCCAATTTCTCTCCCAAAGGAAAATGGGATGAGGTGGGGTACCATTTATTAGGACTTTGAGCAGGGAAGTGATTGCTGGGGAAAGATCTTTAGAAGCTTGTTCTCCTTAGGGTAAAATGAGCTGTGGTAGAACGTATTATGGAGAGGAGCTTAACTTCCCTACCCGAAGGGGTATTTGGGATGAGTTGGCTGATCCCCACCCATCCAGGAATAGACATCTTTGGAAGGGTCCTAAGGGATGATCTAGAATTCTTTTCTTTCATTTCCAGATCCAGAGACAATGGCCCTGATGGAATGGACCCTGATGGTGTCATCGAGGTGATAGGATTGTTTATATACTTTGTTTTTTCAACTATTTAAATTTTAAGAAGTCATCCAACCTCTTCTAAGGTTTGGGGCTTTGTGGGCATGGTTTTGCTTTTCTCTCCCTCTTTTATAAAATCACTCAAAACTCATCTTTTGATCAAGGGCTTTTTCTTCCCTCTGCTCCTCCAAATGAGATTTTAAGAAGTTGAGCAGCTTAACTGAAGTTTAAGTCCCATTTGTAATTTTCTTAGTATAGGAGACTGTTCGCTGGCTGACATGTTTAATGTTCTTGATTTCCCTTATATAGAGTAACTGGAATGAGATTGTGGATAGTTTTGATGATATGAACCTCTCAGAATCTCTTCTTCGTGGTATATATGCCTATGGTTTTGAGAAGCCATCTGCTATTCAGCAACGGGCAATTCTTCCTTGTATCAAGGGTAAGATGTTTTCCTTTTATTTGCTTGAAATAGTAGATCTGTTTTGAATGTTACCAACTTGATTACATTCATCTTTCCTTTAACAAGTTAGGTAATAGCTTTAGACCCACTCATTGTTCTTCTCCCCTAACTTGAGTTAATTCTTTCCTTGTAGCCTCTAGTCATGTCCATTTCTACATCCTGTTCTTGCAGGTTATGATGTGATTGCTCAAGCCCAATCGGGGACCGGGAAGACTGCTACCTTTGCCATTTCCATTTTGCAACAGATTGAACTGGACTTAAAGGCCACACAGGCCTTGGTGTTGGCACCCACCAGAGAACTAGCTCAACAGGTAAGATTTCTGAACATGGTCCTAAACTGCCTTAGAAAACTGATCCTATTACATTTTTCATGTAAGTTTAAAAAGGGGGGGGGGAGACTAAAGATGTTAGTTGCATATCCTGGTTATCTCAGGTGTACTTTCCTCTCACAATTTAAACTGACCCCCATAATTAAAGGCACCTTTTTCCTGCTATAAACCCAGCAACCAACGCCTCCAATTGCCTGACTCAGAAGAGAATTAGCATCCTGG
Organism: Sminthopsis crassicaudata; assembly: GCF_048593235.1. Taxonomy (NCBI): domain Eukaryota; kingdom Metazoa; phylum Chordata; class Mammalia; order Dasyuromorphia; family Dasyuridae; genus Sminthopsis; species Sminthopsis crassicaudata. The sequence continues at coordinate 296,253,679 of NC_133620.1, forward strand.
GTGGAGCATGGTAGTCTGGCTGGACAGGTTTAATGGCCATTTCATGGCTAGCCATGCACGTCTCCCACCACACCCCTGACACTGGGTAGAGAGACACCTCTGTGGTGGTGTTCTTCTCATATCAGTCAGGGGCATAGTAGCAGTCCAAGTTCATCCCAGCTTGATGCTTTGCTTGGTGGCCATAGCTGGTTCATGCCCTGGGCACATAATTGTCCATTGATCTTAGGAGGAAGAGTTTTAGTTTCTGTTAATTTCGTTAACTTGCTTTAGAACCAGTGAGACAACTTTAAAAACTTCAGTAATGTTCGGGTACGACTGCAATCAAAAGGAAACCAAAATGAGTCTAGTAGCCACTAGCCCTATTAATTCTGGAGACTGATAAAACTGAAACTTAAAACTACAATTCATTAGTGTATTTTTTAAAAATGGTAATTTAAACCCACTTTATTGGGAAAGCCTGGTATATAAGATATCATGGACTATGAAGTTTCTATTTGTTTTGTTTTGGACCAAGATCCAAAAGGTAGTGATGGCATTAGGAGACTACATGGGTGCCTCATGCCATGCCTGCATTGGAGGAACAAATGTTCGAGCTGAGGTTCAGAAGTTGCAGATGGAAGCTCCACACATCATTGTGGGCACTCCAGGCCGTGTTTTTGACATGCTTAACCGGCGATATTTATGTGAGTACTATTTTCCCTTTGTGCCCAGGTCTTTACTATTTGCTCTATGATGATTCCTCCATGCGTGTCATCTGAGTGCAATTTCCCTGTTTTCCCAGTTTGAGGGTGTTTTGCCCTCAAGTCTCTGGGATGGCAGAGGTCTCTGTGCACATGATCATACTTTAATTCTGAGAGCATCTTATATTAGATTGTTCCTTAGTAAAATAGGAGTGTGTAGAAGAGGACAGTTTCTGAAACTATTTCTTCCCCTCCCACCTCCCTCATTTTTTTATGCAGCTCCTAAATACATCAAGATGTTTGTTCTGGATGAAGCAGATGAAATGTTGAGTCGTGGTTTTAAGGACCAGATCTATGATATATTTCAGAAGCTCAGTGGCAATACTCAGGTATAAAGTGTCTCAAGGCTTTTAGTCAGTTAAATGTTTCCTGTGAAACAGGAAAGTCAAAGATCATCGAATCAGTTTTATGGCCTTTTAGTTGTCTTTAACACGTATTATAGCTTGATTACCTCAAGTTTCACTATTTCAGGAAAGGGGATGAGTCCTTGTTTTGTAATATTTCCATTGAAGCTTAATAGGTTTTACATAAATGGGGGCTGGGGAAGGGAATGGTGGTAAATTCTATGAAATAGAGTAAGACAGATTGATGATAGATCTTGATAACTATAATTATGCTTTTCCCCCCCTCCTAAGGTGGTTCTCCTGTCAGCCACCATGCCCTCAGATGTGCTAGAAGTGACCAAGAAGTTTATGAGGGATCCTATCAGGATTCTAGTCAAGAAGGAGGAGTTGACATTGGAAGGCATTCGTCAGTTTTACATAAATGTGGAACGAGAGGTGGGACCCAGTTGAGAAAGGTGGTGTTGTAGCCGGGGAGGGAAGTATTCTGTCGAGATTCTGGAACACTGGCCCTGACTGGTTTCTTCCTCCAAAGGAGTGGAAGCTAGATACCTTGTGTGATCTGTATGAAACGCTGACTATTACCCAAGCTGTTATCTTCATCAATACCCGCCGAAAGGTGGATTGGCTCACTGAGAAAATGCATGCCCGTGACTTTACTGTCTCTGCAATGGTGAGTTTCTAAGTATTGCCTTTTAGTGTCACTTCCACTGGACTTTGAGAGCTGATTTTTTGATGTATGCAGGTTCTGCAATTGTTTCCATTTCTGGGAGTCTGAGGGCTGCCACAGGGGGAAAACTGAATGAGACACTGAAATCAGGACCTGACCAGGGATGCAGAAGGGAGGGGGTATGTGAGATTTTGCTCCCTTCCTTTACAGTTGGTCACAAGCTTTACCCTTGGGAAGGACAACTGCTTGTTTACCATTCTATTCTGTCCCAGTAATAGAAACTTTGAGCTCAGTAGAGCAAACTGCTGCTTATATAGCCAGCTGCATCGATGGAATGAATGGTGGACCAGCAGTCTACATAATAATTTAACTTGGCTTTTGTGCCCACAGAAAAATCTCACCTTTGTCTCCCCACAGCTTCATTCCTGTCCTGAGCATATATTTGGTTATAACCCCTGTGACAGCTCTCAGGACCCCTAAAGACTCCCCACTAATGAAACAATCAGATCCCACTACATACTTGTCCAGTATTCTTTTTTAGTAGTTAGCTTGTTCTATATTCCAACCTGACTTTTTTATTCTCTCCCCAGCATGGAGACATGGACCAAAAAGAACGTGATGTAATCATGAGGGAGTTTCGCTCAGGTTCCAGTCGGGTGCTTATTACCACTGACCTATTGGTGAGCAATTAGGAAAATTTCTCCCTTAATCCAAAGGAAACTTTTGTCCATTTCCTCAAGACCTAAATCACCTTATGTCCAAGTGTTAAATGTTTACAAGTTAAACCTTATTAAGTCAAAAAAAGGTTTTTGACCTTGGTCCAATCTACAGTCTTAGTAGAGCACTGAATTAATAACTTTTTGACTCATTTGATTGAAAAAAAATCCATCTATAAAATGAGATGATACTACTTGGAACATAATTGTGACCTTTTTTCCTCTAGGCTAGAGGCATTGATGTTCAGCAAGTATCTTTGGTTATTAATTATGACCTTCCCACCAATCGGGAGAATTATATTCATAGGTAAGTGGGGTAGAGAATTGTCCGATGTTCTGTGGTTATTGTGAATTTTTGTTTTCCTCTGACCAGTTATTTTTTTTTAAACTCTAAATGGTTTTTCAGCCAACCATAATTTGTATTCTTATAAATTTTCTTACCCCCAGAATTGGCCGTGGTGGGCGTTTTGGTCGTAAAGGAGTGGCTATCAACATGGTGACAGAGGAAGACAAGAGGATTCTTCGAGACATCGAGACCTTTTATAACACCTCCATTGAAGAGATGCCTCTCAATGTGGCTGACCTCATTTGAGGGGCTTCCCCCACCTGATTTCGCCCAGGGCCCTGCTCTCTGGGTTGGGGGGAGGGGGAGCTGGATGGGAGGGGGGAACAAGGGATGGACACCTTTGTCATTTTTTCCTTTTTTTTTTTTTTTTTTTTTGACTTTGAATAAATGTCAATTTTTGAGGCAAAAGGAACTGTGAACCTTTAGACACCCTTTTCTTTTGGGGCAGGTTTATGCCCTTGGCGCCGTCACCTCCCCCAATTGATTCCCTTATCCCCAGAACACTAATCCAACCCTTTCACTGTTTCAGAGCCAGTCTGTCCTCCATTCCCAGCAGCCAAATAACTCTTCTCCCCCACTTCCACCAAAAGGTAGTTGAGAGGCCATGCCTGGTCACTCTAACCCCCCACACACATACCTGTTCCTGGACAAATTTGGGGGATCCACCCATCCCCCTTTGAGGCTGAAATCACTCTCTGGGTGGGCTCCCCTCCCCAGGTAAAGGAAGCAGGGGAGAGAAAGTAGTCATTTTTACATTGTTTTTGTATAGTATTTATTGATTCAGGAGAGAAACAACAAAGTTCTGAATAAAATTACTTGGAAACTGCCTGTTTGGGCTTCTTATTTATCTACCCCTTTCCTCAACCCATTTTCTAGGTAGGGTTCACTAGAGTCCCATAAACACATCTCTTAATCTAGGTACAAGATAACCTGTCTCTATCACTGAGTCCTAATTGTTCTCCAGTATGTAAACCCATTGGAAAATGGGGAAAAGCATAAAAAGTATGATGGGTATCTGAACAGCTTTTATAGCTGTTAAAGCTGCATTGGGGGTGGGTGGGAGTATATAATGCAAAAAGGGAAGGGGAGGTGCTCTTCCTTGTCCACTTGGGTAGCCCTATCCTTATCTTCCTATGTTACATCTTAGTTTCCTCCAAGTGTAATTAATTCCCCACCCATAATCATAAGACTGGCCTTTATTTCTCTTCCTCCAGCCTTTAATGCCACCCCCATACATGGATTCAGCTTCCTCTTAGTCCAAAAGTAATCTCATGACAACGCTGGTTGAGGCAAATTAAGGATTGAGAAATTCTTGACTCAGCACTGAGTCTGGTGAGCCTGAGGTGCCTGAATCAGAATGGGGGTGGAGGATTAGTTACTAGGAAGTAAGTTTCATATTTCCCTTAAAAGACAAGACAGTAGAGTGAATCAACTCTTTGGTGCAGAGGAGAGAGAACCTAGAGGAAGATACTGGCAATCCTGCTTTAACATGAGACCATCCATGTTACTTTCCAGTATCTTGCTGGGGTTGCTGGCAGGTATGGGGGAAGGGTGGCATGGCTGGGGATGCTATGGCAGATTGTATTTCTATTCTCTCTCAGGGCTGATGTGCCCTTAACTCAAAGTTTCCTCAAAGACCAGGGGGCAGTGGGTGAATGTCCCCATAAGAAGGCTGTTACATTGGTGCCATCATTCACGGTGACAACCACAGTCACGGAGAGGAGTACCACCAGACCTGCAACCACAAGCCATGGGAGAACAACCACAACCCACAGGATCACCACAGCTGTCCCTACCTCCGACAGTAACAGAACTGCTACCAGTCATCCAACCACAAGTGAAGGAACAGCTATCACTCGTGCAACTACAAGCCCCAGAAATACCTCAACTATCAGCCCGTCACAGTCAGTGCCAGTCCCCCCTTTCCCCAAACCCACACCTGGCCCCAGTGGGACTATTGGAGACTACTTCGGAGTCAATGGTTCCCAGCTTTGTGTTCGCCTTCGGGCTCAGATCCAGATGAGGGTCCTGTACCAGAGCCATGATGGAGAAAAGGTCAGATCTACAGGGAGGGGACAGTCATCTGATAAGGTGGGAACTGGGTGAGGGGGAACCAAGGAGAGGGCAGAGGAAGAAGGGGAAAAAACAGAAGGGGAAGATGATAGCAGTAAATTGATTCCGCTTTGTTTTCCCTCTTTAGCTTTGGGGCATTTTTATCCTGGACCCCAACAAAACAGTTGCTCAGGGAGGCTGTGAGGGGAATCATTCCAGCTTAAATCTATCTTTTCCTGATGGAAAGCTCATCTTTGGCTTCAAGCAGGTAGCGTTTTAATGGTCAAAAGATAACCCTTTTTTGATCCTTTCTCCATGACATACTTACATTTATCATTGATCCTAACATGACTCCTTCCAGGACTCAGTCATGAAAAGTGTCTACCTGAGCTACTTGGCAACAGAGTTTAATGTGTCCTTCCCCTCTGCAATTCGTGAGTACTCCCACATGCTAAGTTTACTGAAAGGAAATGGATGGAGGGGAAAAAAAAGTATTACGTTACTGATCTCTCACACTCCTTAAATCAGGGTGGACATTCTCAGCAGAGAATTCATCACTCCAGGATCTCCAGGCACCACTGGGTCATAGCTTCAGTTGTAGAAATAGAAGTATAGCCCTCTCCCCAGAGATCCACCTCGACTTACTATCTCTGCAGCTACAGGCAGCTCTGCTTCTCCCGAACGGGGCCTTTGGCTTAGGTAAGACGCCATCCTGTTCTTATCTTTCACCTACCACCCATTTCATCACTTTAATCCAAATTAAACATTAGGACCTATTGAGTATCTTTTCCAGGGAAATAACTCCTCCTTCTCTGATTTCTTTCTTTCTCAAATGCCTTTCCTCTCTACTGGAGTAGAAATGCATATCCACTGGTCCCACCCAAAGATGCCCTCCCTATACAGGCATCTGTTCTTAATATACACATTTAGGTATCGGACTGTAACAAAGTAGAAAAGACTTAGATTTGAATTCTAACTGGTTGTGTAATTAAATTTTCTGGGCCTCAGTTTCTCCATCTGCAAAATGACTAGTTAAAAAAAAAAAAACAACTAGTTAGTTGGATGAGTTCTAAGATATCCTTCACCTGGAAAACCCATGAATAATAACCCTTCCCTCTCCCTCCATTCTGAGTTTTAAGCACTAAAAGCACATGTTAGGGAGTGGATTCCAAGACCCTTTCCATCAATTCCTTTTCCCCCCTCTACAATCTAGTCCTGGGTACCTTACTGTTCACATTACCTCTCCCTTTTTTTCTCCCTAGCTTTCTCCTGTTCTGCTGAGTTCAACATCCTAGTGCCTCTTGTGGTGGGTCTCGTCCTTCTCACTTTGCTCATCCTTGTGCTTAGTGCCTTCTGTATTTCCCGAAGACGCCCACCAGCCTACCAGCCTCTCTGAAAGCTCCTGATTCCCTTATGCTAGTGGGGATATCCTTATTTCACTCTCACCTCAACCATACCTCAGCTATCACTCTTTTTTCCATTTTCTCTACCTTGTTAGTTCTAGGATAGAGTTTCAATTCCCCTCTACCTGGGGTCTCAAAAAGACAAAAGGAGTAATTGGGTAATGAGTTTTTATTGGATTTGACAGAAGTACAGGATCATATGAAAAACATGCATTTTCCTTAGCTTCTCCACTTTGCAATGATTAAAGATCACAACTGCTTTGCCTTATGTCTGGTTCTTTGTTCTTAATGTACTTTCAAGGAGTATAATCAGTGGAAAGAGGGGTTTTCAGCCTGACACAATATATCCCAAATCTTTACCTTCCCCCCTTTTTCCTTTGGGGTTGGGGAGTGTAGGCCCTCTGAATCTTCTCCTTGGCACATCCCTCACCTAAAATACACTGCAGAGAGCAGGTAGTAATGACTATGGATAAGGAGCATATAAACAGTGTTTTACTTTTCATCAGCTCCATCATTGGCTTTGGAGCCAGCAGAAGAGTGCCAAATATTACATCAGATCTTGCTTGTATTCCAGCAGAAGAGTGCCAAATATTACATCAGATCTTGCTTGTATTCCCTCATATATATATATATATATATATATATATATATATATATATATATATATATATATATATATATATATATATACACACACACACACACACCAAATGGGAGAAATAACTACCCTGACCTACCTTGAGAGACTCTTGGGAATAGTAAATCTCTAGTCTGAACTGCCTGCTAAGGCCAGGCTCCCAACCCCCAGTATCAGTTGTAGAATGGTACCCTGCATCCATTTCTAATCTGGATCAATAAAAGATATCAGATTTTATTTGTAATAATAATCAGGTACTTCTGGGGATATAGAACCCATGACTCCCAAATGAGTGTGGCAAGGCATTACTTGGACAAGAGTAACATGGGAGGGAATCCAGCAATCCCACCACTGTCTCCTACACATCACGATGTCCTTCGAATAGAAGACACTAAAGAGCTGCTAGAAAGCCTTATATTTGCAATAGCATCCCACTCACTACCCCTAGAAGGACACAGGGTATAAAACCTGTACTTCCACAAAATGGCCCTGTACGTTCCAGCTTCTGTTCATACATTGCCAAATATGGTCCTACTGGGCAGTTTGGATGACCTCTCCCAGGAGGGACCGGTCCAACTACCTTACCTCCAGAAACCCCAGGAAAAAGCCTTGGCCCAGAGGGGCTTGGACGTGGGAAAGGACTTTCATGAGCCTGAGGAAGGGTCCATAAACCTAAAGATCCAAGATGACTGCCAGCAATAGACTTGTCCACTTTAATTCGAAGAAAGTCACTTCTCTGAGCTCTGGGGTTATAAGGATAATAACCTTGCTGGAGGATAATTCTATTAAAATCTTTTTCTACGACATCATGTGGGTGGGGCTATTTATTTCCAGAGCTCTGGAAAAATCACAGGAGGGACAAGTATAAGGCCTAGTACACCAGGACCACCTCTTCGAGGGTGGGTTCTGGTAACTTGAGAGGCTCTGGTTTAAAAAAAGTGGGAAAGTATTTGGGCTTTTCGCTCTAGGCCTCTTAAGACAAAGAACCTGATTGGGAGGAAATCGACAAAATGGCGCCAAGGGCGCCCTCACTGGTGATGAGATTCATCTAATTCACGAAAAAGGATCCTCAAATTACAGCGTAAACAGCACATACTTTTTAAAATTCCGTCCACCCCAATTAGTCCGGCCCTCCCTCCACCACTACAAACTCCTTTTTAAGAGAAATAAAAATGATGTGAAAGGGGCGCTTTGCGCCTTGAAGGGAAACACTTCCGGGGGAAGAATGCTAGTGTGCGCACAAGCGAGAACGCCGGAGGAAAGGAATCGGAAGTACGAAAATGCGCATGCGTCTGCGTATAAAGTTTAATGGCAGGCCGGGCGGGGAGGTGGCAGAGATGGGCAGGCGGAAGAGATCAGTTTGCAAGATGGCGGAGGAAGCGGAAGGTCCTTTAAAGCAGCTTCTGGTGCCTTTTCTTCTGCCCGAGAAATGCTACGATCGGTTTTTTATTCACTTGGATTTGCTCGATGGTGAGCTCTCTCCAGGATCATGTGATCCTCCGAACGCTGGGATGTAGGGTGGGCTCGGGATGGGGTATCGTATCAAACCACGAGATCATGGCAGCCACTGTCATGACCTTTCGAATGGTAGTGACTAAGGGTGGCCATGTGGGCAGGGCGGAAGTGCCTTCAGTCCCACATGGGAAGGGAAGCCGGGTTCCTTTTACGGGGGCCGTGGGCGGGGGCGTGGTTAATGAAGGCTCCAGTTCGAGCCACTGCTGACTTTTAATTAAATTTTCAGGTTGTTTAGTTGGTACCGGAATTGCTAAGGTTAAGTCTGCCCTAATAATGACCGTGGCTGATAAATTTAACAAACCTTCCATTCATTAGTGTGTTTTACACCACGTGGCTGAGTGGTATAGATTGCGTAGGCTTGAATATCCATTTGTAATAGAAGTGAAGTGATTTGCCCAAGGTCACACAGAAGAATTAAGATTTAAACCTAGGTGTCCATAATAAATGGCGAGATATATCTATGTATCCTTATCTATCAACATGTAGAGAGATTTACGTAGATATATGTGTACATGCATGTATTTTGTCTCAAGTCCAGAACGCTGACCATTTAAAGCAGATTGTCTTCCACACTGTTGTTACAAGTTATCCTCCTCCCCTAGGTTAGGTCATGTGCTAATAGAAGGGCAAGGACCACTGAAGTTGTACCGTGTCAGGGCTCCTTTTGGAGCTCATCAGGGAGGTAGATGAATACTTCAAATCCCACGAAACACTTGTGAAAAAGCTGGAAATATTATAGAATAAGAACAATAAGAAGCTTGGTTTGGCTGGACCATTGGCTATATGAATAGGAGTCATAATCAAGTTGGAAAGGTAAAATTGGGCTCAGGTTGAGAGGCCGAAACAGAAGAATTTTTGTTTGATCCTAAAGTTAATTTAAGCAACCGCTCAAAAGTATTAAATAGGAAAACGACATGGTCAGAAATTGCTTTGATAGAGAATGAATTTGAAAGAAAAGAAACTCGAGAGAAAAGGACCAAGTGCTAAGTACTTGAACTGGAGTGGTGGCTTCTTGAGTCACCAGCAAATAGAAAGATTTAGAAATGTTGTAAAATTGCTAGAGACAAAATTTGATAGGAGAAGGGAATGTGAAAAATTAAGATTTAACATCAAGTCAGCAAGGTGGCAGAGTAATTGGATTCTACGGGAAGACCAATTCAAAACCAGCCTCACACTTGAATTGTGTGACCCCAAGCAAGTTATTTAATCTCTCTGTACCTCTTTTTTGTCTGCAAAATAACACCTGACTCACTATATTGTTATAAGGATCAAAATAGATAACAATTTGTAAAGCACTTTGCAAACCTTAAAGTGGTAAGCTAACTAGTATTGTTAGCAGCAGCAGCTTTGTCAATTCATGTGACCAGAAGTATTCCTTGAGCAGAAATAAGGAAGATGGATGGGCCTTGGGGGGGAAGGAGGGGAAAGATAATGAATTCTGTTTTGAACATTTTGAATTTGAGATGTCTATGGAACATCTATTTTGAAATGTGTAATAAGCACATTTTGTTATTGGAGTTCAGGAGAAAGGTTTGGGCCAGATATAAAGATCATTATGATAGTCATCTTCATAGAGAAATACATTGCAGCTAATAAATAAGTCCACCATAGAGAGAGAAGAGGCTTAACACTCATCAGGACGAAAATCAAGATGCAATAATCAATAAGTGGGTTTGGAGAGGGTTTGGGGAGGGTGTTCTGAGTGGGAATAACAGTAAAATCAAGAGCTCAACAGTAGTGGGGAAAAGTCAGCATTGAGGCTTGGCCAAAGGTAACAGTAGAAATTACTTTTGAATTACTGATAAGGAGGGAGCACCATTGAAGGTTTCTGGGCAGGTGCATCAGGATAATAATAGTGGGTCATACAGGGTTTTAAGGTTTTTGAAGTATTTTCCTCACAGCATCAGTGAAGTGGGTTGGATTGTACTAGTATTATACACTTATAGAAAATAAGAAAACTGAACCAGAGAGGAGTAACATAAGAATTAGAGTTCTAAGGGATTTTTGAGATCTTCTACTCCAGTCCTCTCATCAGACAGATGAGGAAATAGATTCAGAGATTTTAACTTATTTGTCCAAGGTCACAGAGGTAACAATTAGAAGATCCAGATCTCTTAATTTCAAATCCTGAAGTTTTCCTGAGTCTGACAGTGTTGTGCAGGAAGAACTGGGACATTAGCCAAGGTAGGATAATGGTGCAGGGAGGGTAGGGTGTCCAATTTTTCCCTAAGACCTTAGACTCTATGAGGCTATCTTCCGAGGTAGTTCTCAAAGAAGAGCAGTAGAGAGAGGTAGTGTCCCCAAGGCTGGGCCAAAAGTAGACAGGGTATGGAGAAAGATAGGGTGTGGACACTCTACAATCTTCTCTCTTCCTATACCTTTTGGTTTCTTGGCATTGGAAGGCAGGCACAAGCCTCTGCCTTCAGAGGAGGCTATGGGACATGAGGGTTGGACTTGTAGTTTCTACCTTGGCTTTGTCTTTATTAACATCTCTCTCTTTTCTTTTTTTCATCCCCTTCCAGTTCCCTGTCTCAAGATACTAATCAGTAAAGGCCTGGGATTTGGCATTGTTGCTGGCTCATTGCTGGGTGAGTGTCCATTGGGAATCAGAGATGGCTTCTCTGATCCCAAGTGAATTTGTCCCCCTTTTTCCTCAGAAAGCAAACATAGCTGAGAAGGGAGTGAATCTATATTCACAGACTATGACTTTTCTTATTTTCTGTTTGCCCTCTCACAGTGAAACTACCTCAAGTTTTTAAAATTCTGAGAGTGAAGAGCACAGAAGGACTGAGCCTCCAGGCAGTTCTTCTAGAACTGGTGGCCTTGACAGGAACCATCGTCTATAGTGTGGCCAACAGCTTCCCATTCAGGTGACTGAGGGCCCCAAATGGCTTTGGGAGTGTAATAACTACTTCCTCAGGAGGGTGAAGAACTGGAATGTTCTCTACCCATCTTTCTCCCTTTCTCTCCCCTCCTCCCCTTAAAAACAAACAGTTAATGAGAATATTATGTATTCAAAGCTCTGGGAACTGAGGAAATTAGACCAGTCAGGGTCAGAAGCCATGGGAAGGACAGTCTTGTGTTTCTGGCTGCCAACTTCTCAGAGAGGTAATGTTGTTAGGCAACTCCTTTGAACCTCAGATTGGCACTTGCTCTGATAGAGGATAATCCTTGGGAGATGTAGACCTCAAGAAGACTATAGGATTTAGGAGAATTGGGTCCAGCTCTGACCCATGTCTTGGATTCCCTTCAGCTCTTGGGGTGAGGCCTTGTTCTTAATGCTACAGACCATTACCATCTGCTTCCTGATCCTACACTACAGAGGACATACTATGAGAGGTACCCTATCCCTCCCCCCCAAATAAGGGAAAAGTAGGGGAAGCTCTGGGCTGGGTTCCCTACAATCCTGCATGGATGGGGCACAAAAGACTTTAGGGCATCATAATAGAAGAAGGGTTGAGGTTTTGTGGGAGCAAAACAGGGAAAGTAGGCAAACTGGAAAAATGAATTGTCAGTTGATCTTTCCGTGGCACTCCTCCAGGTATGGCCTTACTAGGCATTTATGTCTTGATCCTGTTGGTATTACTCTCACCTCTGATGCCTAAGACTGTGGTCACCCTGCTTCAGGCCACCAATATGCCCGCTGTGATCATGGGGAGGGTGAGTGTGGAGGAGGGGAAAGAGGGTTTTGGGGGTAGAGATGGAGAGGGACAAAATAGGAGGGGTAAGGAGATGGGCAAAGGGTAGGGTTAAAGAACACTCTAGGTGATGGGGAAAGGACAGGAAATGGATGAGCACAAAGGTTTTTTGATTTTCCTTAGTTGCTCCAAGTGATCACCAACTACAAAAATGGCCACACAGGTCACCTGTCAGCAATCACCGTTTTCTTACTCTTTGCTGGCTCCCTTGCCCGAATCTTCACTTCTCTCCAGGTGAGGATCCCCTCAGAGAACTGTCTCTACCTTCCTAGAGGCCCTTACTGGTGAAATGTCAATTTATTCCTGAAAATGAGATTATTTAGGCCTCTTTCAGAATGGGAATCAAGATTCCACTGCCTCTAAAACTTACTTCCTCTTTGGCATTGGCAAATCATTTAAATCTCCCTGGCCTCTTCTAAATGGATTGGACTTTCTTTCTGCTCACTTTCTAACTCTGTTATAATTTTTTGTTTCTATTTTATCCTCAGGAAACGGGTGACCCTCTCATGGCTGTGACTTTTATTGTGTCCTCCATCTGCAATGGTCTCATTGCTTTCCAGCTCCTTTATTACTGGAATGTCAGGATTCCTCAGAAATGGGAAAAGAAGCATCAATAGTGTCTGGGATGCTACTTTCCTCTCTTCCCAGCCAGAACAGTATCTCGAAGCCCTCTCCCCTTTCCCCCCAGTATGGTCTTCATTCCTTTTTTTTTAAACCTGGATTTCTCTCACCCCTAAAACTGACATTTTTTTGGGAGCTGTGCTCCCACCACCTTTTGATTCCTCTGTGCTAACTTTGTTAAACAGCAATCCCCAGACTTCCCAGTCCTCCCCTCACTCCCCTTAGCTTCTTGTTCCAATGTTGAGGAGCTTCAAGAAGGGCTAAAGCCCTCAGAGCAACCCAGGCTGAAAATGGATTGTGAAGAAGATAACAAGACATAGGACCTTTTTAATAGTGGCTTTGGACCATGAAAATATTAGCTGTGGCTAACTAGTTTTATATCTATGGTCCTAATTATTCATCACCATGATAGGACCTCTGATTTCTTGGCAAAGCTCAAAGGGAACTTTGTTCCTCCTCTTCCTTTTGATTCCCAGCTATGTTTCTCACCTGTTTATCCTAGAAAAGTATCTCCTTGCCTGGTCCTCTTCAAACACCCTCTCCCATCAAGATTCTCGAGATGAAGGAAGGTGGACACCTGCACACTAATATAGTCAGCAACCAAAGAGGTGGAGAGACAGCTAACCAGAACCTAAGTTAATGCTGTCTTTTTTTCGGTGGGATCCCTGACTTTTGAACCTTAAGGCCTTCCCCATCCTTGTTATGTAAGACTCCAAGCCTGATGGGAAGTGGTTCAGGGGAATGGTTCAACATAACCACAGGCCTCTCCACCCCCAACTGGGCAAGTCTTGTGTGGAGAAGCAGATCTGGGCCCTGCTGATGATTCCCTGGGTTGATGAGGCTGTAGAGGAAATCAAAAAGTTGACCAATACTCAAAGTCAGAGTTTAATTTTATAAAACATACAATATATAAAAAAAAAATTTTATTCAATACAAAAGTAATCCAGCATTCACTCTTAACTGGGTCCCTCAGAATTCAGGTGTCCAGTCACCTGAAGGTAGTATAATTGTGGGGATACTGCTATTAAGGGAGAGTATCTGCGTTAAAGGTGGGAGATGCATATGTATATCCTCCTGGCATTTTGTGGCCTGTGTTTTAATAGATTAGGGGTGGGACCCAGGAGAGGAGAATGGGGCCAGGGGAATAAGGGTTGTAGGGGTTCAAGAGCTCCTCTTGAATAAAGCTCCAAGAGGAAAGGAACAGAGGGAGGGGGCTTCTGGCTTACAGTGTTGATCTCTGTGAGGAAAGAAAAGAGGAAATGTGAGAACCTGGGTTTCTCCCTCAATCCCAAATCTCTCTAATTTGGTATGCATAATCTCCTGAGATCCCTAGATTCCAGACGCCTGATGACTCTCTCAAACCCAGAATTCTCTGTGGTTCCCTCTCTAGGAGAGAGTGTGTTGGCAGATTTCCTGAGTTACATTCCCCAGCTTTCGAGTTAGACCTGTTTGGGACAAACAAGAGGAGCAGTAGGTTGTTTCAGGCTCAGACGATAGCCTGGATGTCCAGATCCTGTTTGGTGATATCAGTGGGACAGGGACCTCTAGTGGCTTAAGACGCCTTTTGTGGCATATTGACATCAGTTGGCATGTATGTTCCCCAGCTGTTTTTCTTTCCCAGAGAGGACCTGGAGAAGGTTTGTCAACTCTCAGCACTAGGAGATGAGAGAGGGAGCTGGGTCAGCTAAAGGACAGGACTCTGAGAATGTGAAAGTTGATGGGGTATGAAAACAGTGAAGAGAGAAGCTTGTTTCCTAGTCTCATCCTGGCGGGAACCCAGACAGAAGATATGGCCAAAAGTCCTTGTTACACAACTACCCAGAATGAGTACTTGGGATGTAAGGATATTAATTTGGCAGAGACACAGAGGTGGCTGGTCGCAGTAGTTGGGGAGCTCTGCAATGAGACATTGTGTACTCGAATCCTGCTCCCTATCCTCTCTAGGTCCACACTGGCTAATTCACTCCCAACCCAGGTTCTAGGTCAAGCCACCGATTTTGCCAGTAACCCGGGAGCTTCAGTCTTCCTATTTAGATGGTCTACTGCTGCTTATTTCTGCGGCTGAAGGCTCTCAACCGCCCAAACTTAACACCGAATTTTTGGGAAGGTGCGCTCAATTATCCTTCCCCAACCTTTATCTCAACCCTCTTCCAAGGCGCAGAGGTCCTCTAGAAAAGTATGGAAGATGAATGCCTCGGGGTGTAAAGTCCCTCGTCCTTCTGCCTTCACCTCCCTCCCTGGCCATTACTCACCCGCAACCTTCGATCTTAAGAAGAGGGGTAATGGGGCTAAGCCGAAGGCCCCACTCCTCCACCCTGGCTCGGCGCCGAGGTTGCCGCTGCCCCCGTTTGCCCTGGCTAGTTCCAGCCCTCCACGGCCCAGGTTGTGTTCTTGGTCTTGCGACACGGCTGGTACTTATAATCGGGATAATCGCGCAGATGCAGCACCCGGAGCCGCTTCGCCTTTTCCACGAAGGGCCTCTTCTCCGCCTCCCCCAGCAATTTCGACTGCGCGCCCAAGCACTTGGAGATTTCCTAGTTGTGCTTCTTGGTGAAGCTGCGCCATCTGGCGACGCTGGCCAGAGCTCCACACCATGAATGCGTTCCCGGGCCGCTTCACCTTCGTGAAAAGGTGATTCCCGGGAATCCCTGGACTCTCGGCTTCAAAGGGACGGGAAGTGGAAGATGCGAAAATAGTGGATGCAGAGCGTGTCAGGGCCCAAGTCTTAAGTGGAGAGCGGGGGGCAGATAGGAAGGAGGCTCGGAAATGCTCTTGGATCCGGTGTCTAGAAAGGTCAGATTATCCCAGATCTAATATGAAAGATTCCTTCAGAATTCTTCAGTCCTTCTCCATCTCCCCAAACGAAAATAGAAAAATAATCTGTGCTACCTTGTCCCCAGATTCGTCGTCCTTAATTGTGTATGGCCACTCAGCAGGATTTCAAATCTTGCAGGGCCGAAAAGCTAGTGTTGAGCACTGGCAGGTAGCTGGGTTCTCTCTGGCTGGAGCTGTTTTCTCTCCCTCCACAGCTTTTCTTCGGAATCCCCCCCCAAGTCCAGGGTCTCCACCCCTCCCAATCTTTCAAGATGTAATTCGAAAAGGTATGAATACGCTTCACCGGCTCTAGAGCAACTGGCTTTCTGCAGTCATTAGTCTCGTTTTCTACTTGTTTCCGAGGATACCTTCTAACTCCTATCACCCTGGGGGATGGGGGTTAGGGGACTGGAAGGGGATGGGAGGACGGAGGTGGGGCGGCAAGTCAAAGGAGTAGGCTGGCCTAACCCCGGAAAGGTTTTTTAAAAGCCTGATCCCGCCCTATTCGAGGGCCTTCTCCATCTCCGTTTTCTCCGCCCCTCGGCGCACTCAGGTTGACTTTTCCAGGCCCCCATTTCTTTCTCCTCTGGGCTCCTCTTCCTAACCATAGCTCTATTCCAGAAGACTCACTCACCTTCCCAGCGCCCCTGGAATTTGTCCTCAAAGTAATTTTAGGTCTAGAACTACCTTAAAGCAGAAACGGCAAGTGAAATTAAATCCTAGAAAAGGGGTACTTTCTTTTCTCAGCTTGGCTCGTTTCAGGATTTTCTCCAACCCAGTGTCTTTGAGGAAGTTTTGGAGGGGAAATTTTAAGGTAATCTCTCTTAAGTCATCCTGGCAGGTTTTCAAGCTGTGACTTTTTCTGGTGCTGAGGGTTATCCTAACCCTACATTTCTGCTCCTTTACATCCTCAAACTACAGGGGAGCTGGGGGAGAGCAAATTTGGCCACTGGAGCAGCAGAACTATTATTGGTGTCTAGAGCTCGAGAAAAAAAATGTGATCACCTCACTTTGTGGGCAATCTTCAGGGCGCAATCCTGGCCCTAGGGGACTCCAAGATAAACTAAATTGATTATGCTAGTTGCCTTAGCCCCAAATCTCAATTGCTAGCGAGGGACATCCCCTGAGTCACAGTAGGCTAAGGCAAGGTAAAGTATAGGAGAGGCCCAACTCACTTAGCAGTAAATTGGGTGGGGACACTTGGGTAGCCCCATCCTGACTTAGGGGAAGGGTGAAAAGAAAAGGCATCATTTCCAGAGTTAAGGTGCTCTAGAGATAGTTTATGGAAATGGTGATAATGCCGAGTTGGGGGCATGGACAAGGGGGAATGATTAAGGGAACAATGTGGCTGCATGTGAGAAACAAGACTGGGAGGAAAGAAGGGAGCCATTTGGATTTTTTTATTCTCTTTTTAAATACTGTACAGTGAAAAATAAATACACCTTCTCATTAGCCAGACAAAGTCTGCCCCCCTACTTCCCACCCCCAGAGACCTTAGTAGGCCCCTACCCCTGCTTCAAACCCCCCTTCCCATGCCTCCCACCCAATGACACCACCCCCATCCTCCACAGTGATGAGGCCCAGAGAGGGGGGGACAGGATGAGAAGGGGTGCCAAGGGAATCCCCCAAACCATCACATTTGGGTGGGTACAAGACGACCCTCCCCACAAACAGGCCAGGGAGAGAATTAGGGGGCCAAGGAGAGATTGGGGCATTAAAGGATAAAAGGCACATCCAGTCTGATGGGGGGAGGCTCCCCTCACCATAGGGTGGGTAGACAGAGAGGACAAAGAGGGGAGGGTGACCCTGTAACAAGCACACCATCCCACCCACCCCCAAGCCCCTGGGGGGTGGGGAAAACCCACAGTGTGGCCACTGTTCCCTCCCCCCTTAGACAAGAGCAGCTCCAATGCGGGTCAGGAAGGGCTTGTTGGGTAGCAAGCAAGATGGGAGGGAAGAGATACAGGGAGGGGTAGAGGGACTTTTATGAGACTCCATTCACCAAGCTGCCCAGCTCCAAGGACGCAGAGAGCTCCCCATTTTCAGAGGGGCCCTTAGGAAGCTTGCCGACACCCTGGAGGGGAAAAAAGGAAGAGGAAAAAGGTAATGAGAGTCCTTTCCTTTTTTTTCTTTACAATTCCCAGAGGCCAAGCCCTGTGAACTCAAACCTCTGCTTTACCACCCAAATCTACCCTACCCCTCCACCCCATCTATCAGAAAAAAAGGCTTCTCTTCCCCAATGCCAATGCCATTTACAAATGTCTTTGTAAAGACAAAGGTGGGATGGAAGTTGGGGGTTTAGGACAGGAGGAAGAAGAAAGCACCAATATACATCTACCTTTGGTCCTGAGAGGGAGTCCTCGGAAGGAACATGAGTGGGTTCAGGGGGCTGCCTCTGCCGGCTTTGAGATTCTGCCCGGGAAATGTAATCTGCCACTGTCACTGTGAGAAGAAGGGATCTAATGTCTATCCCCCAGCCTTCTAATTCTATCTAAATCCTTTATCATCACAACTCTCAAGTCTAAGGAAGAATCTTGGCTATTCACCTGGCTGCCGGTCTCTACTGATAGAGCCATCTGCCCTGTTACCACGGTTTCGCCTTCTACGGCTTCGGTTACGTCGTTGGGGTTTTGATTCCTCTTCTGTAGGGGAGAGTAGTGATAACGATATTCAGAAAATGGAGGTATTCCAGGTTCCCAAGCCCCATTTATCTCAGTGACCTAGGAAATCCTGCTCACCTAGACCATTTTCAGCCAGGTTAGGTCCATCAGACTCCAGTCCTCCATCTATTATGGTTCTATCATCATCTGTGCGGCGCCGGCGGGATCTTCGGCGCCGGGCACTAGCTGGAGGTGGCTCTCCAGGTTCAGAGTCAACTGGGGGCTCTGGTTCTGATGTATCCAGCAGACTGTAGGGGTTACTGTCAGGATCCTTCAGGACTAGGAAGTTAGAAGAGGGTTTTTGGCATTTGGCTCTCCATTATCAGCTCCTATCCCATTTCCTTCCAAGACTCAGATGAATATTAGGTTGTTCTCTCAGTACCTGAGCTAATGGAAGATGTGCTGTACTTTGTGGGAAGCCGAGGTGTAGGATTGGACCCTCGACCTCGACCCCCCATTGGTCTTCTACGACCTTCTTCACCTCGGCTAGAGGCATCTTGGTCACTATGTCCGGGTCTATCAGGCTCTTCTCGTTTCTCAGATTCTGTTTCAGAAGCAGTAGACAGGTCTGAACCAGGGCCTAGGGAACAGAAGTCAATTTGGTTTCTCCCTACCAAAAAATATATAAGTCCCAAAGAAAAGGCCTTTGCATACAATTTATTTTCCTTCCACTACCTAACTTCTCCTCCATCACAATCTCACCATAGCCAGAACTTCCTGTCCTACGGCCACGGCCACGACCCCCATAAGTTCTAGTAGCATGGAGGGAAGAGGAAGAGCTTTCATCCGTAGCATAGCCAGTTTTATCACCACTGCTGCTCCCTCGGCCACTTCCAGGGGTACGGAAGCCCAGCCCAATCTGCCGAAGCTGCTCATCAATCTGTAGCCTTTCTAAGCGAAGCTGTTCTACCTCCTGTTTGGGAAAGTGAAAAAAAATTATTTGGGGGCCAGAGAAAGGAGAAAAATTTAATACCACCAAACCTCTCTAAATAAGATTTTAGCAAAAAAAACCAAACAAACAAAAACAGATCCTAAATGTGGACAAATCAGGTAACCAGTTCTGCCCATTAGCCCTGTTCTCTTCAGAGATAGTCTCCATAGATCCCAGCTTTCCTAAAAGTTTCAATTCTCCTCAAGACACTCAGGACCTATTTCCCTCCCATGGAGACAATCCTAGTACCTGCAAGTAAGAGAGGTGATATTCCAGGAGAGCCTGTGCATTGCTGATATTCTCCCGGGTGCCAACAAATATGAAAGGAACCATTCCCTGACGGGAAGAAATGGATCAGTAAGGAGAGAGATAAGGTGAGCAAACCTGTTTCCCTCATCTTCACATAAGTTTACATATTGGGGACCTATCTTGAGCAAAATTTATCCTTAACCCCACCATACAAAAGTTCTTATCCTTAAGAACTTGCTCCTACCCATCTTCCCAGGGAAAACCAAATAACTATTTTTCAGCAATACCTCCTCCCTGGGATTCTTCTTGTCATTATCACCTTCCACTCGAACTCTCACCACACCAGACTTATCTACAATCTCCTGGATCACTTTCCCATTCTTCCCAATTACTTTGCCTGTTAAAGGATGAAGAAGATAATAGACAGTTTTTTATTTTGTAAGAGATTTATTTCATTCAAGATGAAAACCACCAGATATCCTTGGAATTCTTCTATCATTCCTGTTAAGAGTTTCTGCTTGTCCAGTCCTCAATCCAGTAGAAGCCTACTAAGTTCCTTCTTAGATATCCAGTTGTTTAAAGCCCTTCATATCTCCCATTCTCTACCTTTTCTCCCACTGGTCCCCAACTCTACACTTTTAATTCCTCTTTTCTCCCTAACCCTGCTTCATTCTGATCACTGGCTATCTAGACTCACCAACCAGGTTCCGGGGCACTTGGACAGAGTCTTCAGAGAATTCAAGGTAGCTTCGGGCCTGCCGGCATGCCTCAGGGGTCTGAAGAAAGAGAGGGAAGATAATTACTGGACACCAGGGCCTGAGCCCTAGAAATTTAAGCTTTCTTTCCTTTCACCACCCTCTTTTAAAGAAAATGTGCTAACACTAAAATCCAAAAAAAAGGGGAAGAATTCCAGTATATTTTCTGTTTCACCCCTCAGGATTCCCAGTACTGACCTCCCCATAGATTCGAAAGGTGCAAGTTTCCTCGCCCAGTTCAATAGCTGTCACCCCAGGAACTTTTCGGGCCTGTTGGATATTGGCACCATGAGTCCCAATTGCTAGTCCCATTAGGTCCTCCCGTACTGTGAATTCTTCCTGGAATGCTGCTGCTAGCTGCTTGCTTGTCTGGAAGAAAAGATGAAGTCAGCTAGGACTTCTCTACAGCTCAGACAGTACTTGACTCAAAGTTCCTCTCTCTGTGTGATTAAGACCACCAAGGACCATGGAAAAGAATGAATTAAAAAGAATAGAACTACAACTTCTAGTGGCCACTAACCCTTGTGACACATTTCCTTGCCAAAGCTTAGAAATTCATGGTAAAGGAAATCTAGTAATCAAGTAGCAAAAAAGTTTTCTGATATTGCTAAGCTTTGCTATTTTGGACAAATCACAATCTTTCTGTTTCAAGTTACATCTACTAAATGACAGCTGCTCTACCTATCTCAGAGGAAAATTCTTATAAAGCTCATATCACAAAGATATGATAGATAACTCATTGAAATAAGCAAAAGCATAAAATACCATTCAAGAATCACCTTACACTTTTTCAAACACTATAGTCTTTCCCTTACAATGAGGAAGGGTTAAAAGGAATCTCAAGATAAATAGAAGTGGTTTAACTCCTAATCAGGGCCTGAGAAGCAAAGACAGGCTGCCTAAATCTTGAAGAAGACAACAAGGAGTCTGTGGGAATAAACCATAGTTAGGTAAAAAGAAAGGTAGAAAAGAATAGCCTCAACAGGAGGTTCCAGAAAAGTTCATTTCCTATAGGAAAGGAGCTGAAACTTTATCAAGAAGCACTGAAAATAGGCCTAAGGGAAAAGAAAATGCTAGACAAGGATAAGTCTTAGGTATGCAAGGTATCCAGGTCTTGAAAGAGATCTACAAGTCCACTACAGAAATTTACCAAGATGTGAAGCTAAAATTGAATCCAGAAATCAGAAATATTTATGGAAAGATGATCTCTACTCCAAACCCAAATTAATCAAGTAAATACACGTATATTAGAGTTTATCTAGAGCAACCTCCTGAAGTTAACAGAGAAAGTGGACATAGCTAGAACAAGAAGAGCCACGTGTTAAAAAAAACAGGACAAAAATGTTTGTGGCAGCTCTTTTTGTTGTAGCTAGAAACTGGAAGATGAATGGATGTCCATCAGTTGGAGAATGGTTGGGTAAATTGTGGTATATGAAAGTTATGGAATATTATTGCTCAGTAAGAAATGACCAGCAGGAGGAATACAGAGAGGGTTGGAGAGACTTAAATCAACTGATGCTGAGTGAAATGAGCAGAACCAGAAGATCACTGTATACTTCAACAACGATACTGTATGAGGATGTATTCTGATGGAAGTGGAAATCTTCAACATAAAGAAGATCCAACTCACTTCCAGTTGATCAATGATGGACAGAGGTAGATACACCCAGAGAAGAAACACTGGGAGGGGAATGTAAATTGTTAGCACTAATATCTGTCTGCCCAGGTTGCATGTACCTTCGGATTCTAATGTTTATTGTGCAACAAGAAAATGATATTCACACACATGTATTGTACTTAGACTATATTGTAACACATGTAAAATGTATGGTATTGCCTGTCGTCGGGGGGAGGGACTAAGGGAGGGGGGGGTAATTTGGAAAAATGAATACAAGGGATAATATTATAAAATATATATATATAAAATAAAAAAAATTAAAAAAAAAAAAAAAGAATTGGAAAATATACTGTGAAGTTATATTATGCATTTTTTTAAAAAGAATGTATGTATTTTTAATTAAAATTGTGTATTGTTTAAAAAAAAAAAAAAAAAAACAGGACAGAAAGCTTAAGAGGAATGAGTATATAATAGTGAAAAGGGAAAAATGAGACTAAAGATGCTACTCTTTTCCAGAAAGTTTAACCCCATTTACAAAAGGTAAAATGAACTGAATACTTTGAACAAGTCACAATTTCTCTGGGCCTAAACTTTCTCAAAAAAAAAAAAAAAAGCTCTCTCTCTCTCTCTCTCTCTCTCTCTCTCTCTCTCTCTACACACAATCAAATACTTGTCACTGTGAAAATAAAAAATGTATATGTATGTGAAAGCATAAACAATAATGAGCCAAATAAATGTATGGGGTAACTATTACAAAGAAGGCAAATGAAACAACTAGGACGACAATCCAGGTATCCTAAAGGATCCCAACATTTTTTATGACACGAGTTGATGGGATATATTTGAATTAAATCAAGTGAACCTATGTGATTACTGGTTCAACAGGAGCTGAATTAAGTGTTCTAAGAGGGGAAGGGACCTTACAGTAGGGGGAAACAAGATCAGAACTCACCTCTAGATGTTTGGTGGCCTCTTCATTTCGGGACATGAGCAGCAGTTTGGTTCGAAGGCTTCGGAAATGCATGTCACCCAGCAAGGATGCCCGTTTTATAGGAGCTTCTGTTGTTGACTAAGTGGGAAGAGAAGTTAACTACTCTCCCCCCTCCCTCCCCATTCCACATAAAAGTGAAGATAAGAGTTGGGCACTAGGATACTTGGGTCCTCAGGGAAAATGGGAGTTTATGAAGCTATCTGGGTCTCTAAAAGAAATAGAGGAACAGAAGGACAAATGGAGGAAATAAGATGTAATTTCAAGGCACAGAAAGGAATCATTTTCTAAGACTTGGATCATTAAAGTATTAGCTCTGTGCTTACACAAACAGGTATTTCATTTGTGGTCCTAGCACTTGGCACAAAGAAAACATTCAACAAATGTTTAATTAACTGGATGGGAACAGGGTAGTCTTAGAGAAAAGAATGAAGGCTACATTTTTAAGTTACACTTAGAGATTCAAGGGAATTGTCAGGAGCTGAAAACCTACCCTTTGCCCTATGCTATTTTGGACCCTGGTGGGTAAGAAGCCTCATTCCCAAGAAAAAAATCATGATCAAGAGCAAGCAAGTACAGTATTCTGTCCTTTGATTAAAAATATTAAAAAATTCCCTCAGGTCCCTCTTTCTCTGCTAAGGATCAGAAGTACAAAGGAGGGGAAAACTGAAGGTATGGGTAAACATGCTTACCAGAATAAAGAGCTCACTGTTAGTGATGTTTAGGAAGATACAGTTGGCTCCCAAAGCCTTCTTGAACTCTTTATGGACATTCTCATTGGAGCAGCTAGGGAAAAGTGACAAACTTTCAGATAGTACAGGGGGACAGAAAGGGAGCACCCAGGAAAATTATCTTAACTAATAGGAGAAAATGGATGGGGATATAAAGTAGAAAATGGGGTAGGGATAGGGAAAGAAAAGGGGAGGCTGGAAAAAAGGAAGGTAAGAGGTGGGATGGCCATGGGAAGAGTCATGAATTAGGGATACCACTCCCTGTGGAGAGCCTTGACACTCACGCTTCTCTCAGATCCTCAGGAACTGCCATGGTAACCTTGAAAAAACTGCCTTTGGTAGCCAGAGGACTGGGATTGACAGGTCGGAGCCGTTCCAGGGTCACAATCTCATTGTAGGTAGCATCACAAGCTGCGTATTCTATGACATAGAACTGATGGGATGAAATAAGAAAGACAGCAATCCTTAGTCTGGAATCAAATCCCCAATCATCCTCAAACTCTACTTCCTCCTAACTTTCTACCCTTGGTTCCAATACTACCTGTTCCACTCCCTAACCCTCCAAGATCACTCACATCTCCCTTCATCATCCGAACCCTTGCCAGCCACCAACCACAAGGCTCCTGCTCATTGGCTCGGGAATAAACCTAGATGGAAATTAGAGAAGAAAACAGAGGTAGTCTTGGAAACTGCCCAGTAACTACAAAAAAAAAAAAAAGTAGAACCCCTCTAAACCAAGAGTAAAAGAAACCAGACAACAGCTGCTAATCAGAATGGATAAGAAGCCATGAAACCTCTCTATTATCTTAAAACTATGGAATTTTTAATGGAAAGGACTCTCTCTTGAAATGTGGGATATCAGAACAGCAGGGAAACAACAGCAGGAAATTCACAAGACCTTAGGCATGCAGGAAAGCTTAAGATAAGAAATTAAAACCACCTGGGGGTAAGGTTCCCTCTTTTACAGATATTTTCAGTCAAGACAGGCACTCTCCTTATCATTCTTCACTTAACAAACAGTGGTGAAGGAGAGGAGAACACTTTGAACAAGTCTAACAAATAAAGAGATATCCAGGCTCTTAGATGAATGATAACTGGGACAAAGAAACAAGTAAAAGACAGTAAAGTGGGATGGGGTAGGATAGAGGTAAGCTGACAGGAGAAGAGAAAGTATCTGTATTTTACTTTAAGTAACTTTAGAGCTCTTACCTCTACCTCATCCCCTTCTGTGATCTCCTTGCTGTAGTCAGTGGGTGGTGGTAGTCGAACATCCCCAAAGGGGATCTGTCTCTCACTCTGCCAGCTGTAAATGGGACAGTGTGTGAAGAGCCTCATACTGATGGAAGTTCCCCAAATGGGAATACTCCCAGAGCAATTCCCCCTGCTTTCCATTCCTTCAGAATTAGAAGATTTTATCTCAAATCCTAATCCCTGGCTCTTCCAAATAGAACCCAATATTTCTTTTATCCATTATCCCTCCCCTCCACCTTTCCTGGGACTACATACCTAACTCTTTTCTCTCCTCCCCAAAGCAATTCTTTTAGGATCAGTTCTTCTCTGTTAGCTTCCACCCCCTGGAACCCTCTCTGAAAACTAGACATCCTGGATTTTCTTTCCCCAGGTCTTACTTGTTCTCAAAGAAGATTGTAACTGAGTCTTCATGGACATCCTTCACAAAACCCTACAGTGGGTAGCGGAGTAAGGTGAGAAAGAAAATGGAGATTTACCATCAGCTCAGAACTCCAGAAGGGAATAAGGGGCAGGCTGGAAGCAGGAAACCTGAGTTCTGGGGGACAGAAGCAATCTGGGTGAGGTGAGTCAGGAGAGGGGTAAGAGACACACATTCATATTCTAAGAAAAGTGTGTCTGTATTTTAAGGGATGGGGAGACACTTGGCAAAAGGCAAACCACTAGAACAAGAGAAAAGGGTAGGGATTGGGGGGAGGGGAATAATTTGGTAACCTGAGGTTGGTGAACCTCTTTTGATAGTGATTTCAGAGCTGTAGTGGACTTCCTTCTGGATCCCAGAAACCCAGAGACATCCCCCCTCCCCCACAATTCTTCCATTTTCTGCTCAACAGGCTGCTACAATCCAATTAAAATACCAAAAGCATTAACTAAATAGTACTAACAATCATCTTCAAAGACAAGACGATGTCCTGGAACACAGAGGAGACAAAGATCTATCTCCTCTTCATAGTAGAACAGTTTTGAGGAAACCTGGCATCCCCATACTGCCCTAGGGAGTAGATGCCTTGGTCTTAAGAAGAAATGGTGGTGGGGTAAAACAGGGCACTGTAAGGGGAAGGGATAAGGATTTAGAGAAGTGGGACACTTGGGTATAAAAATAAGATAACAAAAGGAAGGTGATGAAGGTTCTAGCAGAGACACAGATTCAAAGAACTATTTCTAACTTAATAAAGTACTCCTACCCAAATAGAGATGATGCTCTAAACTGAGGTGACTATATTCATCTGTCCAACTATCTGTTTCTACTTTCCCCATCTTCATATAATGAATGTACTCTAAAAGTTTTATTAAATCTAAGGTAGTACAAAATAGATCAATGGGCCTGGAAAGACTTGAGTTCCAATCCAGCTTCAGACATTTATTAACTGTGTATAACCCTGAGTTAAATTACTTGGCTTTGTATACTTTGGTATCAACTTTAAAAAGGGAAATAGTATCTACTTCCTAGAGTAGTTGTGAAGATTAAATGAGCCAAACATGTGTAACGCATGTAGCATAGTGCCTAGAACAGAGAGATATAAATGTTAGCTGCTATTATTAATAGTAAAGTGTTTCGCATGTAATAGACATTTAATATATGTTTATTTCCCTCCTCTCTTCCTTAAAAAAAACTGGGCTGGGGAGCAGATGGGATAAGGATAAAAATTATCCTAAAGAATAAATACTTTTCTCTGCCTATTCCCACCATAACTATCAACATCACCTTGGATTTTTCAATTATACTATTAGTTTCCTTTATACTGAGAATATAAAGTTAACTTAGTGCAAAATCACCTTCAATTTCCTTTTAGGATAAGTAATGTGTTTCCCAATTTTTCTCTAGAACTTTACTAATTCTCAAAGTAAATAATATTTAATAACAATGGTATCTAACATTTATATAACAAACTAAAATATAATCTGAAACTCATTAGGACTTCACACCTGCCTTGGCTTATTATACATATAAAATATCTTTGAGCTTCTATTCATTAAGACAGTGTCAGCTATTCTGGAAAATCCTTTTAAGGAAAGTTTCTCAGAATGGGGAAAGAGGGCATGGCAGAAGACATGCTCTTTTCAAAAATGGATCCCTGCTCTTATTCATAAAAGCTATCCTTATTTATTTATTTTTTATTTATTATCCTTATTTATTAATGTAAACCAATCATTCCTTGACCACCCAAATTTGGATTTTAGGGAGAAATACCATCCATAATTATGGTGATGTTTTTCTAACCATAATCTTTGAAACTCAAAATTCTTTTCAGGAATTCAGACCCTTGCAGGTTAATGTCATTTACTCCACCTTTAAAAACTGTTTCTTCCCCCAAGAACTAGTAGAGGAAACTGAATGCCTACTTCAGACCTCACCTAATTATCAGGTAGAGAATATGAACAGAGAAAAAAAAGGGCAAGGACAAGGAGAAGCCAGTTCAGCTGACTAGAGGGTCATTTGGTTCACTAACTTTGGCATCAACTGGCTTTGTTTCCTAGAGACTGAGACATTGCTAAATAACCCCACCTTATTCAGTGAAGCAAGGGAAATGTCAAAGAAATTGAGGAAAAAGGGGAACAGGCATGAGGTTCTCTCCATTGTCCAAATGGGGAGACTCTAATTAAACCTTACTTCATCCTTCCAAAACAAAGTAGGCATGATAGCTTCTTCCTATTTATTACCACAACTAAAGTCTATTTAACTTTGATTATGGAACTTTCCCCAAATAATATAATCTTGGCAGGAAGCACCATGTGAGAGAATTGGAAATTGAAGGTTGAGTTTAGAAGGTTTGTTAGAATAAAATGGGAGGCTGAGCATGGTGGCACAAAAACCTTACTACAAGGGACACAGATTGGTGAATTTCTTGAGCTAGGGAGTTCAGAGCTGCAGTGGTCTCTGCTGATCAATTTCTGAACTAAGTCTAGCATCAATATGATGAGCCTATGGGGAGCTCTCAGGGGAGGCCAACCTGCCTAAAGAGAAGAATCAACCAAGTCAAAGCACTTGTGCAGATCAGGAGCTATGTTTCTATCTTAGAAGTAGACTGACAATGGAATTTGAAAAAGCCAAAGATTGAAGTAGAAATACATGAGGCTCTTTGGAGGGAAGCCTCCTGTTAAGAGGTGAGTCTCTCTTAGAAGAGAATATACAACAGGATTCCACATCCATGAGAGAGAGAAAGGAACCTTATCAGGATCCCATATATCAGGAGATATAGTTTTCAAACAATATAGCCCTTTCTTACTAACTACTGTGATCTGTTGAGTCATGAAAACTGTTTCTAAAGACAGAGAGAAAAAAATATTCAAATACAAAAGGATAAAGAGTCCAGCAGAGAATGGTTGAGATTAAAAAAAAAAAAAAAAAAGTTGTCATTGAGAGACATGTAAATAGATTGTTCTGAGGTATTCTAGTCTTTTCAAAATGGGAGAAATGAGATTTAAATAAGAAATGTCAGCATACAGAAATCCATATGCTCTGTTTCCCAACAAATACTCAATTCCCATCCTCACTTTAAATCAAATTCTCACCTTTACCATATTTACATTTGCTAAGGAGAAAGATTTAATACAATATAGGAGGAGCAACTGAGTTTTTAAAAGAAGTTTAAACTACCTGTGTTTATGACAAGGGGGGGGGGGAGGTAGGGGTGAAAAGAAGGAATCTCCTCTCATCTAGATGATTCTTACTAGAGATCCATCTTCTCTAGAAACGGTCCCTAGATACCAATAAACAGAAGAATGAAAGAAGACTAAATAGAACATCTTATAGAACAATAAAACCTCTGACTTAATCTCAAAATCCTTTTTCTCCTAAAACCCAAAGAATTTAAGATTGGAGGTTTATAAAAAAAAGGGCAAAGAACAGTCAAGATTAAGTAGGCATCTGGAAGTACAATTCAAAAGAGAGAAATGTAAGGGGGAAAAAGAGTGAGGACAAGCATATGCTACCAGACACACAGAATTAGAAATGGAGGAATTTTTGCCAGGGCAAATAGAAATGCTGCTATGGGATGGGTCCAAGAGGAAACAAGAGTTTATTCTGGGGTGCCATTTTGAAAAGACTCTGCATTATCACATAATCTAAAATTCCTGGGTTTAGGAAAGAAATGACAAAGAATCAACTAAGGTACTTCTTTTTGCTTAAGAAAGCATTTGTCCGAAAATAAGATTCAAGTTGATTAGACTAAGTTTATATAGTTAACTACTTAAATTAGGAGTGAACTGAGACCCAGATTACCAGAAAACTATCAGATGATAGAAAAAAAGAATATACCCCATAGCAAATACCAAATTCTTTTTAGTTATAATGTGAAATATGCTTTGGAAAAGAAAGGGAGCAGAATGTCTCAAAGGTACAGGGGTCTATTGGGTAAAGGAGGAGAGGGAAGGGAGAGCAAGCTCTCTCCCCATATGTGGCGATATAGGAGAATTTTAACAAACATTTATTAAGTAACTATTTGCTAGGAACTGGATAAAGACAAAAATGACAATCTACCCTCAAGGAACTTACATTCTAGTTCTTCCAGATGTAGGATAGGCTACAATATATGTTCAAACTCAGGCCTGGGAGGTAGAACAAAAACGTTGGCAGGATGTAAGTTACAAGGATGTCCCGTCCCAGCCCCCCCATATTAGAGAATTAAGAAGAAAAATATTGGGATGCAATGAGTCTTCAACTTCAATTATTTTACCTATGAAAGGATACCCCAGAAACCAAATTAGAGGTGGGTAGAAAAGGGTGTGGACAAAAGAAGGAACCTCTGCAGAAATGCCTTTAGAGAGGAGGTTGGGTACAGAAAAAGGGTCCTTCAAGGGGACTCCCTAAAAAAGAGCTGTGGAGAACGCCCAAATAGGGAAGTTACAGGGAACATTCCAGAGACAGAAATACCTTAGGGAAAAATAAAAGAAAGGGGTATTCACTCCTGGGAAAGGGGTTCACTTGAGGTCCCTTTTGAGAAAAACAAACTCGGCTTGGGGCATGACATCGATAATGCATAAATGTACTGGTCCTTACCCGGATCAAGCAATAGTCTAGGTAGGTCTTGCGTGGAAAGTAGAAGTATGGAGGTAGAGGACTTGTATAATGAAGCCATCGACGAATGAGAAAGCAAAATGAATGGCAGAGCATAGACTTCCTAGAGGTCAGGGGGTGCTACTGCTATTTGAGCTCGGTTTCATCCTTTTTCTCCCTCAGTTAGTAAATACAAAGTAGGAGGGGCTCTGAGATAATGGACTGAGGTCTCTCCCAGATTTAGGGGGGGGGTTACCCAAAAACAGAATTAAAGTCTTAACCTTTGGTGAATACAGAAGGGAAGGTCAGCTGTGGGATGAGCAAGAAGGGTGTTCCTGTGGTGAGGTCTTTGGGGGAGCAGGAGGAATGACTGTCTCTGCCCCGGGTAGGAGGGAAGCAGACGAGAGATCAGGAGCAGTCACTGAGGGGTTAGGGAAGGGGGGGGGTCGAGGAGACAGACCCGGGAAGTATCTCCTAGAGGCGGGTCATGAAGTGGGCAAGGAGGAGTCCCGAAAGCCCCTTGCTTCCCCGGCCTGCAGGCATGGACAGGTGTCCCCGGCCAGCGCACCGCCTCACCTTGTAGAAGGCCCCGTTGGAGCCACGCACCTCGACGGGCAGCCCCGGTTCCATGTCCCTCCCGGCAGCTAGGCCGCCCATGGAGGGGCCACTGCCGCTTGCGGCTGCTGCTGCTGCGGCTGCAGTCGCTGCTACTCCTGACCCTCCTCCTCCTCCTCCTGTTCCTCCTCCTCCTCCTCCTCCTCCTCCTCCGACAGCGGCAGCGGCCTGAGCTCGGGCCGGGCCGGGCCCCCTGCGCCGCCCCCCCGGGGGAGGAGGAGGAGCCGGCGGGGACGCCGCAGGGGGCGGGAGCCGGGCAGGCCCCACACCGGCCCCGCCACAACCGACGAGCAGGGGGCCGGGGCCGGGCCGCTCCCCGTCCGCCGCCGCCTCGGTCTCCGCCACTGTGAGGGAAATGGCCGCCGCCGCCGCCGTCTCCTCAGCTACTACTTAATCCCGGGAAGCCTTCGCCTGCGCCTTCGCTGAGCCTTCGCCTTCGCCGCCGCCGCCGCCGCCGCCGCCGCCGCCGCCGCCTCCGCCTCCTCCGCCTCCCTCCCCCTGCCGCCACAGCCGCCGGCACTGCTGTCTACTGCGCAGGCGCGCTCAGCACCCGCCTGCCCCTCGCCGAGACCTGAGAAAAAGTACGGCGCAGGCGTCGAGGAGCGCGTGACCGTGACTAGTTAGCGCGCGCACCCGAGCTGAAACCTTTAACCCTACCCCTAACCCCTAATACTACACGCATGCACGCACACATGCAGGACACCCTGAGCTACGCTTGCGCAGAAGGGACCTATCGGTCCACTCTTCCTCACCCCTTCCAAGGGCGTGTCGAAGGACGAAGCTCCTGCTTATGTCACTTTCTCCCTCTTTCTCTCCTCCCCCAATTTCTCTTTTGTCTGCCTTGTTGCGCAGACTCGTATATTCGAGAGAAAAAGGGCGGGGAAAAGGTTGAGGAAGAATGTCGAAGTGTCAGTTTAATGTGCTTGCTCCTGGACCCAAGCAGAAGCTACTGCTTGCTACTATTTCTTCACCACTTTTAAAAATATTTCTTAACGTTTCGTTATGGTCAGCGGAGTTGCGACGTTTGTGGAAGGGAGAGGACTCGATCCTTTGTCCTTGAAGAGCACACTCTCAATCAGTCAACATGTATTTTTTTAGCCTCTACCCTGCTAAGGGCTGGATGTATGTAACAGCACATTTATGCTTTATATTCTTTTAACATTAACTACATATAGAACACATACATAAAATTTATATATTAAAACAAGGAACACATGACTTAAATTATATAATTAAATTATTAAACAATAGGCAGACTGGTGTACTCCCTGGCCAAGTCTTTTAACTTTTCTGTAGGCAATTCTGTGACTAAAGTCGCAGGAAAATTGCCGTCCTGCGTTGCTAGAGGAAGTTTCTTCACCGAGAGTTCCCTACGATAGTGAAATAACAGGTACAGTCTTAGTTCCTTTTCTCTACCAAAAAAAGCACAGACTAGCTAGAATAAGCTAGTCGCGTTGGGGAGTAGAGAAAATTTTAAAGAAGAGAAGAAAGAACAGGATGTTCCAAGACAATAAGGAGTCACTAATGAAATTCTGTTGGAGAGGAATGAGTGAAAAGGCTGGGGCTAGGATTGGCAACAAATAAGCCACTCTAGGGAGTGTCTAAAAATAATACCTGAGTGAGATTACATTTTTTCTTCCTTCAAATAGAATCAGTGGGGGCAGGCACTTCAAATTTTTCTAAAAAAAGCTTTTGTTTCCCCGGGGCTTGGTGCAGTACCTGCACACAGTGGGCTCTTAATAAATATTTAAACTGAATTTCGTTTAGTAATCACTCTTGTAATTACTATAGTAAGGAATTGTGAAGGATTGTGAAGATGAGTAACACTTTGTCCTACCCTCAAGGAACTTTAAAGTCTTTTAGAGGAGATTAGATCTGTGCACAGATATATACAAAATAGGAAATAAGTGCATAGGAGTTTAAAGAGCTATATTTAGTGGGATTCCCCCCAAAGTAATTTCCCCCTTTCCGAAATGCCCCTCTCAGTCTGGGACAATCTCAGTTGTTCCAGACTCCACATCTTTTAATCGAATACTTTTCATCCCCTTTCATGCCTCTGGGATCCAAAAGACACTCTTTGTGCTCACCCTCACATGGGCTGGAGCAGGAAGGGGGAGGGAGGGCAAGTTCTTTTCCTTAAAAGGCATTAAAACTGTCCTGGAGACTTAATTGGCTCAGGGACTAAGGTTTAGGACAGTTGCAGTAGCTTCCTGATTGCCTAAGTACTGTAAGGGCCAGATGTAGGAGCTTCAACTTCTACCCTCAGTGTTCTGACCTTGAACCAGCCTGACCAACTTGGTTTAGGAAAGTTGTGCTCAGTTGAATCAACACTGTATCCTCCCTAAATATTCTCCTGCTCTAGCAATAGCTAATTCTTAGATAGATCTCAAATGCCTCATTTCATCCCAGTCTTCACCCTAAACCACTTTATGCTCAGCACTGGCCTACTGACTACATATCTATGTATTTAAAGATCCCGCTCCACTTTGGAACTAACTCCTTGATATCCAAGAGTCTTAGTGTTTAAAATGTTTTGTGTAGTCACAAGTGGAAATTGGGTTCACATTTCCATAGCAAACCATTTTAATAGGTAGTAAAGGAAACTCCAAAGATTGAATCATTTTCCAATTCCTTTACTCCCAGACTCCTGAACTACTGAGAAAATTCTTTAGACAACTGAGGATATTATTTTAAAAAGAATTCAATGCAATTAGAGTACTTCTCAACCACTACCTTTGAAACTGCCCCTGTCCCATTCTCTGCCAAAATGTTGCTATCATCTACTATATTGTCTTTCTTGGAGGGATGCTTTCGCTCTTTAATGATGTAATGCCGGAGAAACTGAGGCAAGATAGAGATTAGAGAGTATTTAATAATTTATTAAATGGGAGAGATATACTGGGACCAAATGGATCCATGGTTTGGTCCCAGGGCTGAATGATACTATTGTCTCCAAAAATCCAGCCAACAATGTGAGTTCTCAATGACCTATATACACATGGCTCAGACTCAGATTGAGGCAGGGGCAGAGTCTTGAGTTCGGAGAGCAGAACTGGACTCAATCAGGCTCTGACAGGGTGAGGGGAGGCATGGGGGATGGGATGACCTAAGGAGGAGAGGAACCCCTGAGATGGCACAGTATCTGACATTCCAATAGCTTGGGATGGGGAGAGGCATTCTGATATTCTAAAACATAAAATCTTTTATCCTTATCAAATATTGTGATAAAGAGGGAGGGGGGAGGTTTTGCAGGACTAAGCTTTGAGCTGATAACTATAAACTAAAGCAGAGAAGCTGAGTCAGGACTGGATCACAATAATTAGGGAAACTGAGTCAGGACAATAAAAGAGAACTGTGGCATAATAATGAGACTACTCCAAGCCAAATTGCCAAGTAGCTAATAGACACACTTTTAGCTTTTGTGTTGCACATAGAGACCATAAATTGTCAAGACCTTTTTTTCCCTTCTCTGTTTGCCTCTCCTACCCCATTTTACTCCTACAAAAGAAAGCCCCTCTGTTCTCTAGCTGGTTTAGAGGAAGTGAAATTATTTCACTTTCCATCATTGAAATGGAAGCTAGTGCCAGTGACTTATTTATTATTTCTGAAAATGTTTTCTTCAGTCCTTTAATAAAAAATGGATATTTTCTTTAACTTTGAGGATAATCCGTATCAGGCTAAATTATTCTAATTTTTGAAAAGATAATGCACAAATTCCATTTTTCTCATTTTCCCTTTGAGAGGGAGGAGGAATCCAACTAAATTAAATATTACATTCTTTTCAAATCTACTCTTCAATCAGAATGCTGAATTTTCCTTTGGCACTAAGCATGTAAAGAAAAAAGATACCAGTATTCTTCAGATGGACAATTAACTAAACCTATGGGATTGTTTGGAGTTAGAACATTTTCATTTTGAGACCAGTGTCTACCACTGGTAGATTTTGTGGCTTAGAGGAAATCACTAAAGGGCAAAATAAGTTTTGAAGAAATCTAAAATGCTATTCAGTCTGGAACTAACAAGTTTTTTTTTACTTTAATTTCTAATTCATATACAGTATTTCTAAATTTATCCATATTATTTACCCTTACTTTTAAAAATCTAGAAAATACACTCTTGTACTTTCTTAGAGAAGTGGAGTAATAATAAGAAAAGGAAAGAGAGAGGGTATGACAAAAAAGTGCATCCAATGTATCCATAAGAGCCACAGAAGGTAAGTAATTAGGCATTGATTCTGACAGATCTCTGAATTTAGAGTCCTAAACTGGTTTAGAGAATGAAGAAGATTTGGAAATATGATTCCTCAATCAATAATCAGGAAAGGATTAGAAAAATGAAAATCCTGGAACTAAAGTAACAAAAATAGTGAAGGTCAGTTCTATGAAGAGGAGCTGATGCTCCAGATAGATTCTTGGTGTAAGTTATGGGGATGGATCTCTCACAATCCATCCCTTTCCATTCCATTCTTTAAAAAAAAATAAAATTAAAAAAAAAATGTAGACAACATTAAACACCAATGTAACCTACTAAATTTGCTTTTTAACTATGGATATTTAAATAAATAAATGTTAATGCCTGAAACACATTTTAATAACATCTCAATTCATTCCCATGTACTTACTTTTTATATACTTGCAATTAATATACCTTATATACCTTTTACTCTGGTTCTTTTTTTCACTTTGAAGTATTTCATAAAGCTCATTCCATATTTTTTATATTCCTCATGCTTATCCATTTACTTGCTTTTTCACAAGTCTATTTTTGACAACCTCCTCCTCATTCTTACCACTACTTTGATTTGAAAACCATCATCACACAATTGATCTAAGGTTCCTACTACAGGACTTCAATTACAAAGTGAATTTTAATTTGGAAAATGGAAAGCTTTAAGATCTTTCCAGGATTACAAGCTTGTCTGATTCTTTTGTGAAAGCTATCTTTGAACTCCACAAATTATTATAACAAAAACCCCATCATGTCATCTAAATCAACTAATCTATAAACATTTCTTAAGCACCAACTATGTGAAAGACATTTTTGTTAGGTGCTGGCCATGCAAAAACAAACATGAAAAATTCTCTGCCCTGACAGAATTTATGTTTTAATAGAGGAGGCAACACATTCATATGTATATACAAAATATAGACAAATTCATGGGAGATAGTAGGATAGAGAACTGGGGAGAACAGGAAATGTTTCAGGTAGCAAAATTTGAGAAGAGCTTTAAAGAAGTCTACAAATTTTAAGAGACAAAGGTGATGACACGGAACTCTTTGACTAAAAGTCTTTCTTAACCTATCTTAATTCCATTAAATTTTTTATTGCTTGCCTTGCACTTACTTGTTTGCTTATCATCTCCATAGATTTGGAGCATTTTGAAGACAAGAACTGTCTTTTTTTGCCACAGTAGGCACTTAATATTTATTGTTTTTCCATTGTTAATTTCACTAATCTTTATCTTTCTGCAATTATTAAATATTCCAACACTATGTTAAAAAGTAAAAGTGAGCATTCTAGTTTTGTAGCTATTATTAAGTAGGAATGCTCCTATGCTAGCTTTTGTCTTAAAAAGTAATTACCTTGGGTTTTTTTTTAAATGCATTTCTTGTTAATTTATGATGGATTTTATCAAAGGAATTTTCTTTATCTAATGATAAGTGATAAGTGACGTGCTAGGCATGCAAATTTAAGAGTTATATCCATGAATCCCTATGCATTCTACCAATTCTACATTCTGTTAATTAATTAACCAACTGGCTAGAGATGTAGTGATCATGTTTGGTCATCAGGGGGTGCTCCAACCACACATGAGAAAACGACTCCGCTTCCCTCCCTTCTACTAACCTGAGTTCTCTACAAGTAGCAAACTCATCAATAACTGTGTGTTTTGCGCATATCAATAAGGATGACCTGGAATATGCTCCAAAATTACGAATAAGGAAAATTCTCTTATCTCTTCTCTAATGCCCTATCATTTTTGGGGGCACTCTTTTTTCATGACTTCCTTATTTCATTCAAAGGAATTAGACGGTCTGCGTTGGTGGTATAGTGGTGAGCATAGCTGCCTTCCAAAGGAATTAGACAATTTTACTTTTTATTAGTTATGTGATATGTTGAAATTGAATAATGAAAACTATAGCATGACAAAGTAATATATGACTGCCTAGCCAGTTCTTAGTCATGAACTAGACATTCATGGCATGAAGGAGTGAGGCTCTCTACTTCAGAGAATGTTCAGATATTCTGTGACTGGTTCCCGTCCACTTACATATGATGAAAAGGAGCTTTTTGACTGTCCACTGAATGGGAAAAGAATAGCCAAACAAAAGGCTGTTAAAGTTGTCAAATAGATATCTCTTTTTTCTTCCTTAGAAAGAAAGGAAATGACTGCTGTAAGCCAGTGCATATGGAAAACTCCCGCAGCCTACCTTAGTGACAGAAAGTGATGGTGAAATTATATTTCTGTCTCTATTGTGTTTCTTTTTTTCCTGATCTTAGGTGAAGGAGTATTGAAATGGAATAAACTAGTCTCTTAACTTCATGAGTTTCACAAAATTAGAGTATCAGGGATCCCCAAACCAGAATCCATAGTTTGTGAGTTATCAAGGCCAGATGAGGATCAGAGATTCATGGATCTGCTGGACCACTCCAGCCCAGCCTTAGATCAAATCATAACTGATATATTGTATCCTGCCAATTAGACATCTTGCTGAATTTGAGGGAACTTGGTGAGGTAAGTTCTTTGTAGCAACTTCATTAAGCATGGATCCCACTCTTCCAAGGACTGAGCTAGTTGGTATAGAGGAAAATATAACCTGATATAATGTTTTTATGCTTCTATTCTTGCTGAATTTTTATTTTTTATTTTTAGTAAATGTTCCTTTGTAAACACCAATCAATTACATTAAATGATATTGGGGTGCTAATCAAGGGAGATTACAATTGGCAATTGATATTGAGAAGAACACACTGTAATAGGTGTTCAAGCCAATGGCATAAGAAAAGTGTTCTAACCCTCATTTTTTTTTTTTTTTTTACCTGAGGCTGCGGTTAAGTGATTTGCCCAGGGTCACACAGCTAGGAAGTGTTAAGTGTCTGAGACCAGATTTGAACTTGGGTCCTCCTGAATTCAAGGCCGGTGCTCTATCCACTGTACGACCTAGCTGCCCCTATCTTTGAAACATTGAAAGGATATGTAGCTTGCTGCTCTTTGGGGATCTGATTTACCACTGTGAGGAGAAATTGGGATTAAGACCTTAGAGTCACATATAAACACACATATAATTACATACATGTTCACATACATATAAACTCACTCATACACAAAGGCTCATAAACAAAATCATAATAAAACTTTCAAAAAGCAAGCTGCAATGAAATTGTTTTTCATAATTGACCCCCTTCACTCACACCTATAGGAATAATAAGAGAAGGTTTTACATAGTTATAACAGATTGCCTCAAGAATCTTTCATAATTAAAAACTTATTAACATTTACATAGCATTTACTATGGTCTAGAGATTGTACTAAGCACTTTACAATTATTATCACATTTGATCCTCACAACCCTGGGAGGTAGATTCTGTTATGATTCCATTTTACCATTGAGGAAACTGAAATGAACAGAGGTTAAATGATTTGCCTAGCATCTCAGATCTGAGTTTGAAGCTAAATTTTAATTCAGGTCTTTCTGATTCCAGACCCTGTGCTCTATCTATTGCGCCATCTAGTAGTCCTGGGATGTGAAGGGAAGTTCTGGGATTCATCACCATCTCCTGTGTAGGTTCACTACAGCTAAGGAAAGTGATCACTGTAGTTCTCTCAGGTCATTCTTGTATTTTTGATGGTAGATCCATAGAAAACTAGTCATAGAATTTGGGACCAGGGAATATACAAAATTACTTTAAAAATGCAGGTCTATTGTATTCAGTAGCCTTGACTGAACTACCCAAACAAATGAATGAAGGGAAGCATCAGTAAAAAAAAACTGTTATTTGTCGTCCTCATGATCAATATGTAAAACTTAATAACAAGTACTCTAGCTTCCTTCATCTCCATCACTAGAAAAAAAGTATCTTTCATGGATATACCATCAATGATTCCGTTAAATCCAAGAGTTTACATTTGGCCCTACTCATAATAACATCTGTATCGATGTTGCTGAAAAGGCCCAAATGCCTACTCTTAAGAGTCCATAATACTTTTCCTTCAAAGGACTCACATGTACAAAAATGTTTGTGGCAGCTTTTTTTTTTTTTTTTGTGCTAGCAAAGAATTGGAAAATGAGTAGATATCCATCAATTGGGGAATGGCTGAACATGTTATGGTATATGAAGAAAATTGAATATCATGTTATTGTTCTATAAAAAATTATAAATAAGCTGATTTTAGGAAGGCCTGAAAGATTTATATGAACTCATGCTGAGTAAAACAAGCAGGACCAGGAATACATTGTACACAGTAACAGCAAGGATGTACAATGATCATCTATGAAAAATTTGGTTCTTCTCAGTGGTTCAGTGATCCAAAGCAATCCCAATAGACTTTGGACAGAAAATATCAACTGCATACAGAAAAAGAATTAAGGAGCCTGAATGTAAATCATCATATACTATGTTCATTTCTTTTTTCTGTTTTTTTTTAAATCTGTCCCATGGTTTTTCCCTTTTACTCTGATTTTTCTCTTTCAACATGATTCATAGAGTAATGTGTATTAAAAATAAATAAATTTACCATAAAAAATAATAAAATATTTTTGTTGATTTCCATTTAAAAAAGGAATAAACTCCATGTATCACCTTTGCCACTTGGTGTTTATATGCCAAATTTGGCTATTTGATCGCCCCACTCTCCATTTTATAGAGTTCTTTCCCCAACTCAACCATGATGTTGACAAGTAACAGTTTATTTAGCTGTAACATAGAAAGGACTTTGTAGTCCTTGGTTTAGACAGGCCACTCCTCCCCCATCCATATGGAAAGTAATCTTTTCTGTAGGAGAGTTGTAGCAATTTTTCAGTCTTGGGTCATCTCCCATATCTGAAAGGCATTATTTCCATGTAGATGAGGCTTTTTATGCCTTTAGATGACCCAGAAGCCAAATCAATAAGACCAGAGATAATAGGAAGTTGTCTTCCTCGTGGTCAATATGTAAAACTTAATAACAATATTCCTCCAGAGGAGAGAGAAACCTGACAGATAGGAGTTTTATTATAAACCTCAAAGGGAAAAGTCCTGAGAATGTCAGTGCCAAAATCCAGAATTTTCATGTCAAAGAAAAAAAATACTAGAGAGAAAGAAGCAATTCAAGTACCAAGGTACTATAGAATTCCACCAGAACCTGGGTATTTATAATAAAAATGAGAGATCTTGGAATACATAGACTTATAACTAAGAATAACTTATCTTGCAAAATGTGATTCTACCAGGAAGAAAATAGTTCTTTAAAAGAATGAAACACTTCTGATGAAAAGATTCTTATCTAAATGGTAACTTTGAAATACAAACACAAGAATCCAGATAAAACTAGAAAGGTTAATTTATTTGAGTAGGGCAGCTAGGTGGCCAGTGGATATAGAGCACCAGCCCTGAATTCAGGAGGACCCAAGTTCAAATCTGGTCTCAGACACTTAACACTTCTTAGTTGTGTGACCCTGGGCAAGTCATTTAACTCTAGCCTGGGTGGGTGGGGGAATTATTTGGGTAATCAGAAATTATGTTGTGATTCTTTACCATGTATCCATTTGAAATTTTTTCCTGGAATATGGTGTAAGATATTAGTCTATATCTAGTTTTTATCAGATTGCTTTTCAGTTTTTCCAGCAGTTTTTGTTGAATAATGAAATGTCAATATTGTATTCTCTGTTTTAGGCAAAAACTTTCCCAATACAATTTTAGTTAACTTAATATTAATCTAATATCCAATCAATTTCTAGCTTAGATAGAAATATGCCCAAAGTGTAATGTCCTTATATCCTCAGACATTTGCAGTCACATTTATAGGAATCTTGAACAAGGAAAATGCTATATGGTATAACATAGATTTAGGTTAATAATCCTGAATAAGAGTCATCACTTCCTTTTTTAATCACTTCCTTCAAGGATAAAAATGTCTTCTCTCTCATAGTCCAAGAAGACTGAGACTTGAGGTATACTGGATAAAGATCAAACAAAAAAGACAAGGAAGGAGTGATCAAGACAAGTAGCAGGAAACCAAGTAGAGGACAATACTAAAGAGAAGAGAATTTAAGGAGAAGAGAGTAGTTTCAAAGGGGTCAAGAAGCATGAGAATTAAGAAAAGATAATTAGATTTAGCAAGTAAGAGATCATTAACAACTTTGAAAAGAGCAGTATTAATTGAAGATGGGATCAGATTGAAGAGAGTTGAAAGGAGAATCAAAGAAAAGGAAGTAGCAACATGGATTTTTGTAGAAAGTCTTTGTAAGGAATTTAGCCACAAAAGGAAAGAGTTGGGGATGTCTATGGTTAGCAAATATGACTTGGATGAAAATCAGCAAAGGAAGAGTGATAAGATATAGTCAGATAAACATAAAAACCTAGAGAGAGTATCAAGGTGAAGAAGGTGATCAATAATATGAAAGGCTGCAGAGAGATCAAGAAGTGAGGATTCCTTTAATATGCATTTCTTTAATTATTAGGGATTTAGAGTATTTTTTTCTTATGGTCGTTAATGGTTTGGATTTCTTCTTTTGAAAAATGCCTATTCAAATTGAAACTATTTCTAATCATATGAAAAGGTGCTCAAAATCACTATTGATCAGAGAAATGCAAATTAAGACAACTCTGAGGTACAACTACACACCTGTCAGATTGGCTAAAATGAAAAGATTATAATGACAAATGTTGGAGGGATTGTGGAAAAACTGGGACACTGATACATTATTGGTGGAACAGTGAACACATCCAACCATTCTGGAGAGCAATTTGGAACTATTCTCAAAAAGATCTAGCTGTCTTTCTACTGAGCTTATATCCTAAAGAGATCTTAAAGGAGGGAAAGAGACCTATATATGCAAAAATGTTTGTGGCAGCCCTTTCTGTAGTTGTTAGAAACTGGAAATTGAATGGATGCCCATCAATCGGAGAATGGCTGAATAAATTGTGGTATATGAATGTTATGGAATATTATTGTTCTATAAGAAACAACCAGTGGGATGATTTCAGAGAGGCCTGGAGAGACTTACATGAACTGATGCTAAGTGAAATGAGCAGAACAGATCACTGTACACGGCAACAAGATTGTAGGATGATCAATTCTGATGGACATGGGTCTCTTCAACAATGAGATGATTCAAACCAGTTCCAATTGTTTAATGAGAAGAAAGCCATATACACCCAGAGAGAGACCTGTGGGAATTGAGTGTGGACCACAACATAGCATTTTAATACTTTCTGTTGATGTTTGCTTGCATTTTGTTTTCCTTCTCAGGTTTTTTCTTTTTTTTTCTTTCTAGATCTGATTTTCCTTGTGCAGCAAGATAACTGTATAAATATGTATATACATATTGGACTTAACATATATTTTTAGCATATTTAACATGTATTGGACTATCTGCCATCCAGGGGAGTGGATGGAGGGAAGGAGGGAAAAATTTGGAACAGAAAGTTTTGCAAAAGTCAATATTGAAAAATTACCCATGCATATGTTTTGTAAATATAAAACTTTACTAATAATAAAAAAGAGAAAAATGCCTCTTCATATCCTTCACCTATTATCTATTGGGGAATGATTCTTAGTTTTATAAATTTGAGTCACTATCTTACATATTTTAATTAATGGCTTTTTATTTAAAAAAAAACAAAAACAAAAACAAAAAACAGGGGCAGCTAAGTGGCGCAGTGGTTAGAGCACCAGCCTTGAAGTCAGGAGGACCTGAGTTCAAATGTGGCCTCAGACACTTAAGAATTCCTAGGTGTGACCCTGGGCAAGTCACTTAACCCCAACTGCCTCAGCCAAAAAAACCCAAACTTGTGGGGCACCTAGATGACTCAGTGGATAGAGTACCAGCCCTAAATTCAGAAGGATCTGAGTTCAAAGCCAGCTTCAGACATTTAACGTTTCCTGGTTGTATGACCCTAGGCAAGTCACTTAACCCCAATCGCCTCAAAACAAACAAACAAACAAAAAATTCTTGTTACAAAGATACTTATTCCCAGTTATCTTTTTTCCTTTTAATTTTGGTTGTTATAGATTTGTTTGTGCAAAAATATTTTAATTTATATAATTGAAATTGACTGTTTTTCCTCCTGTGATACTTTTTATCCTTTGGTTGTGGACTTTTCTCCTATTATTTACTAGATAATTATCATTTAAATTATGCATGCATTTAGAATTTATACTGGCATAAAGTGTGAGAAGCATTATTTTTTTTAATTTTTATTTTATTTTATAATTATAACATTTTTTTGACAGTACATATGCATGGGTAATTTTTTACAACATTATCCCTTGCACTTACTTCTATTCAGATTTTTTCCCTTCCTCCCCCAAACCCCTCCCCCAGATGGCAAGCAGTCTTATATATGTTAAATATATTACAGTATATTCTAGATACAATATATGTGTGTAGAACCGAATTTTTTGTTGCACAGGAAGAATTGGATTCAGAAGGTAAAAATAACAGTTTACACTCATTTCCCAGTGTTCCTTTTCTGGATGTAGCTGGTTCTGTCCATCATTAATCAACTGGAATTGGATTAGCTCTTCTCTATGTTGAAGAAATCCACTTCCATCAGCATACATCCTCGTACAGTATCATTGTTGAAGTGTATAATGATCTTCTGGTTCTGCTCGTTTCACTCAGCATCAGTTGATGTAAGTCTCTCCAAGCCTCTCTGTATTTCTCCTGTTGGTCATTTCTTATAGAACAATAATATTCCATAACATTCATATACCATAGTTTACCCAACCATTCTCCAATTGATGGACATCCATTCATCTTCCAGCTTCTAGCCACTACGAAAAGGGCTGCCACAGACATTTTGGCACATACAGGTCCCTTTCCCTTCTTTAGTATTTCCTTGGGGTATAAGCCCAGTAGTAGTATGGCTGGGTCAAAGGGTATGCACATTTTGATAACTTTTTGGGCATAATTCCAGATTGCTCTCTAGAATGGTTGGATTCTTTCATAACTCCACCAACAATGCATCAGTGTCCCAGTTTTCCCACAGCCCCTCCAACATTCATCGTTATTTGTTCCTGTCATCTTAGCCAATCTGACAGGTGTGTAGTGGTATCTCAGAGTTGTCTTAATTTGCATTTCTCTGATCAATAGTGATTTGGAACACTCTTTCATATGAGTGGAAATAGTTTTAATTTCATCATCTGAAAATTGTCTGTTCATATCCTTTGACCATGTATCAATTGGAGAATGGCTTGATTTCTTATAAATTAAAGTCAATTCTCTGTATATTTTGGAGATGAGGCCTTTATCAGAACCTTTAACTGTAAAAATGTTTTCCCAATTTGTTACTTCCCTTCTAATCTTGTTTGCATTAGTTTTGTTTGTGCAGAAACTTTTTAATTTGGTGTAATCAAAATGTTCTATTTTGTGATCAATAATGGTCTCTAGTTCTCTCTTGGACACAAACTCCTTCCTCCTCCACAAGTCTGAGAGGCAAACCATCCCATGTTCCTCCAATTTATTTATGATTTCGTTCTTTATGCCTAAATCTTGGACCCATTTTGATCTAATCTTAGTATGTGGTGTTAAATGTGGGTCCATGCCTAGTTTCTGCCATACTAATTTCCAGTTTTCCCAGCAGTTTTTGTCAAATAATGAATTCTTATCCCAAAAGTTGGGATCTTTGGGTTTGTC
Organism: Sminthopsis crassicaudata; assembly: GCF_048593235.1. NCBI lineage: Eukaryota > Metazoa > Chordata > Mammalia > Dasyuromorphia > Dasyuridae > Sminthopsis > Sminthopsis crassicaudata. The sequence goes on from NC_133620.1 coordinate 296,297,864, forward strand.
AAAGATTAGATTGCTATTTTTATTCACTATCTTGCCCTGTGAACCTAACCTATGCCACTGATCAACTAGTCTATTTCTTAGACAATACCAAATGTTTTGGTGACTGTTGCTTTATAATACAGTTCTAGATCAGGTACAGCTAGACCACCTTCACTTAATTTTTTTTTCATTACTTCCCTTGAAATTCTCGATCTTTTGTTGTTCCATATGAATTCTGTTGTTATTTTTTCTAGGTTATTAAAATAGTTTCTTGGAAGTCTGATTGGTATAGCACTAAATAAATAGATTAGTTTAGGGAGTATTGTCATCTTAATTATATTCGCTCGGCCTATCCAAGAGCACTGAATGTCTTTCCAATTATTTAAATCTGACTTTATTTTTGTGGCAAGTGTTTTGTAATTTTGCTCATATAATTCCTGACTCTCCTTTGGTAGATATATTCCCAAATATTTTATACTATTGACCGTTATTTTGAATGGAATTTCTCTTTGTATCTCTTGCTGTTGGATTTTGTTGGTAATGTATAAAAATGCTGAGGATTTATGAAGATTTATTTTGTATCCTGCAACTTTGCTAAAATTCTGAGTTATTTCTAATAGCTTTTTAGCAGAGTCTTTGGGGTTCTCTAAGTATACCATCATGTCATCTGCGAAAAGTGATAATTTGATTTCCTCACTTCCTACTCTAATTCCTTGAATCTCTTTCTCAGCTCTTATTGCAGTGGCCTCAGATATTTGACACTTACTAGCACTGTGATAACAGTCAAGTCACTTAATCTCAATTTCCTTGCACAAAATTTAAAAAAAAGAAAAATATTTTACAGATAAAAAGAATGTGGTAAAAAAAAAAAATAGTATGGCTGTCATGTGATTTATAAATGAAGTGGTTTGTTTTCACTCTAGTGCCTTTTATTTGATCCCAAATTTTCTTTTTCTTCATTTCCCCTTAATCCTCTCTTGATTAATTCTCTCCAACATTTTCTTATGACAATTCCTCTATTATCCTACCATTCCTTCTTTGCCCCTTCCTAAAAAAAAGCTTAGGAAAGTTTTTTTAAGTTTGTTTTTTGTTGAGGCAATTGGGGTTAAGTGACTTACCCAGGATCACACAGCTAGGAAGTGTTAAGTGTCTGAGATCACATTTGAACTCAGGTCCTCCTCACTTCAGGGCTGGTGCTCTTTCCCCTGCACCATCTAGCTGCCCCAGGGAGGTTTTTTTTAATTTAATATATTTCTATTCTATAATTTTCATATGTATATATGTAATTGTGTTTGTCCTTCCTTTTTCCACTTCAGATAAAAGTGAGGATCATGACATTCCTATTTCCTCCACCGTTCATTCATATTTAAATTTTCTTAAATGATGTATCTCTATTATTTGATATTGGTTTATCTCTCCTTTAATTATCTTTCTAGCCTAATACTTTGATCCCTCTCATTTTGATGTTCCCCTGAGACTATGAAAACAGAACTAAACAGACATTGGATTTCTTTTTGCTCTAATTGTATCTGTAAATTGAACCTCCTAGAGCTGTTGTGAGATTAGAATAAAATATTTGTAAAGTGTTTTGTCAACCTTAAAGTACTATATAAGTGCTAGCTATTATTCTAATATAATACTACAATCTATCAGATGTATCATTCTCTATAACCCTAAAAGTTCTAAGAAGACATTTGTTTCTTAGCATGTAATCAACTTCATTTATCATCATCTGCTCTGCTTGGTTCCACAAACATCATGCTCACATCTTCTGGCACTCTACTTTCCATTTATCCAAGTTTATCTATTTCAGGATTTCTGCAGGATTCCAGTCATCTTTATATGCATCCCTGGGTGAGGTAAAATAGTCCACAGGTAATTCTCCTTATTCTCTTTTTAACTGGATGCATTTTTAAGCTTTATTAAGGCATTTGCAGAGGATCTAGATTTCTCTAGGTCCTAACATGCCACTATCTTCTCATAATTCTCCCTAGGCGTGTTGTTTATAATAACAGATAGCTTTATATTTGTTTTCCTATTTTTAGGTCTTCTGATTTTGTTCTAATATTTCTCACCATCATGTGGAATCACTAATTTCTATTTGGTCTATTCTATTTTTCAAGGAATCCATTTTTGGAATAAAATTCTTTAATTTATACTGTCCTTTAGTTACTTTCTCCAGAGCTCTTATTTTACTTATACTTTTATTTGTTTTTTGCTAATTTTTTTATTATTCTGAATTTAAGAAATAATACAAATATTTCCATAACAAAGTAGAATGGGAAAAAAAAGAAAATTGTACATGAAACTGCAGATCTATTATGTAAAACTTGCTATTCCTTTCAAATATACAACAAAATGATCATGTAACTTTTTTCTTCCCCCATCCTAGAGATGGCTACCATTTGTATCTATATATAATCTATATAACCCATATCTATATATCTGTATTTACATATATGTCAGTTCTTTCCTGGATACAAACAACATCTTCCTTCACAGGACTTTTGCAGTTAATTTGTGTGTGTGTGTGTATATATATATATATATATATATATATATATATATATATATATATATATATACATATATATATAATAATCAAGATGACTTGATCAATCAAAGTTGTTATTAAAACAGTAATGTTGCTATATAAAAAATACTCTTCTAGTTCTGCCATTATTTTATTCAAGTCTTTCCATGTGTTTCTAAAATGATTGACTTCATCATTTCTTGTAACAGAGTAATATTCCAGTATGAGTACATATCACATTTTTCATCCATTTCCCAATTGACAAGCACCCCTGCAATTTCCAGTTCTTTGCTACTATTTTTTTTTTATTAAAATCTCTTGTTTCAAAAAATTTTAGATGAAGGAATTAAAGCTATTTCTTGGCTTATGAAAACTAAATTACTATTGATTTAAGAAATGCAGATCGAGACAACTCTGTGGCACCACTACACACTTCTCAGATTGGCTAAGAGGACAGGAAAAGATAAAGATAAATGTTGAAGGGAATGTGGGAGAACTGGGACACTAATGCATCCATGGTAGAGTTGTGAAATGACCCAGCCATTCTGAAAAGCAACTTGGAACAATACCTAAAGGGCTCTCACTACTGGGCTTGGATCCCAAAGATATCATAAAAGAGGAGAAAGGACCTATATGTACAAAACTGTTTGTAGAAGCCTTTCTGTAGTGGCAAGGACCTAGAAGTTGAGCGGTTGGGGAATGGTTGAGTAAGTTATGGTATATAGATATAATAGAATACTGTTGTTCTATAAGAAATATTGAGTAGACTGATTTCAGAAAAGCCTGGAAAGATTTACATGACCTGAGGCTGAGTGAAGGAAGTAGAAGTTTGTTTTCATGCTTTTTTCTTGCACAACATGACAAATACAGAAATATGTTTAAAAGAATTGCACATATTTACTTGCTGTCTTTGGGGGCAGGGATAAAGGAAGGAGGGAAAAAACTGGAATACAAAGCCTTACAAAAATGAATATTGAAAACTATCTTTACATGTATTTGGAAAAATAAAATATTATTAAAAGACAATTAAAAAAAAAAACTAAAAAAATCTTTTATTTCTTCTGTTACTCTTATAGTCCATGTAGAATTTTCCCCTCACTTTGATATCCTTTTTCTAGTTCTAAAATTATTCTCTTCTTCTGAGTTTGTCTTATTTTCTTCTGTTGACTCATTTTTTAAACCTCAGTTATTGATTTGGAACTTTGTGCTAGGGTTTGTTCTGCATTTGTAATTCTAGGATTCCTATTGCTGGTTTCTATTTGCTAGCATTTAGCACTTTAAGATTTGCAAGTATTATTTAAATTGATCCTCACAATAACTCTGGAATGTAAGTGCTATTATAGATAAAGAAACTGAGGCAGATGGAAGTTAAATGACTTGAAACCACATTCACATAACTAAGTGTCTGAGATCAGATCTGAATGTAGGCAATTCCAATAGTCTTGTGATAGAGAGAGCTATCCTCATTCAGAGACAGAACTATGGGAACTGAATGTATATCACAACATGATATTTTTTCCTTTTTTGTTGTTATTTGCTTGCTTTTTTTTTTTTTTTTCTCATTTTTTCCCCTTTCAATCTGATTTTTTTTGTATAGCATGGTAAATGGGGAAATATGTTAAGAAGAATTGCACCTGTTTAACCTATATTGCTGTCTATGGGAGAGAGGAAGGGGGGAGGAAAGAATGGGTAAAGGAGGGAAATTTTTTTGGAACACACGGTTTTGCAAGGATGAATGCTGAAAGCTATCTTTGCATGTATTTTGAAAAATAAAAAGCTAAAAAAAAGTTATTGTTTAAAAAAAGAAAAATAAAAAGCTATTATTATTTTTTTAAAATACTGGGGAAAAAATTGAATCTAGGTCTTCTGACTCTGGTGTCTGAACTGAGTGTTAGCACCTTTCAAGCTTTTTGGAAATTCTGGGTTTGGAGTGCTGTGGTCTTTAGGGAACTCTAGAACATGTAAGGTCAAAATGCTGCAAAATTCTGGAGCCCCTGCTGTACTTCAGTATAAGCACTGACAAAATTCTGACCCCTCTGGAGCACTGCAATCTTTGAACTTCTTAATACAGATCACTGCAAGTTTCAGGTGGTGTTGAAGCATCTTTGATCCAAGATTCCAGTTTATTTAAACGTATTATGCTGACTTTTTAAAAGCAACTCTTTTTTTCATACTTACAGTTTTGGCTACTTTATTATACAGTCCCAGCATGGCTGTAGGCACTAATGTAATTTCTGTTTGGATTTCTTTATCATTAATTTGTTTGGTATTCTTTTAAAAATTTTGCTGCCATACATATGTGAGAGCTGGTCTCTTCTACAATCTTTCATACAGTCATCTTAACTGGAAGTTCTTCTGTGGCATTTAGGAGGTTTAAAATTTTTTTTCCTCCATGTTCTCTGTGTTTTCAGTCAGGTACCAAACCTTACCACTTCTTCCTTTACCATATCACTTTGCAATTTTAACCTTATTTTTTTTTTTCCACTGCAGTCACCCTAGCTCAGCTCTTCATCATCCAACACCTAGATTATTGAATCAGCCTCCTGGATGGTCTTCTTGTTTTCAGTCTCTCTCAGCTGCCCTTTCATTGCTGCCAGAACAATCAGTCATTCAACAGGTATTAATGTCTTTGGATCATAGATATAGAGTTGGAAGGAATGTTAGAGGTCATCTAAACCAAGTCTTTCATTTTACAGATTAGGAAACGGAGGGTGAGAGAAATTAAGTGACTTATTGAAGGTCACCAAGGTACTAAATTATAATGCTGAGATGTGAACCCAGATCCTCTGACTCTAAGTCCAGTGTTCTTTCCACTGCATAATGCTTGTGTTCAGAAATGTGCTCAAATTCACAAAGAATAAATGAAAATAACTGTGTAAAATAGAGTTCCTACTCTAAAGAAGTTTCTAATCTTTATGTAATATATTATTATATGATTAAATATATATTATCATAGCTAAAATTACTAGAGAATACACGAGATTATATAGTACATGAAAATTTGTGTAATATAAACTGTGTAATAAATAACTGTGTATAAATTGTGTAATATAAGTATATAAATATAATTTTATTATATTTGTTATTCTTGTTTTTAATGAGATTAGTTTCCTTTATAATTTTCCTATTATTAAGTCAACCCTGAAATTCTCATCTAAATCTAACCTGCTTATAGTATATAATCTCTATTAATATAACTTTTGTGATATTTTGGTATAGCTCTTTTATAAAATGTTATTTAAAAATTTTTGCCTCAGTATTCATTATCTGTTGGCCTATATTTTTCTTTTGCTATTTTGACTTTTCTCTGTTTTTGTTTTCAATACTATATTTGTATCAGAATTTGGTGGGATCCCTTCTTTTTCTATGTTTGCAAAGAGTTTGCTTATTATTGAAAATACCTTCTCTTTGAATTTTGATGGAATTTGCAAGTGTATAATCTGGTCCTGGGAATTTTTTCTGTAGGAGTTCATTTATGGCCTGTTCAATTTATTTTTTTGAGATTGGTCTGTTCAAATTCTCTTTTTCTTGCTCTCTTAATCTGGGTATTTTATTTTATTATTTTTAAATATTCCTCTAGTTGATTTAGATTATTGCATTTCTTGGCAAAATAATTTTTATTATCCTTTATTCCTTATTCATCTGTTATGATTTTTCAAAACTTTATGATAGTTTCATTTTCCTTTCTTCCAATAACATAACTTGTCTACTTTATTCCCCCAGCTCAAATCTTCTACTTTTATTTATTAATTCAATAGATTTTTTCCTGCAATTTTATTAACTTTTTTCTTTGATTTTTTTAAAAGGATTTTACTGGTACTTAATTTTAAGTTTTTAACTGGTAGCTTTCTAGTTTTTTTCTTTTAATTTGCATGCCTAATTCATTGTTCCATCCTTTCTTTTGTTGAATTTAGAGATAAATAATTTTCTTTAAGAGATATTTTGGTGGTATCCCCCAAATTTTGATATATTGTTTCATTTTTCTCATTTATATTAATGAAAGTATTTCTATTATTTGTTATTTTACCTGTCCTTTGAATTGCCATTTAGTCTTTAAATGACTTTTAAACTTCTCTTTAATAACCCTTTATTGAATTTAATTTTATTGTATTGTAGTATGTACAGGAGATATTTCACAGATCTGCTTCTTGCATTTATCGGTGAAGTTTTAATGACCTGATCATGGTCAAATTTAGTTAAAGTGCCATGTCTAGCCCAGTTGAGGAATAAGTATTCTCCTTTCTAATCCTATTTAATAATTATCAGAGATCTAGCAAATATAACTGTTCTAAAATTCTATTTAGATCCTCAATTTTTTTTGTTGTTGTTGTTAGATTTGTCTGACAAACAAATTGGTCTGAAATTTGTGTACAAATTTGGTCTGAAAGCTGTACAATGAGGTTCCCCAACAAATTTATCCTTATAACTCATTTAGGTTTTTCCTTAAGTTTTTAGATAATATGCCATTTAATGCATACATGTTAAGGATTTAATTTGTTGTCTATGGTACCTTTCAGCAAAATGTAGTTTCCCTGATTCCTTTTTTTTCAAATTTAAAAAAGTTTTTATTTTTAGTTCCAAATTCTCTCCCTCCCTCCACACTCTCCCCTATTCATTGAAAAGAAAAACAATATATCTAGGATATACTATAACACATTTAACATGTATGGGACTGCTTGCCATATAGGGTAGGGGATAAGGGAAGGAGGGGAAAATTCGGAACAGAAGTGAGTACAAGAGATAATGTTATAAAAAATTACCCATGCATATGTACTGTCAAAAAAAATTATAATTATTAAATTAAAAAAAAAGATTAAAAAAAAAAGAAAAGATAAACAATATGATACTCATTATATTCCAATGCTTCTAAAATGATTTCTCCTTGCTCTATTTTCCAGGTTGTTTTTGATTTGAGAATACTTGGGTTTTACACACTTCTGCTAAGACTGTTGTGATTTTGTATGGTGCTGACTTGTTTTATCTGAATCAGTTATTTGAATCAGATCTCCCTGATAATATTACAGCTTCTGGGCCCAGAATATGAGTCTGAGATACTCCCAATTAGAATTTACACAACAGCTATGAGGACTTGCAACTTCTTCAATATCCCTACTATCCTAGCAATAGAGCTGTGGCCCTAACACTTGAAGGCTCAGTCTGAGCCCCCAGCCATCCTGTTCTGCTCTGGAGGTGTAACTTAGTTCACCCCTGTTCCACATTTCTTGCCCTAATCACTTGCCTGAAGGGTCAGATTTATGATTTTGTGCTATGAAAGTGATTCACTCTAGTTTCTTAGATTCCTGATCATTATTCTGTCTGGTACTCCTGAATGGGGTAGCTAGGCTGAACTGCTTCCTCCTGCTCTGTGGTCTTGGCTAGTCTCCTACTCAAGGCCCTTTATAAGAGACAGTGTTTTCTTTTGTAAAGACCCCTCAGTCCAGGGAATGTGGGTCACTCTCTCCCACGAAGAGTCACTAGTTCTGGACTACAGGACCAAATTTGGTCCTAAAAAAGCTTAGATCCAAAGAGTGAAGTTAGTCTTTTTATTTATTTTCATTTTGAAATTTTTGTAAAGGGGGATTTATATATACATAGAACACAAAAAAGAATTTTATATGAAACCATGAATCTTGGTTTCAATACTGCCTGATTTCTTAAAAGTTTATAATAAATTGTATCATTACTTTCAGAATTCTTCTACTTGTCTGTGCTTTTTTCTATTCTCTTCTGTGAATATTTTTAAATGTTTAAAAAAAATTGTCTTTTAGTATTACTATGGCTAATCTTCCAGCAAGAAGGGGAAAAAATCCTTGTAAAAAAATAAGCATAGTCAATATTGATGCAAAAGTTTTGAATAAAATAATTAAATAAAATATCAAGAGCTATCAGCTATATTCCTCTAGAATATATCACAAGGATTTATACCATGAAGGCAGAGTTGGTTCAATATTCAAAATTAGGGAAATTATCAAAATAATAAACCATATTAATAAGTTTTAAAGGTGCAAACAAGAAAAACTTTTGATACAAACTCCCCTTGCTGTTAGAAATACTAGAAAATACAAAAATATAAAGACCTTTCCTTAATATGGTAAGTAGTGTCTAAAATCTGGAGCCACCATTATATTTAATAAGGATAAACTAGAGGCTTTTCCATTAAGATTGGAGCAATGCAAGGATGTTCAGTGTCATGACTTCTATTATATAAAATTCTAGTAATGCTAACTATATAGTATTAAGACAAGAAAAAGAAACTGAGAAATAAATATGGGCAAAAAGGAAACAATGATTACCTTTTGGTGGTGATATGAAGATTACTTAAAGTCAATTAAAAATAATTAAAAATATAATTGAATGAGTCCACTTAAATAATAAGTCCACATAAATCACCAGCATTCCTATGTATTAACAACTAAATTCAGTAATAATTCTAGAAAAAGAAATTCCATTTAAAATAGGAAATAATTGTGATTACATGCCACAACACATCCTGGAACTATAAAGATACAAAAATAAAACAGTCTTTGCAAAAATAAAAATAGATCTGAATAATTGCTCGTGGATAAACTGAGCTTTAAAATTAAAATAATTTACTTAGAGCCAACACAATCAAATTACCAAAAGATTTGCTTATAGAACTAGATTTAAAAAAAATAAATTTAGAGGCCTATTTAGTAACAGATCTCAAACTATACTAAAAAGCAGTCATCATCAAAAATGATTTGGTACTCAGTAATAAAGTTAATTCAGTGGAACTGATTAAATATGGAATATAGAAAAAATATATAAATACAGTACTGTGGAAGTATATTAAAAGCCCTTTTTAGTTCAACTAGAAATATTAGTAAATATTTCTCTTGTCTTTAAAAAATGATCTAGATTTGTGCATTTAGGTATGGACAGGACAAGATTATCGCCATAAGCATCTCAGTAAAACTTGTAAAAAGATACTGGTTCAAAAAGGAATAAAAAGAATGACCTAAGAGTTCTCCACCTTGCCCAGAGCTGCATAGGACAGCCGGAATTTTGCAGAAACTCTTGAAGAAGATAAGCTGTGGTCAGTCAAAAGCTCATCACACAGCAGCCTTTTTCCAGCAATTAGAACAGTTCAACAAAGATGATCAGTAGTTCTGAATGGCAATGGCAATGGGGGACAAGGTGCAACCATGTCAACTCAAATAGAGCTATATTCTGGAGATGGAAAGATATCCTTGTGGCAAGAAGGCCCAGTTTATAGCCCAACTTAGAGACATCTAATCCTGGCAGCAAGATTGAGTCTTAATCAGAATTTAGCCTAAGGAATGGGCAAAAGGAAGGTCTCAGGAAGGTTCCAGTGCCATAGTCTTCAAGACCCCTGAATATGCTTTTCAGGAGTGCAAGAACATACATAGTTTAACAGCATACCTCCCAATTCCAACCTAAACAGTGAGATTGCTATGGCAAACAAACCAAGGAAAACATCAAATACTATAAGGAAATATTGTGTACAGATATCAAGGAATAAACCCTGAAAAGACAGTGAACTCAAAACAAGTCCAAGTGTAGCCTTGGAGAATAAATATGTCCCAGACACAAAGATATGAAGTACACCTAAAAGAAATGGGGCAGCTAGCTGGAGCAGTGGATAGTCTGCTGTGCCTAGAGTCAGGAGGACTCATCTTTGTGATTTCAAATCTGAGCAAGTCACTTAACCCCATCTGCCTCTCTATAAAATGAGCTAGAAAAGGAAATGGCAAACTATTCAGTGTCTAATGCCAAGAAAACCCAAGGGTCACGAAGAATCATATAGAACTGAAATGACTGAACAACAACAGGAAAAAATCAGATACAAAGTGTAATAGCTAGGCAGCAAAAAAAGCATCAAGGAGAATTAATATCATAGAACAAAACTTAAACTGTGAGTTATGACCTCATAACAGAATGTGGAGATGTCATTTAAAAAAAAATTTTTTGGGGGCAACAGTAAATGGTATCAAATATTCCACTAAGACTTAATTCTTTTTTTTTTTTTTCTTAAAAAAAAAAATTTAGGTTATACATGTACATTCATTTTTTTACATATTTCCATATGAGTTGTGTTGGGAGAGAAAAACAAACAAAAGGAAAAAATCATGAGAGGAAAAAAAAATGAAGAAAAAAAAGTTAAAATAGTATGTGTTCATCCATATTCAGTTTCCACAGATCTCTGTGATTGCCATCTCTGTGGTGTTTTCCATCCAAAGTTTATTTGGATTGCCTTAGATCAGTGAATTGCTGAGACAAACCAAGTCTATCATAGTTGATCATCACACAATATTGCTGTTGCTGTGTACAGTACAATGTGTTTCCTGATTCTGCTTGCTTTACTTAGCATCAGTTCATGTAAATCTTTCTATGCTTTTCTAAAATCATCCCATTCATCATTTTAATCCATTACTTTTATGTACCATAACTTATTCAGTCATTCCCCAATTGATGGGCATCCACTCATTTTCTAATTCTTTGCTACCACCAAAAGAACCCCTACGTTTTTTAATACATGTAAGTCCATTTTCCTCTTTTATGAATTCTTTAGAATACAGACCTTTTAGACACATTGCTGGATCAAAGGGTATGCATAGTTTTTAGCTCTTTGGGCATAGTTCCAAATTGCTCTCTAAAATGGCTGGATCATTTCACAACTCCACCAATAGTGCATTAATGTCTCAGTTTTCCCACATCCCCTCCAATATTATTACAAAATTTAAATTTTTTTGTAAAAATAAGCAATCACATCCATCTCATTAGTATGTAAATTGGCTTTCATCTTTAACAGATAGTAAAATTACATGGATAACAAAGAATTGTTTTAAAATAAATCTCTTTATGATTTATTATCAATACATGTTTGATTGTATGCTATTTTATATACATATACACCTGGGATCACATAAAAATTTCTCAGGTGAAAAGCAGTTGTGAGTGAAAAAAGTTTAAGAGGGTTTGCCATAGAATAGAAGATGGAAAATCTTATCTAAGAACTGAATGACCTGAAATTAGAATGGGCCAAGCAACAAAATGATCCAATGAAACAAATATGGTATTAAAATAAAAAGATTTTTTAAAAAGATGTCATAAATATAATATAAAAACAGGTTGTTTGTATAATATAATATACAATATAAATAATAATATAATATATAATAAAATAAATATGTCTATTTGAAAATCATGTCAAAAAACTTTCAAGAAAATTATAAATTAAAAAAAAAAGAAAATTATAAATGAAAACTGTCTAGAACTCTTAGAACAGAGGGCAAAGTCAGACTAGAAATAATATATTAGGGGCAGTGAGGTGACAAAGTGAATAGATTCTGTAGTTGTTTTAAATTGAATTTCTGTCCCTGGCTTTGCCTGCAAGGTTTCTTTTTTGGGTTATATATAAGAATATTGATTATTTATGCAAATGAAATTTATGTCCTTTAACTTTGTTGTATTTATGAATTGTTGCAATTAATTTTTTATTGATTCTTAATTTCTTGATAAGTTATCATGTATCTGCAAAAAGCAATTATTTTTTCTTTGCCTATGCTTTTTCTCTTGATTTTTTAAATTAAATAATAATTGTGATAAGGATTGTTTTTATTGGAACAGTATCTAATTTTTATGAATTACATATATTTGCTCTCAGCACTAGATAAACATGGAATTTTTTCAAAATTCTTTTTTAGAATTTATTGACATAATGGTATGGTTTTACTCATTTATGCTAACATAAGTTAATGTATTTTTAATTTTCCTCATATTATATATGGAATTGATAGGTGGAGCAGTGGATAAAGCACAGGATCTAGAGTCAGAAAATATCAGTTCAAATCTAGCCTCACAAAAAACTGGAAATTGAATGGAAATGAAGCCATCAGTTGGAGAATGACTGAATAAATTATGGTATATGAATGTTATAGAATATTATTGTTCTATAAGAAATGATCAGGAGGGTGATTTCAGAGAGGCCTGGAGACACTTGCATAAACTGATGCTAAGTGAAATGAGCAGAACCAGAAGATTATTATGCACAGCAACAGCAAGATTATATGATGATTAATTCTCACAGATGTGGCTTTTTCTAATAATGAAATGATTAAGGCCAGTTCCAAAAATCTTGTGATGAAAAAAGCCATCTACACTCAGAGAGAGGACTGAGGGTACTGAGTGTGGATCACAACATAGCATTTTCACTCTTTTTTTTTTTTTTTTTTTTTCCTGAGGCTGGCGTTAAGTGACTTGCCCAGAGTCACACAGCTAGGAAGTATTAAGTGTCTGAGACCAGATTTGAACTTGGGTTCTCCTGAATTCAAGGCTGGTGCTCTATCCGCTGCACCACCTAGCTGCCCCCTACTCTTTTTGTTATTGCTTGCATTTTCTTTTTATTTATTTTTCCTTTTTGAGCTGACTTTTCTTGTGCAGCAAGATTCTTGTATAAATATGCATACATATACTGGATTTAACATATATTAGATTACTTCTTGTCTAGGAGAGGAGATGGGGGGAAGAAGAGGAAAATTTGGAACATAAAGTTTTGTAAGGGTCAATGTTGAAAAATTATCCATGCATTAAATAAATAAATTAGGGGGGGGGGACAAAAAACAAATCCAGCCTCAGTCATTTACTAGTTGTTTGACCCTGGGCAAGTAACAACCTCTGTAAATTTGCCTGTTTCTTATCTGGAAAATAGGGATAATGATATCAAGAATCTCCCAGAGTTTTTGTGAAGATAGAATATGATAATAATCGTATTAATATAGTATCCGACCTACATAAATGTTATGTATTATTTTTGTGGTTGTTGCTTTTGAGCCAGCCTCCTAGTATAAATTCAACTTCATCATAGTATGTAATATTTCTAGTGGTCTATTTATTGAGGTTCTATTTAAAATTTTTGCATCAATATTCATCAGGGACATTGGTCTATAGTTTTCTTTCTCTGCTTTGTTTCTTTCTTGTGTAGGTATTAGAACTATATCTCTATCACAGGAAGATATTGGAAAAGTGTTTCCTTTACAATTATTGCAGTTAGTATAAGATTGTAGCTAATTGTTCTTTGAATGTTTGATTTACTCGTAAAGCTGTCTGGTCCTGGAGTTTGTCCTTAGGAATTAATTTGTGAGGGACTTGTGTGTTTTATATTTTCTAAGGAATTATTAATTTCCTCTAAATTGTCTATCTTTTTAACATATAATTGTACAAAAGTTTGGTAGTTTCTTTGATTTCTCTTCTACAGTTTTAATATGAACAATTCCTTTTCCTCTTTTTAAAAAAATGAGGTTAGCTGTTTATATTAAGTTTTTTTTAAACAATGCCTAGATTTATAATTTATTTTTTCTTGCTTTCAATTTTATTTATCTTTTATTTTCAGAAATTTCACCATGTTGCTTAAGTCTTGATTTGTTGGGTTTTAAAAGTTGTTTATCTAACAATTATTCTTTTTCTAATGATAAAAGCATCTGAAATATATATTTTTAGTCTCAGAATTATTTTAACTAAATTCCCTAAGTCTTGGTACTTTTCTCATTGTCATTTTCTTTGCTGAAATTTTTGTAATTCTGTAATTCTTTGACTCACCAATTCTTAAAATTGTTTTGTTTAATCTCCAATTACTTTTTCTTTTCTCAAAAGCCCTGTATTGTATTGTATTGTTTCTGCTTTTCTACATTTTTTAATGAGGTCTTTATGTTCCACTACTGGGATAAAGACGCTAAGTACAACTGAGAATGAGTAATTCCTTTCCATTTCTATTCAGTTAGCAGCAGAGGTCTATTGTCTCTCTCTTTTTTTTTCCCCCTAAAATTTTATTCAAGTCATTAACTTCCTAATTTTTTTTTCTTATATTTGCTGAAGTATAAAAAGGGCATCCTGAGGTCCCTTACTATCATAATTTTGCTATCTATTTCTCTTTCCAATTTGATTAACTGTTACTTTAAATAGAGACTGTAAGTAACGTGCTGTTGTCTCCAGAAGCTGCCGCTCGCTCTCTGGGAGAAGATCTGCTGTGTCAACTCAAATCTCACGGACACATTCTTTTTCCTGTAGAGAGCCGTTGTCTCCAGACAGTTGCTGTCAACTCTGGTCCAGAGTAGTGACTTCCCTCTTTTATCCTCCCAGAGAATGGGCATGGGATAATGCAAGGGCTTCTGGGAAAAATTACTTCAACCAATGAACTTGCTCCTCCTAAGCATGCAAGCTCTTCCCCAGAAATTCACAAGTAAAACTCCTAGTCATGGCCGGAACTAGAGAATTGTCAAGTACCCACTTAGTGCTTAGTAAAAACCTAATATCTCATTATCTCATTAGCACTTAGTAAGAACCTAACAAGAGACTATGCTATTTAGTATATAAATTGATTTTGATTCTTTTTCCATGGAGCCTTTAGCCACAATGCAATTACTTGCTTATCTTTTTATCACAATTATCTTTCTACAAAGCTTTAATCTGAAATCTTAATTGTTAGATCTGACCACCTCTCAGATTGGCTAAGATGACAGGAAAAGATAATAACAAATATTGGAGGGGATGTGGGAAAACTGGGGCACTAATACATTGTTGATGGAGTTGTGAAAGAATCCAACCATTCTGGAGAGCAATTTGGAAAAAAAAAGTTATCAAACTGTACATACCCTTTGACCCAGCAATGTTTCTACTGAGCTTATATTCCAAAGAGATCTTAAAAAAGGGAAAGGAACCCACATGTGCAAAAATGTTTCTGGCAGCCCTCTTTGTAGTGGCCAGAAACTGGAAATTGAATGGATGCCCATCAACTGGAGAATGGCTGAATAAATTGTGGTATATGAATGTTATGGAATATTATTGTTCTATAAGAAACAACCAGCGGGATGATTTCAGAGAGGTCAGAGAGTCTTACATGAACTGATGCTAAGTGAAATGAGCAGAACCAAGGAGATCATTGTACACGGCAACAAGAAGACTGTACAATGATCAATTCTGATGTACTTGGCTCTCTTCAACAATGAGATGATTCAAACCAGTTCCAATTGTTCAGTGATGAAAAGAGCCATCTAATACCCAGAGAGAGGACTGTGGGAACTGAATGTGTACCACCAAATAGCATTTTTATTCTTTCTGTTGTTGTTTGCTTGCCTTTTGTTTTCTTTCTCAGTTTTTTTTCCTTCTTGATTCGATTTCTTTTGTATAGCAAATTAACTGTATAAATACGTATACATATATTGGATTTAACATATTTTAACATATTTAACATGTATTGGACTACCTAGCATCTAGGGGAGGCAAGGAGGGGGAAATTTGGAACAGAAGGTTTTGCAAGGGTCAGTGTTATGTTTTGTAAATAAAAAGCTTTAATTAAAAAAAAAAGTTTAAAAAATTGTTAGATCTACTTTTTTTGTGTTCAGCTGAAGCAAAATAGATTTTGTTCGAGCCCCTCATTTTAACTCTACATTGATCAGTGAGTCAATAAGCCTTTATTATACCCCACCCATAAAAATGGATGGGCACAAGCACTGTACTATGCAAAAGATAGCTTTTGTCCTCAAGGAACTCACAATTTAAATGGGAAGACTAGATGCAAACAACTATGTACAACTGACAGAATAATTAGGAAATAATCAATTGAAGGAAACGTTAAAATTAAAGTGGAATTAAGAAAAGCTTCCTATAAAATACAATGATAACCAATGAAAATGCTTGGAACTAAGAGATGGAGTGTCTTGTTAGAGTAAAAACAAGGGTAAAAGATATGAGGACTGGAAAAGTTGGGGAGAAGGAGTTAAATTAAGAAGGGCTTTGAATGATAAAGGGGACTTTATAGTTTATTCTGGAAGTGATAGGAGAACTATCCTTTGGTTGGATCACTCTGATAGCTGAATGGAGGATGCACCAGACTGGGGAGAGCAGTGGCAGGCAGACCAACTAACCAACTCTTACAATAGTTGCTGATATGAGATGAAGGCCTACACCGGCTGGTGGCAGTGTCAAAGGAAAGAAGGGGTAGGTATATTTCCAAGGTGATGAAAAGGTGAAATCCACCGGCCTAGCCAGCAGATACACAGTGGTGCTGAGAGAAGGTGGGTTGAGAGAGTTAGGATACAAGTTTGACATCTAGATGCCAAACCTAGAGGATTAGGATTGTTTTCTAACCCATTCTGCTATCCTCTTACATTTTAAGGGTTCTTCCCACTCTCAGTAACAATTATAATTGTTAATTGTGAAATTTCTCTTAATCTTGTCTCTCCCCTTCCTTTTGCAAATAAGGTGGTAAAAAGTAAGGAATTTGCCAGTCACATAACCTAAAAACAGATTAATTTGTTTCCGTCCTGTCACCCCTTTCTGCCCCCATCCCAACATTTTACTTTATCTTCCATTCTTTTCAATCCCTCCCTTGATGTTTCTCTTTCCAACACTGAAGTTTATTTTGCTTATTATTTTCCTGCCTTTCAAACCCAGATCTCTCCCTCCCTTGTCCCTCTGTAATACATTTAATTCAATACATTTCTAATAAATGTATTAAACTAAAATGTAAATGTAATTGTATCTGATGTTCCTTTCTTCAATGAAGATGAAAGTGATGTTAATGGCATGCCAGGTTTCCCTACTTCTTTATGTGTGTTTAAATTCTCATCTTTATTGTAATGGGATAGTGATTTCCTTTCTTCCCTCTTATGAATTGATTCATAAGTCATGAATCAATTCCCTCTCACTAACATTTGTGTTTTCTAGAGACCATCAAAATAGAACTAAATCAAACACAGATGCTCTATCACATTTGCTTAAAGATTTTAAGATTCTTAGAAGACATGTGTTTCTTCTCTCCCTAGTAATATATATATATATATATATACATATAAACAATTCATCCCCACATATTCCCTTCTAATTAAACAAATGTTTAATGCCTTTCTGTGTTTCTTTGATTCCAGTATTTATCTCCATTTCAGAACCATGTGGGTTCTGGCCTTTTTAATCTGCAAAGCTTAGAAATTCTCTATTTTATTAAAGGTCTGTTTTTTTTCCTCTGTAAGTTTTTCTAGATAGGTTATACTTAGTTTTATTTTTATGCCTTTATATTCTGCTTTTTGGTATACTGGATTCCAAGCTTCCTTATCCTTTATGATAGTTGTTAGCAAATTTGGTTTGATTCTTTTTTGGTACTTGTACTCTTTCTTTTTGAATACTTATAGTTTTTTTCCTAATACATGGAAGCTTTGCTTCTGAATATGACATTCTTGGGTGCTTTAATTTGGGAATTTCTTTCAGGAGGTGAGCAATATGTTCTTTCTAGTTTGACTCTGCTCTCCATTTCTGGGCAATTTTTATTTTTAATTTTTTAAAATATGATGTCCAGCTTTTTTTTTTTTTTTTTTTTTGGTCATTATTTTCAGATAGAAAATTCCTAGGTTAAAGGATTCAAATAGGAGTATAGAGAACTGAAGTCATATTTTAAGTTTTTGTTTTATTCATATGTGGCATATATTCCTACCTGCCTGCAATTGTATGTAAATGCAAATGTAAATGTATGCCTGCAAAAGTAAGCTCCTCAAGGACAAGGACTAATACATTTTTTGTCTTTGTATCCTTCACCTTTACAAAGTGCTCAGCACATAAAAAGTGCTCAATAAATATTTGTAACCTTTCTTCCAAACTCTTTTACTTTAATATAAATAAATAATCACTTATTTTAAATTTTTAAAAATTATATTTTTATGCCGAATACTGAGCACATACAGGAAACAATAATAAGAGCTCATTTATTGATTCTGTTAGCCGGGGCCTTTTGTGTCTGGTCTTTTTTTTTTTTTTTTTGCAAAAACTTACAAGTTTTTCTTTCTCTCTAAAACTTTATTAGGTGTGGGGGCAGCTAGGTGGCGCAGTGGATAGAGCACCAGCCTAGAATTCAGGAAGACCAGAGTTCAAATCTGGTCTCAGACACTTAACACTTCCTGGCTGTGTGACCCTGGGCAAGTCGGTTAACCCCAGCCTCAGGGAAAAAAAACAACAACCAAAAAAAACTTTATTAGGGAAGACATCTTGGGCTAACCCTTTCCAATGCAAATATTCTTGGAGATTAATGTTAATTGGCCTAAGTAGGTCTCTGTCTAAATTAACTCATACCAACTTCCCTCCCATATCCCCCACCCCTTCCACTTCTCATGCCATAAGCTAAAAGAACTTGACACAGCCCCAGTGACTCTGAAGTATTACCTCCAAAGGGAAAGAAGAAAAACTTTCTTCTTTTGTGATATATATATATTTTTTAATTTTACTACATTTTAAACTCCTAACCATTATGAAGCAGATGAGCATAAGGAAAGGATTTCAGTTACTTGAGGGGAAGAGCTGAGGGCAATAGGAGATCCAAAGGAAATGCCTGGATTCTAAAGGACCCAGACACCCTATCTTACTTCCTCACCAGCTCTCTCATTGCTTCGTTGTCAAATCGAAAGAACCGCCAACCTTCTGCTACAGTGAGATCTTTGGCGCCCCTGGCCTTATAGAAGTCCATGGCACTTTGATTCCAGTCGAGGACAGCTAGACGGAACTGGGAGCAGCCATTCTCTAGGGCAACCTGCAGGAAGTTCACCCCATATGTAATCAGTAATTATAGGGTCAAAAGCCCAGATATTCAGTTCTGAGACCACTTCTCATCTCCCCAGTGCCCCCATACTCAAAAATACAAGGAATTAACCTCCCAAACCATCCACAGATAGACTTCCTTACCTCAGCCACTTTCTTGATAAGCTTGGAACCGATCCCCTGACCTATTGTGAGGAGAAAAACATTAACAGGAGAGTGGTACACCTAGCTAGAAGGAACAATAATAACAAAAGGGGGGAAGCTTTATGTTTGGAAGGCAGTGGAATGTCTGTAATCCAAGCCAGTACCCCGATATTTCGGCATCACATAGATATCCTCCAGGTACACATTTCTTCCTGTCCAAGTGCTGTAGGTGAAATAGTATAGGCCATAGCCCACCACAGTGGAACCTGAGAAAGCAAAAAGATCATTGGTAGTCTAGGAAAGCCAGAGAAAGCAAAAAGATCATTCGTAGTCTAGGAAAGCCAGAATTCTATCTTTCTGGACCAATATTGGCAAAGGGCCAGAAAGAACCAAAGATTTGTAGGGGTGGAGGGGTCCAATACTTAATAAGTTGTATGTGGAGTAATGAATGGAATGATAATTTTGAGCTTAAAAACTTTAATGTGATTCTGCCAATGTTCCTCATTTGTAAAATGGACATTATAATATAACAATTTTCATAAAACACTTTGCAAGCCATAAACATATAAATATTAGCTCTTATCTTTTGGTGAGTGGAGAGGGGAAGAAACACTTTTTACTCATGTAGATTGATTCCTGTTTTTAAATGTATAGTTTTTGGAGTTACAGGGAGTCCCAACTTAAGTGACTTAGCTAGAATCAGAAGCAGCACATGGTGACTTCATGGCTACAAGATGCTTTTGAGAGGATCTGTTACTACAGCAGGTTTTACCCAGGGGATTGCTGTGTTCTGAAGGAACCTCAGCCACCAGACAGTGATAGAAAGGATTTTCACCAAAGCCATCAGTTTTCAAGGCTGTTGAGAAAGATAACAGACATAATTATTAAAAAAGCAGAGAAAATGATCTACCCATTGGGTGACTAGGGGAAAGAAAGGAGGGACTTTTGAGGTTCAGTTCCCCCCACCCCCTTTCAGGGGTCTCAAGCCCTAGAGTCCCACCTCCTTCGCTGATTTTCACTTGATCTAAGAGTTTCTCGAATTCTGCTAATTCCTGTGAATACAAAGAATGAAGAGGGACAATATTTAAGAGATCAGGAATCATGACTAAAATACAAAGTAAGATTGTTGCGGGTCTGGGATTTTTCCCGCCTTTTGCCCCGGTAGCATCTACCCCTCTACTGCACAGAGAAGGTACTTGTTGAGGAATGAGATATTTTTGAACAGACAATGCAGGGATTTGTTTTTGCTTGCCTTTGCATATTAGTTACAAAAGCTTTGTTTTTCTTTAAAATGTGGAGGAGGGGTGGGAAGGAAGGGGGAGAAGGAAAACCAATATTTTGGTGACAAACATTAAGTGAGCCTGAATTCAAATATGGCCTCACTAGCACACTCACTAGCAGGTTGATCCCGAACAAGTTACTTAACCATTGCCTCACTTTCCTCCCTGTAAAATGGGGATAATAACAGCACCAATTTTCAAGATTGTTGTGAGAATCGAGTATGGTAATATTTGTAAAGCACCTGGCACCTAGTAAGCATTATATAAATGTTAAATATTATTATTCATGTTAATACTTAAGATCAATTGATATTATTGAAAAAATGCAACAACTCGAATCATTATACATGGACGCCCCAAGTTAAAACGTTGGGGGTTTTTGTTGAATTGTTTTGACTTGAGGCGACCACTGACTACGTATCTCTTATCTTCAGAACTCCAGAAATCTATGCTCCCCCCCCCTCTACGCGCGACGGGTTCACCCTCTTTCCTCCCCTCCCCCAGGGACCCACGCTTCAGCCCCAGCCCCGCCTCCCCGCCGTTTTCACCCGGATCATCTTCATGATTGCCCCACAGTCTCCCTCCGCGGCCTCCCGGATCAGCACCGTCGCCATCGATGCCCAGCCCCAGACCACGGGTTTTGTGACTCCTCCTTCCGGCAGGGAGGACAAAGTCCGGGCTCCGCTGCCCTTCCGGACGCTCCTGGAGGACCCGAGGGACTATTTAAAGCGGCGGCTTCCGACCTTTTCTGTGTCTTGAACCCCGCGGGCCACCGGGCTGTGCACCCTGTCTCTGAGAGTGTTTTTAAATGCACCAAACGCCGTGCGTGGGAACCCATGATACTGACGTGCAATTATCAAACTATTAAAAATTCATGAACCCCCCTCCCCCAGTCTCAGCTAAAATCCCATCTTCTGCAGTGAATAGAATCCGACGTGGGGAAAGGAAAATCTGAATTCAAATTCAGCCTCTATTTACCTCAGTTTCCTCCTTTGTAAAATGGGAATAATAAGAGTACCTACCTCCTAGGGTGGTTATAAGGATCAATTGGCACAATCGTAAAGCGCTTAAGACAGCGCTGACATAATTACTAAACGCTTGTCCACTGACCGACTCCTGAAACCTATCCGGATACTCATGTTGTGGGACTTCATGGTAAGGACCCCCTAACACTAGGACTTCGAAGTACGATGGGTCCCCAAAGGCACGGGAGGCAATCGGAAGCCTAGGGCGAGGAGACGAGCTAGAAACTGGGGTCCTGGGGAGAAAGGGGGAGGGGAGAGGGAAGAATAGTTACCGCAAAAAAGAAAAAAAGAAAAAAAAGACCTCTTCATAAAATCACGCCCCTTCCCTGAAGGCTGTCTCCCTTCCCTCTCCCTCTTCTTCCCTCTCTTTGCAGGCTGTGAATGCCCGTCAACTTGTTAGAAAGCGTCGAGGGGTGCATGGCCCCAGCTCCGGCTCACTAAGTCCCGCCTGCCGCACCCCGCTCAGCTTGCCGGCGCCGTGCAGAGTCCGAGGTATCAGACCCAGGAGGCTCTTAAGACCTCACCTAACACCTAATTTCACAGAGATGGAAACTGAGTCTCCAGAAGAACTATCTTGTCCACCTTAAAGCTCTTCCCTTCCGTTTTAGTGAGATCGCCGGGAGCCACAGGCATAAGGTATTAAGCAAAGGCTTCTCAACCCTTAACTTTTGTGGTGCCTTTTCCTCTTTTTGATCAAATTTATCACTTACTATGTGACCTTATTTTTTTGTCCATTACTCCTAGGCATATACTTCTAGGCCTCAGTTTCCTGAGCCTTGAAATGTGGGAGTTGGTCAGCATGCTCTCTATAATCTCTATCTAATTTGATTATTCTACCCATTCCTGTATCTCACATAATCCTGCCTGCACTTTAGACAAGCCTGATAAATTAAAAAAAAAATCAGTTTAAAATATTAGTGATTTGATTGATTGACCCCAGAGTACTTAAATGTTAAAAGTGCATTCCTTGACAAAAGCAAGGTCATGAAGCTGTGGTGGCAGGATTTCATGGCACTGAGGCATGGAAACAGGTCCTAGAAGACACTATGAGAAAATACAGAGGAAGGAGTCCTTGTGTCCCAGCATGACAAGTAACTCAGATCGGAGGCTGGTCATTATCGAAGTGCCTCTGGCAAATTACTCTCCCTCTCTGGATCTCAATTTCCTAATGCGTAAAATATTTGGGGAGAGACACAGTTTAAAGTTGTCTACATAATCTCTAAAATCCCTTTTGGCTCTAAACAGGTAAATCCCATGAAATTTACAGTGGTATAATTCCTACCCAACCTGGGATGAAGGAAATCTGATGGAGAAAAGGTTAAGGAAGGTAGAAACAATACAAAGGGTTAACTCAAAGGAAGATGAGCCTAAGGGCAGATTTTCTTCTTGGAAAGGGAGGGGAACTAGTGCAATTGGACAAATGGGACTTGGAAAAGGAATTGCAGTGACCTGGTTTTTTTGTTTTTGTTTTTGCTTTATCTTGGAATTCCTATCACTTAGTACATTGCATTGCATATAGTAAAGGCTTGTGGGACTGGAACGGACCTGAGCCTAAGAGAGTTGGGGAATCTAGGAGGCCCCTTACCCTATTTGTCCTCAGAGGGGCCAAAGGGTCAGTGCCCCGTCTCCTACCCTCCCTCCTTCCTCCCAAGGCAACCTTTAACCCACCACTTCCCATGCCCAGCAGGGGTGCCCGCCCCTCAGCTGACTCCCCAGAGTCTCCAGAATCACTGAGCAGAGAGAGCTGCCCCACAATGGAGGGTCTGTGTTCAGTAACTGTGCTGCTGCTGTTGCTGTGGACACTTGAGACCTGGGGGGACTGACTCCTAAATCTCCACTTCCCACAAAGGTGCATAATTAGGGTAAGGGTAGGGTTTTGTGGGAGATAGGTGTGGGTCCAATGGGGTGGGGGATGGGGGGTTGGGCAGGAAGACAAGAATTCTAGAACTCCGCTTGTGTATGTCTGCTTGTGTTTCTGTCTCTCCTGGGAATTCTCTCTTCTTATTAATCAATCAACCAACATTGATAGTGAAGCACATGCTTCAAGGGTCACAAAGACAAACCTTTCCTGACACAGATCTCCAGGGATTCTGCTGTTCTCCTCCTTGGTAGTAGTACTGGGCAAGAGTCTGTCACCATCATGACTTTTTACTTCACCAAGGTCACTAGGTGAATGAGAAACCTCAAACTCCCATTATCCTCTTTCTAAATCTTACGTTTTTTCTCTACCTTTTCTCCACTTCCCCCTTTCCTCTCCTCTACCCACTCTTTTCCTCATTTTGAACCCCTACTCTCTACCCTGCAATCCACCCCTTGCACACACACATACACACAAAATATCTATATGCACACAACTTCTTCCTCTTTTCAGAGCCATCTCCTCCTATGAACTTCGGATTCAAAAGGAGAGATTTTTTATGGGGATACAAATACCAAAGATGACTAGTTTATGCTAGGACTTTGGGGTGGCCCCTTGAGATACAGTTCCACAACTTTTGGGCCCAGTTCACTGTGGGAGTTGGGTCCCAACTGAATGATGGATGTTGGCACTAGGTGAATTTTTTTTTTATGAATGAATGAAGTATTGAGTAATTGAATGAATCAGTAATAAGTCTCTGTCTCTCTCTTTCTCTGTCTCTGTTTCGATCTCTCTCTCTTTTCTTCCCTCTCTTCTAATCTAACCCCATGCCTCAGCTTTTTCATTTCTTTACCCAGACCTTCCTCAGCCAGATGTGGACCCTTGGGCCTTCTCCTTGGAGTTCAGACTTCAATTTTTAAGGGGCTCAGAATTCTTGCCCTGGGTATCTTGGTCGATCAATCCCTCCTTCTCTTTGACCTTCAAGACCAAGTGGGAGAGTTAAGACTGGGCCTGAGGTGGGTGGGTGGAGCATTTTAGCTTTTAGTTCAAGTTCGGCAGCTAATTTCCTGTATGGCTTGAGGCAAACAACTTACCATCTCTGAACCTCACTTTCCTCTACTTTAATATATTGATTTGGAAGAGATAATCTCTTTTGTCCCTGGTACTTCAGAAATTTTACAATTCTATCATTAGGAAATGACAACATCCATTTTTTCTAAAGCATCCTAGGGAGTGGAAATGACTTGGTTGGAGGGGGAGGAACTTGGGGAGGTCATGAAGGGTGGTACTTGGACTATGGATGTGGCCCATTGGAAAAAAGATGTGACTCTCTCAGATTATGGTACTTTCTGCCAGATTACCACAGAAGCAGGAAGTATTGTCTAAATCGTTGCCTCTGAACCCAGGGCTCTGATTCAAGTTGATCTGAATCTGACCAGGGTAGTCCTGAGTCAGGGGTCACAGGAAATAGCACTTATTTTGCTCCCTGTTCTCCTAGTCTCCCTTCGGTCTAGAAGGGACCCATCTGAGGGGAGTCTATCCGGGGAGTGGCACCAAGTACAGGGAACCTTTCCTAAATTTCCTTCTACCCCCCTCCCCACTCCTTACATACACACACCTGGGAACTGAAAGGGATATCTATTTGGAAAGAGAAGGGAAATGATGAGGACCATGGGAAACATCTCAGGAACTTAGATGCATAGGATGCACAAGCAAGAATGCCTAAAATAAAAATACTGAGAGAGTACCTGAATGGAGAAGAGGAGAAGGCCATAGAAAAAGGTATTATTTAACAGGGTAACATGGAAGGAAAAGCTAGAGGAAACATCTGGCAAAGGGGTAGACGTTGCTGTTCTCAGTTTGACCTCCCATTTCCATCCTCATCCAGGAGAGGCCTCTTCTGCTTCCTTCTGTCGGACTGGACTTCAGGTACAGGGAGCTGAATGTTGATCAGGCTCTAAGCAAGAACATCTGGACTTACAGCTGTCCAAGAGTAAACAACAATACTAACACACCTCATTAAACTTCCTTGAAGAGTCCCTTAAATATTATTGTTCTACAAGAAATGATGTGCATCAGAAAAATCTGGACTTACATGAATTAAGCAAAGTGAGTAGAACATTATACACAGCAACAAGAAGATTATGTGATAATCAACTCTAATGGACTTGGCTCTTTTCAATGATGAAGTGATTCAAGATATTTCTAATAGACTTGTGGATGCCATCTACATCCAGGGAGAATTATAGAAATGTGGATCAAATCATAATCAAATCAACCTATTCTTGAGGGTGGTGGTGTTTGCTTGGTGTTTTTTTAATTTTCCCTTTTGATCTGTTTGTTTGGTGGGTTTTTATTTGTGTGTGTGTATGTATGTGTGTGTAGCATGACAAATACATGTTTAACCTGTAGCAGATCGCTTACTATCTAGAGAAGGGAGGAAGAAAATTTTGGAACACAATGTTTTGCAAAGATAAATACTGAAAAATAACTATGGATATGTTTACATATATTGTATTTAACATGTACTTTAAATATTTAACATGTATTGGTCTACCTGCCATCTGGAGGAAGGGGTTGGGGGGAAGAAGGGGAAAAGTTTGAACAAAAGGTTTTGCAAGGGTCAAAGCTGAAAAATTATCCATGCATATATCTTGTAAATAAAAAGCTATAAAAAAAAGGTGAGTGCTGAAAAACATTCTTGCATGTATTTGAAAAATTAAAAGTTATTACAAAAAAGAGAGCCCTTAAATTACTTTCCTCTGCTTGACGCAATTAGATACCATCCTTCTCTCTTTTCCCATCTCCAACCCAGATTCTAAGATGAATGGTGAAAAAGAACAAAGTATTTTTAAGCCAAAGACCCGGAAATGACTACCTGTACAACCTCAAAGGAATCATTGTTATTAAATAATAATAAGAATAAGAAGAAAGTGGTGTGCTAAATTACCTCTATGGTTCCTTCTAGATCTGAAGTTCTGTGATCCTATGAACCTTCCCTCCTAAACCTAGCAGTTTGGCTCCTCCAGCCTTCTGGGACTCAGGCTCCATTCCATTAATTGTTGGTGGGAAAGAAGAGAAGGAGCTTTAGAATCCAAGATAACACCATATCCTTAAAATGGTTAAAGAATTTTCTATCATTGGAAGAATTCCAGCAGAGGCTGATCTTGTTAGGCATGTTGTACGTTGAATTCCTATTCAAGTATTGATTGGACTGGTGATCTGCAAATTCCCTTCAAATGCTGAGATTTTGTCAATCTAAGCATTCTCTTGTTACTTTTGTTTTTTAATTATCCTAGAAGAATATCAAGGGGTGTGAAAGTGATGGAGAAAAAAGGGGGGGAAGATAGAGGAAAGCAAGCAACAACTTTCTGTTCCCTACTTCTGGGTTCCTTAGTTTCATTCTCAGAGGCCTCTACTCCATTTAAATAAAGAACTAGCCTGTGCTGGTCAAGAGCAGAAACAATATGCAGACTCTGGCTTCCAGGCCCCACTGCCCTTAGGGGACCTGGTGTCTCTGGCCTCACTCTTTTAGATAAACTCCTCCTTCCCATCTCCTAGTTTCAAACCCTTAGGGACTCTTTATCTTAGGTTCTTCATTTAGCTACTTTCTCCTCTACTTAGTTGACTGGGAATTAGTAGGTTACAGGACAAAAGAGTTTTCTGGGCAGGGCAGAAATCTGTGTGGAATAGAGCCCTAGGCTGCAGGAAGGTAGTATAGGAGGCTGGAGGAAGGTAGTAAAGGAGGGGGAGATGAGGTATTTTCACAATGCCCCAAAGAGCACACCATGCTAGAAATCTCCCCACTTCGTAGAATTAGTTGACAGTGTTTCTTTTTTTGGGGGGAAGAAGAGTGGTAGAAAGCCAACCCAATACCATGCACCCCAATCCCCACAGAAGGATCCAGGCAGTTTACCTGAGCACCAGGATTCCTGAACTCCAGGTGGCCTCTTTAACTCTCCCGCCCAGAGCCCAATAACAATTTAATTCCTAGATTTCTACTTATCTCCCAAGGCTGTTTACACCCTCTCTTAGCAGTAGCCTTTGTCTTTGTAGGAGGTGCACCAATCCCCTAGCAAAGACACCTGGGGGTAATTCCCTCCACCCCTCGACCTCCTCCCCTTTTATTCCTCTCCCCCTCAATCCCCTCCCCCCCAGTCCAGAGCTAGCTTCTGCTAGACTCAATCTGTCTAGGTTCTTTTCTCTGTACCTTCTCTGCCCCTATTTTTTCTCCTTAGGGATTCTCTCTCTCTCTCTCTCTCTCTCTCTCTCTCTCTCTCTCTCTCTCTCTCTCTCTCTCTCTCTCTCTCTCTCTCTCTCTCTCTCTCTCTCTCTCTCTCTCTCTCTCTCTCTCTCTCTCTCTCTGTCACAATAATTGTATAAATATGTATGCATATATTAGGTTTAACAGATTTCTGCCATGTATTAGACTACTTACCATCTCATCTAGGGGAGTAGAGGAGGAAGGGGGAAGGGGAGAAATTGGAACACAAGGTTTTGCAAAGGCTAATGGGGTTTTTTTGTTTTGTTTTGTTTTGTTTTTAAAGGCTAATGTTGAAGAACTGTCCACGCATATGGTTTGAAAAATAAAAAAGCTTTAATAAAGAAAAAAAAAATTTAAATAGTAGCCTGCAATTTAAGTAACAGGCAACAACTGATCTAGTTCCCTAACTACTTTAAGTTACCTTAGTCAAATGGATATTTTGTTCACCCTTTACTGTCATCTACTAATCTCAAATGACTCCTTTCTCCGATCTCAGATTTTCCTCTAAACTCATGGACAATGTGAGTTTAATAAAAGGATATTTTTTTCTCCTTCCACCTTTCTGCAGTTATGAGGAGGGAAAAAACAAACAAATCCTTGTAACAAATACTAATAGTCAAAATAAATTCCAGAGTAAGCTCTACTTTGGGGTAGTATAGGTTTCATTTTACACTGATTTTAGCCTTAATCATGAGATCATAAAATTGAAGATTTACATCTCTTGATATTTTAAATTTTATTTATTTATTGGTTTTGTTTTGATCCCAAATCTTATCTAGCCTAGTTTGGAAGTCCAGTGGCCACTTATAGGTTCAGTTCTACCATCAACTGCCATAGAAATTGTAACTTGTGAAACTGGAGGGTTTGCCCCTCCTTAGCCTGGTGGTCCTTTCCTTGGAAGGTTCACTATTTTGATGCTGGATGTTAGCCTATTGAAGTTTAGATAGAACTTAATTCAATTTCTAACTCAAGTGGTCCACCATCTTCAGCCTCTCTAGTAGCAGGAATGATAGGTATATGATATCATTCTCAGTTATAAATTCCTCATTAAAAAAAAAACAAAAAAACCAAAAAACATTACTTTTTATTTCTTTTTTCCAAATTCTTTAATTTGGAAATTAATAGTTTTTCTTTTTATATAATACACACACATTTCCTTCTCCCTCATCCATAAACCATTCCTCATAATAAAGAATAAAATATGAGGGGGAAAAGCTGTTTAGAAAAACTAGAGATCACTTTGACCCAATTTAACATTATATTAAATATTGTATTCCCATTGTACTTCACCTTTGCAAGTGAGGGAGAAGATTTCTCATCTCTTTCCAGGGCCATTATAATTATATAGTGTTTAATTTTGTAGGAGGTTTTTCCCTTTGTCCACATCCCTCCCTTTACATAGCTATTTAATAAATATTAAATACCTACTATGTGCCAGCCTGTGCTAAATGTTGGGGAGAAAAGTTAGAGAAATCAAGTGCTTCATGTTACTGATTTGCTAATTTTATGTTTTAGAGGTGGAGTTGAGGAGTGGTCTGAATCTGATTTTGTGTACAGGTGTAGTACTCATAATTCTCTGGTTGTGCTCACTGGGGGAAGAGGGGATGATGGGGAGGGAACCTTCCAGAGGTGTGTTTTTTTAGGCCTGAAACATCACTAGATCAAATGACTGACATTCAATCTTGCTCTGAGCTTTCCTTAGCTTTAAGTACCTCATTATTGTTGCTCACTAGTCTCAGAATCTGTTATCACTGACGAACTGGTTGTTATCTAACAGCCAGAAGTATTTGTGGCCATAGAATTCTGGTGCTAAAACAGTCACCAAAACCATTTGGTATTGGCTAAGAAATAGACTAGTTGATCAGTGGCATAGGTTAGGTTCACAGGGCAAGATAGTGAATAAAAATAGCAATCTAATCTTTGACAAACCCAAAGATCCCAACTTTTGGGATAAGAATTCATTATTTGACAAAAACTGCTGGGAAAACTGGAAATTAGTATGGCAGAAACTAGGCATGGACCCACATTTAACACCACATACTAAGATTAGATCAAAATGGGTCCAAGATTTAGGCATAAAGAACGAAATCATAAATAAATTGGAGGAACATGGGATGGTTTACCTCTCAGACTTGTGGAGGAGGAAGGAGTTTGTGTCCAAGGGAGAACTAGAGACCATTATTGATCACAAAATAGAACATTTTGATTACACCAAATTAAAAAGTTTCTGCACAAACAAAACTAATGCAAACAAGATTAGAAGGGAAGTAACAAATTGGGAAAACATTTTTACAGTTAAAGGTTCTGATAAAGGCCTCATCTCCAAAATATACAGAGAATTGACTTTAATTTATAAGAAATCAAGCCATTTTCCAATTGATAAATGGTCAAAGGATATGAACAGACAATTTTCAGATGATGAAGTTAAAACTATTTCCACTCATATGAAAGAGTGTTCCAAATCACTATTGATCAGAGAAATGCAAATTAAGACAACTCTGAGGTATCATTACACACCTGTCAGATTGGCTAAGATGACAGGAACAAATAACGATGAATGTTGGAGGGGCTGTGGGAAAACTGGGACACTGATGCATTGTTGGTGGAGTTGTGAAAGAATCCAACCATTCTGGAGAGCAATCTGGAATTATGCCCAAAAAGTTATCAAAATGTGCATACCCTTTGACCCAGCCATACTACTACTGGGCTTATACCCCAAGGAACTACTAAAGAAGGGAAAGGGACCTGTATGTGCCAAAATGTCTGTGGCAGCCCTTTTCGTAGTGGCTAGAAGCTGGAAGATGAATGGATGTCCATCAATTGGAGAATGGTTGGGTAAACTATGGTATATGAATGTTATGGAATATTATTGTTCTATAAGAAATGACCAACAGGAGAAATACAGAGAGGCTTGGAGAGACATACTGATGCTGAGTGAAACGAGCAGAACCAGAAGATCATTATACACTTCAACAATGATACTGTACGAGGATGTATGCTGATGGAAGTGGATTTCTTCAACATAGAGAAGAGCTAATCCAATTCCAATTGATTAATGATGGACAGAACAGCTACATCCAGAAAAGGAACACTGGGAAATGAATGTAAACTGTTATTTTTACCTTCTGAATCCAATTCTTCCTGTGCAACAAAAAATTCGGTTCTACACACATATATTGTATCTAGAATATACTGTAATATATTTAACATATATAAGACTGCTTGCCATCTGGGGGAGGGGGTTGGGGGAGGAAGGGAAAAAATCTGAATAGAAGTAAGTGCAAGGGATAATGTAAAAAATTACCCATGCATATGTACTGTCAAAAAAAGTTATAATTATAAAATAAAATAAAAATTAAAAAAAAAAAAAAAAAAAAAAAAAAAAAAAAAAAAGAATTCTGGTGCTAAGAAGTAAACTGGGCAGGATAACCTAGGGGAAGAAATATATCATTTCTAACTATACCACTTCCAAGGCCTAGCAACTTCAGGGTTACTTGCTACATCTTCCCTAGGACCTGCACTACATCATCACCACTTTGATTACCATCTCTTTTTAGATTCAGATGGGGCCAGTTCTTGTGTCTTGAACCCAAGATACATTGAAACTACCAATATCTCTAGCCCAGTGTTCTTAGACATTGTCTTGGGAAGTAACTCCTTTGGAGATGCAGCCTGATTAAAGCTTACTAAGGATGCTGTCAAGTAGTTCAACATTAGAAAGTGGATTTGGTGAAAAGGAAATAATATTAAAATAGAGGCCTTACTTTGCTTTGCTTGTAGCTCAAGGACCACTCAGCCACTAAAAGGACTTTCCTAAAATTCAAGTTTGCCCAAATCAACCTCAGATTGCCTCAGGGAGCAAATGCAAATTTCTCTGTTTGCCCTTCAAAGCCTTTTATAATTTAGTTTCCTGATACCTTTCCAGATTCTTACACCTATTCCTTATTGTTTCACCAACCACTCGCAATCTTTAAGTTCTGGGTATTTTCTCTGGCTGTCTTCCATGTCTGAAATGCTCCTCCTCCTCCTTTGTGCCCTGTCTTCGTTTAAATTCCAACTAAAATCCCACTTCCAGGAAAGCCTTTCCCAATGCTTCTTAATTCCATTGTCTTCTCTCTGGTAATTATTTCCTATATGTACAGCACATAGTTTACTTTGTATATATTTATTAGCCTGTCTCATCCTCGCTCAACTTCCCTGCCTTAGTTTGTAAACTCCTTGAGGGCAGGGACTGACTTTTATCTTGTTTTTATCTCCAGTGTTAAGTAAGCACTGTGCCTTAAACATAGTAGACTCTTAATAAATGTCTATTGAATTAAATTAATTGTATTGAAGACTATGGAACTTTTCCATTTGATTTAGCAGCTGAAAGCTAATGTTTGTATAGTCTCCCTCCCTTAGAATGTGCTCACATTTCCTTGAGAGCAGGGACTTGTTCTTTTATTTAGTAAATCCTTTAAAAATATTTCATTAATTAATTAATTTATTCATTGACCTTTGGGGGTACAGGTTAAGCAGTGGAATCTCAAAGGGTAAAAAAATTTTAGCTTAATTCCAAATTGAGTGCCAGCATGACAATCCCCTCAATTTACTGAAGAGGTTTTTGGGTGGAGTACAATAGGTCATCTCTAAGATATAGTACAGTCTAAGGTACTGAGACATTACATATGCTTTGATTTACTTTGATCAGATCACATATGAGATATTAAGTCCAGATTAAAACTGCATTTTAAGAAAAACAAAATGGAGAATCTAGAAGAATGTGACTGAATGGTAAGGGACCTAGAGATCATTCCACATGATGATTCAATTCAAGAAATTGAGAGTGGTCTGGAAAAAGAGATACCTATCTTTACATACTTGGAGGGCTACTATATTGAAGAAAGATTAGATTCATGTAGTTTGACCTCAGAAGCCAGAAGTAGGAAAATCAGGTCTAACTTAAAGAGTTACTGATTTATATTCACTTAAGAAAACACTTCTGAACAAATTTTATTTATTCAAAAGTGGACATCTTAAAGTGGACCACTTGAAGGATTTTAGTCCTTTGCCTCTCTCAGTTACAGCTCATGATCACATTAGCTTTATGAGTTTCTCTAACATAGTGTTCACTAAAACCTCAAGGTTTTATCAGAGGAACTGCTATTAGCCACACTTCCATCTAGCATAATATTATAATACTGGTGTAATATTGATTTTTCTGTACCAGAATATAATATATTGAATTTATCCCTATCAAGTTTTAATATACTTTTTTTTTTTTTTTTTATCCCTATTAAATTTTATCTTAGATTTAGCCAGCATTCTACCCTGTCAAAATCTTTTGGGATCCTGATTCTCTCATCCAATTTGTTAGCTATTACTGCTTCATTTATTCTATTTACAAATTCAATAAGGATTGACTAAAAAAAAAAGAAAAAGAAGAAAAGTTAAACCACCTCAAGCAAAATAGATTCCTGGGACATTTCCACTGGAGATAAGGTAACTTCAATTAGCTTCAACCAGCATTTACTGATTTTTGATAAATACTCTTTTGGGTCTAATCATTCAACCAGTCTGCAATTTGCTGGCCTATGTCATAATCTAACCCATATTTCTAAATTTTGTTTGATTAGAATAGTTTGAATAATTTTATCAGTACTTTGCTAAAATTTAGATGAATATCTATAGAATTTCCCGGCTCTAATTGGCTACCAGGCCTGTCTCCCTAGTTTAGTGAATGCTTCTTCAGGACATTTCATTTTTGAAAAAAAATGAAGTTCTCATAGGGAAATAGTTGTAAACTGCCCAGAAGTGATGACACCCACATGTTGGCTTACAGGTTTTGATTCCTTTTCTTTCTTGTTGGCCCTGAGAAACTTCCTATCTCACCATGCTGAGCCTCATACTGCTATAATGATTGGGGATTGTCATCTTTGGGTTATAGCAGCCATAATTTGCTACATCCCATTTTCTAATGGAAGAGTCAAATCTCTCACTCCCAGCAACATGTCAAATACTGGAGTAGCACCTGAAGGTGAGGTAGATCATAAAACATTCCACAGACGTGGCCAGGCCTGGCTGTGACTGAAAACCCCATTGGTTAGTGAGATGGAGATGTTGGAGATTGTCTCCTCATGTCTGCAGCTTCTCTTTCTCAAAGTTTCCAAAAATTCCTTTTTCCACTCAGAGTTGCTATCCAATTTTTTTTTTTTGTCAATAAGTCAAGTCTTTTTACACATACAAAATTCACAGAACCTTGCAGCATACTCACAGGACTGTCCTTCACTACATTATCCACAAGTCAAATCAAAAAGCATTTATAGTACCTTCTATGCATCAAGCACTGTGACATATAATATGGCTACAAAGAAAAACCAAAACGATTCCTGTCCTCTAGAACCTTATAGTCTAATGATGGGAGGAAAAATAACATATTAACAACGATGTGCACATGGGATATATACAGTGTAAATAGAAAGTAATCAGAGGGAAGACAATAGAGCCAGGACATTTTAAAGGAAGCTAGAGAAGCTGTGAGGTACTTTTTTATCGAAGGCCAGAAGCCTTTCATTCTTATATTTTTAAACATGGTTCAGTAATTTAAGTCTATTTTTCAGCTGCCAACTTGTTAACTTATTGTTCATGTCCAAGATCTACCTTTCTCTTTGGGAGTACTTGACTTTGACAGGCATCAGGAATGAAACCGCCACCAGCATTCCTAGTCTTCCGTTTCACACACATTATTTCTAATTCTAAGCCGCAAGCAATGGCAGCCATCACTCACCAGAGTAGCAGGATGAGAGTGGTGTTTTAAGAATATAGAACAGGATTCAAGACTGATTAGAAGAGGAAAGAAGCAGAATGATCAGGTAAGGAGGCTGCTGCAATGGCCTGGTTGTGAAGAATTTAGAAAGTTCAATAAGTTTTAATAAATACTTCTTGCAACGTATTGTACTAGTCACTTGGAATCCAAAGATGAAAAACAGCGCAGATCCTATCCTTGTTGACCTTATCATGTCATAGATGGTATATGTATACATTTCAGCTGGTATTAAAGAAAATATGAACTTAGACTAGAGAGCAATGAGAAGGGGAAGGAAGGAATAGATACTAAAAGCATTTTAAAAATGTATCTGTAGGATTTGGTGACTGACTTCATATGGAGAAGTCAGGATAGAAAATGGATTTAGGAGGAAAGATGAATATATTTTTGGACATGTTGACTTTGAAGTAGCAGAGGGACATCTGAATGGAGATATTCAGCTGGCATTTTGAGATTTAGGTATGAAATTAAGAAGAGAAGTTGTTACTGGAACTAAAGATGTAAAAGACTATGAAGTCCTCTATTTATACAATTTTAAAATGGAGTAAGCCTGGGACTTAAAAAGGAAGATGTCATAGTCCAAAGGGGATAAATAACATTCCAAGAAGGAGAAAGAAAACTCTCATTCCATCCACTTTGTCCCTAACTTTAGGATTTTGTTTTTGTTTTTTTAATTCCACTGACTACCTTATTTGACTTTCTATGGATGCCAAATCTCTGATTTTCTTTTTCTAGTTTTTATTTTTTTCCTTCCGGTCTTTCACTGTTTTTTTTTTTTTTTTTTTTTTTTTTAATTTCTCTTTTCCTTCCTCTATTTCAGTATCTATGCTAAAGCTTTCTTATTGAGTATTTTTGTAGTTTTTGTTTTCTTACCCTAAGAATGACCTTTCCACTTTAACAATCTTTCCCTTATCTTCCCACTTTCCTCCAAAAGTTTAGCAGGGTCTCACATGAAATACTTTTATTGTCATGGGAACCCACAAAAGGGCTCAGAAATTTTCCTCATTAAAGATAAATTGGTAGCTGAGGTACTAGCATCCTCAAGTGGAATCTCCTTATCCCTGACCCCATTGACATCTTCTGTGTCCCAGTGAAGCTGTGGGAGAAGGTGGGGAACCGGACCAGAGAAATGATGAGGATACCCAGATCCCAGTAAAGATGGTGATAACAATACTAATATTTAGGACAGAACAGCCTAGCCCCCCGACTAGCCCGAAGGGGCGTGGCTTCCCCATATTTGCATTTGCTTGAAGCTGGCCTGACCATAGCCTAGGAGGTGGAGCCTCTGGGGGAGGAAAGGGGGAGGGCCTTCTCCCACCCTCCTCAAGCTACCTAGTATATAGAGCAGCAGCCGCAACCTCAATTCCCGCACTGCCGAGAAGCCGAGCCTTCGCCCTGCGACCCCTGCCCCAAGTCCTTGGCTGCTTCCCGCACCGCTGCACCCTCCTTGCCCGTACCCCTACACCGCAGCACTCCGCGAGCTCCACCTTTGCCTGCCTCTCCTATTTGCCAGGGCTCTGTGCATCGTCGCCCCTGCCTGCCGCCTTTGCCTTCAACAGCTCTAACTACAGATTTCGGGGAGCCTCCTTCCCTACTTCCCGTCGCTTCGCACTCCAGCTCTCCTCACATCCTCGTCGAGTCGCTTATTTTACACCTACTGTTGCTTCTCTGCTCTGGGTCTCTTTTTTGGGGGTCGTCCCTGCGGTCCCTCCTTTGGGCTTTGCTCCGTTCACCCGGCGCTGACTGCACCCCCTTTTTGTTGCTTTTAGTTCTGTTGCTAGCGCCTTTTTTCTCCATCTCCGCTGAATCCACTGGTCCACCGCTCCCTCCGCAGGGCATCGCACCCAAGAATCCAAAGCGAAGCTTCTGGCCAGGCGAGATCGGCTCCCTGGGGATCTCCCGGACCACCGCACGTCGGCTTTCCTGAAGGTCCCCCCAAGCGGAGTCCCTGCTAGGCGCCCCGCCTCGGCGTTTCCTCCCCTTGTCCAGGCCTCCCTAAGCCCCCAGCCCCAGAGCCGCAGAAATGGTCACTGAAAAGGACAAGAAGACCGGGGGACAGGTGTTGGACGAATGGAAAGAGTTCGTGTGGAATCCGCGGACTCACGAGTTCATGGGCCGTACCGCGAGCAGCTGGGGTACGAAGCTGGGGGTCAGGGGTCTGGGGCTCTGAAGGCCAAACGAACGGGGAGGGAACCGGATGCCTGGGTCCCTGAGAAGAGGGGTCTGGAAGAGACGAGGAAAGTCGTCTGCTCTCCTGGCCCAGCGGGGAGAAGGGGATTGGGGTTGGGGGTTGCGAAGGGATCCCTGATTAGGCTGGCCAACCTGCTCCCCACTCGGGACCCTGGCATCCAGCGTTCCCCCGCTGGGGCTCTGGGCTTTCTAATCTTCCCGGCTGTGCGGAGGTGGAGAAAGTAGGTCACGGCTGCCTCCCAACCCCCATGGAGCCCCCACAAGCTGGGGTCCCCAGCGTTCACACGTTCCCTTTTTCTCATTGGATTTCTTTCTAAAATGTTTTTCTCTTCTTTCTACCTCTACCCAACACTTGCCTGTTACCATCTATAGGTACAAAATCTTTTTGTTTTTGATTTTTTGTTTTTAGAGCGAGCTCCACTCTATAGTTCCTAAGGATTCTTGAGCGGGCAGGACCAGAGCACGCGCTGGTCCCAGTTGGGGTGCAGAGTTCTTTGTCAGGGTTTAGCGTTGGGGGTGATCTTTCCCTGCAGTTGTGGACAGGCTGGAAAGTAGGGTTAAGAGTGGAACTGCCTGTGATTCTTAAGTATGGCATTGAAGACTAGGTGGAAGTGGCGGTTGAGTTTGGATTATGGGATTTGTTGGAGTGTGAGGTGGTGGGAAGTGTGGTCATTTAATGGTGGGGTGTTCACATCGCTCGGGGTGCTCTGGAGACTGCGGGAGTAAATTAAGTTGTATCACCTTTGGTGGTAAGCTTCCCTTTTTCCTCTGGGTGAGAGCAATTTGGAATCTAGAGCTCGGGCTAAATGCTCGGGAGGCTCAACTCAAGCTCTTGTTGCCTCCTGTGAGTTGGATGGAAGTTGTGGAATTTGGGTAGACTTGGGAGGGCAGAGTTGTTACCTGTGTAGTTATCCACGGAAGGATGGATTGTGTGGTTTGGGGAGGTTTAGGGGAGGCGCTTACATCCTGTGAGGTGGTCTAGCAGTAATAAGCATAATTGTAGTTTGGGGCTGGTAAAAACCCAACTCCCAGTGATATTGTGGCATCATTAATAGCTGATCAGTGCCTACACACTGTTAGTTTTTTTCCTTTGGGTATAGGTGAAGTTGTTGATTCAAAGGAGTGAGGGTGAGAAGGGAGGAGTATAACTGTAGAGTGTATTTGTGGTGTTTGTGTTGGGAGTTGTGTAAGGCTGTATTTTTTTTATAGTTGTGGCCTGGAGTGGTAGTTCTGGAAAAAGTTGCAAGATAATCACACCAACCTGCTTGTGTGCCATCCTCAATTATTATACACAGCTCTTGCCTTTTTGAAGGAAGCTTATCTGAGCTTGTACTTGTGCCCTAGCGAGATGGCTGTACTTTTCCCAAAGGGTTGTGGTAGCAGCAAAGGTGTCAGTCAACAAGTAGTCAGGTTTTACTATGTGCCAGGAGCTGAGTTCGTGGGTCTGTTGGTCCTCCACAGAGTTATGGACACTCCGGTTGTCCACCATAATCTTTTACGTAATATGAGTTTGTGCTTCATGTTGGGAAAGTGGTGGGGTTGTGTGTGTGTGGGGGTGGTGGTGGGGTGATTTTGTTGCTGGATCTGAAAGCCAGCAGTGAAGAAGGAAGAGCAGAGCTGAATACAGCAGGGAGTCGGGGGCTGGTGCCAGATGCTTATGTCTTGGGTGACCTTTGAGGTCTCTTCCAACATTAGTCTTTTAACCCTTCCTTCTCCTTTATAGCCTTCATCCTCCTCTTCTACCTCGTCTTCTATGGGTTTCTAACTGCTTTGTTCACCCTCACCATGTGGGTCATGCTACAGACTGTCTCAGACCACGTTCCCACATACCAGGACCAGCTTGCGACGCCGGGTAAGCAAATTTTCTTTTTCCCACCCAGAGTTAGGCTACCCAATTAATCGCCCATCTCAGGAATCCCTTGAAAGCTCTAGTAAAGAATTGAGCCTAACCCCATGAATTCCTCACTCCATTAGAAATGGTGTACTGAGTAGTTACAGTCCCATGAAGATCCTTGTTTTTAGAAGTGACTTCCTTCAGCCCCTACAAGAATCTGTATTTCCCCTAGCTAAATTCTTGTCTCTCTCTCTTATTCATTGCATTTCTTATCTTTCCCTCCTTCAGGTCTGATGATCCGTCCTAAGACAGAGAATCTTGAGGTTTTGGTCAACCTCAGTGATAGCAACAGCTGGAACCAGCATGTACAGATACTTGACACATTTCTAGAGCGTGAGTGTGGGGTTTAGGTGCTCAAGTACTTGAGGGAAGAGACAAAAGTGGGCTGGGATGGGAAGAGAGGGAAGACAGACATCGGTTCACAGCTTTCTCTACTCCTGCAGCCTACAATGACTCAATCCAGGCCCAGAAGAATGATGTCTGCCGCCCAGGGCACTATTATGAACAACCAGACAATGGAGTTCTCAACTATCCCAAACGGGCTTGTCAGTTCAACCGGACACAGCTTGGTGACTGTTCAGGGCTTAGCGATCCTACCCACTATGGCTACAGCACTGGCCAGCCCTGCGTCTTTATCAAGATGAACCGGGTACTACAGGCAGTTAGGTTCCCTGAAAGAAAGAATTGGGCTTGAGTAGTGGTGGGGTGGAAGAAAACCCCAACTCTCAGCTGTTTCAGAACAGCTAATTCCGTTCATTTCATTTACTCAGGAACTAACGGGAATAGTGGTTTCTTGGTTAGTTGGCTCCCCAAAAGAAAATAGGGCTTTGGGGATGTGGTGATGGTGGATGTAAAAGATTAGGAACTAGGGTAATGTCAACCTCTCCTTGCTCTTTACAGGTTATCAACTTCTATGCAGGAGCCAATCAGAGTATGAATGTTACCTGTGCAGGGAAGGTGAGATTGGGTAACTTCCAAGTTGTATCTGGCCTTTTTATGCTTCCTATCATTCATCTTTTTCTTTTCTTTTCTCTTAGAGGCCCCGAAACTACAGGGAAAAGGGGGTAAGAGAAGCTAGTGAGATAGACTGAAGGGGGAATCTTAGATCCTCCTCAAGTTATCCTGGACCCTCAGGTGCTTCCACATCTGTTAAATTTTTGATTAGGATAGCTTATTGTGCATTAGAAAGAAGCTTCCTATCCAGTAGAGACAACTCCCTTCCTAAAGCCTAGACTTATTATTAATATCAACAACTTTTTTCTCTTCTTGATTCTCCATTTCTTTTCCTGCCCCTCCCTACCCCATGTCTTTCTCTTAGCCACCAAGTAGATAATGGATTCTATCCACACCTATTTACTTAGGGACTGCTACCTCTGCCTTTCCCCTTCACTTTCCCATACTTTGCTAATTTGCCCTCACACAATCTTTATTCTTTTTTTGACTGCTCCAGAAACTGGTCCCGGAGGAGGGGGTAAGAACTCTTAGGAGTGAGTGGAGAGGGTAGGTAGTTGGTTCCCACCCCCTGGAATGGAAGCTACCTCAGTCGGACAGATGAATGGACTCCCAGTCTCTTGGATGAAATTAGTTTCCTTCACTTAAGGCTTATGATAGGGTTACATCAAAAAGCTGAGACATTTATTACCTCGAGTAATTTCACAATAGTGGTTTAGAGCTTTTTGAAAATTGTAGCCCAGTGAGCTTATCCCTATGGTGTTTCATCTATGGATATTTAATCTCTTTTAACAATGCCATCCCCTGTCATTTATTCAGCGGAATGAGGATGCCCAAAATCTTGGTGACTTCAC
The DNA here is from genome assembly GCF_048593235.1 of Sminthopsis crassicaudata. Taxonomy (NCBI): domain Eukaryota; kingdom Metazoa; phylum Chordata; class Mammalia; order Dasyuromorphia; family Dasyuridae; genus Sminthopsis; species Sminthopsis crassicaudata. The sequence continues at coordinate 296,338,201 of NC_133620.1, forward strand.
TATGTTTCCTGCCAATGGCAACATTGACCTGATGTATTTTCCCTACTATGGCAAGAAGTTTCATGTAAGTTCAATGGGAGCTGGAGGAAAATCTGGGATTTCCCCCTTCAAGGGTAGTCAGTTTCCTAAAGGAAATTGGATTTTCTTGGGGTTGAATGAAGTTAGATGTTATGGTTCTATCACCCATTTCTTTATACTTCACAGGTGAATTACACACAACCTCTAGTGGCTGTCAAGTTCATGAATGTGACCCCCAATGTGGAAGTAAACGTTGAATGCCGCATTAATGCAGTCAATATTGCTACTAATGATGAGCGGGACAAGTTTGCTGGCCGAGTAGCTTTCAAACTCCGAATAATAAAAAAGACCTGAATTTACTCACACACCCCTCCCTCTCCCCTCTCTTCCTCCTGGGCTTTATGGAATGTGCCTCCTCCCCTGCCTGAAGTCTTTTCCCTGCCCCTTCCCAGCCCCAAAGGTATTTTACAGCCCAGCTATGATTTAATTTACAATCCCTTTCTCAACTCCCATTCCTGAAGGGTGGTAGCCATTTTGAGTCCCATTCAACTCTTCTGATTTCAGACTTTCTCCCCTTTATCTTTCTTCCTGCTTAGTGACTTGGATAAGATAAATTTGGGAACCTGTTTATCCTGGGCCCTTCTTCCTAATTTACTAATCCCTTACCCATTTGCTCTCCTCACCAAGGCTCTTTAGATGGGCCATTTTTGAGTTGAAGAGATTCATCCAACTTTTTCCCTTCATCCATTTTCCATACTCCTTACTGAAGCCTTCAAATTGCCCTTTCTAGGTCTCCTTGTTCTAACAGTTCCTGACTCCCTTCCCTATAAGGTGGATGTTTGAGCTGAAAAATGCCTCTCTTCTGTGGGCTTTAAAGGAGGGTCTTTAAGAATATGGATGCCATTTTTGACAATTCACAAGTTTTGTCCCTGTCTCTTTTCCAATACTCCCCATAACCTAGTGTCTGCTACTCCAAAACTTTTTGGAGTCAATTTATCTTTGCATAATTTCCTTAAAACATTTCCCTTGAGTATTTCTCCCACCATTTTTCTATGCCCCATTGTTCCATTTTTTTCTAGTGTTTTGGGTGGCCATCTTGAGCTGGCTTTGTCCCCAGGTTGCCACCTTGGAAACCTCATCTGGTCATGATAATATGCCACATCCTTTACCTGTCCCCTCCCTCTCCCCTAGCTTTTAGCAAATGATTGGCTAATTAATATTCCTTTTCCATTTAACATTTAAAATTCCCTTTTCAATTTGAAAGTGGCTCCCACTTCTTCATGCCCCCTTTGCCTTTTTTAGTCCTGCAATTACCATGTTTAGAGACCCCTGTTTAAAAGTATTTTTAATCAGTTGTTTTTAATAATTCATCTTTTCCATTCCAAATCGATTTCTTCTCTATTAATGCTGCACTTTTCCTTGAGTCTCCCTTTTCTTTTGAAATCATAGACAAGGCCTGAGTTCAAATTCTGCCTTTTATAGTTAATAACTATGACCATGGGCAAATTTATTAATCTTTTGAGCCTCCATTTTCTCATCTGTAAAATCTATATTATCTATCTCACAGAGTTGTTGTGAGCTTAAATGAGATGTTTCAAAACATAGCACCTCTGTGCCCATTTCCCTTTACGTCCTCCAGAAGTCTATCTGCAGTTATTTAATGCCTGTGTCAGATCTACTGTAAAAGATAAAGTACAATGCAGATTATATGCATATACACATATATATATTATACCCAACTTGTGTCTTGTATTTTTTTCTGTGCTTTTATGGGAGAAATGGGATAGGTAGGTTGTTTATTTAGGGCCAGTTCTTATTTTCTAGTCCAATGGCACTTGACATCCTGCTTTGTGGCACATTCCCTTAGCCTCTCTACTTTATATAGACAGCATTAGTGAAATATGGTGCCTACAGCTTCAATTCAGAAGGGTAAACACTTTTAACCATAGTTCCAAAACTATTGGACAATTGGAGAACATGGAAGGAGTTTTTAGTTATAGCCAAAGTTCTAGTGTAGTATGAGACTGAAGGTAATGAGGTACAAGGAAGAGCAGCTGATCTTGTCTTAAAAGATGTAAAAGTGACAAAACTCCTAAATTCAACAAAGGTACTGATGGTTGTAGGGAGCTCTGGTACAGTTTAAGCCATTTGGCTTTAATTTTCCTGTCAAGTTCTGAAATTTAAGGGGGTCAGCAGATCCTCCTTACCCCTATTGAGAGGACCTAGTATTCACATTAGTGTGTTCTGTGGGGATATTTTGTTACTAGTTAACTAGACTAGACACTTAGGGTCTCAGTAGGTCCACAAACTTAGAGACGTACCTCCCTTAAGATGAAGGAACAATTTAGCACTTTGCAATTGGGAGGGCACTCACTAGTAAACTGGATAACAAGAATCCTTCCCTAACTGTCAAAGTTGGGAATAGAATGGGGAAACAGCCTTCCCCTAAACCAATCTTGCCCTCCCATCCCCAAAAGTCTTTTCAAAGGTTTTCCTGGCAGAGTTTAAAGCTTCAATTCATCTAATCGCCTGGCATTCAGCCCAGCCTGAAGAGATGCCAGATTCCCTCCCCACCCCCCCATCCTAGCTTCCAGCGCTCACCTCAGCTGCCCCTACACTGGGTACATTGGGACAGAACCCCCCTCCCAGAAGCCTTTCAACAGTCCCTACTCTGCTCCATTGTTCCCATCCCCCATTCTCCTGGGGAGCAGATGGCCACCCTAGCTGCCTAGATTTGCTAAATTGGATCCTTAAATCCCATAATCCTTGAGGAAAGGCAGATGAAGGGAAGCAGAAAGGGCAAAAGCCTGAATTCTAGTCTTGCCCTCCTGGGGAGGACCTAGAGTTATGAATAGGACTGGGGGGGAGGGGAGGGGAGGGTGCAAATAAGATGGCCCCCTCATTGTCATGCAGCCCACAGACTGACCCAGTCCCCGTGCTTTGTTTCACTCCTGGAGCTTGTTCCCTTCCCCTTAAAACCCCACCTCCTCACATTTCTAGTTTGTTCCTCTATTAACAGCACCTGCTCCCCCCCAGAGGCCCCTAGTATTTAAATATCAGATGGACAACTAACATTAACTCTTTATTTGAAAACAAGAAATTTATGTAAAAAATGGCTAATTATGTAAAAAAAAGGGCTAAGAGTTGAGAAATCTGGGGTTGGGGGAAATTCAGCTAGGGCTTCTTATATGTTTGTTTCCCACAATGGAAAACTTCACTAAGATGGGTTCCTGGGGTGACTGAGGTGTTCATTTTATTCCAGATATCAAAATATGGCAGAACTCCCTGTGGAGTTCTGGGTTTAAATCCTGTTTCTCTGTGACCCTCAGTTCTGGGTCGACTTCCTACTTGTAGGTAGCAAAAAGCTAGCCTGGGCCTGCTATCAGGAAGTCCTGGGCTCAGACTAGCTGAGTCAGAACAAGGTCATGTTCAACTGAACAACAAAGTGAAGGAGAGTTTGAGGCTTAGATATTCAAGCTGGAAAGAGGGGATAAAAAGCTTTTGGGAATTTAAAGATTGGGAATCCTCAAAGTTTAGAGAAGGTTACAAAGTGTCTTGGGGATGCTACAAAGCGTCAGTCAGAGTCAACAACTTCACTTTTCACCAAAAGTCTTTTGCCTTGACAGGGGGTAGAATCTCCTCTCTTGGACTTCAATTGGCTGCAAGAAAAAAGTAGTTTAGATTTAGATTAAGCTGGAAAAAAGAAGCTCATTCTGTACTTTCAACTAGATTGATATAGTTGGATATAGATCCAACTATAAGGGAACATACAAATCAGGGTTCAAGACTATATTCCTAAATGCTGGAAAGAGGGAATGGATTTATTAGGAAAATATCAAGGATATTTTCATATTTGCCCTGATTTCTAAGGCCAACCACATATATGCATAAATTGTGGCGAAGGTCAGAACCTTCTGCATGGTTGACAGGGACTTAAAGACATTCACCTGCGGTGGGGACAGCTCCCTTCTGGGTCTTTCCCACTGTGAGCTTCTTTTAGTTCCAAGGCTTCATTCAACTCTCGAAGTAGCTCGTAGCGGTGTCGACCTCGAATCTAGGAGTTTGTAGAGAGAAGTGGAGAAGTGAAGAAGATGATATTAGGCACATCCAGAAAATACTTTAAACTCTGTTTGAAAGCCTATTTTTTGTTCTAGGCACAAAAAAGGTGGATTTCATAACCACTAAAGGGAGGAAGTATTTAATATACAAACCATGTTCTTGTATTCCACTTGGTAAAAAGAATAAATGGGGACATCGAGGTGGCACAGTGGATAGAGCACCAGCCTTGAATTCAGGAGGACCCGAGTTCAAATTTGGTCTTAGACACTTCCTAGCTGTTAGACACTTAACCCCAGCCTCAGGGAAAAAAAGAAAAAAGAATAAATAGCTAAAAATGCTCGAATTCAAATCCAGCCTTACTGGATATGACTGTGGGCAAAAATGCCTTTTAGAATGGGTAATATTTCTCTTCTCTGAGTACAAAATTATATCCTTCTGATTAGGAAAAAAAAAAAAAAGTAGTTTGCATAGAAAAATACTTCCACAAATTGTCAGTTTTTTTGTTTTGAGCCAGTCTAGGGCAGTGCCTCTTGAAAAGTCTCCAATCCTTTTCTTGGGGAATCCAATTATTGGGGAAGAGTCTCTCTTCCCCAAGGAATTTGGGAGTAGCCAAGGAAATGGGGCTGGATGTGATAAGTCAAATTATAGAAGTTAACAGAATCAGGATAAGTTAACAAAAAAATCAAGTCTTTGTAAAATGAAGCTTAGAATTGAAGATGATTAAGAATTAGTGAGAGACATTCCCTTCTCTCCCAAAAAGCTAATAACTAATTCTAGCTATTTGTTAGAGAAACAGCTTCAATTCCTTTGTCATTGAATGCTGCCAGCTAAATGGCTACCTTTTATTTCCCGATGCTCTGTCACTTTCATAAATTGGTATCTCTAAAGATGATAGCAACTATATAGTTGCAGTTAGGACTTCACCTTATGATGAAAGAAACACTCTCCAAAAATGCATTTACATTGAGATGACCATCTATAAAGAGCTATATATTTTTTTTCTTTTCTTTTTTTTTGGAGGCTGGGGTTAAGTGACTTGCCCAGGGTCACACAGCTAGGAAGTGTTAAGTGTCTGAGACCAAATTTGAACTCGGGTCCTCCTGAATTCAGGGCTGGTGCTCTATCCACTGCGCCACCTAGCTGCCCCTAAGAGCTATATTTTATGAAAAGGGAAAAGCATTGATAGTATCATAGGAAGGTTAAAGGTACAAGCACCATCTGGTGGCCCTATGTTCTAACTGCAGGCAATATACAGATAGGAAAGAGGAAAAACAATCTAAAATCTAAAATCTAAGGGTTTACAAAGGTTTCCCCTGGACCCACTCATGTAGAACAACTATTTTACAGATGAATATTCATTAATTCAGAGGAATTAAATGACTTATTCATTAATTCATTAATTCAGAGGAATTAAATGACTTGCCAAAGCTTACACAACTAGTAAGTGTCAGAGCTGGGTTGGTTATTCAAATAAGTTTCCTCACTGCAACATTTTTATGCTACATGAACACTTATTGATAGGGATTAAGACCAAGAAAGGAGAAAGGGGTCAAGAAACAGAGGTATTCCAAGATTCTCATTTAAGTCCCACCACTCCTGGACAGTAGTGATGACATGGTCCCATCCTAGGTCACTTAATATTCTGACCTGGAAAACGGAAAAAGAACCTGGGTATGAGATATGATTTCTAATAATAAATTTTCTAATTTATCATACCTGGAGGGTGAAATATTCTCCATCCATTAACTTCTTTTTAGTCTTGGGGGTGCTGCTAGGAGTTGTGGGCAATGCTGGAAGACACAGACAAAAGGGGGTAAACAAGTGGATTCCCATTTTATCAGCTTGTTTCCTCAATCCCCAGTCTGTTCCAATGAAATTTCTTCTCCACTCATACCACGTTTATTACTCTCAGAGGACGGCTGTGGATTATGACCTCCCTTCTTCCGGAAATTTTCCTCTTCAGTCCGTCGGTCTCTTCCAGGACAGGCACATACACGTACTTCAAAGCTCCGACGTCCAAGAAGCTGACCACTAAGGAACAAATGGGATAGAAGAATAAATATTCATGTCAGCCTAATTTTCTTTATTCCTATCTTCTCTTTTCCCCTTCCTCTATGTCCATTCCCACCCCCAAATAAGGAAACGGACACAGGTAGCAGAAGTATCAAAGGTCAAAATGTACCTTAAGTCAGAGAAATTGGAGGTGGAATAAGATAGAAGAGTGAAGAGGAAATTTGAGTGGATAAATGTATTGTTGTGGGTGGGGAGGAATTCTAGAAAGTTAGGAACTTTAAAATAGCTTATGCACTAATTGGGATTTAAGACTAATAATTTTTAATGCTGTTAAAATGGATATTGTCATGAGCTCAAAAGAGAATTAGTAAAAGCTAATTTTTTTCCTAATTCAGTTCAATAAACATTAATTAAGCATGTATTACAAGGTACCATGGCAGGCAATGGGGATACAAAGAAAAAACAAGACTCGAGACAGACTCAAGAACAGATTAGATAGGTATACAATTAACTTGAACACAAGGAACAATTTGAGCTCTCAGCAAAGTGCTATGAAAGATTTATGGAATAAATTATTCCTAACTGAAAGATGATGGGATGATAGCTGAGCTGGATGGGAAGGAGGAGTTAGTTTTGTGGGACATGAGTCACAGGGAGAATGGAACTGGTAGCTGGACTCTGAAGACTGAGAAGACATAGATACAAAAGAAGGAAAAAAGTTATCTGGGATTCTCTGACTAGGAAGAATCCATGGAGTCAAACATCACCTGGAGTCTTCTAGGGTTATGATAGTGAGGATTGGGCGCCGGTTCATGCCCCCCATGCAGGAACTGTTGCACATATAGTTGTAATGGACTGTAGTATAATCACAGCCGACCTGAAAGTGAGAAGACCCATTATTTGCTCAGTAACTCAAGAGGCCAACATTGCTAAGTGTCCCTCTCCCTTAACACCATGGGGCCCTCAAACACACCTCTGGAGACTCATAAGGGACGGACACACTCTGTCGCTTGGTGGTGAGATCACTAAGGTATTCGGCTCGTAGGTTCCCTTCCACCCGAATCAGATGCTGTGGGGGTGCCAAGGCTACAGGGCAGATGGCAAAAAGTGTTAGGCTGAGGGAAACTGGTTCCTCCTCCACTCCCATGTTGGGGTACCTCTGTTCTCACCATCTATGTGCTCAGTACATCTTTCATGGTGGGGACAGCGCTTAACCACCTCAGTCATATGTTCTGACTTCTTATAAATAGCCATAGCGCGGACTCGGGCACCAGCAGGTGGTGGTGAGGTGACCCAGAGCTGGACAGGACAGGTCTTGGCCAGCTGGCAAAATAGCTTGTTCAGTTCAGGGGAGTACTGTGGGAAAAGCCAGAGAATAGTAAAGATTTTGGTCCATTCAATTAAATATTTATTGAGTGATTCCTATCCCCACATGTAAGAATCTAAAACAAGTAAGACAGTCCCTGACCTCATGGAGTTTGCAGTTTGAAAAGACACAATTAATGTACTACAAGGTAAAGAGTAGCATAAAAGAGATTTGAGAATCCACAGGAATGAAAAAAGATCAAAGGCTGCCTTCAGGCAAAAGGTGGCATCTAATTGGATTATAAGGGGTTTTGAAGGTAGAAATGAAAAAGAAAGGATATTCCAGAGAGGGAGAAAAGAATAGATAAAAGTTTTAAGGCAGAAGTAATTAGTATCTATGGGAGAAATAGCTTGGTCAGAGAAAGTATAAGCTGTATACATGTAAGAAAACAAGACTCAAAAGACAAGCTATAGGGGAAGCTAGGTGGAGCAGTGGATAGAGCACCAGCCCTGAATTCAGGAGGACCAGAGTTCAAATCTGGTCTTAGACACTTGACACTTCCCAGCTGTGTGACCCTGGGCAAATCACTTAACCCCAGCCTCAGGGGAAAAAAAAAAAAAAAAAAAAAAAAAAAAAAAAAAAGACAAGCTATAACTGCCAGAGGAGCAGTTAGGTAGTATAGTGGATAGAGCCCTACCCCTAGATTTAAGAGAACTTGAATTCAAAGTTCTTGACACATATGTGAACTTGGGCCAAGTCATTTAACCCTGAGTGCCTTGTCACCAAAAACAAAGACCCCACTCCCCCCAAAAAATCAACTCAAAATAAAGAACCCTATAGCAGAGGGTCTTGAATGAAAAACAAAAAACAAAACCACTAGGATTTTTACACCATGTAGGGATAGAAATCTACTGAAGATTTAATTACCTTTGGCAATAGTGTGAAATATGAAGGATATAATAGAAGGATTGAAATTGCAGTGAAGAAAATAGTAAGGGAAGCTATTATTTACAACAGTTTAGGCCAGATATAATGAAGGTTTAAATGAGTGGTTCTGACAGTCAGGTGAGAGAAGAGGATAGAAATAAATGATATAGAGGAGGTAGGAACAAGATTTGTCTAAGTAGGATGAGTATGATATTAGGAAGAAAGGCAAGATTATAAGTGTCATCATCAACAAATATTTAGTCAGTCAGAGCTGAGCCCTGCACCATAGCAGACATAAAAGTAGTAAGCACCTTTCCTGCCTATCACCAGCAGCTGAGATAAGAAAAAGCTCCCAACTCTAGTGAAAGGTGCTATTGAGAGAGAGAAACAGATCAAAGCCATAAGGTGAGATCACAAGGATCTAACAATCTAAATAACCAAATGTCAAAGGGCTAAAAACCTTTAGGGTTCTCCACTATTTCTTCTCCCTCACATCCAAAGGGTCCATTTCTATGGAATCTACGTCTATCAAAAGTCAGGAAATGAGAGGACATAAAAGGGCAGAGATCAATCCTATCAGAACTCATCAAGCCCTGTCTTTGCTTTTCTCTTACTCCTTTCCTTTCTCTTCTTATTTCTCCCCCAATTCCCTACTGACCGTGCAGGTGACAGATTTAGCTGTTCCAGATTGTAGAAATCCAAGTCTGAAGCCATAATCCCCAGGATAGTCCTTTTGAGATGGAACAGTAGATGATGTTGGCAGGTTAACTGGGGGCAAAGACACCTGAAATCCATGATTTTCTTCCTCATTTTCCAGCCAGTTTATACTATCTGGAGAGGCAAACTGTACATCATCTATGTTCTAGGGTTAAATGAGAGAGAGATCACAAAATGAATCAGAGAAACCCAGATTTCCCCCCCAGCCTGTCCCTCACTTTGTTGTTCCCTCCATGTACCAAGTTCATACCGACAAATCATCTGGTAAATTGTTCCATTGTCTGAAAAGCAAAAAGAAAGAAATATCTGAAACTGTTTTTTAACATTAGTCATTTATATTTGGGGGTGGAAGGGGATAGGGGAGAACAGAACAGGGGTGACTGGGACACAGCCTAGGGGTCAGAACAGGTCCTACTGTTTGGGCAAATTAACCATCTCTCTAAGATCATACATCTACATAAAGGAAAGGGCTGAAACATTAGGGTCCCTTCTAACTCATCTATGATAAGGGAGTCATAGAGAGAACTCAGGGACATTTATTAAAAAGACTCATGATTGATAAGTAGGTAATGTTGGGAACGTCATACTTCACCCCTCACTCACAATTTCCATAGGTCTGAGAAGGTTTCCTGACTCAGTGGGGGCTCCAGATCTGACAGTGATTCCTCCATGGTAGACCTCAAAGAAGGCAGTTTTGTGGCTAGTGGAGGATGTCAGGGAAAGGAAGGGAGGGAAAAGATATTAGTCCAAACCTATCCTTTTTGTACCCTGTAGTTTCCTGACATTGCAACAGTGAGTAGGTTGGCTACTCCCCCTCCCTCCCTTCTTTTCTCTATCATGCTGAATTTTTGGAGTTTGAGCTAAAGAATGTGTTGATTTATAGGTTAGAGATGTTTGGGTAGACACAATCAACAGAGATTCTTGGACCCTGGTTTAAACTCAATCCCTCCCTTCCTACTCCCCATTTCTTAACTTCCCCATTATCATTGAGAGTACTACCATCCTCCCAGTCACTAAAATGTCATCCTCCAACTCTCTTACATTCCATATCTAATCAGTTGTCAAGTCCTGTTATTTCCATCTTTGTACCATTCTCTTTATTATTTGTTCCTTTCTTTCTTGATACCTTGGTACAATCCTCATCATCTCATAACTGTACTACTGCTAAATAACATGATGCTTGGTCTCATCTATTCCCACTTCAATCCACTTTCTACTCAGCTATCAAATTGGTCTTAAAATGCATGCTTGATCATATTCATTCAATAAATTCCCTATTACCTCAAGGATCAAATATAAAATCCTGTTTGGCCTTTAAAGCCCTTCCTACTTTCCAGTTTTCTTAAACCTTTTTTCTCCACTCCAGGTACTTGACAATCCAGTGACATTGCCTCCTTGTTATTCTCCTAACAGATACTCCCTGGCTGTCCTTCATGCCTGGAAGGCTCCTTCATCATATCTGCCTTTTAAACTTCAGATAATTTTCTGTAAGAAACTATTGCCAGTTTTTCTTAGTCTCAATGTTTTCCCTCTGAGACTACCCCATTTAATATTCATGCTTTCAATAAATACATAGTAGTTATCTACTACATACAAAGTAGACAAAGTCAAACCTATCGTCAGGGAGCCTCTATAGTATACTTACTAATAGGAGAAACCACAATAGATAATAATAATAACATACAATAAATACACCAGGAAGAGGAAAGACAAAGTATTATGTGAAGTATGAGGAAATTAAACACCATAGCTTTAGAATGCTCAGATTTATTACATATTGATCCATCTGATCTGGAAAACAATTTGAAATTATTTGTGAAGTGACTAAATTTGACTCAGTGAAGGGCAAAGACAGAAAGATCCCAAATACATCAAAATATCTACACAACAACATTTTTAGGGGGATAGTAACAAGCTAGAAACAAAGTAAGTACCCATCAACTGGGCAACAGTTGAACAAACTGTAGCCAATGGATATTACTGTACCAGATGAATAGATGAATAGAACAATTATTTCTTATGACATAATAACACAAGTAATTCAGAGAGACGGGAAGATTTGTACAGATGAATATACAGTAGAGAAGTTAATGAATAGCATGTTAAGTGTTTATACAAATACCATGATAAAGTTGGATAAAAATCCAAACTGTAACAAAAGTCTGAGCTATCCCTAAACAATGGTATCTAAGACTTTTCTCAAGGTCAAGGTTTCCATTGCTCAGGAAGAGCTAGCTACTTTAATGGACCATGGGAGGTTACTGAGGAGGTATTCATGATTTTCAGAATTGGGAAACTCCTAGGACTTGCTAAGGGACAAGTACACTGTCAGCAGGATTTTGGAGCTTTTCACAGGTCATAAGAACTTTGTAAGAAGTTTGACAAACGAAGCCTTCAACAGGCTTGTTCAAACCATTTATTCCAAGAAAACAAGGAAGCTAACAGAGCTGTGTTTTTTCCAGCATAATTCTCTCATAGTTCATTGATAGGATGGAGGGGCAAGAAGCCTAATATAGAAAATTCTTAATACAAGTTAATATACTAATAAAGTATATAGCTAATCTATAAATCACATAGAAGTAATATTATCATCTAGTTAATTATAGTTAATAATAACCTACAAGACTCATTCTTATTAACTAAATCAAATTTAACCGTAATCTACTTAACTCAGCACAATGAACTGAATAAAGGCTGTTTAAACTGAATTGGGGTAGCAAAACTATTTTTACAGTGATAAGTGCTAAGGATATAACTAACAAAGCAAGACTGCCTCAAGTTCATAAGAAGCTCAAAAATTCTAATTGGGAAAGCTGAGCTGAAAGGGGGAAAGAACTAGTCTTCTTTAGGACACATTTCAGGATATAATGGAAGGGCAGGCTCTAAGGTTCAGGAATTTTTTTTTCTTTCTAAAAAATATTTATTTATTTTTAGTACATACTGCTTTCTGAATCATGGTGGGAGAGAAAAATGGAAAAGGAAAAAAACATGGGAGAGAAAAAAAAAAAAAAAAAACAACCACAGAAAAAAAAAAAGTGAACATAGCATGTGTTGATTTACATTCAATCTCCATAGTTCTTTTTCTGGATGCAGATGGCATTTTCTATCCAAAGTCTATTGGGGTTGTTTTGGAAGGTTCAGGAATCTTTAGAGTACACTGACAGATCAGATGGGAATGCATGTTATTTAAGACAAGAGTGGGATAACAGAACAGCTAGTAAGAACCAATTAACCAAAAGAACAATATACAAACTGACTAATAGAAACATGAAAATATATTCAATTTTGTATTTAAATGGAATGCCTAATCTTGATCCACAAGATTGATGATGAAATTCTTCTTTCCCTTGGTAGATAAATGGTGAATTAGGGGTAGAGAGTATTGCACATAATAGCAGATTCAGACATTGTAGACATTTTGTTTTGCTTTTTTTTTTTTTTTTTTTTTTTTTTTAAATTACACAGAAGGGTTTATGATGGGATGGGGAGGGAGAGGATAGAAATGAAATTTCTATATATATATATATATATATTAATATATATATATCTATAGAATTATTAATATATATTACTATATAGAAATATATTGTATATTAGAGCATAATAAAGCATTAAAAAGGGAAGATTCTTAAAAAATGGTGGAATATTTCAGAAAATCCCAAGCATTGCAGATTTCCCCCTCAAACAAAATTGTACCTCAGGGCAAACCCAAACCTATTAAAAACAAGTAAGACCTGGGGAAGACCCTGACTAGCTAAGATTTCAAAGAAAAACTCTAAGACAGAGGTTTGGCTCATGTGAAGTAAAGCACCTTCAGGCTAGCTCTGCTGAAACAGCAAGGAAAGAGCCCCCAGATTATCTGGGTTTGTAGATAGCCTTAGCCCCAGTCAGGAAATTTCATTCCCAGATAGTATGGGAAGTCAGGGGTGTGAGTCTAGGAAGAGTGAGTAAACCTCTGCTAATAAGAGTGGCCAAGGTCCACTTATGCTGTTGAGACAACTATGAATGACAAGGAAATCAGCATAGGTCCAGGAGTGCAGAAGCAGTAGAAGGCAGGATAGCTGCAGGCTGCAGGCTCTTATAATATGGTGGAATTCTTGGTTTTGGGTTCTAGGCCAAAAGGGAGAAGAAGTGAAGTGAAGCCAGAGATTACCTCTCCAACCTCACCCTCACTCTCAGTACTCTACAGCAAGAGAGAGAGTATGCAAAGGAGAAAGAACCTAACTATAGAAAGTTACTGTGGGAAAAGAGAAGACCAAGGATCAGGGTCCATCTTTACAGGAGATACAGAAGTGAAAAAAGCCTCTGCTACCTCCAAGAGTAACATTAAATGGTAACCGGTCCAAAAAGAATTAATGGAACTCAAAAAAGACTTTTAAAAATCAAAGGAGAGCTGGACAACTAGGTGGTGCAGTGGACAGAGTACCTGTCCTGAAGTCTGGAGGACCTCAGTTCAAATCTGAACTCAGACACGTAACACTTCCTAGCTATGTGATCCTAGCCAAGTCACTTAACCCCAATCGCCTCAGCAAGACTAAATAAATAAATAAAGAATGAAAGAAACAAAAAGAAATAATTGCAAAGTTGCAAAATAAATCCACAGAAATCATCAGCATTTTTATATATCACCAACAGAGTCCAACAACAAGAGACACAAAGAGAAATTCCATTTAAAATAATTGTTGATAATATAAAATATTTTGGAATTTACATACCAAGGAAAAGTCAGAACTATATGAACACTACAAAACACTTTCCAAACAAATAAAATAATATCTAAACAATTGGAAAAATATAATTCAAAAGGACAATACTACCTAAACTATCCTATTTATTTAGTGCTATACCAATCAAACTCCCAAGAAACTATTTTACTAAGATCTACAACAAAATTCATCGGGAAGAATAGAAGGTAAAGAATTTCAAGGGAATTAATGAAAAAAAAAAATGTAAATGAAAAAAAGTTTTACCAGACCTAAAACTATATTAGAAAGCAGTGTTCATAAAAACCATTTGGTACTGGCTAAGAAATAGAGTAGTTGTTCAGTAAAATAGATTAGGTTCACAGAACAAAATATAGTCAATGACTATAGCAATCTAGTGTTTGGGATAAGAATTCACTATTTGCCAAAAACTGCTAGGAAAACTGGAAACTAGTATGGCAGAAACTAGGCACTGACCCATACGTAACAGCATATACCAAGATAAGGCCAAAATGGGTTCATGATCTAGACATGAAGAATGATATTAAAATGATATTAATAAATTAGAACAACATAGGATAATTTACCTCTTAGATCTATGGAGGAGAAAGGAATTTGTGTCCAAAGAAGAACTGGAGCTCACAACTGAACACCAGATAGATAATTTTTATTATATTAAGTTAAAACATTTTTGTACAAACAAAATTAATTCAGACAAGATCAGAAGGGAAGCAATAAACTGGGGAAACATTTTTACATACAAGGGTTCTAATAAAGGCCTCATTTGTAAAATATATAGAGAACTGACTCAAAATTTATAAGAATTCAAGCCATTCTCCAATTGATAAATGGTCAAAGGATATGAATACTCAATTTTCAGATGAAGAAATTAAAACCATTTCTATCATATGAGAAGGTGCTCTAAATCACAGAGAAAAACAAATTAAGACAACTCTGAAATACCACTAAACACCTCTCAGATTGGCTAAGATGACAGGAAAAGATAATGATGAATGTTGGAGGGAGATGTGGGAAAACTGGGACATTAATACATTGTTGGTGGAACTGTGAACGGATCTAGTCTTTCTGGAAAGCAATTTGGAATTATGTCCAAAGAGATCTTAAAGGAGGGAAAGGGACCCACATGGGCAAAAAACGTTTGTGGCAGCAAATTGAAAACTGAGGGAATAAATGGTTGAATAAGTTACGAAATATTATTGTTCTATAAGAAACAACCAGCAGGATGATTTCAAAGAAGCCTGGAGAAATTGATAAATGGTCAAAGGATATGAACAGACAATTCTCAGACAAAGAAATTGAAACTATTTCTAGTCATATAAAAAGATGCTCCAAGTCATTATTAATCAGAGAAATGCAAATTAAGACAATTCTGAGATACCACTACACATCTATCAGATTGACAGGGAAAGATAATGCGGAATGTTGGAGGGAATGTGGGAAAACTGGGACACTGATTCATTGTTGGTGAAATTGTGAATATATCCAGCCATTCTGGAGAGCAATTTGGAACTAGGCTCAAAAAGTTATCAAACTGTGCATACCCTTTGATCCAGCAGTGTTACTACTGGGCTTATATCCCAAAGAGATTTTAAAGAAGGGAAAGGGACCTGTATGTGCAAGAATGTTTGTGGCAGCCCTCTTTGTAGTGACCAGAAACTGAGTGGATGCCCATCAATTGGAGAATGGTTGTGTAAATTATGGTATATGAATGTTATGGAATATTATTGTTCTGTAAGAAATGACCAGCAGGATGATTTCAGAAAGGCCTGGAGAGACTTGCATAAACTGACACTAAGTGAAATGAGCAGGACTAGGAGATCATTATATATTTCAACAATAATACTATATGATGATCAATTCTGATAGACACGGCCATCTTCAAAAATGAGATGAACCAAATCAGTTCCAACAGAACAGTAATGAACTAAACCAGCTACACCCAGTGAAAGAACTCTGGGAGATGACTATGAATCACTACATAGAATTTCCCAATCCCTCTTATTTTTGTCTACCTGCATTTTTTATTTCCTTCACAGGCTAATGGTACACTATTTCAAAGTCCAATTCTTTTTGTACAGCAAAATAACTGTTTGGACATGTATACATATATTGTATTTAACTTATACTTTAACATATTTAACATGTATTGATCAACCTGCCGTCTGGGGGAGGAGAGAGGGGAAAAGTTAGAACAAAAGGTTTTGCAATTATCAATGCTGAAAAATTATCCATGAATACATCTTGTAAATAAAAAGCTATAACAATAATAATAAATCATATAGAAAAAACAAACAAAGAAGCCTGGAGAGACTTACATGAATTGATGCTAAGTGAAATGAGAAGAACCAGGTGATCATTAAACACAGCAACAAGATTATATGATGATCAATTTTGATGGTTGTGGTTCTCTTCAACAGTGAGATGATTCAGATCAGTTCCAACTGTTTAGTGATGAAGAAAGCCATCTACACCCAGAGAGAGAACTATGGGAATTGAGTTTGGTTCACAACCTAGCATTTTCACTCGTTTTGTTGTTAGGTTGCATTTTATTTTCCTTCCCATTTTTTTCTGGTTTGATTTGATTTTTCTTGTGTGGCAAGATAATTATATAAATATGTATGCATACATGGGATTTAACATATATTTCTACCATGTTTAACATATATTGGACTACCTGGTATCTAGGGGATGGGGAAAGGGGTGGAAAAATTGGAATACAAGGTTTTGCAAGGGCTAATGTCGAATAACTGTTTTGAAAAATAAAAAGCTTTAATAAAGGGGGGAAAAATTAGAATTGGGCAAAGGGAAGTTAGTGAAATTATAAGAGACTAAGAAGAAAATGTGAGACATCTCATAAGAAAAACAACAGATCAAGAAAAACATAATAATTGGACTATTTGAAATCTATGACCAAAAAAAAAGGGACCTTGATACAATAGAAGAAATAATTTAAAAAAATTGTCTGGATGTAATAGAACAAGAGGGGAAAGTAGAAATTAAAAAACAACAATAACAACAACAAAACAAACCACTGATCATCACCTGAAAGAGATTCTATGAGGAAAACATATAGGAAATCTAAATTCTGAAACCCCCAAATCAAAAATATTTTTTATAAAAGCAACAGTATCGTAACATCAACAACAATTCAAATATGCTAGAACTACTATTAGAATTGCACAAAACCCATCAGCAGCTACAATAAAAAACTGCAGGTCCTAGAATACCATATATCAACAAACAAAAAGCCAAAAATATTATGTCCAGCAAAATTAAATATAATATGGAATAAAGAATACAAAAGAAAACCTATAAGGAAGCCAAAAAAAAAAAAAAAAAAAAAAAGAAAAAAAAAGATGGACAGGAAATTTACTGTTACATATTTTGAATTCTTATGTTCTGCTGTTCATATGACAATTTTTTTGGTCTTTTTCCATTTTGTATATAAGTTTTAAATTAATGTTAAATTTTTTAAAAATCAAGCATTAAAAACAAAAGAGAGGAGGATGAAGATGACCAGAAAGTAAGGTATAAATGAAAAGTGTAAAAGGAAGGATAAGGAATTTTAGAGATGCGTGTCATGATTAATTTTAGGATAAAAGAGCATATTTGTCACTACTTCTTTTGACAACAGACTTATATGTTACACATAATGAGTAACTTCGACCCTACAATGTACATAGGATAGGGTGGCACTAGACAGAATAAATGACTTGGCCTTGGGGGCAATATTAATAAATGCTAAAAGCTAAAATTCAAACCTAATGCTTCTAACTCCAACTCTGACACCAGCTCTCTCTTACTGAACACAGTACAATTATGGGCTGGCAAGCTTATAGGAAAGGCAGGTTGGAAGATTTTTGATGTCAATATCAACAACAATTTCTTATTTGCTTAGAGTCTGATTTTGCCTTAGAAATGAGGGCAGGTGTGAAGGATTCAATATTAATCCACTCTTATGACTTTAAAATACCTGAAAGGCTCATCCTACTGCTGATGATCAGTTGTGTATTGTTTGTTGGTAGGGGGAAGGGAGAAAGAGAAACACAGTATCTTTATTATATAATACCATTATATACTATGTCCCCCTGAAGTTCTTCTCCAATGCCACCTTCTCAAAATGGAGACGTGAATATATGGAAGGTATGAAAAGCATAGTAAAAACTCTGGAGATAGTTACAAACTAGAAAGTTTTCATCTACATGTCTAGATGAGTTATATGTTTATAATAACTATAATATATATCAACCTAGCTAAATTTGGACATGTTCATCACCAAACTGGCCACAGAATGATGGTAAAAGCTATGCCAATTCTAAATTCATTGTCAAATACCCTTCTGACAGTTATCTTTGTTGTCAATGTTGCACTTTGGAAAAAGAATCAATTTGGAGTTGAGAAGCTCTGGATTCAAATCTCAGCCCTTGATACTTTGGGCCATTAAATGAGTCACTCAATTTCCCAGTTTCCTTATCTGTAAAATGAGAGGGCAGAGCTAACTGACTTCAAAGATCCCTGTCAGTTATGATCTGCTTTAATGCTCATTCACTTGCTGTTCCATTAAACAAGTTAACTTGCCAATGGCTTTTTTTTTTTTTTTTTTGGCTGAGGCAATTGGAGTTAAGTGACTTGCCCAGAGTCACACAGGCTATATCTTTTACTAAAATGGAGTTTACAGTGCAGTGGGGGAAAGAAGAAAATTGTGACACACACACACACACACACACACACACACACGAAGAATAAGAATAATGTAGGATTTTTCAGGGAGGTTGGGATATCATTATATAGGAATTACAAGTCAAATAAGGAAGTCAAACTAAGGAAAATCTCTTTAATAGTTGTGAAAAGGACAGACTGTAATAGGGAAGAGACTTGAGTAAGGAGAGCAATGCTGTTACAACAATCTGTGGTGATGAGAGTTCAGGAAAATGCCTTTGGGATTCAGCATGGGAGACCTGAAAGAAATGGTTTTAAAAGTAGGAACAGAAGCCAGGGGAGAAGTATCCAGGTGGAGAGAATGTTCAACCATAAAAAAACTGCTGAGAGCTTTCAGCATCACCAGGACTGAGAAAAAGCCATTGAACTTAGCAGTTAAAATAATAGTGAGTCAGATGGTGAAAAAATATTGAAAGGTAATTCTGAAAATACAGATGAACTATGAATTGTATGGGAAAACTCTCCAAATCACTAATAATAAATTCACTCTATATAACTAATAAATTAAACACCTTAGGCCCATTATATTGACAATGAATAAAAACATAAAAAAGGGAACCTATTCTTCAAATCTCAGCTAAAGCCATGGCTTTTGCAAGTTTTTCCTAATCCTCCTTAATTTTAATACCTTCTTATTTACAAGATATATGCATGGGTAATTTTTCAGCACTGACCACTGCAAAACCTTTTGTTCCAACTTTTCTCCTCTTTCCCTCCACCCCTTTCCCCAGATGGCAGGTTGACCAATACATGTTAAATATCCTAAAGTATAAGTTAAATACAATATATGTATACATGTCCATACAGTTTTTTGCTGTACAAAAAGAATCGGACTTTGAAATAGTGTACAATTACCCTGTGAAGGAAACAAAAAATGCAGGTAGACAAAAATAGAGGGATTGAGAATTCTATGTAGTGGTTCATACTTATTTCCCAGAGTTCTTTCACTGGGTGTAGCTGGTTTAATTCATTACTACTCTACTGGAACTGATTTGGTTCATCTCATTGTTGAAGCCGGCCTTGTCCATCAGAATTGATCATCACATGATGAAATTAAAACTATTTCAGCTCATATGAAAGAGTGTTCCAAATCACTACTGATCAGAGAAATGCAAATTAAGACAACTCTGAGTTACCACTACACACCTGTCAGATTGGCTAAGATGACAGGAACAAATAACGATGAATGTTGGAGGGGCTGTGGGAAAACTGGGACACTGATGCATTGTTGGTGGAGTTGTGAAAGAATCCAACCATTCTGGAGAGCAATCTGGAACTATGCCCAAAAAGTTATCAAAATGTGCATACCCTTTGACCCAGCCATACTACTACTGGGCTTATATCCCAAGGAAATACTAAAGAAGGGAAAGGGACCTGTATGTACAAGAATGTTTGTGGCAGCCCTTTTCATAGTGGCTAGAAGCTGGAAGATGAATGGATGTCCATCAATTGGAGAATGGTTGGGTAAATTATGGTATATGAATGTTATGGAATATTATTGTTCTATAAGAAATGACCAACAGGAGAAATACAGAGAGGCTTGGAGAGACTTATATCAACTGATGCTGAGTGAAACGAGCAGAAACAGAAGATCATTATACACTTCAACAATGATACTGTATGAGGATGTATGCTGATGGAAGTGGATATCTTCAACATAGAGAAGAGCTAATCCAATTCCAAATGATTAATGATGGACAGAATCAGCTACATCCAGAAAAGGAACACTGGGAAATGAGTGTAAACTGTTATTTTTACCTTCTGAATCCAATTCTTCCTGTGCAACAAGAAATTCGGTTCTACACACATATATTGTATCTAGAATATACTGTAATATATTTAACACGTATAAGACTGCCTGTCATCTTGGGGAGGGAGGGAAAAAATCTGAATAGAAGTGCGTGCAAGGGATAATGTTGTAAAAAATTACCCATGCATATGTACTGTCAAAAAAAAAAAGAGTTATAATTATAAAATAAAATAAAAATTAAAAAAAAAAAAAAAAAGAATTGATCATCACATAGTATTGTTGTTGAAGTATATAATGATCTCCTAGTCCTGCTCATTTCACTTAGTGTCAGTTCATGTAAGTCTCTCCAGACCTTTCTGAAATCATCCTGCTGGTCATTTCTTACAGAACAATAATATTCCATAACATTCATATACCATAATTTATATAACCATTCTCCAATTGATGGGCATCCAGTCAGTTTCCAGTTTCTGGTCACTACAAAAAGGGCTGCCACAAACATTCTTGCACATCTTGTATCTTATTTTCACAAAGTTATTTGCATGTTAAAATAACTGTATAGACATGTATACATATATTGTATTTAACATATACTTTAACATATTTAACATGTATTGGTCTACCTGCCATCTGGGGAGGGGAAAGGAGGGGAAAAAGTAGAAGAAAAGGTTTTGTATTTGTCAATGCTGAAAATTACCCATGCATATATCTTGTAAATAAAAAGCTATAATAATAGTAATAATAATAAAAAAGGTTGTTTGCATGTTGTCATCCTCTTAGACTATTAAATTCTTAAAAACAAGAATGGGGACAGCTAGGTGGTGCAGTGGATAGAGCGCTAGCCCTGAATTCAGGAGGACCCAAGTTCAAATCTGGTCTCAGACACTTAACATTAACACTTCCTAGCTGTGTGACCCTGGGCAAGTCACTTAACCCCAGCCCCAGAAAAAGAAAAAAAAAAAAAAAGCAAGAATAGATTTTGGTGGTAGTTTTTTTTTTTTTTTTTGGGGGGGGCAGAAGACAGGAGTTTTTCTTTATATTTCTAGCAATATGAACTAAGTCACTAAGGTCTTATAGTATTTATATTTCCTACATGTGGCCTGAAGCAATAAAGGGACTAAACCAAAATTCTTTCATAGGATCAATGATCCTATCATGTAGATTTCCCCATTTTTCAATGAGCAACCTAAAACAGAAACCGGCAGGTCAGTTTCAGAGAGCTTGTCCCAAGTGTAGTAAGAGAAGCAATTCCCAGCAATGGAAATCCGAAGAGTCAGGATGACAACAGATAGTTTAGGAGACTAAACTTGGCGGCACCCATCTGTTTGGCAGGGGGACTGAATATCTTGGCTCAAAAATATTTTTTTAATGTAATCTGCAACTCCACTCCCCCCAACAAGAATTTTTTTTCCCTACTGGGGGGAAAATAAAACCCATTTTTTTCTCCCGGTTCTGCTGACTTAACTTTCTAAATCAGTTCATCAAAGTCTTCTCAGGTTTCTCTGAAACTTCATTTCTGAAACATTCAAAATAGCCATCCATTATTTGCTATACTACAGCCATACTACAGATTGATGAGCACCTCTTCAGTTTCCAATTCAAAAAAAGTTGCTATATGTATTTTTATGCAGATGAAACCCTGTTCTCTTTGTTTTGCGGCATATATATATATATATATATATATATATATATGTATATATATATAATTTTTTTTTTTTTTTTTTTTTAATTTTGGCAAGGCTCTTAGCCCAGGCTCAGCTCCTCCATTCCAAGGCCCGCCCCTTTCATAGATGTACACTTTCTCCTATCCTCAAACCAGGAAGCCCGGAACGTACCACTCAGCTAAAGGGGAAGGGAGGGAAAGGATCCCTCCCCCAACTACAGACAAAGGTCGAGTCCATTCCTGGCTGAGTTACTCAGAGAGGGGCACTTTCAAGGAGGTGTAGGAAGGTATTACAAAATAAGAAAACATCCCCCTTCCTTTCCAAAATGAATTCTTCCTCTCAAAACAAAACAAAACAGATGTAGGCTATCTCAATGCAGAAAAAGTGAAGAATATGTCATTATCGAGAGTTGAATCATTGCCTACTGTATATTCTAGTCTATCCTACATAAAGCCCGGAGCTAACCTGGGTTAATCCAGAATAGGAAATGCAAGATGGGGGTAAGCGGGAGAGAGGAAACACGATCTGGGCCCCAAAGACAAGATACACCACGGGTCAACACAAGGACACCAGGTTCTTGCAGAAGTGGATGGATTGGGGACTCGTAAACCGAGAGTTTATTTGGACTAGCTCTCCCCCACCCTCTCCAAGAGCGCCATAGTCCGTCCCGCTCACTTCAGTCCCCGCCCAGCTGTATTTCCTGAAGGGAAAGATTCTCTAGATTAGCAGAGTAATCTTCCCACCTCCTGAAACAAAGGGTCGCCTAAAAGTGGATCTTTGTTTCTTTCAGCTCCAAACTCACAGGGGGTGGGAAAGTAACTTAAAGACCTTCTTTCCCCTTCCGGGAGTGAACTGCCTCGGCTCCGCAACGTGGCGTGCTCTCACTCTCCCCCGAAATGCACCCTTAATCAAGCCCAGGCGAGCGACACTCACGTTCCTATTCATTTAATTGAAAGTGGCTACTCTAAAGTCCTTTGGCTCGTCTGGCCGCCCATTCGCCAAGCCCCCCAGTCCCTGAGGCTTGGCCCGCATAGGCTAGTACGGGATCCCCTAGACAGTGTGGACAACATGGGGGAGGGAAGGAAGTGCTTCCACTCCGGAACAGCCATTCTTCGATGCCCCCTCTTCGGCGCTTCACCTGCTTCACTCCATCCTCACCCCCATCCCAGCTTCCAAATACTCCAGCCTCCCAAACCCGGGACCGGCATTATAACCCCTCCCAGAATCGCCGTCCACTCTTGGATTTAACAAGGGCAACTCCTAACGCCCCTCCCCCAACCGCGGCGAACTGCTACCTGGAAATAAGCCCTGAAGAGCCCAAGGATCCCCGACCTGCTCTCTCTGGACCGCAGCTTCAAACTTTGAGTGGTCTAAACTTACCGCCAGCCTGTGCACACGCGACTGGAAAACCCCAATCCCAGCAGCCCCAGCGAAGTTGTTGGCAAGAAGCCGGCCGGCGCCATAGCAAGTGAGGGCAAGTGGCGGCACCTACGCGGATTATTCATTTGTTCCTCCCGGAGCTGGAGAGGACTTCAGAGGCTCCGGGTCCAGTTCAATTCCTTTCTTTTCCGGGTGAGGGAGTAGATTTGGACAGGTCAAGCGATCTGTATGGCGATCTATTCAATTTAGACTCCAAGCCCCATATATTTTATTTTGTATCTTGAATTGTAATTCTACTTAGAACAACCTTATAATAATAATTAACAATAATCACAGTGAAGAAGGGACCCCGAACTCGAAAACTCCTCAAAGGAGAAAATCTCCTTCAACTCTGCCTCAGTGAGTGCCGCCTGAGGGAAACAAGACAAACAGCTACATTCTGTTATCTAGGTGGGGTAGGTTCAGTCCCCAGCAAAGAACTCCAATCCCATTCAATTAAAGATCTTTTAGTCAATTCAGTTGCAGCCACCGCTTCATTTGAAGGGGGAGCCGGCTTCTTTTGCAGCCAAAGACCTCCTTATAAAAATGGCAATTAAAAGCTCATTTCTTTGCAGAGGTCCTGACGTGCCAGCTATGCTATGCCAAGGAGGCCTCTGCCCACTGGATAATATTCCCTTCCAGCGCTGCCCGCTCTTTATCCTCACATATTTCCCTAAGGAGACTTTATGCCTCTCTCTCAGGATTTCTAACCTTACTTCCCAATGCCAATAACAAACCTCTTTTATCAATTTAGGTTTTCGGGTCTGTAAATTTTTTTTGCTCCCCAAACTCCCTATCCTTGCGCCAAATCCCAAGGAGGTGTAGGGGAGCCGAATCTGTCCATTTGGTTCCCTGAATCCCAAACCTGCCACTAGACCTCATCATTTAACTCCCTGACCACCAGGGACCCTAACCTCATTTTGGTTCCCTGAGAGGGAACCTCATCTGTAGCAGCTAACATTTACATAAGAGTTTATTGTATGCCAGGTGCTAGCACGTACACCCTTTTGATCCACACCTCTGGGAGGTAGGGACTATTCTTATGACCCTTTTACTGGAAGAAAAAGGCTTTAGGGAAATTAAGTGGTTTGCTCAAGGTTATTACTGATTTGAATTCATAACCTGTGTCCATAGATTTAGTTCTCCTTCCACTTGCACTGAAGTCTGTCCTTTATTCTGTTGCATATATTTTTATATAATTATTTATGTATATGTGCTTCCTCTCCTTCCAGTAGAACATAAGCTTCTCGATAGGGACTTTAACATTTTTTTTTTCTATCCCACAGAGTCTTGCAAATGTATTTAGATACATTTGGTCCGATTGAATTGAATTGGAACAATAAAGTTGCAGTGTACCACACCACCACTCAGACTTGTAATGTTGTCTTTGGGAGGAGAAAGCCAGAAGCAAAGACTTAAAAGATAGGTTTCAGCTCAATATAAGGAAAAAAACCCTATTAATTTGAAATCTTTAAATATTGAATGAGTTGCCTTAAAAGATAGTGGATGTCAATGGACTTGTGATTCAGAGAGTCATCTGCACCTACAGAGAGCTAACTGTAAGAATTGAGCGTGGATCACATAGTATTTTTACCTTTTTTTTTTTTTTTTCTGAGGCAATTGGGGTTAAATGACTTTTTCAGGATCACATAGCTAGAAGTGTTAAGTGTCTGAGGTAAAATTTGAACTCAGATCCTCTGAATGGTGGAAATTTTCTATGCATATATTTTCAAAATAAAAAGTTTTAATAAAAAAAATAAAAAATAAACTTATGGCTGAAAGACAAAAAAAAGGTAATTGTAGAAATATGTATAGAAGAATTGCACATGTTTAACATATAATGGATTATTTGTTGTCTAGGGGAAGTGATGGGAGAAGGAAGAAAAAATTTGGAACATAAGACTTTGCAAGAGTGAATGCTGAATTCTTACCGTGCAACAAGAAATTTGGTTTTACACACATATATTGTATCTAGGTTATACTGTAACACATTTAATATGTATGGGATTGCCTGTCATCAAGGGAGGGAGTAGAAGGAGGGAGGGGAAAATTTGAAAAAATACAAGGGATAATGTAAGGAAAAATTACTCATGCATATGTACTATCAAAAAATTATAATTATAAAATTAATTAAAAAATAAAATAAAATACAGATTTAAAAAAAGAGTGAATATTGAAAACTATCTATGCATGTATTTTGAAAATAAGTTTTTTGGTGTCGTGGATAGAGTACCAGCCCTGAAGTCAGGAGGACCTGAGTTCAAATTTGAACTCAGACACTTAATACTTCCTGGTTGTGTAACTCTAGGCAACTCACTTAACCCCAATTGCCCCAGTAAAAAAGAAAATAAAAAGCTTAAAAAAAAAAATAGTGGATGGGAGGCCATCTAGTAATAGCATATATTTACAGTTGAAGAATTTTGGAGTTCAACCCCTTCATTTTTTAAGATAAGGAATGGGGATTAATCACTTCCTTTTATCCATACTAAAGGAAGAGGATACAAAGAAAAGCAAAAAAAAATTTTTTTTTGGAGTTCAACCCCTTCATTTTTTAAGATAAGGAATGGGGATTAATCACTTCCTTTTATCCATACTAAAGGAAGAGGATACAAAGAAAAGCAAAAAAAATTTTTTTTTTTTTTTAATAGCGCTTGCATTTGGTAAGGAAAAAATCAAGACTTTGGACATAAACTTGTGGTATCTTCTTCTCTTTTAGAAAGAATGACCAGGAAAGTGGTTTTGACAAGAGTGAACTCTGTATGACCTGAGTGAGCCCTGCAAAATTATGTAAAATCACAAAAAAAATGTCCACTTCTTCCTTGAGAATTTGTCCACCGAGAGAATCCCTCTTGATATTTCTTTAACAATAAAGCTTTTTTTTTTTTTTTTTTTTTTTTTAACCATAGCCTCTAGATTTAAAGCGAATTGGTTGGCTCAGAATTCAGAGCTTTGGAGAGAAGGAACTCCACTCATTTCTACCTAATCTCTTCATCATTGGTACCCTCATCCCTCATCAACTTGAGCCTTTTAAAAAATCTTTCCCATAGACTAGCAGTATTTAGGAGAGCAGAAAGATATAATTCTAGTCTGGTACTTCTCTCAGAGGAGAATATCAAGGCCAACCTCTTGGCTCCTCTTCCTTCTCCTCTGCAGGACAAAAATCAGAATGTTTTAGAGGAGAGAGGACAAGGTTCTAGAGATAGTTTCCATGCTGCATTTAGCTAAACTGTAAGGCCATGCACATGATTTATTTGGGCAGCACACATACGCTCCATATAGGAGTAGAATATGTTCTTTTCATCAATGAGAGTCTTATGCAAACATTCTAGGCTTGAAAACCTGGGTTACAAACTATTTGACAAAACCAAATACTTTCTTTCCTGGATTTTCAGTAGTTGTGGTTTTTGAGGCAGTAAGGCAGGTAAGTGGCTTAATGTATGGAAAGCTGGATCTGGAGTCAAGAAGACCGTGTTCAGCTCTGGCCTCTCAGACACTTAACTAGCAATTCAACCTCAGGCAAATCATTTAACTTCTGTTTGCCTTAATCCAATGGGGGAGGAAATGGCAAACCACTCCAGTATCTTTTATAACTGATAACTTTATAACAGTCAATGTTCTCTTATTGCCCCAACTCAGTTTCTCTAAATTGTTCTGCCTCAATCCCCTTAAGCTGCAAACCCACCTGCCCTCTGGTTCATTAAGACTGATATAACTCAGAGGTTATAGATTGTCAATGTGTAACCTCGAAAAGGGAGAGTCCAGACTTTCTGTATCTAGCCAGATACTTTCTTAACTCCCAATTTGTTCAAATAAATTATTAAAAACTCTAATCTCTATCTTGCCTCAGTTTCTCTGGCATTATATTAACTGATGTGCTATGAGGTCATGAAGACCTGGAGGAAGATGGGCTTTTTTTTTTTTTTTTTTACAGTGATTGCTTCTCAAATAATGGTAGTAGGGTCTTGGGAATAGCAGGGCCCCTCAGATTACTCTACAGCCATCATTTGGGGAGTAATCACCTCCTCAACAACAACCAAAGACCAGCTGCTATCAATGGGAAGTCGGCCCCAGAGCATCAGAATAGCTCTATCTCCTCGTCCTGGAGAACTGATTCTGCTTCTTTGAGATCTTAACCACTGATCCTGTAGCTGCTATCAGTACTCCTAATGTTTTAGAGAGCAAGCCTAGTCACTTCCAGCTCCCTAATGGATTCCCCATCCTTCTGTCTGGTATGAACCTCCTTTTTATCCCATTGGATTACCGTCAGATAGCTTAGGGTTTCTGGGCTGCTTCCTGTCTTTTTTTTTCTTCTAGTAAATTTATTTATTTTTAATACAGATTACTTTATGAATAATGTTGGGAGAGAAAAATTAGAGCAAAAGGGAAAAACCATGGGAGAGATTTAAAAAAAAAAAAAAAAAAGGGAACATAGCATGTGTTGATTTACATTGTTTCCTTAGTTCTTTTTTCTGAATGCAGATGGCATTTTTCTGTTCATAGTCTATTGAGATTGCTTTGGACCATTGAACCACTGAGAAGAAACAAATCTTTCATAGTTCATCATACATTCTTGATGTTATAGTGTGCGATGTATTCCCTGGTGCTATTTGTTTTACTCAACTTCAATTCATGTAAATCTTTCCAGGCCTTTCTAAAATCATCTTGTTCATCTTTTTTTAATACAACAATAATATTCCTTATGTTCATATACCACAATTTATTCAACCATTCCCTAATTGATGGGCATCCACTTGTTTTCCAATTCTTTACCACTACAAAAAGCTGCTATAAATATTTTTTGTACATGTGGGTCCTTTTCCCTCTGCTATGATTTCCATGGAATATAAATCCAGTCATTGCTGGGTCAAGGTTATGCACAGTTTTATAGCTGTTTGGTTGAACTTTCAGATTGCTCTCCAGAATGATTGGTTCATCTCACAACTCCACCAATAATACATTAGTGTTCCATCTGGGGGGGTTTTCCACATATTTTCCAACATTTATTATTGTGTTTTCCTGTCATCTTTGCCAATCTGAGAGATGTGAGGTGGTACCTCAGAGTTGTTTAAAAAAAAAAAAAATTACCAAAACAATTAACAGCTTTAGCAAAGTTACAGGATATAAAATAAGCCCACACAAATCATCAGCATTCTATATATTACTGACAAAGCCCATCAGCAAGAGATAGAAAAAGAAATTCCATTTAAAATTACAGTAGACAAAATAAAAATAAAGTACAAAATAAAAATACAGTAGACAAAATACTTGAGACCTGTCAAGACAAACCCAATAACTATATGATACAATTACAAAACATTTCTCACAGAAATAGATTGATGAGGTTTAGGTTTAGGGTCCCGAGAACCAAAATATGATGAATTTAGGGTTGTCAGGGAACCAAATGATAAGATTAGATTATGGGAACCAAAATGAGATTAGGGTTCTGGTGGTCAGGAAGTTATATGGTTTAGTGGCAGGTTTAGGGTTTAGGGAACCAAATGGAGAGGTTAGGCTCCCTTACACACACTTGGGATTCAGCGCATGGGTTGGGACTTTTGGGAATCCCCCTTCTGGCAGCACCGAGATTCTTTGTAAAGGAATTTAAGAACCCAAAAAAGCTAGACTGATAAAAGAGGTTTATTATTGTCATTGGAAAGTTAGCCTTTACTATGCAAGAACAGAAGGGCTGAATTCCTTAGAGGCAAAGTTCCAATGATGAGGTCTACAATTGGGTTACCTAAATGAAATTAGGGTTTGAGGTCTAATGGCAGGTTCGGGGTACAGGGAGTCAGAACTTCCCTGGGGATTCAGTGCAAGGATACGGAATTAAATGAAGTTTAGTAGCAGTGCAAGAGTCCCCTGTAAGGAATTTACAGGCCAGAAAACCTAGATTGATAAAAGAGGTTTATTATGGGTTTGGAAGTAAAGTTAAAGTCTAGTTAATAAAAGGTGAAGGTAGAGATAAGAGGGCACCGGAAATATCATTCCGGTGGGCAGAGAGTCCTTGATGCCAGGTGTAAAGCTGACATGTTTCGATCCTCTGCTAAGAGAGGACTCTAGCTTGGCTCTTTTATAATGAGAGATTTAACTAAAGGGGCTGTGAGTGGAGTCCCAAGCTGGCTCCTCACTGGGTTTCATCAGAGGTAGAATTTGCTTGGTGGGAGTTGGGAAACCTGAGCAGATCATTAGAATGGGGGCTGGGACAGCCCAAGTTGGCTCAGATCCCATGGGGACTGGGAGAGCCCGAATCTCCAACTGGAATTCAAAGAGGTGCTTTTGACCAGGATTTGTGAATCAAAGGTCTAGCTTCTTGAATTGATAATGTATCAGCTAGGAGGAGTTGGGAATCAGAAAGGAATAACTCAATCTGAAAGGACTAGTTTCTTAAAGGGACCACAACCCTGCATCACCAACAAGGGAGGAAAGTATCCAAGGAGTCCTAGCAGAGAAGTAAAGTTTTTAGTTGAGAAATCCTGACAGACATAAAGTCTCATTAGGGAAATAGGTGAGTGAGATAAAGAGAGGATAATGCTGGATGCTCCAGACCTTACCTAGCAGAGAGCAGTGGGAGGTGAGTTTAAATCTTCACCTTTGAAGACAAAAAATCCCTACCCCACCCAATCTTTAAAGTAGCAGAAATTAGTGGGGGGAGGGGGGAGATTCCATAAAACCCACATGTCCAGCAGAGTTGGATTTAAAGCATAACTTACAATGTTGTAATATAGATAACAAACTCTGAACCGAACTAAATACAGCTTTAAATTCCCAATAATATAAAACTGCTTTTCCTATCATGTTTCAAATAATGAAACAGCATAGTTTGTCTTTCTCTCCCTCTGGCCCCACGTGGCCATTATTCCCAATGGACTTCTCCTAAGCTCCAACTTGGCCAGAGTTGAAGCCTTCAGAAGTCAGATCCTTTTTGCTACATACTTTACCTAATTAGAGTCACATGACCCCTTTCAGGCAAGTTAACAGAATTTCTTTAACAAGCTATTGTTTTCTTAAGATCTTATACTTAAAGATAATTAAATCTAGCCTGCATAGGCAACCCTAATTTTTTTTTTTCACAATTTAAAATCATCCTAAAATTCCTAATCAAATGTTTTCTCCAGTTGGAGTTCAGTATTGAAATAACCAATTTCCAAATTTGATCATTGTTCTTAAACTTAACAGAGCTCTTAAAATTAACAAAATAGACAAATCACATAGAACACAGAACACATATAGACTGGGCAGCAGTCAAAACATTTAACACAGACCAGGGACTTATCTGGAAAGAATAGCCCTGAGGGAGGTTGTCAGCTCCAGTCTGCCCTCCCAATATCCAAATGGAGCTTTTTGTTGTTGCTGTTGTTTTTTTTTAGCCAGATAGTGTCTTAAAAAAAAGACACCCAGATTTATACTCTGGAATGCCCAGAGTTGTGCCAAGTAGCACACAGATATGTCTTAGACACCCAGGTAGGGTTCCCTGCATCCAGAAGACCCTACTCCCAGAATTTATGCTTGTCAGCATTTCGTAATTCTGGGAATTCAGATGCTAGCATTCAGGACAGAATAGGTATAAGGTCTTATACAGCTCTTATATAAACAGAACAGGTGGTACCCCCAAAGGTACCCATACATATTTACTCTCCTGTGGCTGAAATGGGGTTGTCCATCATCAGCCTGTTGTAGCTGGAAAGTATTCTCTTTCCCAGAGGCTCTGGGGAAAAAAAAAATCCAGGGGGACCTGGCCTCTTGAGGCCAAGAATTCAGATCCACTCCAGATTCAGCCACTCTGGCCCAAGTCGGAGACCTTCCCCCTAGGACAACATAATGGGAGGTACTGGATAGGCTCCTGATATTCTAATGATGTCTAAAATGGATAAACCTTTATCCCATCAAATATTAAGAGGGAATGACTATAGCCTAAGGTCTAAGATATAAGACCTTTATGCTAACATTAAGAGGGAATGATTATAACCTGAGGCAGAGTAACTGAATAGGACAATTAGGGAAACTGGGTCAGGACATTAAGAGAACCGTGGCACAACATATCCTTCAACATATCCTTCATATGTTGTCTATTTAACCCATTTCTATTGTGAATAGGTTTCCAGAACTATAAGCCTTTCTTCCCCCAAAATGCCTGTGTCTATTCTTCCTTTACACCTCTTTTGTAATAACATAATTACTATTTTTTTTCCTAGACAATTTTGCTTTTTAGAGTCATATCATACTAAACTTTGCCCCAGTCTTTCTTTAGAGCTCCCCAATTTACTGGTGTCAACATATGACATACATCTGGAGAACTTGAAATTTACTGACCTCTACCATCTTTCCCTCTTGAATCCTAAATTTATTCTTCATCCCCAATGAAACCTCTAGCCTTTTCAGTCCTTTCTGTTCCTTCAAGTTCTGTGTATGTTATAGCCTTATTTTTTTCACCCTTTAGTCTTAACCCTATAAAGTTGGTTGTACATTGACTTCTTCCCTTGAATTCCTTGCTATCTTCTTCAATCTTGCTATGTTTTGCCAAACACCTCCTCTTAGTTACATGGATGGTGACCTTCTTTGTCAGCAGAGATTTTTATGTAATCTGATAATTCTTTTCTTTCCTGATGGATGAACCTTCTACAATCAAGATTTTAAACTCTGCTTAATCCCCTTATATATAATCCCCTTATATCCCGTTTTCTCTAAAAATTTTCCTTTAATGAGAAAATACAGACCATTGGCTGGGATCTTTTTCTGTCTTTTCCACAACTTAAAACCTTCCTCGATATTATCTCATTTCAATTCAGCCTGCATCTATTAAGCTCTAGGTACTATGTTAAACAATGATGATGGAAAGTCAAATAAGAGGTAATCCCTGCCCTCAAAGGAGTTATGTTCCATTAGAGGAAATCCTGCATAATAAAATAATTACATAGTAATTGGGGGGGGGTGGAGATAAAAACTGGAGGGATCAGGTAAGGCCTCTTGTGGAAAGCATCATTTAAGTTGGGTCTTTTAGGGATTCCAAGAAGCAGAAGTGAGAAAACATTCAAGACTTGAGGAGAAAAGAGAAGATGTGATTTATATAAATATATAAGGTTGGGATATGGAATACTATGTGTTGGGAAGAGTAAGTAAACAAGTCAATAAACATTTATATAGTGCCTACTATGTGCCAGGCAATGTGCTAAGATGCTTTTTATAAATATTACTTTACCCTAGACTCAAAGCAACCTTCAATGTAAGTGCTATTATCCTCATTTTAAAATTGAGAAAACTGAGGACAGAGGGAAGGTGAAATGACTTGTCACAAAGCTAGTAAATGTCTGCAGTTAGATTTGAACTCAGGTCTTCCTGACTCCAGACCCTGCACTCTATTTATGAGCACAACTACTCACCAGGTAGTAGGCCATTTTGTCTGGAATTTAAAACACACAAGGGGAAGTAATATGTAGTCAGCCTAGAAGGATAATTAGAAGCCGGGGATGGTGATGTAAAGGAAGGATGAAAGGATGTAAAAGAGTCCAACTCCATGACAAATACCCTTTTGGAGCTTTGAAAATGCAACAGATAGAAAAAAGGAAAGGGTGGATTGACTTTGCCATTCAATCTAGGAAAAATTGTCTGAAAGTTGTAGAAAGGCAGGTGGAAGTTGCTCTGTGCAAAGCAACTCTGCAGCAAATGGAAGACGTCCCAACACTACCTGGGTTAGGAGGGGGAAGGTGTAAATCCCTCAGTAATGGAAAAGGGAGAAAGGTTCTTGACAGAGTCCAGAAAGAAGGTAGCCCCAAATCCTATGGAAAGAAAAAGCCCCAAGGCAGATCTAATGACCCTGGAAAAAAAGTTGCTAAGAACAGTTGAGTAAAGGACCAGCCTGAAACTCCTGTGGCAAGAGGAACCAGGTAAACAGGCTTCAACCCAGACATTGAGGCCATGGATATATTTGAGCAACAAAATTCCAAAAAGTACTTTAAAGAAATGTCACAGCCTGAGAGATGATAACCAAAGGGGAAACACTGAAGATTTACACTCACACACCTGATGATGGAGATAGCAGAGCTAAGTGGAGGAAATCCAAAAGTTAAAAACTTCAGGTGAACTTCAGTTAGTACTGA
This sequence comes from Sminthopsis crassicaudata, assembly GCF_048593235.1. Lineage (NCBI taxonomy): Eukaryota > Metazoa > Chordata > Mammalia > Dasyuromorphia > Dasyuridae > Sminthopsis > Sminthopsis crassicaudata. The sequence goes on from NC_133620.1 coordinate 296,371,611, forward strand.
GAGCTGACTGGAAAAATTTTCTGCTTTGAGCCGACTGGAGATGGAAAAGGCTTATAAAGAGCTGCCTGAGCTTATTTATCTGGCTCTTTAGCCCCATCTGCAGCTTGAGAGCTGAAAAAAGATATGACAGCAAACTGCTCTGGGTTCCCATCAAAATATGGGAAGAGAGCTCTGTAGCTTCAAATAGCTGGTTGGAGAAAACAAAATCTTATTCTATTAAGGGCTAACTGAGCTTGTTTGTACTGTTCTTTAGCAGCTTTCACAGTTTATGAAAGGGAAATTCCTCAGATCGAGGAGTCTTAGCTGGGATTTGAAATTGACAGCCGTAAAAGAACTGCTTGTCACTGAAATAGTTTAGCAGTACTTTCACTCATAGCTAAAAGAGCAGACTTAGAAAACTATAGACAAGCTTCAGGGTTGTTTTACTGAAAAAGTATGATGTTTATTGATATTTTGCCATTTTCAGTTATGTCCAATTCTTCTTGGCAGAGATACTGAAGTGTTTTGCTTTTTTTTTTTCTTCAGCTTGTTTTACAGTTTTACAGTTGTTGTTGTTGTTGTTATTGTTTTCTTTAGCTTGTTTTATAGATTTTACAATTTAAACGGAACCAACCAAGGTTAAGTGACTTGTCCTGGGCTGCACAACTAATAAGTGTTGGAAGCCAGATTAGAACTCGGGAATATGAGCCTTTCTGACTCCAGATCCAGCACTCTGTTCATTGTACTCATTACCTAACTGCTCTATAACAATATAATGCTATTACTTTACTGAAAGAGCTAACTGAAAGAGCAGCCTGTGACTAGCAGAAACATTTTTTTCTAGTAGCAAAGTATAATAGACCAGAAGATGAGCAAACATGTGTGATGTATACTATTTTCTAGAGAGATCCAGGACATCAAGGCCTGTAGTCCAGAGTACTGAGTTGCCCCAGGCATATAGGTTTCCCTACTGATATATTTTGTTATAAGTGTTTATATAAATTTGGAACCATTTTCTTCCCCAGAGAGAGAGGATTCATTAGAGGGGGAATTCACAGTTTTATGAATGAACTATTATATTTTGATTATTCCTGTAAATATTTTGTTTAAGATTTTATGGTGTCATTATAATTGATTTTATATAAACAGGAAGCATAATAATGGTGGGAGCTCCAAAACTACAGTTATGGGTTGGTTACTCCCAAGACTTTCAAAGTGAGTTTTAGCTGCCTTGGCTGCCCTTAATTGAATAGTTGAGAGTAGGGTGAGCAAGTCAGCATCATCCAAGAAAGAGAAAGAGGATAGTGAGATGTGGGGAATGAAAGTACCATGGGCCATGGTTTTTGAGTATTTTGTGTTTAGTATTTTTTTTTTTTTTTTTTATGTGCAGGAAATAAGTACTTGTCCCATACGTGATTCATAGTGTAATTCAGTTCTCTTTTGGAAGGAGGCCTAAACATGATTTTAGTCATAAGCTATAGGCAAACTTTGCCTGGGGGGTTGGTGTGTGTTAGGATAGGGCCAAAAGTGGCCAAAAAATGCAAGAAAAGGAGTTGGACACCACTTCTTTGTAGTCAGGCTATCTACTGTAAGACTGGACCCATCCAGTGGGTGCATTTCCAAAAGAGGTCCCTGATTACAGAGGGAGAATGTATTGCACCACAGGCCCTGAGTCCAGCAGTGAATCACAATTATTAATCACAATTATAAATAATATTTAAGGCTTTTCCCTTTTTGATTCACTTTTCCTTTACAGTTCTTTTCCTTACAGTATTCATCCTGAATTAGGTGATTTTTTTGGAAATGCTGATGGGAAGAGAGGCCAAAAGGGCTGCACATGCTGGTATACAGAATTTTCAAATCCCTCTTCTATTTCTATTCTGCTTTTATTTCTTTTGCCCTCAAAAAGAATTCCTATGATTATAAAAAGAATGAAAGAAGCAGAAAACTACACATTGTTGATCATACTGACTTCTGGAAGCAGGCAGCCACTGCACTCACTCCTAGCTGCTGCTTCATATGTGACAGCTTGGTCCTAGCTCTGAGACCCAGATCCAGAGATGAAAGTTGTCTTCTGGGAATATGGGGAGAGTCGGTACTATTGGGGTGCATTAGTTTGGAGCAGAAAAAGATTCAAGAATTCCCGTAGTAGCAATTTTTTCAGAGTCAATCAGCTGATGAGATTAAGGGACAATAAATTATCTTGTCCCACATTTCCTTGCCCTGGTGGACTGAAGCCTCTCACCTTGAAGAAAGGCCCCTGATATATCACTGTGAATCATCTGTTTGGAAATGATAATTGAGTCCATGGTCACCAACACCATAACTAAGGGTAACATGTTGAGGTCAACAACAAAAGTATTTCCAGGAACTATGAATTACCTCTTGTTATGATCTATGAGTTACATGTACTCTATATGCTTGAGCTCACTTTCCTGTGGATTCTGTAAATTCTGGAGAGAAAGAATACATCATAAATTATTGGTAGGAATGCTTGTTACAACTATCAACTATACCATCTAAGTCAATATTCCTTTCTAAAAGCTGATTAAGATGTGCTGACTGATTAATATCAATTGATAACCATGGTGGGAAATAAAATGCTGGGGGCTTGTAACCTTGTTAATATTAGAAAGAGAACCTTCACCTGCTCAGAGCTAAACTTAAAACCCTAAGGAGATGCAGTAGTCTTGCTTAGAGGAGGCATTTCTATGCCTGAGGAGGCCCTGATTTGATGCAGATGAACTCAACTGGAGAAAAGATCAGAAGAATAATGATGGCAGCCACTTGAAAAAAAGAAATTGATAACAGAAACAACAGAGCAAAATGGAAGAGATCCAGAAGATATATATATAAGGCTAAGGGGATCTAAAAGCCATGATCTGGGGCAACAGCTGCTTATCCTTGATTAAAAATTGGAAATAAATAATATTTGTACCAATTTTGTATTCCTAGAGCTTTGGCAAACAAAAAATGCATGCTTCTTGACTGACATGTAGAATGGGAAGTATTGAAAGGGCCATGAGTGAATAGGGGCAAGTTTTCAAGCTTCATAGGTGGAAGATTAGTTTGAGAGAATTAAAAAAGTACATTATTGCTATGATGAAACCTGGGCATATTGGGGTTTTCTCACAAGCAGAATCCAGAGTTATTCTTCTGAAATGGCCGAGCAATCTATCATTTATTTATTTAGAACACAATGTGCAGTATTTCTTTCTTTCTTTTTTTTTAAATTAAAGCTTTTTAAATTTCAAAACATATGCATGGACAATTTTTCAACATTAACCTATGCAAAACCTTGTGTTCCAAATTTTCTCCTCCTTCCCTCCACCCCCTTCTCCAGATGGCAAGCAATCCAATATATGTTAAACATGGTAAAAATATATGTTAAATCCAATATATGCATAAATATTTATACAGTTATCTTGCTGCACAAGAAAAATAAAATCAAAAAGTTTTTTAAAATGAGAAAGAAAATAAAATGCAAACAAACACCAAAAAGAGTGAAAATGCTAGAAATTAGACATGGACCCATACTTAACACTACATACCATGATAAGATCAAAATGGGTCCATGACTTAGGGATAAAGAACGAGATCATAAATAAATTAGAGGAACATAGGATAGTTTACCTCTCAGACTTGTGGAGGAGGAAGGAATTTGTGACCAAAGAAGAACTAGAGATCATTATTGATCACAAAATAGAAAATTTTGATTACATCAAATTAAATTTTGTACAAACAAAACGAATGCAAACAAGATTAGAAGGGAAATAACAAAGTGGGAAAACATTTTTACAGTTAAAGGTTCTGATAAAGATCTCATTTCCAATATATATAGAGAACTGACTCTGATTTATAAGAAATCAAGCCATTCTCCAATTGATAAATGGTCAAAGGATATGAACAGACAATTTTCAGATGATGAAATTGAAACTATTTCCACTCATATGAAAGAGTGTTCCAAATCACTATTGATCAGAGAAATGCAAATTAAGACAACTCTGAGATACCACTACATACCTGTCAGATTGGCTAAGATGACAGGAACAAATAATGATGTTGGAGGGGATGTGAGAAAACTGGGACACTGAGGCATTGTTGGTGGAATTGTGAAAGAATCCAACCATTCTGGAGAGCAATCTGGAATTATGCCCCAAAAATTATCAAACTGTGCATACCCTTTGACCCAGCCATACTACTACTGGGCTTATATCCCAAAGAAATACTAGATAAGGGAAAGGGTCCTGTATATGCCAAAATGTTTGTGGCAGCCCTTTTTGTAGTGGCTAGAAACTGGAAAATTAATGGATGCCATCAATTGGAGAATGGTTGAGTAAGTAAATTATGGTATATGAAGGTTATGGAATATTATTGTTCTGTAAGAAATGACCAGCAGGATGAATATAGAGAGGTTTGGAGAGACTTACATGAACTGATGATGAATGAAATGAGCAGAACCAGGAGATCATTATACATTTCAACAACAATACTGTATGAGGATGTATTCTGATGGAAGTGGATATCTTCAACAAAGAGAAAATCTAATTCAGTTCCAATTGATCAATGATGGACAGAATCAGCTGCATCCAGAAAAGGAACACTGGGAAATTAGTGTAAACTGTTTGCATTTTTGTTTTTCTTCCCAGGTTATCTTTACCTTCTGAATCCAATTCTTCCTGTACAACAAGAAATTTGGTTCTGCACACACACACACACACACACACACACACACACACATACACATATATATATAGGAGAGGGGGGTGGAAGGGGAGGGGAAAATTTGGAACAGAAGTGAATGCAAGGGATAATGTTGTAAAACATTACATGCATATGTACTGTCAAAAAATATAATTATATTAGATTACTAGTCATTGAGTAGTTATTTTATTTTTTTTTAATATTTTTTTTAATTTTAATTTTATTTTATAATTATAACATTTTTTTTTGACATTACATATGCATGGGTAATTTTTTACAACATTATCCCTTGCACGTACTTCTATTCAGATTTTTTCCCTTCCTCCCCCAACCCCCTCCCCCAGATGGCAAGCAGTCTTATATATGTTAAATATATTACAGTATATTCTAGATACAATATATGTGTGTAGAACCGAATTTTTTGTTGCACAGGAAGAATTGGATTCAGAAGGTAAAAATAACAGTTTACATTCATTTCCCAGTGTTCCTTTTCTGGATGTAGCTGGTTCTATCATTAATCAATTGGAATTGGATTAGCTCTTCTCTATGTTGAAGAAATCCACTTCCATCAGCATACATCCTCGTACAGTATCGTTGTTGAAGTGTATAATGATCTTCTGGTTCTGCTCGTTTCACTCAGCATCAGTTGATGTAAGTCTCTCCAAGCCTCTCTGTATTTCTCCTGTTGGTCATTTCATTGAGTAGTTATTGATTTGTGTTTTGCATTTCTAACCTATCCCACTGATCTCTATTTCTTAGCCAGTATCAAATGGTTTTGATGACTGCTGCTTTACATTATAATTTTAGATCTGGTATGGCTAGGCTACCTTCCTTTGCATTTTTTCATTAATTCCCTTGATATTCTTGATCTTTTGTTTTTCCATATGAATTTTGTTATTATTTTTTTCTAATTCTAGAAAGTGGTTTTGTGGCAATTTGATTGGTGGGGCACTGAATAAATAGATTAATTTAGGTAGAATTGTCACTTTTATTATGTTAGCTTAGCTTATCTGTAAGCAATTGATATTTTCCAAAATTGTTTAGATCTAACTGTGTGAAAAGTGTTTTGTAATTGTATTCATATGGTTCCTGGCTTTGTCTTGGGAGGTAGACTCTTAAATATTTTATATTGTACAGATTGATTTTTCTTGTGCAATATGACAAATATGGAAATATGTTTAAAAGGATTACACATGTTTAACCTATATGAGATTGCTTGTGTCTTGGCTAGGGGTGGGAAAAATTTGAAACACAAAGTCTTACAAAAATGATATTGAAAACTATCTTTATAGGTATTTGGAAAAATAAAATACTATTGAGAAAAGAAAAAGAAAAAAAAATAGGTACAGACCAGCATCTCTCATGATATATATAGTCCATGTTATAGACATAAAAAATGACATCATAAGCAAATAAAAAGAACAAAGAAGACATTACCTTTCAGATTTAAGGCCAAGGGAAGAGTTCAAAACCGAACAAGGGACAGAGAGGAAGTTTATCATTTTGATTATATAAAATTTAAAAGTTTTTGCATAACCAAAACCAATTCAGTTAAAATGAGAAGGAAAATAATTAACTGGGGACAATCTTTGAGGCAAGTTTATCTGATCAAGATTTCATATTCAAATTATTGTTCCATAAAAAATGATGAGCAGGATACTATGAGAAAAACTTAAAAAGTCCTCCATGAGCTCAAGCAAAGTGAAATGTACTATGTACATAGTAATATAGCAAAATTGTGGTATGATCAGATGTGAATGACTTTGCTATTCTCACCAATACAGTGCTCCAAGATAACTCTGAAGTACTTAATGATGAAAAATGCTATCCATACTCAGAGAAAGAACTGATTGTGTCTGAATACAGTCTAAAGCATACGTTAAAAAATTTTTTTTGAGTGTTTTTTTTTTTGTTTGTTTTTTTGGTGGGGATGAGATCTGTGTTTTATTGTGCAACATGACTTATGGAAATGTTTTATATAACTTCATATGGGCCTTTCCAATGGAGGAGAGAAGGAAGGGGAAGAATCTGGAACTCAAAATTTTAAAAACAAATGTAAAAAATTATTTTACATGTAACTGGGGAAAATAAAAATATTTTAAAATTTAAAAAAGATCTCATATTCAAGATATGTGGGAAACAATTCAAATTCAAAAGACCACGAGCCTTTTCCCAATATACAAATGGTCAAGGGATACTAATAGACAGTTTTAAAAGGAAGAAATCTAAAGCATCAAAAAATTATATGAAAAATGTTCTAATTTCTCAATATGGGGAGGGAGGAGGTGGGAAGAGGGAAAGGTAAACTTTTGATGATTGAAAAAAATTTTAATACATGAAAAAATTATCTAAACTACTGACAGCCAACAAGCATATATTAAGACTTTACTACGTATCAGACACTGCTAAGTGCTGGGGAAAGAAAAGTAAATGACAATCCCAGCAGTCTAACAGGAGAGACAACATGAAATCAACTGTACAAAAAAGTTATATACAGAAAAAATTGGAAATAATCAATAGAGGGAAGGCATTAAAAATTAGGAAAGGTGGGACCATAGTAAGTGGGATTTTTGCTGGGTCTTGAGGGAAAGCAGGAGGTAGAGTTGAGGAGGGAGAACATTCTAGGGATGAGGGATAACCTAGTCAAGAGATGGAGTAACTTTTTTTTTTTTCCTATGAAATATGTGCAATCTTCTATATATATTTCTAGAAATATCATGCTGCACAAGAAAAATCAGATAAAAAGTGGAAAAATGAGAAAGAAAACAAAATGCAAGGAAACAACAACAAAAAGAATGAAAATACTATATTGTGATCTACACTCAGTTCCCACCGTCCTCTCTCTGGGTGTAGATTGCTTATTTCATCACAAGATTTTTGGAAATGGCCTGAATCACTCATTGTTGAAGAGAGCCATGTCCATTAGAATTGATCATTGTATAATCTTGCTGTTTCCATATATAATGATCTCCTGATTCTGCTCATTTCACTTAGCATCAGTTCATTATCTCTCCAGGCTTCTCTGAAATCATCCTGCTGATCATTTCTTATAGAATAATAATATTCCATAACATAATACTTCAACTTATTCAGCCATTCTCCAACTGATGGGCATCCACTCAGTTTCTTGCCACTACAAAAAGGCCTGCCACAAACATTTTTGTACATGTGGGTCCCTTTCCCTCTTTTAAGATCTCTTTGGTATATAAACCCACTAAAAAACTGCTGGATTAAAGGATATGCACAGTTTGCTAGCCCTTTGGACATAGTTCCAAATTGCTCTCCAGAATATAACCAATCAGTTCACAACTCCACCAACAAGATATTAGTGTCCCAATTTTTTACCCCGCATCCCCTCCAACATTTGTCATTACCTTTTTCCTATCATTTTAGCCAGTCTGTGTGTAGTAGTATCTCAGAGTTGTCTTAATTTGCTTTCTCTGATTAATAGTGATTTAGAGCACCTTTTCATATGACTAGAAAGGGTTTTAATTTCTTCATCTGAAAATCGTTCCTATCCTTTGACCATTTATAATTGGAGAATGGCTTGAATTCTTATAAATTTGAGAAAATTCTCTATATATTTTAGAAAAGAAGCCTTTATCAGAACTCTTGAATGTAAATTCCTCCTCCCACCCCAGTTTATTGCTTCCCTTCTAATCCTGTTTGCATTGGTTTTGTTTGTAAAAACCTTTTTAACTTAATATAATCAAAATTATCTATTTTGTATTCTGTAATGTACTCCAGTTCTTTTTTGGCCACAAATTCCTTCCTTCTTCACAAATCTGAGAGATAAACTTTGATGGAGTACCTTTTTTTTTTTTTTTTTTTCTAATTATAGTTTTTATTTACCAGATATATACATGGGTAATTTTATAGCATTGACAATTGCCAAACCTTTTGTTCCAATTTTTCCCCTCCTTCCCCCTTCCCCCTCCCCCAGATGGCAGGTTGACCAATACATGTTAAATATGTTAAAGTATAAATTAAATACAATATATGTATACCTGTCCAAACAGATATTTTGCAGTACAAAAAGAATCGGACTTAAAATAGTATACAATTAGCCTGTGAAGGAAATCAGAAATGAGGCAGACAAAAATTGGGGGATTGGGAATTCTATGTAGTGGTTCATAGTCATCTCCCAGAATTCTTTCACTGGTGTAGTTGGTTCAGTTCATTACTGCTCTTTTGGAACTGATTTGGTTCATCTCATTGTTGAAGATGGCCACATCCATCAGAATTGATCATCATATAGTATTGTTGTTGAAGTATATAATGATCTCTTGGTCCTGCTCATTTCTGAAATCATCCTGCTGGTCATTTCTTACAGAGCAATAATATTCCATAATATTCATATACCACAATTTATTCAGCCATTCTCCAATTGATGGGCATCCACTCAGTTTCCAGTTTCTGGCCACTACAAAGAGGGCTGCCACAAACATTCTTGCACATACAGGTCCCTTTCCCTTCTTTAAGATCTCTTTGGGATATAAGCCCAGTAGTAGCACTGCTGGGTCAAAGGCTATGCACAGTTTGATAACTTTTTGAGCATAGATCCAAATTGCTCTCAGAATGGCTGGATGTATTCACAATTCCACCAACAATGTATCAGTGTCCCAGTTTTCCCACATTCCCTCCAACATTCCGCATTATTTTTCCCTGTCATTCTAGCCAATCTGACAGGTATGTAGTGATATCTCAGAGTTGTCTTAATTTGCATTTCTCTGATTAATAATGACTTGGAGCATCTTTTCATATGGCTAGAAATAGTTTCAATTTCATCTGAGAAATTGTCTGTTTATATTCTTTGACTATCAATTGGAGAATGGCTTGATTTCTTATAAATTAGAGTCAATTCGATGGAGTACCTTTTTAAAGGAACTTACTTTTTTTTTCCCCCCCTGAGGCTGGGGTTAAGTGACTTGCCCAGGGTCACACAGCTAATACATGTTAAGTGTCTGAGACCAGATTTGAACTAGGTCCTCCTGAATTCAGGGTTGGTGCTCTATCCACTGCGCCACCCTGCTGACCCTTTATTTATTTATTTTTATTTTATTTTATAATTATAACATTTTTTTGACAGTACATATGCATGGGTAATTTTTTACAACATTATCCCTTGCACTTACTTCTATTCAGATTTTTTCCCTTCCTCCCCCAACCCCCTCCCCCAGATGGCAAGCAGTCTTATATATGTTAAATATATTACAGTATATTCTAGATACAATATATGTGTGTAGAACCGAATTTTTTGTTGCACAGGAAGAATTGGATTCAGAAGGTAAAAATAACAGTTTACATTCATTTCCCAGTGTTCCTTTTCTGGATGTAGCTGGTTCTGTCCATCATTAATCAATTGGAATTAGATTAGCTCTTCTCTATGTTGAAGAAATCCACTTCCATCAGCATACATCCTCGTACAGTATCATTGTTGAAGTGTATAATGATCTTCTGGTTCTGCTCGTTTCACTTAGCATAAGTTGATTTAAGTCTCTCCAAACCTCTCTGTATTCCTCCTGTTGGTCATTTCTTATAGAACAATAATATTCCATAACATTCATATACCATAGTTTACCCAACCATTCTCCAATTGATGGACATCCATTCATCTTCCAGCTTCTAGCCACTATGAAAAGGGCTGCCACAAACATTTTGGCACATACAGGTCCCTTTCCCTTCTTTAGTAGTTCCTTGGGGTATAAGCCCAGTAGTAGTATGGCTGGGTCAAAGGGTATGCACATTTTGATAACTTTTTGGGCATAATTCCAGATTGCTCTTCAGAATGGTTGGATTCTTTCACAACTCCACCAACAATGCATCAGTGTCCCAGTTTTCCCACAGCCCCTCCAACATTCATCGTTATTTGTTCCTGTCATCTTAGCCAATCTGACAGGTGTGTAATGATACCTCAGAGTTGTCTTAATTTGCATTTCTCTGATCAATAGTGATTTGGAACACTCTTTCATATGAGTGGAAATAGTTTTAATTTCATCATCTGAAAACTGTCTGTTCATATCCTTTGACCATTTATCAATTGGAGAATGGCTTGATTTCTTATAAATTAAAGTCAATTCTCTGTATATTTTGGAGATGAGGCCTTTATCAGAACCTTTAACTGTAAAATTTTTTTCCCAATTTGTTACTTCCCTTCTAATCTTGTTTGCATTAGTTTTGTTTGTGCAGAAACTTTTTAATTTGGTGTAATCAAAATGTTCTATTTTGTGATCAATAATGGTCTCTAGTTCTCCCTTGGACACAAACTCCTTCCTCCTCCACAAGTCTGAGAGGTAAACCATCCCATGTTCCTCCAATTTATTTATGATTTCGTTCTTTATGCCTAAATCTTGGACCCATTTTGATCTAATCTTAGTATGTGGTGTTAAATGTGGGTCCATGCCTAGTTTCTGCCATACTAATTTCCAGTTTTCCCAGCAGTTTTTGGTCAAATAATGAATTCTTATCCCAAAATTTGGGATCTTTGGGTTTGTCAAAGATTAGATTGCTATTTTTATTCACTATCTTGCCCTGTGAACCTAACCTATGCCACTGATCAACTAGTCTATTTCTTACCTGCTGCCCCTTTAAAAGAACTTACACTGTGTTGCTAGAGCACAGAAAATGTGGGGGCAAGTAATCTGTAACAATATAGAAAGATAGGAGTATATCAGGTTGGATATGGCTTTGATTTCCAAACAGAGGATTTTATATTTGATCCTAGAAATTATAGGGAGATATATCACATAATCTTGTTGCCATGTATAATTATGTATGTAAGTCTCTCCAGGCCTGAAATCATCCTGTTGATCGTTTCTTATAGCACAATAATATTCCATAACATTCATATGCCATAACTTATTCAGCCATTCTCCAACTGATGGGTATCTACTTAGTTTCCAGTTTCTTGCCACTACAAAAAGTATTGAATGAGATGAGGTGAGATCTTTCAACACAGTTGTGAAAATCGAGTAAGGCTTCATCTACTTCAGAGTTCGAGTAGGCCTGAAGGACTCTGAAGTTCGAGCAAAGGGCATTGCCTTCCCCTCCTATGATATCATCTCCCCTATTTCATCCAAATATGGGCAACTATGTACTTATTGGTCAAGTTCAATTTCATGGGTAGATCTCGCCTTTAGAATGTAAGAATCTCAGGATGAGGGTCAGTGGTGGGAGGGGGCATTTTGCGTTAGGGATTAAAGGTGCTGTCCTGCCCACAGGAGGTGCTTCCTCCTTCTCTGGACGCCCTTCTCTGGAGAATGTACAATAAACTTTGCTTTTCTCTAGAGCTCTCTCCAGCTTTTTTTACTACTTTTTTTACTAAATGGTGTTCCCTCACCATTTCCGTACCACACAGTATTGCCACAAACATTTTTGCACATGTGGTCCCTTTTCCTCCTTTAGGATCTCTGCTAAGACAAACTCAAGAACCATATGAACACAATTACAAAACACTTCTCACACAAATAAAGTCAGACTTAAACAATTACAAAAATCTCAATTGCTCATGGACAGATCAAGCTAATATAATAAAAATCACAATTCCATCTAAATTGGTTTACTTGTTCAGTACCATACCAATCAAACTGTCAAAAATTACTTTATAGAACTAGAAAAAATAATAACAGAATTCCTTCAGAAGAAGAAAATTATCAAGGCAATTGATGAAAAAAATCACAAAGGATAGTGGCTTAACAGTACCAACCACAAAACTATAATATAAAGCAGCAGTCATCAAAACCATTTGGTACTGGCTCAGAAATAGAGTGGTGGATCAGTGAAATAGGTTAAATACATAACATACCATAATTAAGACCTATAGTAATCTCATATTTAATGAACCCCTAAACTGCAGTTTCAGGACAAGAACTCACTATTTGACAAAAATTGCTGGGAAAACTGGAAAATAATGTTAGAAATTCGTCATAACTCAGCATCTCACATTCCATACCAAAAGAAGGTCAAAACAGGCACATGATTTGGACATAAAGGTTGATACCATAAACAAATCAGATCTTTGGAGAAGGGAGGAATTTATGAGCAAAGAAAAACTAGAGAACATTATGAAAGGCAAAATGGACAACTTTGATAACATTAAATTAAAAAGGTTTTGCATAAACAAAACCAACAGAAACAAAATTAAAAGGGTAATACAAATCTAGAAAAAAATCTTTACAACCACTGTGTCTGATAAAGGTATCATTTCTAAAATGTATAAAGAAGTATGTCAAATTTATAAGAATACAAGTCATTTCCCAAATGATAAATGGTCAAAAAATATGAATAGATAATTTTCAGATGACGAAATTAAAGCCAGCTATCGTCATATGAAAAAAATGTTCTAAATCATTATTGATTAGAGAAATGTAAATTAAAACATCAAAACATTTGTCACAGATTCTCTGAATTGAAGTGGTATATAGTTGGTAGACATTTCTCAGCTTCTCCTTTAACTGAGAGATATACCATGTGAATAGTTGCCATCACCTTTTCATCTGATGTAGCAAAACACAAGTCAATAGGCAGATATGGTTCTTGCCCAAACATGAACAATTCCTTTGTGGAATTATATGCATATACTAGAAATGAGACATGTTGGTTCCACTGAACATTTTGTTCTGGTTTCAAAATTCCTAACATGTTCAAAAGTGTATGGTTAAAATTTTCTGGCTATTTGTGTCTCCTTGAGGTTGGTATAGAGAAGTCTTAGACTTCTTGATATCTTTTAAGGAGAATATTTCCTTGAGGAGTTTGCTTTCAAAGTCTCTATTTTGTTCAGAGTGAATCCTGGCAGAAAGCCCATAAACTCAAAAGTACTTATCCTATAACCTCTTTAGTAACGGTAGGGTTAGTTTTTGTTTTTGTTTTTGTTTTTTTGTTTTTTTGGGGGGGTTTTCTCAAGGGATATGTGCATACCTGTAAAATGATCACTCACCACCAAGATGTGACTCATATTTTCACTATTTCCTTCCAAGGATAGAAAATTAATACAGACACGTTCCAAGGACTAACTGATACTTAAGTGCTCCTACATGCAGAATGAGTTGATAATGTTTTCATTTATATATATGGCACAAATTTCACACTCCTGGATAACATCTACAGGTGTATTTGGTCAATAAAACTAGTTTCCTAGGAGTTCAAAGGTCTTTTTTGACCCTTATGCTCAAAGTCATCATATAAAGTTTTCATGACTATTTAGTGTTTTGTATTACATTTTGAGTAGTACCAACTGCTTCTTTATTTAACATATATGAACACAATGTGAAACAACACTCCTTTGCACAACTCCAACTTCTGTACTGATTCAGGTAATAAACCTTCTGCTGTCAGCTACCCTGATTTTTGGTTTGTTTTATTTCTCTTTGCTTTTGTTCTCATCTCCCAACATCTGCTGATAACTATAGCAAGCAGTATCAGTTCAATGTCCCAAAATTTACTTGTACACTTAGCATGCTGATTGGTGGAAATCCCTTCTCTCAGCTACCTCCATCTAGTTGTGGTCCAGTGCCTTGAGTGTCACAAATTGCTCTCATACCTTCTTCTACCATCACCACAACTCTAGTGTTCTGTGGCATTCTGGACAAAGCTCTGATATACCCATATATGAACGGTGAAATGTGAATATTGATCATATAAGGGAAACTGAGGAAGGAGGAAAGATCATCTAAAAGAAGGAACTGATCAACAGTGTGAATTACTATGAGGTCAAGAAGTATGAGGATTAAGAAATTAATTAAGAAACTAAATTTTGGGGTAGCTAGGTGGCACAGTGGATAGAGTACCAGCTCTGAAGTCAGGAGGACTTGAGTTCAAATCTAGATCAAACACTTAACACTTCCTGTGTTAAATGTGATATGGTGTGACCCTGAGCAAGTCAACCCCAATTGCCTCAGCCAAAAAAAGGAAGAAGAAGAAGAAGAAGAAGAAGAAGAAGAAGAAGAAGAAGAAGAAGAAGAAGAAGAAGAAGAAGAAGAAGAAGAAGAAGAAGAAGAAGAAGAAAGAAGAAAGAAGAAATTAAATTTCACAAGATAGTAAGAAGAAATTAAGATAGTGATCTTGGAGAGAGCATTTCCAGTTAAGTTCTGATAAAAGGATTGAAAAAAGAAGCAATAACAGCTTTTTTTCTGGGATTGGATTCTTAACCTTTTTGGTATCATGGATCCCTTCTCAAAATAATGTTTTTAAGTGCATAAAATATATAGGATTACAATTATGTTGAAATATGGTTATCAAAATATTACAAAAAAAAGAAAAAACATATACCTGTCACCCCTATCCCTTGTTTAGGAGCTTTATTTTCAAGGAGAAGAAAAATATAGGATTATATTTTGAGGAGATTGATAGGATTAAGTAAATGCTTCTTAAAGATAGGGGAGATTTGGACATATTTATAGATAGTAGGTATCAACCAGACCAGGATTCTCTGAATGGCCAGAGCTTCTCAGAGCCTAAAGAGCCACAGGTCAAATAGAAGTTTAATTAATTTCAGAATGAAGAAAACACTTGCCGCAAAAATCCTCCTAAGTAGGACAGCTTAAAATGCTGGGGCAAAGGTAGTGCTTTATATATATATATATATATATATATATATATATAAAAATATAAATCTACAAGTGGGCTGAATTGTGAGATAATCATTCTTAGGTCTTTTGCAAGCTCATGCATGGACAATACTGACATTCCTGGGTCCTATGAGACTCATCTTCAGGATGATTATCTCACAGCAGGTTACAGAAACAGTTAGCCTGATGGGAAAAGGAGTGTTGTACCTAGTTTGGTTCACTTAGCAGGTACAAGAAACAGGAGTTGTGAGCATTTCAAGAGGATTAATGAATGGCTCTCAGATCCCTGTGAAAGGGGGAGCCAACAAATCTAAACATATTGATTAATATGAAATCATAAACCCCTCAGTCTAGTCAAAGCAATACATTTTGCCAGTTGGTGAAATCATCCGAAACACAAAAAATTGTTATTATGTTAAACTCAGGGCACAACCTACTTGCTGGTTTTTAACTCTGGGAAGCAGGGTGTCTCCCAAAATATTTTGACTTAGGGAAGAAGTCAATGGATAAAGAGAAATTGAATCTCTAAGGAAGAGTACATTACGCTATCAGGAGCTTTACATTTACTCTTTCCATTTATTTATATTTTACATTTATCCTTTCCATCTCCTATAACTTGACACTTCAAATCATTTTCCCCTCCAACCTCACAATCTTGAGTTATCAGGAGTTAATACTTTCAATTCCCATTGCCTACAAACATGTACAGGTCTCTCTTATCATTAAAAAACAACAAATAATCCTTCACTTGATGTTATCATTATTATTCTTCCACTATCTCCCTCCTTTCACAGAGTCCTAGAAAATTTTTTCTACATTTGCTTTAACCTCTCCCTTTTTTCTTTACTTTTAAATCTGGGCTTTGACCCTATTACTCAATTAAAATTCTCTCTACAAGGTAATTATCAACACTGATAAAATCCCATGACTTTTTTTCAGTAGTCATCCTACTGACCCTTTCTACAATTTCTGACACTATTTATCACACTACCCTCCTGAGTCTTTCTAAGACTCCCCTAGGGCTCCTCCCTCTAATTGGTTCTTGTCTCCTCCTTTGCAAGATTATCATTGAAAAAAAGGCCCTGGTGTTGTGCCACAGTTCCCTTTTAATGTCCTGACTCAGTTTCTCTAATTGTCCTACTCAGTTACTCTGCCTCAGGTTATAATCATTCCCGCTTAATGTTAGGCTAAAGGTCTTATATCTTAGACCTTAGGCTATAATCATTCCCTCTCAATATTTGATGGAATAAAGGTCTTTATCCATTTTAGACATCATTAGAATATCAGGAGCTTCTACAGTACATCCCATTATGTCATCCTAAGTGCCTCCCCCCATTAGGTCATCCCCATCCAGGTACCTCCCCCATTATGTCATTGCTCTTGATACCCTATAAAAGAATCTTGCATCTGACATTCCCGGCTGGATTCTTTGGGCAATAGTGTCATTCAGCCCTGGGACCAAACCATGGATCCATTTGGTCCCAGTAAATCTCTCCCATTTAATAAATTATTAAATACTCTCTAATCTCTATCTTGTTCAGTTTCTCTGGCATTACACTGGGAAAGCTACTTTGTCATCTTAGAATTTGCTACCAACAAATTGCATTTATCATTGATAGGAAGCACACTGTTGGGACTTGTGAACTATAAGGAAGATTTTAATCTTTGGCATTAGGAAAGGCATTTGATCCTGAAGGATCCTGAAAGAAGCTGAGGAAAGAGGAGTACAATTCCAGTCCTGGCATATTTGCAGGTTTCCGAAAGGAATAATATGAACTATGGCTATGATGCAGGTTATGGAAGACTAAATTTGCATTCTATACTAGAAATTATTGGCAGTCAAAGAGTGGCCACTCAATAGTTATAGGTCCTCCTCAAGTCTCCATTCTGGGCCCTCTTCTCTCTCTGTCTACACTTGATGATTGATTTTTTTCTTATAGGTTCAATGATCAAAATTTTTACACAGTTGATTTCCAAGTCTATATGAGTATATGTATATGTACATCTAAGTACACACATGCATCAAAGTAGTCCAAGTCACTCATTCTTGACCATTCTTCATTCTTACTGCTCCAGTCTCATTTTCAACAAATTACCAACTCTTGTGTTTCTGTTTCTACAATATTTCTCCTTTCTCCATTTGCCATTTGGTGTCCCCATTCCATTCCATTCACCGCACAGCTGTCATAATGTCACATCATTCTCTTGAATACAAACTTTCCAGTGACTCCTTAAATTGGTCTCTGGAGTAAAATGCAAGCTTCAGTCTTAACATTTGATATCCTCCATGATCTATCTGCTTTTTCCAAACAAATCATCATCATAATAGCTAGCATTTATATAATGCTCAACTCATTTGTGATAGGTACTATTATTATCCTCACTTTATAGATAAGGAAACTGAGGCACAGAGGTTAAGTGGCTTGCCCAGAGTCTGAAGTACGACTCAAGATATTAATTGTATTAATTCCCTTTTTGACTGTCTCTTCTTCGCATTTAACCTCTTGCATTTAACCACCTATCATGCCTGGAACCGAGTCCTCACCTCTCATTCCAGAAACTGGAAACTGGCCATTTTTTCAGAATTTTAGCCCTACAGTACTGCAAGTAGCCTAAGTGTAGTCAGGGCATCCTCTGGAGGTGAGATGCGGGGGAGGGCATCAGGGAAAGGAAGCGGCCCTGATATAGCTAGGAACTACATCTCCCAGAAAGCAGCAGGCTGACAGGAGAGAGAAAGGGTTAAGGGAGAAGGATTTATGGGGATTGTAGTCCAGATAGATCTTATATCCGTCTCCTCGCCGGTTCAACTAAAGACCAATCCGAAAGCCGGAAGAAATCTCGCAAGAAAGAGGCAGCGTGCCTTTCACGAGCCGAGGCTGCTCTCCGAGACCTGGCTGGCGGCAGATTGGCATTAGCTGTGCGCAGGAGCCGGAACCTGTCGGCCTTGTCAGCCCTTGGAGAGGAAGGTGTCCCGCCCCCTGCTGGTCCCCCAGTCCTCCCGTCGGCCCGGAGACCAGCGTGGTACGAAGGGGGAAAACTCCCGCCTTGCCGCCGTTACTTGTATGACCGTAGGCAATTTACTTCCCACAACAAGATTCCCCTTTTGATCTCCATTCCGGTCCTTTTGCTGTTCGTGGTGCATCTCTTCCCTTGCTGCGGACGTGTGTGGTGTGTGTGTGGTGTGTGTGTGGTGTGTGTGTAGTATGTGTAGCGTGTGTGTTTGTGTGGTGTGTGTAGTGTGCATAGTGTGTGTGTGTGTGTGTGTGGTGTGTGTGTGTGTATGGTGTGCGTGGTGTGTGTAGTGTGTGTGTTTGTGTGGTGTGTGTGTGTGGTGTGCGTGGTGTGTGTGTAGTGTGCATAGTATGTGTGTGGTGTGTGTAGTGAATGTGTGCGGTGTGTGTGTTGTGTATGAGTGTGTGTAGTGTGTGGTATGTGTAGTGAGTGTGTGTGTGTGGGCTGTGTGTGTTTGGGGTGTATGAGTGTAGTGTGTGGGGTGTGTGTAGTGAGTGTGTGTATGTGGTATGTGTGGTATGTAGTGTGAGTGAGTGTGTGGGGTGTGTGTGGGGTGTGTGTGGTGTGTAGTGTGAGTGAGTGTGTGTGTGGTGTATAGTGTGAGTGAGTGTGTGTGTGGTGTGTGTGTGTGTGTGTGTGTGAGTGTGTGTGTGTGAGTGTGTGTGTGTGTGTGTGTGTGTGTGTGTGTGGTGTGTAAGCCACTACCATTGTCTGCTCCAGGGGCCTCCTAAGGTCACTCTTCTCCCCCCTCCACCCACCTTTCCCTTGTTTTTGCCTGCATTTTCAGGGCCTAATAACCATAACCACGGAGCCAGAACTCACGTCTTGTTGCAGCGATGAGCCCTCCCATGCTGTCCCCGCACCAGCGGAGCCCCCGACCCCTTCTGTGGAGCCGGGGGAAGAGAAAGGCCTTGGGACCCCCGCTCCTCCAGAACAAGACAGAGAAACCCTTGTGGAGGAGGTGGTCATTGGAGAGCAAGGGCAAGAACTCGCCCAAACTGAAAGCTTTCCTGAGGTAGAGGGAGTGGCTCCTGAATTTGCATCTGGGGAACCCATGGAGGAAGGCTTGGAGCCAGTCCCAGAATGTGAGGGATACTAGTAAGTGACTTGGACAGGTAACAAGGCCGTTCCTTTGGGGGAAGGCATGTTTTTGCCTCCCACCTCCATTTCCTTAAGTACCTGAGTAGCTGCCCCTAGCCCTCAGTCCTGCCTCCTCAATCCTCCAAAGGTCCCATTTCCCTCAGGATCCCAAGCATGTGGTCTTCATCTCCCTTTCAGTTCCTGGAGCTACAATTTCTCCCAGCCACCCCGCCTTCTCAGTGACTCCTGGTCTGAGTTCAACTTTCAACATGAAAACTTCTTGAAAGGCTGTAAATGGTAAGGATAATGGAGAGGCAAGGGAAGGAAGGTTTTGGATGAATTAGATGGGGCCGGAGGATATTGGAGGAGAAAGAACAAGATTATGTTGGCAGGGAAATTTTGGATCTGGGCTAAGAGGGATAGTGTTCTTTGAATTAAGTTGAACTGGGTCTTTATTGCTCAGTTCTCTCCCAGGACCAGTGCCTGACATTTCCGTCAGGGACTCGCGATTTCCTATCTCCCCACTCACTCAACTACTAGGCATCCAGCCTAAATCTCCTCTGCCTCCAGGGCCCCAGATGGCTCCTGCATCTTGACCAACAGTGCTGACAACATCTTAAGGATTTATAATCTACCCCCAGAGCTGTATAATGAGGAGGAAGAGGTCAAGAATACAGAAATGGTAAGTACCTGCACTTTTCTGTCTGTCACTACTGTAACAGGTTACTCCATATTTCTTTTCTTTCTAGTTGCAAATAATAGGCTCTTCAAATGAATCTAAGCCACATTACATCTTTGCCCAGAAACATTCATCAGATGACCTGTTGCTTCTAGGATAAAATGCAAATGTAGAACTTTATTCTATCTGGCAATAATTTATCTTTACAGTCTTATTTCAGATTATTCCTTTTCTTACTACTTTGGCTTCTCTCAAGATCTGCTCAGGTTCTCTAAATCTTTCCTGATCCAACTGTAAAACATCTTCCTCATGTTATTATTTTGTATTATTTTCCCTATGTTCCATGTCCTTTCCTCCAAAATAGTTAAAACTTCTTGAGAATGAGAGGATTTTTTTTCTTTATATTCATCCAGTGTGTCAGAGTACCAGAATAATGATGATAGAACAATAAAAAAACGGAGTCTTTTCTTCACAAGGATCTTTTTTTCTTCTCTTAGGGGAAGTAAGACATACATAGGAAATATATATATATATATACACATGCACAAATGTACATATATGCACTGCACATGTGTATATAAACTAAGGCTTCCATTGAAGGAAGTAAAATTTTATCTGAGCTTGAAAGGACCAGGAATTTATTTCCATTGATATTACAACTGTCTTCCTAGTATCCAAGATTCAAAATTTCAGAATCATTAAGCTCCTTCCCTACCCCCAGTGTCTTTTCTAAGCAAAGATGCTTTATCTGGGTTTTTAAGAGTCCTTTTCTGGAACTGGAATTTGACTTTAGGTTGCCAGAACTAGCTAGTTGGTTTTCCTCTTTTTATTTGAGACCTGGGTCAGTCATGCTTTAGTCATAAAGTTAGTCCTGGGTATTGAGTGATCACTTTTCTGAATCAGTGACTGGGGTGTGTCTGTTGTCATCTCAACTCTGCTTCTGATTCTCTTGAACTAATTTTCCATCTAATGTCTCTCTGGACAAATAGTTCTAATGCTATGGCCTGTTGAGGTAAAGGAGAAAAAAAGTCCCTTCTCCTAAGAGGTAAATATCTAGGTTCTTCCTTGATTCCTGATTCTTGGCTTTGACTGCTGAACTCTTAAGCTACTGATTGTCTCCTGAGTTTAACTATTTAAAGACCCTAGGGGTATGGCCAATTTTCAGCTTAGTCAGTAGTTATCCCTTCTGATTTAGAGAGAAATTCATATTACACAGAGGAATTATTCCCACATCAGTGTTTCCACAAATGCAAACTATATTAATTGAGCTAGAGAGAAGAGGAACAAATCTCCCTATCCATTTACATGCAATTAGTTACCAATTGTTATTGATTTTACTTTCCTCATATCTTTTTTTTCTCCTTTCTATTTTCATTCTGCTTCAGGCCTTGATCAACTCTACCTTGGACTATTGTAATAGTCCTGTCACTGTCTCCTTCTATTCTTTCAATCAATTAATCTTTCACCTAGTTGCTAGCAATCTTGTGGGTGTGGGATTGTGATTTGCAGTGCCTTTCAAGTGCACATGAGGACAACCATGTAAACTAACCCCTACCCCTTTCTGCTATTGAATCCTCATCTTCAGAAGCAGTCTAGTAGATGTGCTGTGGTATATTTTCATTAAATAATCGAAATTACAGAAATTTTCTTTAATTGGTTTATCTTCTACCTTGGAATAAAACCAGAGAAATCTCTTCTCCCATGGGATAATTTCCTGTATCTCAGTCTTGAACTGAGAACTTAGAAGCTTAGAAAAAATCACTTATTAATAGCCATGTGATTTATTACTTATATCAAATAACTTAAAATTACAGATAAACATTCAGACACATCATTCCTTTCTTATTTCCTATAGCCTCCTCTTAGATGGTCCCATAGCCCTCTCTTAGATGGTCTTGTGGAAGATTTTTGAAAAAAGGGATTGAGATTTATACTCTGAGTAGAAATTTCCTAAGCACTGTGCTTTGGAAATAGGCCTGCGGTAGGAGTGGGAGGCAGAAAGAAGAGTGAAGAATCTACTTTAGTCTAGTTTAATTTGATCTCATCTCAAGTCCACTCTTTCCAGGTTATCAGCTTCTTCTTGCTCTCTAGCCCACATGTTCATTCACCTGTGTATCACACTTGTCTCTTTGTTTTCTATTTGGCATCCCAAAAGTTGGTCAGAAATTCTTTCCTTAAGGCCACTACATTAATCTCTTCCCTCCAAATGATAGAATTCTACTGAATGATTGCAAACAGATGGATTCTGTCTTGGATATGTTGGGTATATCCTCCAACACGTTTGTGATCCTGTGTCTTGGCCACATTTGCATATATCTACAGGTAATCCTTAATTGGCTCCCCATTGTCTATAAGTTAAATACTGGTCTACTACAGTCTAGTAACTACCTACATTTCCCCTATTATTTTATACTCCTGTCTTTAACAAATGTTTTGGACAAATTACAGATTGAACTACTGGCTGTTTTCTTGTTTTCATGCTATCAATCTCTCATACTCATGAGTTCATCTGTGCTCTTATGCCTAGAGCCAGCCCTCCACATTCCACCAAAAAGGAGAAAATGAGAAAGGCTATCTTAGATATCATTTTCTTTATTTTCTCTTCTGTCATCCAACATCAGTTAATAGTGATTTTCCTTCTCATAGTTCTTACAACTTTGTTTTGTTCTCTTCTTTGCTTTTATCATAGCCTACTTTCTATCATATTTAAGAAATTCCTTTCCTATTTGGAGAAGGTAAGTTCCTATGGGACAAGAACCATATTGGTTTTTACCTTGGAGAAATCCTACAAGATGGAGGTGTCCAGTCCTCAAAACTTGGTTGTTCCATTCTTTGTTGCCCAGGTCCCAGTTCTGCGCATGGTGGAAGGTGACACTATTTATGATTACTGTTGGTATTCTCTGATGAATTCAGGCCAGCCAGACACCTGCTTGTAAGTCATGACATTTGATCATCTTTTATCTAATGGGAATAGGTTCAATGTCTCTTGACATTTCAAGAGAATATCTTGGGGGAATGGGGGAAAGGTGGAGTGCTATCAGAGAAGCTGTGTAGAAGAGGATGGTCCTTTCCATCATCTAAAGGGGAGTTGAGAGACCTAGTTTGTTTCCTCTATGTACTTTTTTTAGTAACTGCTTCTCAGTGTCTCTATTTTCTTAACAGTGTGGCCAGTAGCAGTCGTGAAAATCCCATCCATATTTGGGATGCCTTCACTGGGCAGCTCCGGGCTTCCTTTCGGGCTTACAACCACCTGGTATGAACATCTCTTTCTTCTCCTCCTGGGATCCTTCAGGCATCCTTAGGCTGCCAGCTCTTTCCCTGCCCTTGGGGTTCTGAGTGTTTGGCATTTTAGATTTCAGTGATCATGTCTTTCTCCTTTCTCTACTTCAGGATGAATTGACTGCTGCCCATTCTCTCTGCTTCTCTCCGGATGGCTCACAGCTCTTCTGTGGCTTCAACAGAACTGTACGAATCTTCTCCACATCCCGACCTGGGAGACAGTTTGAAACAAGATCCACATTTGGTGAGAATCAAGACACTTAGCTGTCAGTCCCCAACCCCCTAACCCCCAACCCAAAGAGAATTTCCCCCCCCCCAAAGCTCAGAGTTCCTTTTCCATGGGAATTCTTGCTCTGTATCTAAGGACAATGGGATTGAGGATTATGCACCAGGGTCCTTCAAGGAGGAATTGGGAAAAGCAGAATGGACAGACTCATATTGACTAGGTTCCCTGTAAAATTTATCTTTTCTCAGTTGGGTCCTTACAAAGTCCTTTCCATTCACATCCTCTCTAATTGATTCTTTATCCCTTTACAAATACACTGCCATCTCCCTCATTGTGTAGGATATCACTAGCTACCATCACTGATAAATATCATATTTTTCTTTCCCTTCTATCTATTCTGTTTTTCTAAACCCTCTGCTGCCTGGCTTCTGGTCTCATTAGTAATGTGATGACATTAGGTAGCAGTAGGTACAGTGTTGGGCCTAGAACCAGGAACATCTGCAGCATTTGAATCCTTCCTTACACTTAGCTGTGTGTCACTGGGCAAGTCACTTAACTTCAGCTGCAGTTTCCTTATAGGTAATACTAAATGGGGATAATAGCACCTATTTCATAGGGCTGTAGTATCAAACTGTAGAACACAAGGTACTTTGCAAAAGTTACCAGTAGTCTTTTAGTTGCCAAATCTAATGGCTTTTTCTTAATCCTCCAGATTCAAATGTAAACTCCTGTCTGGCATTTAAAGCTCTTCACAACTTGGACCCTTTCCAGTCTTCTCCCATATTATTTCTCTACATTTTGCTCTATGGTCTAGAGATTGGCTTAGATGCTGTTCCTCGCCCATGATGCTCCATCTCCCACCTTTGTGCCTTAAAGGTACTGTCTGTCCTCCATGCCTGGAATGTTTTCCTCCCTTCTGCTTTCTGGAATCCCTGGCTTCCTTTAAAACCGAGCTCTAGTGTTACTTTCTTCAGGAGGTTTTCCTCCTTCCCTCCTTTCTCTGCTAGTGCTTTCCCCTCCAAGGCTGCCCTAATAGCTTACTTATGTCTTATATTTAACATACACATATATGTATACACACATACACACATACAAACACAGAGAATTATATCTCTTCTTAGAATATAAGCATCTTGAGGACAGGAATTATTACACTTTGTAATTTATATTCCCAATGCCTGATTAACTTAATGACTAGAAAATAGTAGGCACTTATTAGTGATTCATAGATACTTGGGTTCTCTGAAGAGAAACTGGGGGTTGGGGAGGACCCTAATTCCTGAGTAATCTTAAAAGGGAGTTAGAGAATTTAAATGGTAGCCATGCCTTTGTCTTCATCTTACCTTCCTTCACTCTTTCCCACATTAGCCAAAAAACAAGGCCAGAGTGGGATCATTTCATGCATCGCATTCAGCCCAACCCAACCTCTCTATGCCTGTGGCTCCTATGGCTGCTCTCTTGGTCTGTATTCCCAGGATGATGGCTCTGCTCTTGCTCTGTTTGCGGGACATCATGGGGGCATCACCCACCTTTGCTTCCATCCTGATGGCAACCGTCTCTTCTCAGGGGCCCGAAAGGTGGGAATTAGATGTGTGAGGGTAGGGTGGATGGGCAATTGCATAGATATGAATCAGG
Organism: Sminthopsis crassicaudata; assembly: GCF_048593235.1. NCBI lineage: Eukaryota > Metazoa > Chordata > Mammalia > Dasyuromorphia > Dasyuridae > Sminthopsis > Sminthopsis crassicaudata. Next base: position 296,396,770 of record NC_133620.1, read on the forward strand.
TACCATTTTACTGGGAGAGAAAGTGATATTAGTTGCTTGGAGACTGATGGGGCTGGAGACCTGGGCTGTGAGGGAAGTAGGTTTGGAGGTTTCAATTCACTGAATGGCTTAGCTTCACTATCAGGATGGTGAGCTTCTGTGTTGGGATCTCCGGCAGCCAGGCCACCTACTTTTGTCCTTGAACCGAGAAGTTTCTACTAATCAGCGTATTTATTTTGACCTGGATCCGTGAGTAGCTATGTTTTTTTCCCTTTCCAAGTACCTGAGGAAAATCAGTGTGGGTCCCCTTGGGAGGGTGCTTCTGGGAGAAACCTAACCAGCTGGGTAATGAAGACTTGTGAAGTCCAGTGTGATTCTAGCCTTTTTTTCAGGACAGGACAGTTCCTAGCAAGTGGCAGCACTGATGGAATTGTGTCAGTATGGGACACCAATGAGGCTGGGGTAAAACAGCAGGAGCCATTAATGAGTTTTCTACCTCAGAAGGACTGCACCAATGGCATTAGGTAGGAGACTTAGGTGTCTTGTAGTGTTTGGGGGAATTTGGAGTCAGTCAATAAATACTGAGTATCTACTACATGTTAGTGTGTAGAATGCTTTAAAAAAGCTTATAGTTTAATTGGAGATATAATATGAAAAAAAAAAACTATGTATAAACAAATTATGTGCAGTTTAGATTGGAAATAATCCACTAAGAAAAGGCACTATCATTTCGGGGGGATTAAGAAAGACTTTACATGAAGGTGGATTTTTACCTGGAACTTGAAGCCAGGAGGCAGAGTTGAAGAGGGAGATCATTCCCAGGCATAAGTGATGAGAATGCATAAAGTCAGGAGATAGACTGTAAGGAGGCCAGTGTCACTGAGTCTCAGAGTATGCTTTGGAGGAGTAAGGTAAGAAGACTGGGGGGAGCTTTGAATGATCCTCAAAGTGATAGGGAATGGGGAGAAGCAATATGGTTATATTGGTTATACCTGTGCTTTAGGAAGGTAATAGTCAAATGGGGGGAAACCAATTAGCAGACTATGTCAGGCGAAGGGGACTTACATGAAAGAGATTACAACAGTAAAATCCATAAGACTTGACAATAAGTTTGATATGGGGGGAAAAGAAGAAAATGAAAGGTGGAAGAGGATACCTAGGCTATGAGCCTGGGCGCCCTTAACAGCAATAGAGAAATTAGAAAAGGAGGAAGGTTTGGGGGTAAAGAGGCAGCAAGAGTGGAACTGGAAGAATGCCAGGCTGGGACACTAACCTCCCTCTCTCCTCCCTTTCCTTAATCCTAACAGCTTACACCCAAGCATGCCTTTGCTGGCCACATCTTCTGGCCAGCGTGTTTTCCCTGAGCCGACAAACAGTGAGGATGAAGACGGGCAGGCAAATAGAGTTCCCCTGCTCTCATTGAGCCATGCCCACCCCGACTTTCGCCTGCAGCTGTGGTGGTGTGGGGGTGCTTCTGATACAGAAACCCCTGACTGTAAAGAAATGGGGAAGGAATGTGGTTCTGGGGAGGGAGAATATGGGCTTGTATAAAAGGTTTTCTGACATGGCAGACTGTGTACTGTATTCTTTTTGGGAGGAGGCTATCTAGTTTTCTTCCTGAGTCTCCTGCAATCTATCACTTTATGTTTGGACCTGGGAGGGATGAGAGATGGGAACCAATCCATAGCAGAGCTTAGTGTGAGGTCACTGTGAGAGTGGGTGGGGTTTTCAGTCATTGTTCCTATAGTTGCCAGGCAACCTGATAAACTGAAGGGGGTGTGTCTAGGTTTTGCTCCCTAGCATTGTGTTTGAGGTGGAGCTCTGCTATGTAGCCCCACAGGGGTCTGTTAGAGTGTGACTGAATTGATGTGGCAGTCCCTGTGATTGTATATGTGATTGTCTTGAGGTGGAGGAGGATGGCATGTGTGTGGAGAGTACATGAGACAAACATTCCCTCATTTATGCAGAAGACCATTAATCATTCTTTTAAGCACTAAGTTGGGCTTCCCTCTTGGGAAGTACCATATCTCTACAGCTAAGAAAAAAGGGGTGTGGAAAAGTAAAGGTAATTCAAATAATGGAAGTAGAATTAATATTCACACAACAGAGCTTGTACAAAGTGCCATTATAATTCATTAATCGAATAACTGGGTCTTGTCTCCTTGTTTTTCAGTAATACTGGCATTCACATTCTTCCACACACTGGGAAGGAAGAGGGTTGGAGAGATTTTCATTTCTCTATGCTAGATTTCTCTTCCCCTCCTCACTCCCCCCCAACTTGTTTCCCTTTTCCATAAAGTCCTAAATTGAAGGTTCAAGCATTTCGATCCTATGCTACATTCATTATACTTGGGGATATTTCTTTACCAGTATTTCCTAGTATAATGGGAGATGTTAATCTAAAATGGATAATATAATGGCCCTCCAGGCTGTCAACAGGCACAGTTCACCCTTGTCTTTCTTTTAGATCTGTTTTCATTTCCTGAAATCCTAATTCCAGCTTTCACTTTAGCTGATTGGATTCTTGAAATAATTTTGGTCCCATCTCTCTTCTCCAATAAATACAAGGCTCTTATATATATATATATATATATACAAATATAAATATATACAAACCTCTTTTAGGAAATGTCTTGGGTTTCTTCAGTTTGCATATATATGGAAAGGAAAAGAAAGATTTATTTTCTCATCACCTCCTCTCTGCTTCTCAGTCTTTACACTTCAGCTACACAGATGATAACTGAGACTTCTATTGTGATTTTATGTCATTTATTCTTTACATAACTCTGGGAGGTAGGTAGAACTACACAATCCGATTTTATAGGTGAGGAAAAGAAAGTAAAGTCAAATGCCTTGATTTAATATGTTATAGCTAGGACATGCTTTTGTAACCTGGAGGGTGAAATGTTCCACAGCAGAATTAGACCTCATGTCTCCTGGTCCAGCCCTTGTTTTCCCCCATTATAGTGGATTTTCCTCCCCGGAAGGCAATGGCATGCTATGATTTTTCCCTAGCCCAAATTAATTTCCTTTTGCTATTTTCTCTACCTTCACATTAACCTTCCCAACTAGGGAGAGGTCCTTCCTTTCTGAGAGTCGGATTCTCTCTTTTCCTCCATTTCACCCTCTAAATGATAACAAAAGCAAAAAAACAAAACAAAACAAAAAAAACAATCCAAAAAACTATGGATTGATTACACACTGGTGAAGCTATGTGAAGTGGGGTGTAGTGGGAGTGGGGAGGATGCTGCAAGACTGAAGGTTCTTGGGGATAGAAAGAGCTGATAAGCATCCAGGTTCTTTTAAAACCAGCTAGAGGAAGCTGCAAAAGTCTAGGTGGTTGAGGGTGAGTGGAAACCGACAGACGGAGAAGGAAAAAGAAAGTCGACTTAGAGAGACAAAGAGACAAGAAAGAGCTGGGCGGGGTTGAAGCCAGCTCTGGTGGGAGGTGTGGGTGTTGTGGGAGGGAGTGGGCTGTAGGATTCTACCTCCTCTAACTCCAGATCCAGTTTTTCCCTTCATCCCTCCTTCTCTCCGCCTCTCCTTTAACTCCCCCCTCTGGAGCTCTGGACTCTAGTCTCCTCCCCTAGCTTGCTGCCCTCAGTCCCCAGCTAGGCTAGGGCTCCAGCTCCATTCCAGCTTTGACTCTCCCTCCCTTAGGCACCCCCATGCCTTCCCTGCTTGCCCCCCCACTCCCTCAGCCTCCCCCAGCCCCTCACTAGGCCTCCTAAAAATCCTGGGGTACTGAAGTGTGGGCAGGGGTGTGTGTGCATGTGTGTGTATATGTGTGTGTGTACGTGTGTGTATGTGTTAGAATATGTGTGTGTAGAATCTGCAGGTGGATTGGGGGGGGCCCTGGAATCTCGTGGGGTTGAGCATTGTAAGAAAGAGGTTTAGAGAAGAGTAGGGTAGGCAAGTCGGGGGGAAATTGGAGCTGGGGCAAGCGATCAAAGGGGAAACCGAGAAGCTTGAGTAGTATAGTCAGAGACTGGAAGGAGGGGGTGTTGTGAGACCCCTGTGGGGTGGCCCAGGCTGTGTGTGGCTTTGGGGGAAGTTGGTGCCTCCACCCCCCCAGGCCTTGGAGGGGGGGGGAATGGGGGCCCTCCATCCTGGGCTGGGGGGCATGAGAGTCGGGGGGCTGCTGCTGGGCCTCTTGGGGCTGGTGTCGGGGCTTAGCCTGGAGCCTGTCTACTGGAACTCGGCGAATAAGAGGTGAGCTGGGGGGGAATTTGGGGGGATAGGTAGTTACCACCAGCACTGCCATACCAGCGAAGTCATTGAGAGGATTATGGACATCTGGGTGAAGAGATGTTGGGCTAGATAGAGCACAGAGTGCTGTGGTCCTCAGTGCAATAGATGTCATTTGAAAGCTGAGCAACCAGGTGTTTTGAGTCCTGCACAAGAGATGTAGGTGTAGGTGGGAGAGAGAAGCAGTGGAATATCCAAAGTTTAGAAGACCCCATAGAGAAGAGGGATATATAAAGTTCAGGGGGGAGGAGAGATGCACTGGGTTTAGGTAGGTACAAGTTGGGGTGTCTGGATTGTGACTGACTTGTTTGAGAGGGCTGGGGTGGGCTCGAGAGTATCTGGTCCATTCATTTGTCAGATGTAATCAAAGTAATATTTGGAGCTTCAGGATCTTAGGGAGGGTATTTGACTCTGTAGGGAGCATGATTGGATAAAATGTAGAGTATGGAAGAAGCTTATCCTAGTGGGTCAAGCTCCATCAATTATCCTATATTGCCTTTTCCCATGTGGCTCTGTCTTCTCTTCCTGGCCTCCCCGCTTTATATCCTGCTTCATGATGGGAAGCCTTACCCCATCCCAAGCTCTTCCTCTTACCCTATTTGGGTAGGTTTAGCCATACCCTATTGGATCTGGGACATCCTACTGCCTCATTTTGTTTTATCAAGAAAAGGCTGGTCTAAGGGTCAGAGGGGACCTCAAGCAAAACAGGGCAGGTCACCCATCCCTTTGCCTCAATTCAGGACCAAGAATTGTTTTGAAAACCACTTCTTTCCCCAGCTGCCAAGTCAGTCTTCTTCACTGTATTCCTTTCCCATGGGCTTACTATAGAACTTTATTCTCAATAGACTCCTTTGGGTGTAATTTCAGTGCTTTACTGCTCAACTCTATTCCATCCATCACTGGAGTAAATAAGGGGAGGGCAGCTAGGATCTTCCCAATTTAGCAAGCTAGTAACTCCTCCAGCTCTACTCCTATTCCTCCTTCTAGTGTGTGGAAGAGGCTGAGCCACACAGTTAACTTCATGGACTACTGCAAGTAGTTATCCTCTGTTCCTAACTTATACACCAGCTATAGTATATAGCAGGAAGTATATAGATCAGACTTGCAGGGCTTGTTCACAGAGTCAGTCTTGTGGATCTCTTCCCTTGGGAATTACCACACAGGTTATGAACTCCTGAGCTGGAGAGGGAGTTGGCCGGTTGAGAGAAGGCAGAGGAAAGCATAGAATCTCCATGACCCAGGAAAGATCAGTATTTAACATCTTGCCACTATCATTGATGCAGAGAGAATATAGATGGGAATAAATGGTTTGGTTTATGATGGCAATAGGATTCAGAGCTCACGAGGGCAGGATTGAAGTGAGTCATGAATCTTATTCTAGGGCCAGTATTATTCCCCCCAGCAGGAGGTGGCTGCTAAAGCTTTATTTTTCTCAACAAAATTAAAGTCTGAGATGAGAACGGGACAGAGACTAAGGAAAAAATGTAGGCATTCGAGTCCCCACCTCTGGTTCTCATTAGGGTTCAGGTCTCTAACCCCAAACTGGTTCCATCTTCAGTGCTTTTTTTTTTCTTCTGATCACATTGCCATGGCAACCACTATGATATCATTGGGCTGGCATTGATGGGAAGAAATGCCCCCCTTCCATCTCCATCTTTCTTTATTATACCCTGATGCTGATGGAAGTACCTTGAGAATTAGTGAAGTCACCTTGGAAGGCAATGATGTCACCGTGATTGCCTTATGGTATTAGGGGTTAGGGTGGATGTTGTGACCTCACGCTTGATTGCCATGGACTACAATGATTAAGTCACCAGTGAGGGGTGGGCCCCATGACTCCAGAGAGGCCAGCTCCTTGGCAACTGGCATCCTGTTACCATGACAACAGGCCAGGTGATGGAGCTTGGATGGCAGAGTGTATATAGTTTGGCGAGGGGGAATGTATTGAATAAAATACATCTGGACATATCAAGAGATAATGAATCCCATTCCTGTTTCCCCAGCTTTGTCCCTGTTCCCTTTAGGGGTTAATATATTCGATCCATTGGTATACAGTTTTTGACTTAGCAGTTAGGAAGCAGGAACTGACACCTGGGGAATCTAGATGGCTGGATTCTTGAGGGAATTGGAGCTGAGAATTCAGCCCCTCGGCCCTCTTTTTTTCTGCTTAGGTTCCAGGCAGAGGGTGGCTATGTGCTCTACCCTCAGATTGGGGACCGATTGGATCTACTATGCCCTCGGGCCCGCCCCCCTGGCCCACACTCATCCCCAGACTATGAGTTCTACAAACTGTACCTGGTTGGAGGAGCCCAGGGCCGACGCTGTGAGGCCCCTCCATCCCCTAACCTGCTCTTGACCTGTGACCGGCCTGATGTTGATCTTCGATTCACCCTCAAGTTCCAGGAGTACAGCCCCAACTTATGGGGACATGAATTCCGTTCACACCATGACTACTACATCATTGGTACTGAGATTGGGGAAATGTCAGGGAGGAACTAAATGGAAGAAGAGGGAAAGTGAGAGAGTCATAAGAAGGGAATGGGTTATTAGGAAGGGAAAATAGATGCGGCTAGGTCCTGAGGCAAGATACAAATGTGTCTTTTTATTTAATGCCCACTGTCAAATGGAGGAGGTTAAGATAGGATGGGTTTGATTGGCTGATTCAGGATCCAGGTTCTTGGGTAACAATCTTTTACTTGTTTTCTCTTACAGCCACATCAGATGGAACCCGAGAGGGTCTGGAGAGTCTTCAGGGTGGGGTCTGCCTGACCAGGGGGATGAGGGTACTTCTCCGTGTGGGACAGAGTGAGTAAGAGGGGACTTGGGGTGAGCTGGGAAGTACAGGAGGTGCTGAGACATTTGGATTTCCAGGAGAATCAGAAAGTTGGCAGAGAACTGTTAAATGGAATAGGGGTTTGGATGCTCTGACTTTTTTGGCTTCCTCTCCAGGTCCCCGAGGAGGGATAGCTCCTCGAAAACCTGTCTCTCAAATGCCAATAGAGAAGGACCGAGGTGCAGCACATCGCCTGGATCCCAGCAAAGAGAATATGGCAGGTATGACTCCAAATGTCCAGTTACTACTTTTTCTCCCCACTGTTTTTATACTCACTTTCTTACTCTCTGCAGAGATAGGGAAAAGAGCTAAAAGAGGGGAGAGGAGGAGGGGAAAGGAAGCTAAATGAGGAAGAGGCTTAATTAGAGTTAATTAGCTAAGTCATAGCTTTAATTAGCACTGTCAGACAAGGGGGGAGGGCTTGTGGCAAAGAACTAAGGGGTTGGACACCTGGGTTCTGAGTGGAAGCAAAGCAGGAGGGAAGCATGAGATTGAAAAATTAAAATGCCTTGGTCTCAGAGGGGATCAAAGACTGGCAGGGAAGTCTCTTTTGGAAGTCCTGATGCTTGTGTGGCCAGGTATCTTAGTTACTTCTTCAGTACCTCCTATTCCTTTTTTCTCTCAGGTGACCCCTCCAGTAATACAACTTCCAGGGGTACAGAGGGCCCTCTTCCTCCTCCCAGCATACCAGCAGTGGCTGGGGCAGCTGGAGGACTGGCCCTGCTCCTCTTGGGTGTGGCAGGGGCAGGGGGTGCCATGTGTTGGCGAAGACGACGAGCCAAGCCTTCAGAGAGCCGACATCCTGGCCCAGGCTCTCTTGGGAGGGGAGGATCTGTGGGACTTGGGGGTGGGGGAACAGGAGGAATGGGTCACCGGGATACTGAGCCAGGGGAGTTGGGGATCCCTCTGAGGGGCAGTGGAACTGCAGATCCCCCTTTCTGTCCTCACTACGAGAAGGTGAGTGGTGACTATGGACATCCTGTGTACATTGTGCAAGATGGGCCACCTCAGAGCCCTCCAAACATCTACTATAAGGTGTGACGGTCCCCACACATAATTACAACACCTGGGTTTCTCAGAGACATCCCAGGGATGCCCTGCAGTCTCAATCATGGTTGGAGGGAATTTCTTCTTCCCTAGTACTTTCTCTTTGAACCTTGATCTACTGCCCCTTCATTCTTCTGTATCCCCAAGTTTCTAGGACCCCTTAAAAGACCCTCCCATCTATTTTCTGCTCTGGGTCTCCCCCATAAGCCATTGCCTATCCTTCAGCTTGTGGTCCTGCCTTCTGCCTGGCTACAGTGAAGATAGAGGTAGAGACAGTATCCATCTCTGCATTGGTATCATTACTGTTGGTGCTTGCCTCATCCTCTTGGTGGGGGCAGAACCTCAAGTCTGGCTGGCATTGGATGTCTTTGTCTCCTCTGTTGTATAGTTTATTTTCCTGTTATTCTCTCTCTTCTTCTTTGTATCTCTTTGTGTCTGTCTTTGCTATCTTTCTCTCCAACCCCTTTCTCGTATACCCCATTCTTTCTATCCTTTCAACTTCTCATTCTTTTCTCCCATCTCTGGTGGGGAGGGTGGGGAGTGCTTACTGATTTTGTTCCTCCTCCATCCTTTAACCTCTCAAACTAAGAGCTTCCTCTAAGGATTTGGGGCCTTAGGGAGAAGGACCCAGTCTCCAGTCCAGCTTAAGGATGGACAGCAGAGTCTCCCCCTTCCCTCAATGCCCACTCTTCTTCTCTACTTCCTTCAGCCATTCAGGACCACTGGGCAAATTGGTAACAAAGCGATTCATTTTGCCTAAGAAGTGGCCAGGGCTGGGTGGGGAATGACTGTTGCCAGGGTGAGAAGAGAAACTGTCCTGGAAGAGAATCCACAAAGCCTGGCACTACACTGAATGGGCCTGTGCTGGAACAGACCAAAAAGGGACCTGCCTTGACGGGCATTGACAAGGCCTGAACAGAAACGTTCCCTGAATTGGCAGGAAGCAATGCACTTGGAATAGGAAGTGCCTTCAACCAGGATGAGAAGGGACACTTCCAGTACAGGAAGTGTGGCTAGAACTGGAAGTGACACAAGAGGGGTGGGTAGGAGGTGGACAGTGTTTCCTCTTGAAGTGAGGTGGAATAGAACCTCCTGATTCAGGAGGAAGCTGGAATTGACTAATGGGAGAAAGGGGTTGAGGAGGCAAGTGGGGAAGTGGACGGGGAATGGGATTTCAGTGAAGGTTGGCAGTGAGGGTGGTCCCCTTCCCCTGAATTTTATCTACCCACTTTGTACATGGCAACTAAAATGATGCCTGTCTGCTGCCACAGACGAGTTTCAGCTTGTTCTAATTCCTCCTCCAAATTACCAACCAACAGGACTTCCCTAACTAGCAAAATGTGCCCTTCCCTGCTCCATGCAGCCAACATGTCTGCTTTGGCTAATGGTACCCTCCATTTTCCTACCCAGTCCTTTCCTAACCAAGACAGCTTCTTCTTTAACAACAGAAATGGTGGCCTCCCAACTGGTTCAGCTCACAGCAGCTCTTAGCACCTGCAGATGCTGTCATAGTTAACGGCTTAGACTTCATCCTGTTCTTCAGTACAACCATCTCAATTGGACGCTGCCTCAGTTTCTTCTCAGCTCACTTTCAGGGTGGATCTTTGCTAATAAAATGGGGACTCCATAATCATGATGACTTTCCTAGTCACCAGCCAAAATGGCTGCCCTGGCCATTGGAGACCAAGTCACCTCTCTGGTTCTGCAGCTCCCAGTTCCTTCCTGGTTGTTTTTTTTCAGTCCTTTCCCCCAGGGAACAGGAAGTTGACATTGCCATGGAAGAGGCAACAGGGTATGGCTGTCACCTCAATAGTTTTACTGTAAAAGGAAAATTGAACAAAAATTTTTTAAAAAGAATAAAAAAATACAAAAGCAGAAGAGAAGGCTGGAGGATGAATGGACTGGGGCTTATAGAGGAGGAGTTGTGGTCAGAATGACTTCTAAACTTGGTCTGGGATGAAGAATTCAAAGGGAAATGAAAAAGGGAAAAGGGTTTGGAAAAATGAATTGTGGCGTACCTGAGGAGTATGACCATGCTGTGTTAGAATGATATGATTATAAGAGTAGAATCTGCTTTTCCCCATCTAAAGGTGGGGAAATGGTCTGAGCTGCTAGAAGCCATTATTTGAAACATCTTAAAGTGATTTAGAAAACCTTGCCATGAATGTGAAAGATTTTCAAGTCACTGGAAAATATAAATTGAAAAGTACACTCCAAAAAAAGGAATGCAAAATCAAGAGAAATAGCAATGATAAAAATGTGGGGTATATATTCAGTTTTGTCCCTCTTGAATGACCTCCAGGATCCATTTAGGTGTCTCATATTGGAGAGATTTGGTCCAACCTGTTCTTTAACTAATTAAAAAGTGTGTATGTATGTGTGTGTGTGTGTGTGTGTGTGTGTGTGTGTGTGTGTGTGTGTGTATGTGTGTATAAGAGAGGGAGGGAGGGAGAAATTGTGAGTTTACCATGGAAGATAAAGGGCTTTCTAAAGGCACAGGATAGGACGGGATGACCTCTGGAGGAATTGGCCAATTGTGTACACCACTCGAGCCTAGGAGACTGGTTTTCCAACTTTTGGCTTTTCTACCCCCCTACTCCAAGCTTTGATTCTTCTAAGAGCACCAGGCATCTAGCCTCTAAAATTCTGGCTTTATTCTCCTGTACAATAACAGCCATTAGGTTGCTAATAGCATCACTAAAGCAGACTGGCAGGGGTCATGACCTCTACTTTCTTCACCCCTCCCATGATTCTAAATTCCCTCCCTAGCTTCCATCTGCCTGGGTATTATTCTCCCCACCACCCTTTACTCCTCCGCCATCCCCTCCAACCTCCTATACAGTGAATGTACCGCATCCTGATCTCCAGCACCTAGGTCAAGAAAGGATTTGAAGTCAGGGATGCGATACTGTATGCCCAAGGGCCTG